>NC_058522.1:480363570-480997216 GCF_904849725.1 Hordeum vulgare subsp. vulgare
AGTCCCTTGGACCCCAAGGCAAGGTCCCCCTCCCTCCTCCTATATATATGGGGCTTTTAGGGCAGATTTGAGACAACTTTTCTCACGGCTGCCCGACCACATACCTCCATAGTTTTTCCTCTAGATCGCGTTTCTGCGGAGCTCGGGCGGAGCCCTGCTGAAACGAGATCATCACCAACCTCCGGAGCGCCGTCACGCTGCCGGAGAACTCTTCTACCTCTCCATCTCTCTTGCTGGATCAAGAAGGCCGAGATCATTGTCGAGCTGTACGTGTGCTGAACGCGGAGGTGCCATCCGTTCGGTACTAGATCGTGGGACTGATCGCGGGATTGTTCGCGGGGCGGATCGAGGGACGTGAGGACGTTCCACTACATCAACCACGTTCTCTAACGCTTCTGCTGTACGATCTACAAGGGTACGTAGATCACTCATCCCCTCTCGTAGATGGACATCACCATGATAGGTCTTCGTGCGCATAGGAAAATTTTTGTTTCCCATGCGGCGTTCCCCAACAGTGGCATCATGAGCTAGGTTCATGCGTAGATGTCTTCTCGAGTAGAACACAAAAGGTTTTGTGGGCGGTGATGTGCGTTTTGCTGCCCTCCTTAGTCTTTTCTTGATTCCGCGGTATTGTTGGATCGAAGCGGCTTGGACCGACATTACTCGTACGCTTACGAGAGACTGGTTTCATCGTTACGAGTAACCCCCTTTGCTCAAAGATGACTGGCAAGTGACGGTTTCTCCAACTTTAGTTGAATCGGATTTGACCGAGGAGGTCCTTGGATGAGGTTAAATAGCAACTCATATATCTCCGTTGTGGTGTTTGCGTAAGTAAGATGCGATCCTACTAGATACCCTTGGTCACCACGTAAAACATGCAACAACAAAATTAGAGGACGTCTAACTTGTTTTTGCAGGGTATGATTGTGATGTGATATGGCCAACGATGTGATGTGATATATTGGATGTATGAGATGATCATGTTGTAATAGAAATATCGACTTGCACGTCGATGGTACGGCAACCGGCAGGAGCCATAGGGTTGTCTTTATACTAACATATGTGCTTGCAGATGCGTTTACTATTTTGCTAGGATGTAGCTTTAGTAGTAATAGCATAAGTAGCACGACAACCATGATGGCAACACATTGATGGATGATCATGGTGTGGCGCCGGTGACAAGAAGATCGTGTCGGTGCTTTGGTGATGGAGATCAAGAAGCACGAGATGATGGCCATATCATGTCACTTATGAATTGCATGTGATGTTAATCCTTTTATGCACCTTATTTTGCTTAGAACGACGATAGCATTATGAGGTGATCTCTCACTAAAATTTCAAGACGAAATTGTGTTCTCCCCGACTGTGCACCGTTGCTACAGTTCGTCGTTTCGAGACACCACGTGATGATCGGGTGTGATAGACTCAACGTTCACATACAACGGGTGCAAAACAGTTGCGCACGCGGAACACTCGGGTTAAGCTTGACGAGCTTAGCATGTGCAGACATGGCCTCGGAACACATGAGACCGAAAGGTCGATCATGAATCATATAGTTGATATGATTCGCATAGGGATGCTTACCACTGAAACTATACTCAACTCACGTGATGATCGGACTTGGGATAGTGTAAGTGGATCATGAACCACTCAAATGACTAGAGAGATGTATTTTTTGAGTGGGAGTTTAGCATATAATTTGATTAAGTTGAACTCTAATTATCTTGAACATAGTCTAAGTCCACTTTGAATATATTTGTGTTGTAGATCATGGCTCACGCAAGTGTCATCCTGAATTTTAATACGTTCCTAGAGAAAGCTAAGTTGAAAGATGATGGAAGCAACTTTGTAGACTGGGCTCGTAATCTTAAGCTAATCTTACAAGCTGGAAAGAAGGATTATGTCCTTAATGCTGCGCTAGGAGATGAACCACCCGCTACGGCTGATCAGGATGTTAAGAACGCTTGGTTAGCGCGTAAGGAGGACTACTCAATAGTTCAATGTGCAGTCTTGTATGGCTTAGAACCGGGACTTCAACGTCGCTTTGAGCGTCATGGAGCATTTGAGATGTTCCAGGAGTTGAAGTTTATCTTTCAGAAGAACGCCCGGATCGAGAGGTATGAGACCTCCAATAAATTCTATGCTTGCAAGATGGAGGAAAACTCGTCTGTCAGTGAACATGTGCTCAAAATGTCTGGGTACTCAAACCGTCTGGCTGAACTGGGGATTGAACTCCCGCAAGAAGCTATCACTGACAGAATCCTTCAATCACTGCCGCCAAGCTATAGAGGCTTTGTGTTGAACTACAACATGCAAGGGATGAACAAGTCTCCCGGCGAGTTGTTTGCGATGCTGAAAGTCCAAGAGTCTGAACTCCGTAAAGAGCATCAAGTGTTGATGGTGAGCAAGACCACTAGTTTCAAGAGAAACGGCAAAGGCAAGAAGGGCAATTCGAAGAAGAGCGGCAAGCCTGTTGCCAATCCGCCGAAGAAACCCAAGGCTGGACCTAAGCCTGAAACAGAGTGCTTCTATTGCAAGGGTATGGGTCACTGGAAGCGCAATTGCCCCAAGTATCTGGCAGATAAGAAGGCGGGCAAAGAAAAATCAGGTATATTTGATATACATGTTATTGATGTGTACTTAACCGGCTCTCATAGTAGTGCCTGGGTATTTGATACCGGTTCTGTTGCTCACATTTGCAACTCGAAGCAGGAACTGCGGAATAGACGAAGGCTGGCGAAAGACGAAGTGACGATGCGCGTAGGAAACGGTTCCAAGGTTGATGCAATCTCCGTCGGCACAGTGTCACTTCAACTACCATCGGGATTAGTGATGAACTTAAATCATTGTTATTTAGTGCCTGCGTTGAGCATGAACATTATATCTGGATCTTGTTTATTGCGAGACGGTTACTCTTTTAAGTCTGAGAATAATGGTTGTTCTATTTCTATGAGTAACATCTTTTATGGTCATGCACCGAATGTGAGAGGATTGTTCATATTGAATCTTGATAACGATACGCATATACATAACATTGAGACCAAAAGAGTTAGAGTAAACAATGATAGCACCATATTTTTGTGGCACTGCCGCTTGGGTCATATTGGTGTAAAGCGCATGAAGAAACTCCATGCTGATGGACTTTTGGAGTCACTTGACTTTGATTCACTTGACACGTGCGAACCATGCCTCATGGGCAAGATGACTAAGACTCCGTTCTCCGGAACAATGGAGCGTGCAAGTGACTTGTTGGAAATCATACATACCGATGTGTGTGGTCCAATGAGCGTGGAGGCACGCGGCGGATATCGTTATTTTCTCACCTTCACTGACGATTTAAGTAGATATGGTTATGTCTACTTGATGAAGCACAAGTCTGAAACATTTGAAAAGTTCAAGCAATTTCAGAGTGAAGTGGAAAATCATCGTAACAAGAAGATCAAGTTCCTACGGTCTGATCGTGGGGGTGAATATCTGAGTTTCGAGTTTGGTACTCACTTAAGACAATGCGGAATTGTTTCGCAGTTAACACCGCCTGGAACACCACAGCGTAATGGTGTGTCCGAACGTCGTAATCGTACTTTGTTAGAGATGGTGCGATCTATGATGTCTCTTACTGATTTGCCGTTATCATTTTGGGGTTATGCATTAGAAACAGTTGCATTCACTTAAAATAGGGCACCATCGAAATCCGTTGAGACGACACCATATGAACTGTGGTATGGCAAAAGGCCAAAGTTGTCGTTTCTTAAAGTTTGGGGATGTGATGCTTATGTCAAAAACTTCAGCCTGAAAAGCTGGAACCCAAAGCGGAAAAGTGCGTCTTCATAGGTTACCCAAAAGAGATAGTTGGGTACACCTTCTATCTCAAATCCGAGGGCAAAGTGTTTGTTGCTAAGAACAGAACTTTTCTCGAGAAGGAGTTTCTCTCGAGAGAATTGAGTGGGAGGCAGATAGAACTTGACGAGGTTGTCGAACCTCTCATCCCTCTGGAGGGTGGCGCAGGGCAAGGGGAAACCTCTGTCGTTGCGACGCCGGTTGAGGAGGAAGTTAATGATGATGATCATGAAACTCCAGTTCAAGTTTCTGTTGAACCACGCAGGTCGACGAGATCACGCGCTGCTCCAGAGTGGTACGGTAATCCCGTCTTATCAATCATGTTGTTAGACAACAATGAACCTGCAAATTATGAAGAAGCAATGGTGGGCCCAGATTCCAACAAATGGCTAGAAGCCATGAAATCCGAGATAGGATCCATGTATGAGAACAAAGTGTGGACTTTGGAGATACTGCCTGAGGGCCGCAAGGCTATTCAGAACAAATGGATCTTTAAGAAGAAGACGGACGCTGACGGTAATGTGACCGTTTATAAAGCTCGACTTGTGGCAAAGGGTTTTTCACAAGTTCCAGGAGTTGACTACGATGAGACTTTCTCACCCGTAGCGATGCTTAAGTCCGTCAGAATCATGTTAGCAATAGCTGCATTTTTCGATTATGAAATCTGGCAGATGGATGTCAAAACGGCGTTCCTTAACGGTTTCCTTAAGGAAGAGTTGTATATGATGCAACCCGAAGGTTTTGTCGATCCTAAAAATGCTGACAAAGTGTGCAAGCTCCAGCGATCCATTTATGGACTGGTGCAAGCATCTCGGAGTTGGAATAAACGCTTTGATGAGGTGATCAAATCATTTGGGTTTATACAAGTGGTTGGAGAACCTTGTATTTACAAGAAAGTGAGTGGGAGCTCTGTGGCTTCTCTAATATTATATGTGGATGACATATTACTGATTGGAAACAATGTAGAGCTTTTGGAGAGCATAAAAGGTTACTTGAATAAAAGTTTCTCTATGAAGGACCTAGGAGAAGCTGCTTACATACTAGGCATTAAGATCTATAGGGATAGATCAAAACGCCTGATAGGGCTTTCACAAAGCACATACCTTGATATGGTTTTGAAGAGGTTCAAAATGGAACAGTCCAAGAAAGGGTTCTTGCCAGTGTTACAAGGTACGAGATTGAGTAAGACTCAGTGCCCAGCAATTGATGAAGATAGAGAGCATATGCGCTCCGTCCCCTATGCTTCAGCCATAGGCTCTATCATGTATGCAATGTTGTGCACTAGACCGGATGTTAGCCTGGCCATAAGTATGGCAGGTAGGTTCCAGAGTAATCCAGGAGTGGATCACTGGACGGCGGTCAAGAATATCCTGAAGTACCTGAAAAGGACTAAGGAGATGTTTCTCGTGTATGGAGGTGACGAAGAGCTCGCCGTAAAAGGTTACGTCGATGCAAGCTTTGACACAGATCCGGACGACTCTAAGTCGCAAACCGGATACGTATTTATTCTTAATGGGGGTGCAGTAAGCTGGTGCAGTTCCAAGCAAAGCGTCGTAGCAGATTCTACATGTGAAGCAGAGTACATGGCTGCCTCGGAGGCGGCTAAGGAGGGTGTCTGGATGAAGCAGTTCATGACGGATCTTGGAGTGGTGCCAAGTGCACTGGATCCAATAACCTTGTTCTGTGACAACACTGGTGCCATTGCTTTAGCAAAGGAACCAAGGTTTCACAAGAAGACCAGACACATCAAACGACGCTTCAACCTCATCCGCGACTACGTCGAGGAGGAGGACGTAAATATATGCAAAGTGCACACGGATCTGAATGTAGCAGACCCGCTGACTAAACCTCTTCCACGGCCAAAACATGATCGACACCAGAACTGTATGGGTGTTAGATTTATTACAATGTAATTCACATGGTGATGTGAGGGCTAGATTATTGACTCTAGTGCAAGTGGGAGACTGTTGGAATTATGCCCTAGAGGCAATAATAAAAGTATAGTTATTATTATAATTCCTGTATCAAGATAATAGTTTATTATCCATGCTATAATTGTATTGAATGAAGACTCATTTACATGTGTGGATACATAGACAAAACACCGTCCCTAGCATGCCTCTAGTTGGCTAGCCAGTTGATCGATGATAGTCAGTGTCTTCTGATTATGAACAAGGTGTTGTTGCTTGATAACTGGATCACGTCATTGGGAGAATCACGTGATGGACTAGACCCAAACTAATAGACATAGCATGTTGATCGTGTCATTTTGTTGCTACTGTTTTCTGCGTGTCAAGTATTTATTCCTATGACCATGAGATCATATAACTCACTGACACCGGAGGAATGCTTTGTGTGTATCAAACGTCGCAACGTAACTGGGTGACTATAAAGATGCTCTACAGGTATCTCCGAAGGTGTTAGTTGGGTTAGTATGGATCAAGACTGGGATTTGTCACTCCGTATGACGGAGAGGTATCTCGGGGCCCACTCGGTAATACAACATCACACACAAGCCTTGCAAGCAATGTAACTTAGTGTAATTTGCGGGATCTTGTATTACGGAACGAGTAAAGAGACTTGCTGGTAAACGAGATTGAAATAGGTATGCGGATACTGACGATCGAATCTCGGGCAAGTAACATACCGAAGGACAAAGGGAATGACATACGGGATTATACGAATCCTTGGCACTGAGGTTCAAACGATAAGATCTTCGTAGAATATGTAGGATCCAATATGGGCATCCAGGTCCCGCTATTGGATATTGACCGAGGAGTCTCTCGGGTCATGTCTACATAGTTCTCGAACCCGCAGGGTCTGCACACTTAAGGTTCGACGTTGTTTTATGCGTATTTGAGTTATATGGTTGGTTACCGAATGTTGTTCGGAGTCCCGGATGAGATCACGGACGTCACGAGGGTTTCCGGAATGGTCCGGAAATGAAGATTGATATATAGGATGACCTCATTTGATTACCGGAAGGTTTTCGGAGTTACCGGGAATGTACCGGGAATGTCGAATGGGTTCCGGGAGTTCACCCGGGGGGGGAACCCACCCCGGGGAAGCCCATAGGCTTTGGGGAGACACACCAGCCCTTAGTGGGCTGGTGGGACAGCCCCAAAGGGGCCTATGCGCCAAGAGAAAGAAAATCAAAGGAAAGAGAAAAAAAAGGGGAAGAAGTGGGAAGGGAGGGGGACTCCTCCCACCAAACCAAGTCCAACTCGGTTTGGGGGGGGAGTCCTCCCCCCCTTGGCTCGGCCGACCCCTTGGGAGTCCCTTGGACCCCAAGGCAAGGTCCCCCTCCCTCCTCCTATATATATGGGGCTTTTAGGGCAGATTTGAGACGACTTTTCTCACGGCTGCCCGACCACATACCTCCATAGTTTTTCCTCTAGATCGCGTTTCTGCGGAGCTCGGGCGGAGCCCTGCTGAAACGAGATCATCACCAACCTTCGGAGCGCCGTCACGCTGCCGGAGAACTCTTCTACCTCTCCGTCTCTCTTGCTGGATCAAGAAGGCCGAGATCATCGTCGAGCTGTACGTGTGTTGAACGCGGAGGTGCCGTCCGTTCAGTACTAGATCGTGGGACTGATCGCAGAATTGTTCGCGGGGCGGATCGAGGGACGTGAGGACGTTCCACTATATCAACCGCGTTCTCTAACGCTTCTGCTGTACGATCTACAAGGGTACGTAGATCACTCATCCCCTCTCGTAGATGGACATCACCATGATAGGTCTTCGTGCGCGTAGGAAAATTTTTGTTTCCCATGCGGCGTTCCCCAACACTTTCCTCATCGGTGCCTTCCTCCGGTCCTCGCCTTGGTGTTGGGGCTCGCCGTGACCCGCCGGCCAGACAGGGTACTAGGCATTATTCATATGCTGAGGCTATCTTGGCACCGACCCTTTGTGATCGCTCGACTCGACGTACATCGACCTCACGAACGATGAGGACGAGGAGGGTGCCAACAAGTGATGGCAACGGCGGCCACGACGACGATGGGCTTCTATTTTTATGTCATTTTCATTTTAAGTTTGTTTTAGAAATCCTTGAAATTGACTTCGGGCCGCTATTATGTTAACATTCTAAGTTTATAAATTTGTTTGTCATGTCTATTTTCCCTACCCAACGGGATCGACGGCGTACTGAAGCTAGGATTTAGGTCATCGGTGTGTAGGACAGTTTAAGATGACACGACTTCGTTGGACGCATCCACGACAGCCTGACCATAAACAAACACATGTGTGTGTTTTTCTGTTCTAAGAGCAACTTCAATGGGGCAACCCATTTCGTTCGCCGCCATCCGTTTGGGGCCGTTCGGACAAAACAGATGTCCCAACGCGTCGGCCCATTGTCATAACGCGTCCGTGCCGACCCATTTCCGGCCCAAGTTTGGGACAGAAATGCGTCGACGCGGACGCGAAGCGGACGCATGGGCGCCCCTCGGTGTCCGCCCCAACCACCGCGGTCAACATAATTTATGACGGCCGCCCTCCTCGGACCCACGCGTCAGTGACCGCGGTCGGCATTTTTTAATCCGAGCATGTTCGACCATCTGTTTCCTCGTCGACGACCCTAGCCAGCAGCCATGGACAACAACGACAACCTCGTCGTCTATGCCCGCGCAATGTTCCCGGAGGAGGTCGCCTACCTCCAGGCTAAGAGGGCGATGCGCCACGCGCACGCGCGCGTCGAGGACACCCTCGTCGTCTATCCCCGCGCGCTGCTCCCGGAGGAGGCCACCTACCTTCATGGTAAGATGGAGCTGCGCCTGGCGAACAAGCGCGCCCGTGCTGCGCCACCGCCGACACTAGCACTGCCCGCGCCGGGATAGCCCGCCCCTGGTCCAATGCAGGCCGACCTCGCCGCCGCCGACAAGGACGCCTAGTGTTTTTTCCTTTTCATTTATAATGTAATAGGGACACGTGGACTCTTCCCGCCCTTCATGACCGACTTAATGCTTGATTATTATTTTTTCACGCGTCGGCAAAAATAAATCGAACCAGCGTTGGACGCATGCGCCGACCCAAACGCGAAAACGAACGTGGTGTCCGCCAGGCCAACCCAAGCAGACAAAATCTCCGTCCATTTGAATCAGCCCGTTAAAATTGCTCTAAACGGATGAAATCTGAACAAAACGGACATCCAGATGAAATCATATGTTTGACTTGGCCTAAGAAACCACGAGCGGCGCGGCGACCGCGCCCATAGGGAAGGACGAGAGTCGGTTTTCAGGTAGAACTAGAACATTGATGGCGCGCGTTGCAGCGCCCATGAATTTTTTTCAGTTGGATGATAGGAATTTTTTAATGCATGGGCTTGTGAAAATAAAGTTAAGTTTGGGTAGATAAAGAATATATGTTTGACAGTGAACGAAACAGACGATAATCTACATCAATATTGTCTTAGAAAACATGTTGATACATCAACTATTTGCCAACACGGGAGAAGAATAATAAACCACCATAGCTAAAAGCTGCAACCTGCACGAAATACAACACCTTCAACGGATAATATTTCACTGCAGAATGGATGAAGTACTATCATAGGGTTCCACCAGAAGATGATCACCAACCTAGGTCATACATACAGGAGCAGAGCAAAAGGGTTGACACCAGGTGTACCCATTGACAGGAGATGCAGAGCCCCAACCGATGATGCAGCAGAGCCTCATTGAGTTATGTGCAGAGTAGTTACAACAAGTAGCAGACAGAAAATCAGTGAGGTAAGCTGATATTTACCTCTCTAATAGCTGATAAGGATCCTTCAGAAGTTTAAGTTTCCCATCAATCCAAAGTGAATACCATACATTAGGAAAGAGTAGATGAAGACATCGTTTTGGAACCTGTTTGAGGAAAATATCAAGATGGATTTAGTTAAAAAAATCATGACAAGGGAAATACACAATTACAAAATAAATAAATAACTGATGTTGATTCACATTAAGCACAACATCCTCCTCTCGCCTTTCTACTTTACAATAGAAAAATCCTTGTGGAGACAATAAACAAATATGGATATTGTGCAATCCAAATTTTTACATACTCACACAATGCAGATTAGAATGAAACCATGTGTGTCTCAGATGGAACAGTAATCTCGATAAAAATGCATGATGTTTTTAGCAGATTGTGTATAATTATCTTTGCATGTAACTTTTAGTTTACATTGCCCGCTAAGCTGAACTTTAACTTGTGCACGATCTCCATGCCAGAAGTAACTATCACTAATTAGAGATGGAATAGGAAGAAAATATACTGACCGATTGGCCTTCAGGCATAACATATGCAAAGATTGCTATCCTGCAACATGAATAAACTGAGTAAAAGAACATATGCACAGATTTGTAGCATAGATCAACATTCAACAAAAAGTAATGACTTCACGGTAGAAAGCGGTAAAAAATCAAAGTTCAGTGACGAGCATCCATGCATAGATTAACATGGATAATTTTGAGTAAAAGGACACTGACGGTGGCCACTTCCTGATTGTCGTGGAATACTACTCGCCATGTAGAAAGTAGACAAATCTGAAGATTAGAACATCCAAGATAAAGAGAAGTGATATTTGCATAGACATGGGGATGTAGGTCCGGGCCCTTTCCCCTTGCCAAGACGTCCTCTGCAGCAAAGTTCCTCCCTGTTGTACCGATCTAAGAGAAAACCCTTCGTCGCCAGTGATTTGAGAGTGAAGCCCATACCAGTTGCCTGCACCTTCAGAGCAAAGATTGTAGAAGGACAGCACAGCTGGCCACCATCTCTCACGCCCGCTGGATCCCCTCGTCTGTTGGATCCGTTTCCCTCAAGCGCATCGGCTGAAGCGTGTCCCGCTGGATCCCCTCGATCGCCTCCCCTCGCACCGGTTTTGCTCCCCGTGCGTTGGATCGTCTTGCTTCTCTCGTGCTCGATACCCTCGCAAGTGTGGCTGCGGCTCCAAGGGGATCCGATGCTCAGTGACATGCCCTATGACGTCCGCACTAGGGAAGGCTCCGAGGAGCTTGGGAAGCTGCTGCGCCACCATCGCTCAGATGGAGACGAGCGAGACAAGGCAAGTCGCGAGGAGGTGGGATGGGGTTAGCCCAGCCATAAGCGTATCACGGCCGTTCGTTCGTGATCGGACGTTAACTCGTATAGACGAATGAGAGGGCTTCAAACTGGCTTCGGCACTAGCAGCCCCCAGGACAGTCGGTCGTTAGTAGCCCACGCGTGAGTAGAGGCGCATCAGACAGCCCAGTTCGCGACCTGAACATTGATTTGACGATGATCTACATTCCACATGCGAAATCAACGGCTCACGAGCAAGGATGCGTGAGAGAGCTTGGAATAGTTCCGGTTTTACTGTCCTTAATATCGTACTTGTACGTGGTAGGCTGCACGGGGAAACCGACCATATGCATCAGTATAGGTCCCGCATGAGCATAAAATCGACCGGTCGTTGTCTGCGGTTGCATGCACCTGACCGGTCTGAACGTACTCATTTATGCTCTGATTGATCTGCATTCAGACACAGCACGTGCTGCGTGTTCCACTTCCATGGCCAACAAGTCGACCTAATTAGGGCGTCGACTAATAGGCAGAGGGGAGCTTTGGTATTCCAGTTTAAGGAAGCGTCGATTGGGCAGAGAAGTGAGAACACTGTGCTGAAGGAGAAGATCCTATGAAGCAGCCACCTTCCAAGAAGTTTGGGAGATTTGATGATTTGCCCTACTACATTATATGAGGTTGGATGATTTGTCTCAGGGTTGTCTCAATGACCAATGGTCTCGGCTGATATCAGCATGCATTTGTTGTCCGCATGTTGTCCAGTCTACCTAAATGCTGTCCGCGTGCTGCTATCAAGAGGGGACGTACCCACGTTGTGCTATCCGGGTGCACACGACACCTGGTGCAAACTGTTTTCTTTATAAGAGTTATGCAAAATATATTACGTGACATTTTATCTTTAGATGAAATTTATGAGTGATTATATGTTAGTACATCGGATCATTTTCTCTCTAGGTTCACCCCTGGCTATCAGCATGCATTTGTGCACACAGATGGCTACTACCTTCCGTTCATGTTGTTGTAAATACTACTCCTCCAACTAAAACCATGGTACTTATTTTAAAACAAAGGGAATAGAGTATAGTATTGTTGTTTTGAATCGTAACGAAGGGGGAGAAAAATCCCACATGAATTTTAACGTTCATTTAGCCTAGACTTTTTTTCTCTCACACACAATATGACTCTAATCGAACGAGAGCATGTGTAACTAATAACAAGAGAAGAGACAGTGCCAAAAAATACATGTGTTGATGTCCATACTGCAAACCGAATTGCGGAACTCTGTAATGCTATTCAGACATTCTCCTATATTCATTGTAGGGAGTGACTAGCTAGCTCTCGGTCAACTGTGAATTAGCTATTTTCTAGGTTGATTTCATATATAATTTTCATGACTTTTAAAAAGAATTGTTTAAAGTCTCTTGGACCCATAGAATTATAAAAATCTAAGAATGAGAAATACCCATGATTCTTATGGAATGCAGTACAAATGATTACATGGAAAAAATTCCTATAGGTTCAATCATACGGATCAAACAACCTACGTAGGAAAATTTTCTAAGGATTAATCCCCAAAAATCCTATGAAAAACGTTTGAATCAAAGAGGCCCTTACCCGTGTTATAGGTAAGTGCTCATCTATCATCTGATGCAAAGAGCTGCAGTGTTTGGTTTTAAACCCGGGAAAAGAAAAGTCTCACGTGGATCTCAACATCAGACTGACGACACTAGGTGCCGGCTAAGAGTTTGAAGGCCACATATATTACTTCCTCCGTTCCTAAATATAAGTTTTTTTTAAAGATTTAATAGAGGGATAATACGGAGTAAAATGAGTAAATCTACTCTAAAATATGTCTATGTACATCCATATGTAGTTTCTTTAGTGGAACCTTTTAAAAGACTTATATTTAGGAACGGAGGGTGTATAAATTTGCAGGGTTACCATGGTAGCTACAAAATCTGGGCACGATCCGGCCGGCGGCCAGCACGCATAGTTCCTGCCCTTTTGAGGAGCTAGAAGGCCAGCATCGCAAGCTTAGTTAATTATATGTATGATACGGAGTATATTTGTTTTGTTCATTCTTGCGAGATGCTCGTCCGCTTAACTAATCATAAACTATAAAGCTCCCATACATGCATGTGTTAAGAGAGGCAGCTGCTAAACTAGCGACCCCACTGATCCTTTTGTGCCTGCTTGCATGCGTGTTGCATGGGCGCGCGAGGAGGTTGTTAAATTAGCCTCCCGAACGTCGCCCTCAGCTGCCGCGAGCCATGACGATGTATATGCATGCGTTCCGAGTCGCTGTCACCACACACTAACGGCCTCCATGGAGCCATAATAATAGTGTTCCCTATTAGAGCTCCAAAGTCGAAGATTCCTCTTTCCTGCTCACTGATTGCGTGCTTTGACCGGTCTGAAGCGGACAAAGTGCAGCGCAGGAGCGAGTGCTCTCCCTGTCTCCGTTGACACTGACAGCACGAGCGCATTGATCGATGACGAATTGGCATGCGTCACCGCGCCATTTTGGACCTGTGTATATATAGCAGCTCCATCGTTCTCCCCATGTCCAGAGTGAGTCCAGACCACCGGATAGATCATCAGTCCGATCGGCTTCCTCTGACAGAAAGATTAGTTAGCACAACGAGAGGCAAAGCGTACACGTAGAGACGTCGGCCGTCGTCGAAGGGGAGAAATGGGCTCGTGCGTCTCGCGCTCGACGGCGTCCGTGGAGGGGTCCCGGCGGGCGGCGGCCACGGCGAAGGTGATCGGCCTGGACGGCTCTTTGGCGCAGTTCGCGGCGCCCGTCACGGCGGGCGAGGCGCTTGGGGGCGATGCGCTGGGCGAGCCGAGCTTCCTGTGCAGCGCCGACGAGCTCCGCTTCGACGTGCCAGCCCGCGCGCTGGCGGCGGAGGAGGCGCTGCAGCCCGGGTGGCTCTACTTCGCGCTGCCCGCGTCCATGCTCCGCCGCCCGCTCTCCGGGCAGGAGATGGCCGCCCTCGCCGTGAGGGCCAGCTCCGCGCTCGCCATCGCCGGCGGCAAGGGGCGGAAGGCGGCTCGGGTGGCGCCGCTCGTCGTCGCCGAGG
Source organism: Hordeum vulgare subsp. vulgare (assembly GCF_904849725.1). Classification (NCBI taxonomy): domain Eukaryota; kingdom Viridiplantae; phylum Streptophyta; class Magnoliopsida; order Poales; family Poaceae; genus Hordeum; species Hordeum vulgare. The sequence continues at coordinate 480,377,535 of NC_058522.1, forward strand.
AGGACGGTGGATGGGGTCACCACGGGTACGGAAAAAGCGATGCGCTCAAGACGGTGAACGGCGGTGGTGAGACGGTGGGGAAGACGAGGAAGCGTGACACCCGTCGTCCGGCAGGTGTGCAAAGGTTAAGCGCCATTTTGGAGGCCGATGACTCTGATGAGTGACCCCAATTGCCGAACTGATTCTTGCAAGCGGTTAATTATTTGAGTTTTGAGCGCGGGATCGATCCCCCAAACCCAGGTGGAGAATCGTGTATGTGTATATATATAGTGCATACTAGTGTACGAATGTACAAGATGCTTCAATTTCATATGCGCCTTCTTTCTACTTTTAGGACTTCTTTGATTTAAAGGAATTTCATAAGAATTTTGAAGGATTGAAATCCTTAGGATTTTCTCTTACGTTGATCCTTTGATTTATTGGAATGGATTTCGTAGGAATTTTTTCTGTGAAATCTTTTGTACTACTACATTTCATAGAAAATCTAGCATCCACTCCGGCCTTTCTTTTACAATTTCTTTGTTTTATCTATAACATCAAATACTCTTCGCTAATCCTATAGGGTTCGAATGGACATGCCACTTCAATCCTATACTTTTTTTAGTCCCGCATTTTAAAAATTTCTGCAAATCAAAGAGGCCCCTAAAGTTTTCAGTTCATCTTCGCCCATTCACTTCTATGTCAGAGTAAAATGCATAGGACCATCGTAATCATATCGCCATTAGCGAAAAATCATCACTTTACAGAACACTGTGAAATTCAGCGCACCGAAAAATTGATAGTGGTAAAAAATACCGACCATGGCTGCTAAGGCCTTTCGTGACGCCACTAATTGACCGGGCCCATCCGTCAGGTTGAGCTGGTAAAAAACTGCCACATATACATTTGGATTTGGTCTTTTTCTTCTTTTTTCAATTTAGTGGTGCATGGGATTCTACACGCCACCAATGTATATATTATCAGTGTGAGTCAACTTGTCATGAACCTGGTTGGCACGCCCTCACTAGCATTTTCTGTATTACTAATTGTACTCAAACACAGGCCTTATTCAGGTCCAAGCCCTCCATAATAACATTTATGATAGAACTTGGAAGAGAACCCCGGTCCAAGACCTTATTCCGTTCCATCGGAAAAATAGATTCAAACACTTGCTTTTTCAAGAAAGGTATTGTCAACCCGCCATTTTTATATTGGGAGGAGCTGAGGTATATCTTTCACGGCATTCTCATTCATTGATAACAATTTGTGTTATAATTTTTTAGATGGCCATGACCAACAATGGCCCCTTCATCCTGTTCAAGTTGAAAGATTTCCATTTTTTGATGTGTGCCACTTGCTATCAAATGAAATAAAACTTCCTATTATTGCCCTCCTCCCCGACGTGCTTAATTTTAACGCATTAAGCTCACTTCATTTCTTTTTCGTACAAAAGTTTATCTAAGAAATCCTCTACTTCCCTCTTGGCATCATAGTCTGCGACAATTAGAGGGGGGATTCCGCTTCAATGTCAAACACATTGACTATATCAAGTATGCAATCGTTTTCCTATTCATACTCACTTCTCAGACTCTTTGCCCAACTCTAATTGTTTTTTTCTAAGAGGAGAGATCTCGAATTTCTTCTCGACATTAGTGACTCATGTAGTTTGCTTAGACCATTTTGAGCCACCTTGTCGTGGAAACTTTCCCACTCAAAGCGGGATATTTTGAAAGAAAAAGAACCTCTCACTCGTTCATCTTGGTTCTCTATTTTACTCATCTGCTTAGTATTATTTTTCTGCTCCCCACACAGGTAGCGCATAAAAAGTCGTTTACCTTTTTTATCCAAAAAAATGTGCTAAATCAAAAGATGATCACGGATTTAAAAAAAACCTTTGAATTTTTAAAATTTTAAATTAATAAAATCATGATTTTTATAAAAAATATTCATAGATTATCGTCAAAAGATGAATGTTTTTCTATAACAAACTGAATTATATTTTTTTGACAAATGAAATATATGAATATCGCGAAGATACCAATTACATCCAACCTCTGCAACAACGCAATGTCGTAAAGACATCACAGATGCACACAACAAAAAACAAAAGAAAGAAAAAGAAAAAAGAAAGATTTCGTTATAGTGATCAATTCCTTGTAGATGTAGCATGAACCACCACCTAGACAACAACTAAGGTTTTAACTCTGCAAAAGCGATGCCTCCAAGAAAAAAAGTGCACACACACCTTCATCGTCCGAACCTAGATCTTAGGGTTTCATCCTGGAAAAGATGTGCTCTCTCAAAACAATGCCTTCAGCAAGGTCACTGCAAGGTAGAACCAATTAAGGCCAATCCTTGGGGTTTCACCCTGAAAGCTAAGACTCCGTACTCGACTATGCTGCTAGGAGTCATGAATCACCAAGCAATGTCCTCATCGCCACAAAGACTCGATTTGTCATTACAAGGCCTGAGACCTGAACTGCCATGACGTTCTCCACCATTGTATTCACTGTGAAAATCAAAATACTGATGTGTCCCATAATGTCAACAAATACCAAAGCTTCGCGTCACACCCTTCTAAAGCCACTCGGGCCGAAATAGGGGCACACACGACCGTCCCATACGATCCAACAATCTACAGGCGTCAAGCATCCAATGAAGATCTCCGGCAAGGCATTTCGGAACTCGTCAAATGCCACATCCATGATGGTCAGCAACCGGTAGAACACCATCTTAGAGAAAAAAGAACCCAAGGATTGCGTCACCGTCGGTTTCCTATAGCAGGCGAGAGATCTCAGCGAGCATCGTCGCCACCATCCGCACCACACAAAAATGAGTAGCTGAGCCACACCAAGCCCGCGATCCAGTCGTTGTGCCGCCCTTGCGGCCACATCGGTAGTCAAGGTCGCCGAAGTAATCCGGGGTCGTTGCCCGGAGTCCATCTCCGACGGATGAACCACGCCGTCGAGGGACGCCACGAAGCTCGGAGTGGAGATCCCGCAACGCGAGAAACACTTGGGGCCCGCCGCCATCACTCATGCGAGGAGGATGAAGACCCGCCACCGCCACCACCCTCGCAGCCTTTGACCGGAGGATGTCCTTCGTCGGGCGTGTATAGTCGTTGCCATTATTTTTGGGCTCATTCTTGCGGAATATATTGAGAATGTTTGCCAGCTGTTCGATGAAGCTACAACATGCGCATCTGTCAAAGCAAGTTAGGCACCTGAAATAAATAACGAACCCATTAACCGAATGCGAGCTGTGACGATGAACATCCGCTTACACACCATTCAAACACTTTCAAAGATTCATCTTTCCTCCTTGATTACTTTGACGGCTCCAAGTGGCATGCCGCATCCCGCAGTTTTACAAGTGCAAGTGTTGTGCCTATACGTGACCATTTTCGGCCCGGCCCGCCCGGAAAATTGAGGACCTAGGCCCGACAGGCTTGCTTATGGGACGGTCTTGGGCCCAAGTTTTAAGCCCGACAGCAGGGTCGGGTTGGGCTTGGGCTTGGTATATTGAGATTTTAAGAAAGAGGCCCGTCCGTGGCCCTAGGCCCGACGGGCTTTTCAACATATGGGCCGGGTTTGGCCTTGAAAAGTAGGCCTGATGATATGGCCACAGGGTCAGGCCTGGGCTTCAATTTTCTCCTATGGGCTTTTTAGGCCTGGCCCGGCTCGGACCGTTTGTGTCCCAAGCGTCGTAATCAGCTGCTGTGAGCCGTGACGATGGGCGCGATTAGCCATGACCCCGGACGATCCATGACACTATCTGCTGCTGCGTATTCTGTTCCGAAACTCGCTGTCAACCACATCTCAATCGTTAATTAGTTATTATTAAACTGACCATGCATGCACCATCCGTTATGCCTGTCAGCCTCTGGGGACCTTCGACTAGGAGTCTACAACGTGGCCGAGCAAAACTACTCCCTCATAAGACATCTTGCAATGTATGGCTGTTTAGATGAGTGCTAAGTGCATTAAAATGCTTAGTAATTAAACTCTCCGACGCATTGGTGGTTAATTTTTGCTAGGCTTCCTTCATTTAATTAGGTATAGATTCATATTTTATGTGTTTTCACCTTGGTACATGTGTTTAACATTGGTTCTTTCTGAGGACTCCATATACTACTCTCCTTCTTCTTAATTAGGGCCTGTTCTGATCTGATGTTTTCCAGCTTCATAAAACTTCACATATTCAACTTCTACTCCTCGCTTCTAGCTTCAGGTAGCGATCGTAGGAGCGTTCTGCTCCATCTGTAGCTTTTCGCATGTTGCAACCCGTTTGGGCGGGTTGTGGCCTGTTAGTCTTATGTTGGGCTGGCTGAAGGCAGACCAATTAGCGGCGAACCAGTTCTAGCGAGACCAGCGTAGCGATTCGATCGCTACATTTTCTTTTCGACGAGGGGAAGCAACGAAACATTTTCTTTAACGGTGGCAGCTTGTTGTAAATTGAGAGAACTCCACGCTTCTCGTTTTGGTGGAGCTGGGCCGGCCGTGCTTCCCCTTTTTACAATATGGGATCGATCAGCTTCCCAAATTCAGCTTCTCGGGCTTCAACCGTTCTAGACAGATTCATCTGTGAAGTTTTGGAAGCTTGGAGGTGGAGGACTTCAGAACACACCCTTAACATGACACATCAGATTTTTTATTTAGCTCGCAACCTTAGCACCTGTACAAGGTGAAGCTTTGGAATGACCCTAACTTTGACTGTTAGCTAACAAGTTATCATAGCTGTTGTTTATCCATTTCCATTTTGAACGTTGATGCTTCACGGCCACGGACAGCATGGACTTTGTCAGCACTAAACTATGCAGCCAGCAACCACAACTTGTGCTTCAAATACTACTGCAAGTCTGCAAGTGACGGCTGCAGGGGATCTACCCAAGTGGCAGCTGTTCGATGAAGCTACAGCATTCCCTGCTGTCAAAGCAAGTTGTTATCCCTGAACGTCGCAATCAACATCCGCGAGCTGTGACGACGAACATCCACTTACACACTGTTTAACCATTCCAAAGATTCATCTTTCCTTCCTGATTACTTTGACGGCTCCAAGTAGCATGCCGTATCCCGCAGGTCTACAAGTGCTCTGCCTGCCTCCGCTGAAACTCACGGTTCCATCTGCTCTGACCGTTTGTGTCCCATGCGCAGGATCTGCTCTTGCCCTAGGGCAACGCCCAAGTATCCATGTTTTGGGTTGGGGGTGGGGGGGGGGGGGGGGGCATCATTAGATATGTATACGTGCTTCTATACGTCAATACGTGGTCCCGTCGACGTCTGGCCTCCTGATCCTGTAGCCGCCTCGGCCTCCTGTCGCTAGCGGCTTCGCCCGATCTGGCCGCCTGTAAGCCTGTTCTGCGTGCACGAGTGGAGCCTGGATCGAAGAGACGAAGACAGGCCCTGATCGAAGAGACGAAGACTGCAGGTCTGCAGCCAGGGCACAGGTGCAGTGGAGATCGCTCAAAACAAAAGTCATCGGCCCGAACAGGACTGCAGCCAGGTGCAGTGGAGTCGTGGAGATCGACCTGCAGTGGAGAATTGGAGATCGGCAGCTGCGGCAGATCACTGCGCGTCTGCGGCTCTGCGCCCAGGGCGCCCGAACCCTATTCTGGCGTCGCAGACTGCTTGATTCTCCCTCCTAGTGCCCTGCATCTAATGATCTGATTTACTCACGGAGTCACGATTTCATCTGCTTTACTCACGGTATGATTTATCAATTATCATCTGAGCCTAGTGCCCTAATTCTTTTGACTCAGTTATTCACTTGAGCTGATAATTCTATGGAAACTGCAACCTTAGGTGTTCCAATGCCGCCGAAACACAAGTCCGGCTCTGAGAAAAGGAAACAAAAAAAAGAAAGAGAATGAACTCATTGAATCAGAAAAAGGTGCTGTAAAAAGGTATTTTCCGGTGGTAACTAATGTTCACAATCAAAGGCAAGAATCTGAACCCGAAAAAGATGATGATCTTAATTCAAATGACGATTCCTTGGATGATAGTAAGTAATTAAATAGTGTCATTTTTTTTGTAGAAGTAAGTAAGTAACTAACAACAAATTGTTGTATTTAAATGCAGATATCGATATTGATGTTAATGAGAATGAGGATAATACAGGAGAGGAAAATTTGCAGCCTTCCCCTAATGCTCGGAATGTTGATGAACAAGATGATTATCTTTTATCTATATATGATCCTAGGGCATGGGATAATCTTGACAATCGCAAAAGGGTCCTGAAAAATTGTTTGAGGTCAACTATGTTACAAGACAGATTGAATGGCTTGGCTATGTGTTGTATTGAGAAGGATGTCTTGGACAAAATTGATCTTGATACTCTCATCAACGATTTTGCATCTAGAAATGCCCGAAGAAGATTTTTTGTAAAGCGCTGAAGTATTATTGTCCATGAACTCATATGAACTTCGTTCTTATTTAAGGTAATTAAACTAGCAGCGAGTATTATTTTTTAAATTTTGCTACTCTTTTATTTATAGTCGTCTCTAAATAATAATGTATGATCGGATGTAAACTTTTATATTTTGCGTTTATATTTCCATAAATACGTACATATATTATCTATATGACCCATTTTTTAACTTTGCCCAAAGACCTCGAAAAATATAGAGCCGGCCCTACCCATGCGTCGTAATCAGCTGCTGCAAGCCGTGACGATGGGCACGATTAGCCATGACCCCGGACGATCCATGGCACTGTCTGGTACTGCGTATTCTGTTCCGAAGCTGCTCGCTGTCACGTCTCCATCGTTAATTAATTATTAAGCTGGCCATGCTTGCACCATCCGTTATGCCTGTCAGCCTCTTCGAACCTTCGACTAGGAGTCTACAACGTGGCCGAGCATAACTACTCCCTCATAAGATCTCTTTTAATGTATGAGTGCTTAGATGAAATGCTAAGTGCATTAAAATGCTTACCTACTAAACCCTTCAATGCATTGATGCTTACTTTATGACTGTCTATAATGGAAATTATAATATATTAGCAGTATCATGTATATGATACTACTGTATGATACTACATGACACATACTTCCTCCGTTTTTAAATATAAGTCTTTCAAAGGTTCCATTAGAGGACTACATACGGATGTATATAAACATACTTTAGAGTATAGATTCACTCATTTTGCTCTATATGTAGTCCTCTAGTAAAATCTCTTAAAAGTCTTATAGTTAAAAACGAAAGGAGTAGTAGCACAATATTTAATATGATATGGTATCATGATATGATACTTAACCCTCTTTTTCTTCATTTAATTCTATGTCACTTTATTAAAATTGACTAGTTGACATGTATGATACTACCTATGATACCCCATTACGATGAGCCTAAGCTTTTTTCATTTAAGTAGGTATAGACTCATATTTGTATTTTCATTTAGGTACACGTGTTTAGCATTGGTTCCTTATGAGGACACCATACTACTCTGTTTCTTCTTAATTAACATGTCACATCATATTTTTTACTTAGTTAACAATCTTAACCCCTGTACAAGGTGGAGTATTGGAGCCTAACTTTGACAGTTAGCTAACAAGTTGTCATAGGTGTTGTTTATCCATTTCCTTTTTGAACGTTGATGCTTCACGGGCACGGACAGCGTGGACTTTGTCAGCACTAAACTATGCAGCCAGCATCCACAACTTGTCCTTCAAGTACTACTCCAAGTCTGCAAGTGCAGTGCAATGCAAGTATACTCTCCTTGTCTCCGTTGACACTGACACTGACAGGATGACGAACTGGCCTGCGTCATGGCATAAACACACCATGGCTTCTGAGTTTCTGACTCTCACCTATAAAAAGCTGCATCACACGCCGGTTCGTACCAACAGATCATCAGATCAACCAACCCACTTTGCACTTGCTCACACGATCGCTACGACGAACACGTCATCGCGAGGGAAGAAATGGGCTCGTGCGTCTCGCGCTCGCCGGCGTCGACGTCGGCGCCGGGGTCAGGGCGGGCAGTGGCCACCAAGACGGCGAAGGTGGTGGACGTAGACGGCTCCATGGCGCAGTTCACGGCGCCCATCACGGCGGGCGAGGTCCTAGGTAGCGTCCAAGAGCGCCGCCCAGGCGCGTCGGTCTTCCTGTGCAGCTCCGACGAGCTCCGCTTCGACGTGCCCGCCCGCGCGCTTGCGGCCGAGGAGGCGCTCCAGCCCGGGTGGCTCTACTTCGTGCTGCCCGTGTCCACGCTCCGCCGCTCACTCTCCGGGCCGGAGATGGCCGCGCTCGCCGCCAGAGCGAGCTCGGCGCTGGCCGTCGCCAGCGGCGTTGCGTCACCCCCGCGGCGCAAGAACGGGGCCCGGGTGCCCGGCGGCAACAGCAAGCGACGGAAGGCGGCGGCTCGTGTGGCGCCGCTCGTTGTCGCTGACGAGATCGACGGACGGGACGGTGGATCGGACCGTCACCATGCGTACGGCAAACACGGCGGCGATGAGCCAGCCGGGAAGGCGAGGAAGGGAACTGGCTGGAGTGGAAGCCGCAGCAGCACTCGCCGTCGTCGCCGTGCATCTGTCACCCCAACGCTGAGCTCCATTTTGGAGGCCGATGACTTCTGAGCAACCCGGTGTCGATTCAACGGTTCGATTCTTGGGAGTGGTTAGCAAATTTTTTTGTTATCATGGATTAGTTTAGTTGATTGATTGAGTTATTAATTAGTCCAATACGTTGTGTTGGTCGACCGGTGTATATACTGCATACGAGTTATATGTACAGCATGCTTGATCCTTCGATGTGCACGTGTTCAATCTGTATTGTGAAAACTCATATATACAGATACTGACCCTAAATATAAGTTTGAACCTACATGAAAGTACTACAATTTTGAACCTATTCCCCTCCATTCGTAAATATAGGTTTTTGTAGAGTTATATTTACAAACAGAGGGAGTAGCATTCCGTTTAGATATCTGAATGCTGCATTGACGCTTAGCTTTTTGTTTGCTCCAATGTTAAACAATCTTCTGTCTTCAGTTCAGCTTTGATTGCCCGAACCTTCGATGTAATTAAGCATATTTTTGCATGTAATGATTTTGTGAGGTGATGTGGAATGTATGAAAAAATGATACAAATTTGGATCATAATGTTTGATGGTTTGAATTTAAAATATTATTGAATTGTAGACTGTGATAAAATTTACATGTACAAATTATTGTGGTGCTAAAACTTGGCAAATGCTATAGTATATGACCGTGTGCATCACCTGATGCAAAGGCCGATAGTCTTTCCCTCTTTTCAGAAAAGAGAGAAAAGTAGACAAACATAATTGCGGGGAGATTACATGGGAGATGGTTGAAGTGCACACAAAATAACATGATCCCCAAGAGCAACTCTAGCAAATCCTCAATGCCTACATCCCAAGAGACACTTATTGCAGATCCCCAAAAAACATTCTAGGTATTGGGAGGTTGTGACTCACCCCTAAACCTGGGCATAGTCCGGGTCGGGCCGGGTTTCGGGACGGGCTTTAAAAAGACCGAACGAGAAAACTCAGGCCTGAGCCCGACCCGGTCCGACCATCGGGCCTAACAAATCGGGCCCGAACCCGGCCCGAACATGCAAAGTCCGGTAAAGCCCGACAGACCCGACCCGATCTAGGCTTAAAAAATACGTTTTGCAAGCCCGAGCCCGGCCCGGTCTGCTCTTCGGGCTTACTTTTCAGGCTCGAGCCCGGCCCGATGGCACGAACAGGCCCGGCCCGGCCCAGCCGGGCTGCCCATGCCCATATGTACTCACCCCACCCCATTTTTTTAATCTTCCATGTACTTATTCTCATCTCTTTCACATATAAAAACCATTTTCTCATCTTATTCTATTCAAACATTGACGTCAAAAAAGCATGAAGTTCAGCAACATTTTAAATGCATAATTGCAAGAATTCAACCAAAAAGCGACTCATATCACCCGAAAAAGGTTATCAAAACAACACATGTATCATAAAAGTAAAGAACATAAAACATACAACAAAAGTGCATCACATCCCTCCTCACTACGTCCACCAAATTGTCGACCCTTGGCATCTTCGAAGTCTTTCCAAGAGTGAGCTCCCAATAGGCACTTGCCTAGTCACCCATTCCACTTGCGTCCAACAACATCAACCTTGCCTCTTGCTCCTTGCTGTTCATTTCTTGCTTGTATAGTGCTTGGATGTAGTTTGAATCCTCCCCTTTAATTTTAGAACTCCACTTGGATGTTGGAAACTCAGTCTCATAAACACAACAGTGTCCACCCAATAGCAACAATCTAGAATTGTACTCCATATGTGCAGGAGTGAGCGTCATGTCCAGTTGGAAGGAATATTCACAATGCGTCGATAGTGCTCCTCAATGAACCTATAAAAGGTACGTGTTCTTGGTTTGATAAGTGCCAATAAGTGCATCAAGAGAGACATCATCCATGCCAAAAAGAAATGCCTTATTCTACCTTGTAATAGGACACTCTTACATTCATCTTGTTTGATGTTGGAGTTTTCACATTAGAAACTTCTTCACCTTGTTTCACTTTGGCCCTCTCATTTGTCATTTAGAAGGAAATGCCATGGATTCCAATATATCATCCAACATGGCCTCACACGAACCGGTGCCCTTTGTGAACTATAGTGGGCATGTGCATGATCTTATTAAAATAATACTCCAGTTCAACTTCAGAATTTTAAATAGCATTCACCAATCACATGGTTACAATATCTATCTACATTTCCTAAGGAAAACTAGAAAAAAGTAGATTCAAAAAACTCTTGGGAATTTGACCGAGCACGTGATGCATGTCCAAGCCAACATCAAGATTGACGACATGAGATGTTGAAGGGTTTTGTAGGGATGGAACTGGAGGGCACCCGAGGAGAGGTAAAGCCAGTCGGGTGCGATCTTCTTCCTTGCTGGAGTGGTATGCTTGAAGGAAGGTGCGAGAGCCACCAAGGACAAGTCGGAGGTGGGCAATGAAGTGGGAAGTTGGGTGCTTCCCACGTTTTCCATGACAGCAGCACTAGACGACCACGACAAATAGTAGACGATGGTCCTTAGGACCACCTTGCTCTATTGGTGCCACGGAGCCGTCGGTGGTGCCGAATCTGGGGGTGTGATTTGGGAAGGAGAACTTTCTCACCGATTTTGGAGTTTTTTCTTTCTTTTCATAATTAAGGCACAATTAGAGATCTGCTAATGTACATCAATTCCCATGAGTAGTATATGTTTTCAGAGCTAACGAATTATTGATGGTACACTAGAGTTGCTCTAGAGTAGGGAGTCCTTAGGAAGATCTGGTAACGAATTATTGATGGTACACTTATTTTTTTGAAACAGAGGCAAAAGTTTTGCCTCATTCATTAATTAAGAAGAAGAGAGTTGCCGAGTTAATTTATAAAAAACCGGGAAAAAACGTGAAAACCATGCTCAAAATCATGACCCCATCCACATGTGAACTACTCCCAAACCGTTGAGCCACGGGACCGAAGCACCCACACTGCTACTTCAACGCACAACCAATGTATCGCAAAAGAAAACCATCCAACTCAATTAAACTCGAGGAAAACACACTGATGAAAACCACACACATGAATAGGCCACATATGTAACTCGGAAAGCCAAGAACCATCCATCATGGAACCATTTGTGCCTTCCCTCTAGTGCTATCCTTCTTGCTTTTGGGCCTGCAAGATTTAGAGCCACCCTTTTTGTGCTTTTTTCTCAAAGTTTTTTTTCCTCCAAGAGGCATCCAAACGTCTTTCTAGAATTTTCACAGTCCAAATTGGCAAGGAATTCACAAATGTTGGTGGCTAAAAGGACGTCCGGATTAGGCAACAACACTCGGGCCCCAACAATTTCATCCGACTTGCTAGGCCCCAACAAAGGTGGACAGGGCGTCGAGGCATCCGACATCGCCCCAAGCGAGCACACCTTCGAGAACACCATTGATATATAGCGAAGAGAATTCTACACTTAACATCTGCAGCTCAGGCATACTCTGTATCACCGGAGCCATGCCATCAATGACAACCTCACTCCCAAAGGCTCTTGGCATGATAAGCAGCGGCGACGTGCGAAGAGGAGCACGAGGGGTGAAAATACCATAGAGGCATGCTCCCTGTCCATCAACAGAACCAACCTGAATCTCGAGCAACGCGGAGATAGGAGGCACAACCGGGAGCCTGCCAGGAGCATCTTCCATGCATGTCGCAGTCGCAGCGGCCTTTGCTTGCACCTCCACAGGCGAAAACGAGTCCAAAACAAGGGTCACACCCTCAAGCTGCACCACAGAAGGTAAGAGCTCAGACGAGTAACTAGCCACATTGCTCTCTATGAAATTTTCAACACCAACAACATTCCCAACAGAACATGCAACATGAATGGAGGCTAGTGAGGAGCCCAACAGGCGAACAACAACCTCCATCCGCTCCAAGAATCCCTCGATCAGAGTCGTCCACCCGTGTAAAGTAGTCATCATGTTGTGAAGGGGTCGGGCCACCTCCTCCAAACGAGTGACGGTCACGACCTACATCTCAAAGTGTAACACTTCTCATCTGGGTAGCAAGGAGAGGCCCGAGCAACCCCAAATTAGCAACAACAGACTTGCTAGTATCCGCTGTAGCTGGAGAGACAACAAGTGGGGTCCAAGTGCGTCGATGCGGATGCAAAGCTCCAAAAGTCAATAGGACATAGTGACAAGGATCTTAGTTGTCTCGCAATTCCTTTGGACTACACGGGGCGGAGGCGGAGACCTCTTTCCATTGGCTGGTGCGAGGGGCAACCAACGCCCACGATGGCTTTGGAGGCCTCGTGCCACGCATCTAGCAAGGGGTCAACGTAATCCGTGCGGTGAAGGTCGCTCTTCATTTTTAATGGTATGATGACGGTTGGCCTTGCTTTAAGATGCTTTATTATTGCAAAACAAGTTTAGTATATAGTATGTTCAGTGGCGGACCTATGTTGAGCCGAGTGGAGGCCCGGGCCCCCAGTCAATTTCTATTTTTACTGTTATAAAGCCTAATATTTTACTAGTTGGGCCCCCAGTTAATTAAATATTTAGGCCCCCAGTCACTTAGGTCCCCACTGAATTCTTGGGCTGGGTCCGCCCCTGAGTATGTTGGTTCTGTCCTCTTCAGTTAGCTAAACCGTTTCAGCTGCAAAGACTGTTTGAGACTCCCGTGCACGACGAGCTAACTAAGTAAGTCTCAAACGTCGTAATCAGCTACCGCCAGCCGTGACGACGACGAGTCTAGCCATGAGCACGGACGAATATAGACATGGCACTGACAAGTTGCTCTCGCTACGTATTTTGTTCCGAAAGTCGTTGTCACCACTGAATTAGCCATCCACCCCCACGTACCACCTGACAGTAAGGAAAATTGGTACTTCGTGTCACCTTCCTGCAGGAACCTTCGACCAGGAGATGAGATCTCCTCACGGATTACTTTGATCGCCTCTACGTCGACTTTGTCACAACGTACCGAAACTAAGCAGCCAGCACCAACTTGTCCGTCAAGCGATCGATCAGCTGCAGCGCAGTGGAGTGCAACGCAAGTTCGCTCTCCTTGTCTCGACCCGTTGACACTGACAGCATGGCGAACTGGCCTGCGTCATCGATCGCATAATCACATGAACCCACTATAAAAGGCTTCATCACGCAACAGTATCCACGGATTAACCGATCAACCAATCCATTTTGCACTTGCTCACAGAGGCACACGTATACCATACCAACACGTCGTCACAGGGGAAGAAATGGGCTCGTGCGCCTCGCGCTCGCCGGCGGCGGGGTACGGGCGGGCAGCGGCCACCAAGACGGCGAAGGTGATTGGCCTGGACGGCTCCATGGCGCAGTACGCGGCGCCGGTCACGGCGCGCGAGGCACTGCTTGACGCCGCCCGCGCGTCGAGCTTCCTGTGCAGCTCGGACGAGCTCCGCCTTGACGCGCCCGCCCGCGCGCTGGCCGCCGACGAGGCGCTCCAGCCCGGGTGGCTCTACTTCGTGCTGCCCGTGTCTATGCTCCGTCGGCCGCTCTCGGGGCAGGAGATGACCGCCCTCGCCGTCAGGGCCAGCTCGGCGCTGGCCGTCGCGAGCGGCATCGCGTCCCCCACGCGCGGCAAGAACGGGAAGCGGCGGAAGGTGGCGGCTCGAGTGGCGCCACTCGCTGACGATGAAGATGTCGCGGAGCGGGGCGGTGGATGGGGTCAACGCCGTGCGTACGGCAAATACGGTGGCATGCGCAAGAGCGTGCAGGCCGCCGGTGATGAGACGGTTCGGAAGGCGAGGGAAGGAGATGGTTACGGTGGAAGGCGCAACGGCCGTCATCGTCGTCGACGTCGTGCAGGCGCGCAAAGGTTGAGCGCGATTTTGGAGGCCGATGACTTCTGAGTTCAACGATTCTTGGGAGTGCTTAATTTAATTCCGTTATTAGCTACTGTATAAGTTGCTTCTGTCCGTCGGTCGACCCGATCGAACCATGTATGTACCGCATACAACAATTCCTTGATGTTTTTTGACATGAAAAGTTGAAAACTCACTAGCAAAATGGCCCGTCGTTGTCACGGAAGAAAAAAAACATAATCTCCAGTGAGGTGAGCACATTATGTTCACATATCATCGCTTGATTTAGAAATTTTGTGCACAAATGTAAAAGAATGTGTCTTCTTTTAAATTTATTCACAAGTTGAAGCAATCTTTACATTTTCAAAAAGTATATATCATGGTTGTCAAAAATCTTGGTAACTCAAAGATTTATTCTGAATTTCAAGATTTTTTCTTAAAAGCATACAATAATAATCCGATCCATCCAACAGTTAATTCTTCAAAATTCACACATGTATATTGTCACAAAGACTTAGAAGCATTAATGTTTTACTATATACATTAGATCTTTCGTGAACAATTTTACAAATATGGAAACAATTATAAAATTGAGAACATTTTTTACAATTTACAATCATTTACTAAAAATCATGAATATTTTATATTTTGAACGGGTTTAAATATTTTCTTTCGAATTGGCGACCAATTCAAGAAAAGACGAACATAATTTTTCATGTTGGAGGATTTTATTTTAAATTCACAAACATTTTTTGAAACGCATGAAGTTTCTCTGAATAAACAAACATTTTATAAATCAGTAATATATTTATTAAATTCATGCACATTGTTTTGGAATTTGAAAAAATAAAATAAAAATCCGGCGCTTTTTTGAACCCTATTTTTAATTCAAAATAAAAATTTGTCAGCATTTTAATTCAAAATTCCTATTTTTTAATATGCAAAAGTTTTTGTAATTCTAAATTATTTAAATTATAAATAAACAAAAATGGAACTGAAAAATTTAAATAAAAAAAAGAAACTATCAAAACAGGCATTAGCTGTTTTTAAAATTTTAGGATATTTTTTAAATGCATTAACATATTTTGAATTAGAAATCATTTTGTTAAATGCCTTTAATAATTTTTAATACATGGAATTGTATTTGAGATCATGGACTTTTCTTATTGTACAAACATTTTTCTAAAATTGCAAACATTTTATTGTATATGCGAGCATTTTTCACAAAACTCCGAGCAGTTTTTGAAGTCACAAACATTTTAATTTTTTAAATATGTTGATTTATAATTTTCAGTTTATTAAAATATTAAAGATTATTTGAAGTTCTAAATTATTTAAAATAAGAAAATAAAACGGAACTGAAAATAAATAAATAAAGAGAACTAAAAGCAGGCGATGTGCATGGGCCGGCCCATATGGTGTGCTGGAAATTCTCCCAGCATGCAGAGCGTAATATAGGAGGTTTTTACATGAGCCGGTCCAGTCCAAGATTTTTCGCTTTGTGAAACGTTTTTAATTACTTACGAGTGGCATGGTGGGTAATTTATGCAAACTTTAGGGGTAATTTTCAAGATGGACGAACAGAAACCGTATTTGCTTTATTATTAGGGAGAGATATATAGAGATGCTGGTACTGCCAGAAAGTACAATTTGAAACTAGTCAATGCACTCGTTACTGGACAGTTAAACGGGCTAGGCTATCACAAAAAGAACCTAAAATCTAAGGGCACCTCCAACGAAGCTACCCTTACAGACGCGCACTATGTCCTTTTTTGTCCGTCGGCCTATCCGTGTCCGTTTTTAAAAATGGGTCGGCACATGCATCCAACAGAAAGTAAGTGGGCAGCAGCATTGTAGTATTATAATAATAGAAGAGAGGTGGGTGGGAGTGGGCCAGCGAATTAAGTAAGCAGGAAGAGGTAGGTGTGTGGCTGTGTGACAAGTAGGCCAGGCTGGCCACATGCAAACACAGAGAGGGCGCGTGCGCGTCCGCTTCGTGTCCGCGCCGACGTATTTCAGTCTCAAATTTGAGGCAGAAATGGATCGACGCGGACGCAAAGCGGACGCGTTTTGGAAATGGGTCCGGCGACGGACGAAATGGGTCGCCCGTTGGGGTTGCTCTAAAACATGCGTGCACACGATCTGGCGCTCACGAGCAGCCGAACGCGAGCTGCTCAATCGGAGGGGATCGAACGGGCGAGAGGCGACAGGTCGCAACTGGTCGGGTCACGCCGAGTCTTCACCTGGTCCAGCGGCGCGACACGCTCCTCCCCCCCGGCCCTACGCATCATAGACTGTTTCCTCGCAGCGGTAGTGGATGTAGTGGGCGGTGCGGTTTCGAATTTCGAGCCACACACCCTCTCCTCTCGCCCGTGTACTTCTCCTCTCCTCTCGATCGTTTCTTCCCCTCCTTCAATCTCATCCACCCCGTCTTCATCGCCGTTGCGCTCAGCGAGGGAGAGCTGGAGGGATGGCGTGGTCGAAGTCGGGGGTGCACGAGAGTTTCCGGCAGCGTAGGTAAGGCCCTGTCGCTTTTTCCCGAGTTGGTTTGCCGGCGAGGTCGAGATAGACGTCTAGGTAGAGGGCGACGCACACGCGTCGTTTTGGCTCGGAGGTGGTGAGGAGGGCTGTGAGGGCGAGGCGCGCGGCCACGAGTAGTTCGAGGCCGTGCGAATAGGGGCCGCACGGTGTTGTAGTCGCGGGGGCGGGGGGGGGGGGTGGAGGTGATGAGGTAGGCGGCGACGTCCAAGATACGAAGGAGGAACGAGCGTAGGAGGGTGGTCTCGTGTGTTCGTTGCAGGGGAGCCCCGCTAGGGAAATCTCATCATGTAGAAAATGACATCGCCATGGGTGGTTGATTTGGTCGTGCTTGGTTCGTCTAAATCATGTTTCTTCCTGCAGTTGTGGTTGGATGTTTGATTTGTGTGTTTTGCGAATATTTTATGATTTTGATATTCGAATTTGCAACTAGGATGATTTTTATGTGCAATTTATTAGTAGTAGAAGCGAATTTCATGTTCAAAGTAGGCAAAATAAATTGTGGGCAGTAATCAGTTGTTTTGTGTTTGTCTTTGTGGAGCTAGAGTTTCATTGTTTGTTAAACTAGTTTGTTCTTGTTGTGCAATTTATCAACATCAGTAGTGTATTTTAGTTTCTTTTGTGCAACTGGGCTCTATAATGTGTAACCTGGCTCTATATTTTTGCAACTAGGGTGACTTTTATGTGCATTTATCTTCTATACTAGCCAATTTTATATGCAAACTAGGCAAACTAGTTTGTTCACTGTAATAAGCTCTTGTTGTGTGTCCGTGTGGAACTAGGGGTTCTTTGTGGCGTGCAACGAGGGTTCTCTACGGTGTGCAACTAGTCTGTTTTTGTTGTGCATTTTATCAGTAACAGTAGCCAATTTGGTATGCATATGAGTCAATGATTTTCTTTTTGTTTTTTTTGCTTGACAGTTCTATACAAGTAGGAACCGGGTTAGTGTGCAACTGGGGAGCTATAATATGCAACTAGACTGTAGTAGTGTGCAACTAGTTTTATTTATGTTTTCTGAATAGGCTACAGTAGTATAGCAAGTGGGCTGCTATAATGTGCAACTAGGCAGCAGTAGTATATCAACAGTTGTACTTATTAAACTCTTTGTGTGTATTTTTTGCAGACCAAAAAATGGATGGCAGTGAAATGGAGGTATTATTCATCTCTAAATGTTTTGTCCTTTAAGTTTATTTATGTTGTCTTCCTTCTGTCCTATACTTGACCATGCTTTTTTTGATCAATGCAGGGTTCAGGTAGGCATGTTGCTTGACGGAACTAAAAAGGCCTGCCGTGCGCAAACCATGCAGTGACGATAACGACACAGAGGCAAATGATGATCTGGTCAGTATCATGCCTAGGGGCATTTTCCCGTTAGATTATTTTTGATTTCGTCAGTTCTTTTTGTTGCGGGCTCTAGTAAATGGTTTTGTATGGTTTATGTACGTATCTAGGTTACTGAAAAGTTCTGTTTAGTTAAACAGAAGAGACACAAGATGTCTACAACTCAAGGGGAAGTTGGAGCAGCAACTACAACAGCTAACATTATAAGTTTGAATTATTTTGCCTCCGATCCTTTTTTCATTTACACAAGTATATTAGTTGACTTGGCAACATAGTGTTTTCAGTTGGCATGGTCTGTGATATAGTTGCACAATAATACTTTTTGACTTGGCATTGCTGCACTAATATTTAGTTTTATAGTTGTTGCCAAGGGAATAACCAATTTTTCATATAGTTTTGCACAAAATATCACATGAGTCGGCGTTCCTTCCGCTTTGTAATTTGCATGCTTCTAACTTTATTTTTGTTTTGCATCCATGTTTTATGTTGAATGTTTTGTGTCTTCATTTTGATTTTGCAAAGTTTATTAGTTCACTTGCCAAGACCAGTATTCTCGTTTGGCAAGATTAGAGATATAGTTGCAGAAGAATAATGTTTAACTTTGCATTTCTGCAACTTCAACTATTGTTTTGTAGGAAATTGGTCAAGAAGATGCGACAATCGATGCAGAGAATATAGATCACCCATCACAGGCTGGTAGGACACTACTGCAGGACGGTCCAAAGTGACACATCAATCAAAGACCCTGCGACCAAACTATGTGCCATCGAGCAATCGCAAACAATATAGCTATAACTCCGTCACCAATAACAAAAACTGTGTGCGATGGCGAATATGATTTAGAAAAAACTTACGTGTGTGATACGTGGCATACAGTTTATTGTCCTGAACTGTTTGTGATTAGGCAAGATAACACAAACGGTTAACAAAACACATATGTGTGCGAAGTACGGCATACATTTCACTAGGATAAACTGTTTGCATTGATCCAATAGAACACAAACAAGTTGCCATAAAAAGGTGTGAGTGATACCGAGCAAACAATTCATTCATTAGAATCATGTGAAAAGACCAATGGTAACCTAAACGATTCATCCTAACAAGTTGTGTGTATTGTCGGCAGACGGTTGCTGCTAAACAATTGTATGAAATGTGATTTGCTCTGTTTTCACAACATCTATGTTGTGTCTACAGAACATTAACATTTTTGCATAACCAATTTGAACATCTAATTACATAAGTGACTACACAACACATGTACATTCCTCAATATAAATTTACAAGAAGTAGACGATCATCAAATCATACTGTTCTTGTGACGATGGTTGCCGCCAACGCTCTGCTTGTAGCTATCCCTCGCCGTCTGCAAGAAGGAGGCACTTTCTCATGTCAACGATCCTCCTGTGCATCCCGTGGCTTGTGTACGCGTCCTTGGCCGCATAGTTGATGTGTTCTTCATCCAGTTCTTTCACCCAGACCTTGTGCCACACAGACTTGTCCTTGTCGCACTTAGCCTTCATCGCTCTATAGTAGGGGTCGATGATGGCTGCGACGAGGTCAACCATGGAGTCCTTCGGCTTCTTCTTCTTGTCGCCTGAGACCCTGTACTGCCATTGGATGTTGACAAGCTTCTGGTAGGACGATAAGCCCGAAGTCTTGAGCACCTTTAGATCGTTGATGGTGTCCACCATTCTAAACTTGTAGCCGGGACTGTTGACAAACCTGCCGAAATGCTAGCAAGGCCATGTGGCCAGGCTGTAGTGGTTGACGAGCACGTGATGGCGCACGCACAACTGGGCGACGACAATCTTGTGATCATGCCCGACACGACTGCTAGTCGGTGTACTTGAGGACGAAGCCAACCGCCTTGTACTTGTCATCCTCAGCAGGCAGCTCCTCCAACGTGTTAATGGAGTTCTCCGTCATGATCGGGCCATTGGTGTACACCACCGAGAGGTTCGTGTGTGTGATGTGGGTGTCTACATTGACAATAATGATGAACTTCCGCTCGGCGCTGGCAGTCGCCATTTGATCCACGCGAGAAGGTTGAAGAGATGAGGAGATGTGCATCCTCTCTCTATTGTTTGTCGTCTTGGGTTTGGTACTTGTGTTGTGTGGCATGATCGGAAGATGGAAGAGATGAATGTAAATGGCCAAGGGAATAAAAGTGTGGGCCTCGGACGACCTGGAATTTCGGCATGTCCGCATGGCCGTTTTTGCAGCGCTTAACTGCATGGTGGCACATGTATAACTGCATGGTGGCGCCGGGTGTGGCACAAGCGCATGCATCGCCCCAAACTTACGTGATTGTACGGACACGAGCAGGGCGCTGATACTTATTATTTGTGTTAGGTTTTCCGTGAAGAGGAACGGGTAATTGTAGCACAATACCGGTAAGTATTTCCCCGAGTTAAGAAATCAAGGTTTCTCAAACCAATAGGAATATCAATTCTTATCCGTCTTCAGCGTCTGGACACAAAAGAGTAAACAACTTACACCCAACGCGGGCAAGAGGGTTATCAATCCCCTTGATCTCGTTATTTGCAAGAGAATGAGGTGTATAGATAATTGTAGAGAATTGTAAATTGAAAAATAAAATAAAAGACAAATAAAGGCAGCAAGGTAAAGATAAGTTTTATGAATATATAAGTGAATAGACTCGGGGACGATAGTGTTCCCTAATGGCGTCTCTCATGAAAGCAACATACGGTGGATAGACAAATTACCGTTGGGCGATTGACAGAAAAGTGGATAATTATGCGGTTTTCATGGCAATGATAGAGTGTATATAGGCATCACATCCATAAGAAAATAGACCGATTCCTTCCTGCACCTACTACTATTACTCCATTTCAGGAGCGCTTCTATGTTTGCCTCTCTACATATTAAGTTCATGACAAACAAATTACTGTTTGGAGAACGATGACATGATGTACACAAAGTAAACTCAATCAAAATGAATAAACCCCATCATTTAACCTTAGTAGAAACAACACAAAGGCGTATCTTGTCCCCTTCTGTCACTGGGATACAAAAATCTGTCAGGTTGAACCCACTACAACGCACTCCTCTCACTGAGGAACTCTCAAGCTACTTGGCCATAGCAATTCAATAGATCGGAGAGATTTTGGAAGCTTTGGTGATCATGAAATTAAGAATCATAATAATTTAAGAGAAGATTCAAGTACTTTTCATGAATAATCTGAACATAAACCTACAATTCATCGGATTCCAACAAATGCACCATACAAAAGTATTACATCGGATGGATCAAAGCAAATATGTGATGACCGTTGTATTGAAGATCAAGAGAGAGAGAGAGATGTACTAACTACAAACCCGTAGGTCTATAGTGAACTATTCACACATCATCATGATGGTAGCAAGGTTGATGAAGAGGCCCTCCGTGATTGATCCCCCTCCGATAGGGTGCCGGAATAGTGCTCCAGATGGGATCGCCGCGGAACAAAGACTTGCGGCGGCGGAAATAGTGTCTCGCCCTCTCCTTTAGGGTTTTTGAATATATGTGAATTTATAGGCCACGGAACGGACGTAGGTGGGACACCAGGGAGAGACAAGCCATCAGGGAGCATCGACACCCCTGGACGCGCCCTGTTGGCTTGGGCCTCCCTTGTGTGGCCTCTCATCTTCTCCCTAGGCTTCCACGTTTTCTTTTGGTCCCAAAAAATCATAAAGACGTTTCGAGGCAATTGGACTTTGTTTCGTACAGTAAAATTGAAAAGTATAAAACACGCAGAAAACAGGAACTAGCACTAGGCAGCGGGTCAGTAGGTTAGTGCTCAAAAATAATATAAATTGGTGAATTATTACTCAAAAAGTATCCTAGAATGATAATATAGTAGCATGGAACAATAAAATTTATAGATATGTTAGAGACATATCAAGCATCCCCAAGCTTAATTCTTATTCGTCGTCGAGTAGGTAAATGATAAAAACAGAATTTTTGACGTGACATGCTACCCAATATGTAATCTTTTGCATGTATGCTCATTGAGAAATTATGCATTAACAAACTGTTAGAGCATATATCTCCATATGTGGTTTTGGTAATTGATGACAATTCCTATGGACTAATGGTTGCCTTAAGTTACATTTATAGGATTTGTCCATAGGCACTTCTTGAAGTCCATCTGTTGGGTTCAAGGAGTTTATATGATGACCAAGATGGTATTCAAGGTATTATCCAAAGAATGGTCATAGAGACACATGGTTGATCAAGATCTCAGACAAAGAGTAAATCAAGATGATCAACACACAAAGCGTACAAGATGTACCGAGAGGGATCAAGTGATCCCATGGTATGGTAAGCATTGTCCATTACGTATTTGTGTACTAACCCATGGTCTTCGTGAGAGTTCTATGTGGGGGGTTAGGTGTGTTTCCATGGGCTTGCGTCAAAGGGAAGATCTCATACAACCCATGAAGTATGACGTCGATAACCAAGATGGCATTCAAGGTATTATCCAAATAATGGTCATAGAGACACATGGTTGATCAAGATCTCAGACAAAGAGCAAATCAAGATGATCAACACACAAAGCGTACAAGATGTACCGAGAGGGATCAAGTGATCCCATGGTATGGTAAGCATTGTCCATTACGTATTTGTGTATTAACCCATGGTCTTCTTGAGAGTTCTATGTGGGGGTTAGGTGTGTTTCCATGGGCTTGCGTCAAAGGGAAGGTCTCATACAACCCATGAAGTATGACGTCAAGTTGTGATAGTCATCAAGATTGCGATGTGCAAGTTCAAGTGGATGAGCACGAAGATATCATGCTTGAAGCTTGCCGTCCATTGCGGTGGCAATGGACTTGTGAAGATATGCTGAAGAGTGGCTCACCCATAGTGAGTATGGGGGAGCAATCAACTAGTCTTCATCAAGCCAACACAATCAAGAAAGGTGGTCCATCTTGAGGAAGCCAAGATCATCATCATCTAGCTCAATAGGACGAGGTGCAAGGTATAGGTTTGCCCTTGATAGGTTTTCTGTTTAGGATAGATTGATGTACTATCAAGGGGGCTCTCAAGTGAGTAGCTTGATCGTATCATTCGTTGAGAGCTCAAACCATTTGCATCCTTGCATCATACTTCTTGGTTCTTGTTTGGTGTTTCTCTTTGTGAGTTTTAGAGCTTATGGTCATCTTCGTCACAAGCTCGAGTTCATCGAAAACGGAGTCCATATGCATCTACTATGATGTTTTCGATGTTGGAGTTTTTGCCGGTTCTTCATTCATAGAGATCTCACATCTCTATATCATTGCCATTTTCATATCTGCATGGTCTTAAGATTTCCTGTTTGGATAGCTCTTGTCGTCCTGAATCCAACAAGCTTGGGTTCGCTCGATTCGGAGCTCGTATGCGAAAGTTATGGCTGTTTCAGTGGCGAGCGGTAGTACCGGTGGACTTAGCGGTAGTACCGCTAGAATTGGCGGTAGTACTGCTGGCCCTAGCGGTAGTACCGCCCCTGGTCAGCGGTAGTACCGCTCCAGGAGCTTAGTACCGCCTGCCTAGCGGTTGTTCGTGGACGGACCTTTTTGCGAAGACTTTCTTGGCGGTGGTAGTGCCTTTGCACTACCAGGGGCCCAGCGGTAGTACCGCTAGCTGGCGGTAGTACCGGTGGAGTGCCAGCGGTAGTACCGCTGCAGCTCGGGCAGAGAGTGGGGGTAACGGTCTGATTCCTCCCCCCACTATATAAAGGGGGTCTTCTTCCCCCTTGGCCTTTTTTCCATCTGTTGAGCTCTTGTTCTACCTCCATTGTTGACATTCTTAGAGCTTGATTACTCTCTATCCCTCCAATGATTCTTGCTTGTTCTTGAGGGAAAAGAGAGAGGAGATCTAGATCCACATCTCCACCAATCACTTTCTCCTCTATGTGAGGGGAACCCCTTGGATCTTGATCTTGGAGTTCTTTGTGAGCTCCTTGTTCTTCCTCTCATATTTCTCCATAGCTTTTGTTGTTGTAGAGGGATTTGAGTGTGAGGGACTTGACCACTTCGTGTGTTCTTGCCATTGCATTAGTTGCATCGGTTTGAGTTCTCCACGGTGATACGTGGAAGTGACAAGTTGAGAAGCTTACTACCTTTGGTACTTAGTACCCTTGATATTGTTCTTCGTGGGTGCTTTGGCGTCCTAGAAGCTTGGTGGTGTCTCGGAGCTCAATCATTGTGGTGTGAAGCTCCGGGAAGCGTCGGGGTCTCCAATTAGGTTGTGGAGATTGCCCCGAGCAATTTGTATGGGTACCGGTAACCGCCCCCAAGGGTTGCCACGTGTACGGGTTCGGTGACCGCCCCCAAGGGTTGCCATTTGTACGGGTTCGGTGACCGCCCTCAAGGTCCCTTAGTGGAATCACGACAGCTTGCATTGTGCGAGGGCGTGAGGAGATTACGGTGGCCTTAGTGGCATCTTGGGGAGCATTGTGCCTCCACACCGCTCTAACGGAGATTAGCATCCGCAAGGGTGTGAACTTCGGGATACATCATCGTCTCCCCGTGCCTCGGTTATCTCTTACCCGAACCCTTTACTTATGCACTTTACTTTGTGATAGACATATTGTTTATTGTAATATATCTTGCTATCACTTAGTTGTTTATCTTGCTTAGCATAAGTTGTTGGTGCACATAGGTGAGCCTAGTTGTTTGTAGGTTTTGTGCTTGACATATTAAATGTTAGTTTTATTCCGCATTTGTTCAAGCCTAAACCTTAACTATTTTAAAGCGCCTATTCACCCCCCCTCTAGGCGACATCCACGTCCTTTTCACAAACATGAACATAGTAATATTTATAATCA
The DNA here is from genome assembly GCF_904849725.1 of Hordeum vulgare subsp. vulgare. Lineage (NCBI taxonomy): Eukaryota > Viridiplantae > Streptophyta > Magnoliopsida > Poales > Poaceae > Hordeum > Hordeum vulgare. Next base: position 480,402,520 of record NC_058522.1, read on the forward strand.
CAAACAATAAAATCATCAATCTTTCAAAGTATATGATCCTAAAAGAATGTTTACCCCCATTCATCTTATCATATTAGCAAGGCATGGCTCCGTGTTCACCACATTAATACAAATGTCAAGCAGCATGATGTCCAGGTTAGGCAATTGGATCGTACTTTTTCAATGTGCATATTTTTTATTCTTCACACAATAGATGGGCGTGAACCATGGACATATGAATAGAATATGGTGGTAGATATCAAAGGGGTAAAAAGTGGAGAATATAATATCACATCAACTAGGCATACCAACGGGCTATGGAGATGCCCATCGGTAGATGTCAATGCAAGGAGTAGAGATTGCCATGCAAATGATGCATTAGAGCTATAAGTGTATGAAAACTCAACTAAAGCTAAGTGGGGTGTGCATCCAACTTGCTTGCTCATGAAGACGTCGGGCATTTGAGGAAGCCTGTCATTGAAATATACAAGCCAAGTTTATAATAATGAAAAAGTGATTCCCACTGGCATATGAAAATGTCATATCATGAGGCTCTCTATATGAAGAACAAGGTGCCACTTTGAGGCACAATTGTGTTAAAGGATAGTAGCAAAGTCCCTTCTCTCTTTTTCTCTCATTTTTTATAATGGTGGGCTCATTTGGCCTCCCCCATTTTTATTTACTCTTAGGACAATGCTCTAATAATGATGATCATCACATTTTTATTTATTTAAAGCTCAATGAAAACTCAATATGAAGAACTATGAAGAAATATGACTCAATATGAATGCCTCTGGTAGTGTACCATGATGTCCAATGATCTAGCGTGACATGTATCAGCAATATAATGAGTGGCGGCTTTCCGAAAATGATATGTCAGCTCTATATGATCATGCAAAGCAATATGATGATGAACGAACTAGTCATATGATGTAACAGTGGAATTTGAATGGCAATATATCTCGGAATGGCTATCAAAATGCCATAATAGGTAGGTATGGTGGCTGTTTTGAGGAAGATATAGGAAGACTTATGTGTGATATAGCGTATCATGCCACGGGGTTTGGATGCAGCGACGAAGTGTGCACCGATCCTCGAGGTGACAATGGGCAATGCACGGTACCGAAGAGGCTAACAAAATATGAGGAGGTGAGGTTGCGTATGTCCATGGTTTCACATTAGTCATGAATAAAATCATATAGTATTGCAAAATTTTATTAGTTTTATCACAAATCAAAGGAGCACCCTCATGCCCGAGGGAGGGGGTTGGGAGGAGTTAACCATCACGCACCTCCGACCCGAAACAACACTAGGATTTTAACGAGGAATAAAATGCTCACACATCCCGACCATGACTTTTTAATATTCATACAAACAGTAAATTAGCACCTCTTAATACCGATAATTCTACAAATCAACAATGATTCACTCACATCTTTTTCATATTACCACATCAATATTATTAACTAACAGTTTCTTTCTATGCGCAACATGATGGTTTTGATTATCAGTCGTTGAGTACCTATTATTTTTAGACCAACCTTATGACCCATACAAATTACCGTTACTATTCATCAACTCTCAGACAAATATAACTGAAGAACGAGAGTGCAAATATTTCTGTAAAATCTATATGGCATCATGCTCAAAAATATGTAAGTGAAGTTCTTGAGCAGCTACTAAGCTCAAAAGATATAAGTGAAGCGCATAGAGTATTCTAGAAAATAATGATGATCGTGTGTCTCTCTCAAGTTGGTGTATCCAGAAAATGATGATTGTGTAAAACTAAAAATAAAAGCGAACAAAAGCAAAGGACGCTCCAAGCAAAACTCATATCATGTGATGAACAAAAATGTACCTCCAAGTGACATACCGATGGATTGAGACGAAAGAGGGGATGCCTTTCGGGGCATCCCCAACCTTAGACACTTGAGTCTTCCTAGAATATTACCTTGGGGTGACTTGGACATCCTTAAGCTTAGGCCTTGCTGCTCCATATTCCTTTGTCCATCATGATAACACCCAAAACTTGAAAACTTCAATCACACAAAACTCAATAAAACTTCGTGAAATCCGTTAGTATAAGCAACATATCAAATACTTTTTGTAGTGTTATAAATTGATTCATATTTCATTATTGCATAATAGGTACTGTCGTGGTTTTGTCACGGCAGATGTCCTCGTTAAAGGACTTAGTACGGGAGCCATCGCACCTTGGTGGCGACTCAAAGGGGTTAAACGGGAGGAACACGGCGGGTTACCCAGGTTCGGCCCCTCGAGTGGAGGTAATAGCCTACGTCCTGCTTCGTATGTATTGATGTGGATTCGATTACAAGGGAGGCGCAACTCGCCTAACCTAGCACTCGATGATTTCTCTCCCCCCCTCCTCCTTCAGACTCGCCTTTATATATAGGTCGAGGCTTTAGGGTTTACAAGAGTCCCTTCCTCCTTACAAATCGTGACCACCGCGGTCTCTAAGTCGCCGTCCTGCAAAACCCAGAGACCTTCCATAAATCATAACCGTCACGCGGCCTTAAACCGCCCAGGCTGAAGCCCAAGTAGCCCAAAGGATGAATCGCCTTACTAGTAACCCGGCCCATCTCGGGCGGGTCACTTAATAAACAATATCCCCAACATTAGGCCCCAAATTGACTTGAATTTTCATGCCAATGCTTCCGCTTTAGTTGAAGCGATTCACTCCTTCGTCTTCCTCCATACGTCAGAAATTTTAACTCGCCATCCGGCACCGAAAAAATCTTTGAGTCGCCAAACCATTTCCTGTTGGCATCTTCCTTATCCCTCGATCTTCGGAAAATTTAACATAATCCCAACGGATCTTTAGTGCATCATTATCCCAAAATTTTCGGACGTCATCATGGCGAATCTTTTTATTCCCCAACGGTTCCCGCTCACGGCGCCTCGATTCCAGCGCCCGTCCTGATAAATAGGCGGAAGGGACAGGGCTGGCGCTGGCCACCTACCAGTCTCGTCAGTCCCCCCATTATCGCAGCAAAAGACCCCATCGCTTCCCGAGGGCTCTGCCGCCGGTCGCGACTTCCGCCCCCGTTTCGAGAAGTTTCAGCGCCGCCCGCAGGCCGTTGCCGTCGTCAAGCTTCGCACCTCGGACGATCCGTTCGCCGCCATTGTCGATCGGATCCTCACCGACCACCTCGTTGTTCACCTCGAGCTCCGCCGCCGCCGAAGATCTCTTCGTTCGTCGGGACCCCCACGCTTCTCCGACGATCTCCGTCACCGCCGGTCTTCTTTAATCAAGAGCATCAGGTTAGGCCTTCGTTCACCTTCTTAGGAGTAGGTTTATTCCTTGCTTGTATTTCCTCCATTGCCGTAGCTTCGAAGCTTTTTACTCACAGTTATTCGTCTCCCTCGAATCGATTAGTCCAAGCTCCGATAGGGTAGCCATTGCCCTGAATAATCTTAATCATCCGCTGTACCCGCGAATTGTTGAACATAATGTCTTCTCCAAACGAGGAGCGTCACCTGATAATAAATTGTCCGTGCTCAGTTATATTCGTAGGTTTTCACATCTGTTTGGCAGATCCATTCCTCATTTACTATTTGCGAAAAAACTGTTTGTAGCCTTCATCCCCCCTTAGTGCTTTGGAACGAATAGATTTCACCATCCACAGAAATACAGCCTTTGGGAATAACCCTACTCTTATAAGTCGCCATAGCAACCCAACCCGGCCTCTTGGTCCGGCGGGTTAACATGAACCGATTCCGATTCATATAGTAGATGTCCAAGACATGTAATATCATACCTTTACCTACTTGTAGCATGGGTGCCGTCTTCAAGAGCGATTGGCTTCCTACCAAAGTTGATGACGCTGTCTTAGCTAATTACGTGAAAGAGGGCTGTTTGGATCCTCAAGATGTCATTGGATGGCGCACCGGGTTGGGAGAAGATCTCCCTAACCCCAAAGAAGGGGAAATAGTAGTTTTTGTGGAACACTTGGAACGGGGTTTTAAGCCGCCCGGATCCAAATTTCTTAGGGACGCTTTGACCTTCATGAACGTCCGACTCCAGGATCTGGGACCCAATTCCATAAGCAACTTGAGCCAATTCCAAGTCCTTTGTGAAGCTTATCTGCGGATTGAGCCTTCCGTCCCTCTATTCTGGCATTTTTTTTCATCTGAATCGCCAGACGGAATTCCACAATGGCCCCAGTTTGGAACTCGGCGGCGTCAACGTTCAGCGCCGTAGGGATAGTCCGTTCCCTTCACTCATCATGCCTAGCCATCCCAAGGGCTGGGGCGAATCTTGGTTTTACTGTCAAGAAACATCCCCTGCTGGTGAGAATAAGCTTTTGGGCTACAGACCAACCCGCCTTCCGGTCAACTTCAAGCTCCCCGACAAGCTCACCGAGGAAGAAGAGTCGGAATTCATCCCAATATTGTCTGAACTGAGATCCCTGACGAACAATGGTCTTACCGGGGTTGACCTGATCCGCTGCTGGGTCGAATGGCGGATTCTTCCTCTGAGCCGCCGAGATGGTCTGATGTGTGAATTTGACGGCACTCTGGATCATCCCCAATGCTACTTTCACACAGCACTAACAGAGAAAGACATTGTTGCCATCATCAAAAAGCTGACCGGTGAGCCCGCAGGAAAGTGCGGCCAAATCGGCCTTAAGCCCTTTTGCAAGATTAACCCGGCGCCCAAGGTAACCAAAGCTGACCCGCCCTTGGTTTTTATCCCCTCTGTTTTATTACCATCATGATTTCATAACATATACCTTTCCAGAAAGGCGATAAGTTCTGGTCCAGGAGACCTAAAAAGCAAGCCATGAAAACTGCTAAGCCGCCCTCTAAGAAAAACAAGGGCAAAGGTAAATCTGCTGCGGCTGAGCCATCTGAAGTCGACGAATCTCAAGTCGGCGATGCACTTTCAGAGGTACCAATCCATCCTCTTTTCACCCGCCACCTGTTACTTTTGACCTTTTATTTATATCTCTCACTCTTCTCGTAATAGAATGAAGACAACGAAAGCCAAGAAGACTCTGTTGAGGTAATTTCTGTTTCCTCTGATTCATCTCCTTCTCCACCTAAGCCGGCCCGGCGAATATGTGGGAAAGTCCCCTTCTCACATCCAAATGCCCATTTGGACCCAAATTTCTTACTGAAGAAAACACAGCATGCCTCGAACTGGAAGACACGAAGTCACTCTGGCGATCTGATATCTAGCTTACCAGCAACAAACAAAAGAAAGCCAAACGAGGTACCTTTTTTTATAAGTAACCATTATTCGTGCTTCTTTGGATCACATTTGTAATCCGCCTGTATTATTGATATATAATTCTTGCAGAATTCTCCTCCCACTTCCGGCGACTCAGTGATGTCAACACTTCCACCGATGATTCGAGTTCCGGGGTAAGTCTCTTGCCTTGACTTTTGGGAACAACGACCTTTTCAATTCCTTAACATGCTTATTCCCTTTTATTAGGGCACAAGCCAAGAAGAGGAAAACCAGTGGATCAATTCCTGATGCAACTTCCGAACCTCCAAAGAAATCAACTCCGACTCAAGACGATCCGGATCATGCTGAGCCGGCAACTCAGGTGGACCTTCCTGAGTCGCCAAAAGAAACAACGGATGCCTCTAAATCGCCGAACCCATTGATGACAACAGAAGACCCAGATGTTGTAGTCATTACTGGTTCTGGCTTTTCCAAGCCGGCAGTGACAATTCTGTCCAAACACGTAGCATCCTCCTCTCAGGCCATTCCCGAGTCTGGGCTCTCCAAGGCGAAGCTTTCCGACTATGCGAATCTGGAGTTTAAGGAACTCTGTTCTGGCTTTGCAAGTCGCCTGGAGGCGAGCTATGAGATGGAGAGAAGTCTGCTAAAGATGTTAAACAACAAACATGAGGTAAACTTTGTTATACTTTATACTATTCCCAGTAACCCCCAAGGGCCGGGTCATCAGTAAAAAGATGAGCCGGGTCTTTGAAAATTTAGAAAAAGCTTCGCGACCAGTAACCCCCAAGGGCCGGGTCATCAAAAAAGATGAGCCGGGTCTTGATATATGTATAATTTCTCCTGAAAAATTATACATTAGCCCCCAAGTGTCAGGGATATTGCTTTGTAATAATTCTGAGACTTGTCTTTATTTTAAACTTTTAATAGGAAAACCTTGCTCAGACCGAACTGGCGCTGGGCGATTTAAGGAAAAACTTAGCTGAACAACAAGACGCCCGAACTCAGTCGGAAGATAAGTATAAATTGGCTGTGGTCGAACTGGAAAAACTCAAAGCCGAGTTAGAAAAAACTCAAGCTGACCAAAACGCCTCTTTGAAGAGAGCAGAGAAGGCTGAAGCGAAGCTGGCGACTGTTCAACAGGAGTTATCCGGCTTAAAACGTCACATCTCTAACATGACGCAAGCCATCTTTGGTAAGTCTTACCTAAATCTCCAACCTTATCTCCTCCTTTTGGTCAAATTTCTGATGTTAAATTACTAATTATCAAATTCCAGGTCCAAGAATCGCCAACCTGCAAGAAGACTGTGTGTTGATGCTGAAGGCGATTTATACGCTCACAGAGCAACTGTACACAGGCAGTGTGTTGACGGTCAAAGCTGTAATGGGTGCCAAAGAGCCTATTACTTCCATCAAGAAGGTACTTGGATGTCTGTCCACGCTTCCTCCCCAGATTGGCGAGTTAACTCGGTCAGCCGCCCGGAAAGGTGTCCTGACTGCCCTGAGTCGCTGCTTAGCGTATGCCCCGGAGATCAATTTGGAAGAAGTAGCCGCTGGCTTCCCTCAGCTTAAAGATGATGGATCGGAGTTCGTTGAAGAGGATTACCAGAAAGTTGTCAAGGATTCTCGGTTGGCTGCAACTCGACTCGCCGCAAGTCTTGATTTAACGAAGTATCAGGCGGCTTATGACAGTAAGAATAAGAAAGTCAGCCCGCCAACCTTCGTGGTGACCAACCTAATTCCTCGGCGACCCAAGAATCCTTTCGACTGGGAGGCAGACTTGGCATCAATTTTGACCGACGAAGACGACTTTGCTGCTTTGGCCAGGTGCAATTGGGTCTTGGGTGATTTACAAATCGAAGTTGGTCAGAGCTCATGCCAGGATTTAGCGAAGTAGACTTTCCTGAATTTGGCCCGCGAGCCATGTAATAGTCAGTACTATTCTTTGATGATATCTTCTGCAAGAAAAACCCTTATATCGCTTTTTGAGGCAATTTGAAATATTTGGTCCGCCTTTATAAGAGTCTTCTACAATGCTTAATCCGCCAAGGATGAAACAAATCTTAGTACCCTCCTGTCTTAAAACTTTGAACACATTATCTGTGAAAACACATGAACTACGGATAATTTCAACAGGTATGCAGAAAGGGTAAAAACCTTCAAGATCAAATCATAATAAGAGTAATTTTGTCGGCTCATACGGTCGCGACAGGGAGAGGCGAGTCAAAAAGCTCGTGCACCCACCCTAAATGCATGTTTCGTCGGCTCATACGGTCGCGACAGGGGGAGGCGAGTCAGAAAGCTCGTGCACCCACCCTAAATGCAGTTTTCGTTGGCTCATACGGTCGCGACAGGGGGAGGCGAGTCAAAAAGCTCGTGCACCCACCCTAAATGCAGGTTTTGTCGGCTCATACGGCCGCGACAGGGGGAGGCGAGTCAGAAAGCTCGTGCACCCACCCTAAATGCAATTTTCGTCGGCTCATACGGTCGCGACAGGGGGAGGCGAGTCAAAAAGCTCGTGCACCCACCCTAAATGCAGGTTTCGTCGGCTCATACGGTCGCGACAGGGGGAGGTGAGTCAGAAAGCTCGTGCACCCACCCTAAATGCAGTTTTTGTCGGCTCATACGGTCGCGATAGGGGGAGGCGAGTCAAAAAGCTCGTGCACCCACCCTAAATGCAGGTTTCGTCGGCTCATACGGTCGCGACACGGGGAGGCGAGTCAGAAAGCTCATGCACCCACCCTAAATGCAGTTTTCGTCGGCTCATACGGTCGCGACAGGGGGAGGCGAGTCAAAAAGCTCGTGCACCCACCCTAAATGCAGGTTTCGTCGGCTCATACGGTCGCGACAGGGGGAGGCGAGTCAGAAAGCTCGTGCACCCACCCTAAATGCATGTTTCGTCGGCTCATACGGTCGCGACAGGGGGAGGCGAGTCAGAAAGCTCGTGCACCCACCCTAAATGCAGTTTTCGTCGGCTCATACGGTCGCGACAGGGGGAGGCGAGTCAAAAAGCTCGTGCACCCACCCTAAATGCAGGTTTCGTCGGCTCATACGGCCGCGACAGGGGGAGGCGAGTCAGAAAGCTCGTGCACCCACCCTAAATGCAGTTTTCGTCGGCTCATACGGTCGCGACAGGGGGAGGCGAGTCAAAAAGCTCGTGCACCCACCCTAAATGCAGGTTTCGTCGGCTCATACGGTCGCGACAGGGGGAGGCGAGTCAGAAAGCTCGTGCACCCACCCTAAATGCAGTTTTCGTCGGCTCATACGGTCGCGACAGGGGGAGGCGAGTCAAAAAGCTCGTGCACCCATCCTAAATGCAGTTTTCGTCGGCTCATACGGTCGCGACAGGGGGAGGCGAGTCAAAAAGCTCGTGCACCCACCCTAAATGCAGGTTCTGTCGGCTCATAAGGTCGCAACAGGATGACACAAATTGCATTTTTTAATGAAGAAGCCCCCAAGTCGGAGAGTATTTTATTACTTCGTAATGAAACTGAAAAACTTACAAAAGTGTGGAGCTTTTAAGAGCTCAAGTGTAGTAAGGTCGCAAATGAGCAATATTCCAGGGGCGGGTTGACTCAGCCTCTGTAGTCGGTCGGTTAGGCCGAAGATCCATCAAATAATAAGAGCCATTGCGGAGGTTCTTGCTGACGACGAACAGCCCTTCCCAAGGGGGTGATAGCTTGTGCATGCCTGCCCGATCTTGTATCAGACGAAGTACCAAGTCGCCCTCCTGGAAAGTCCGACTCTTAACCCGGCGACTATGATAACGCCGCAGATCTTGCTGATAGATAGCCGAACGAGCCGTAGCCAGGTCACGCGCCTCTTCTAGGGCATCCAAGGAATCTTGACGCACCAACTCATTATCTTGCTCCACATATGCGGCGACTCTAAGAGAATCATGTCTTATGTCAGTAGGAAGGACAACTTCTGCTTCATAGACCAGAAAGAAAGGAGTGAACCCCGTGGATCGATTCGGGGTGGTCCGGATGCTCCATAATACCGAAGGTAATTCCTCAACCCAACACCCTGGAGTCCTTTCCAGGGGAACCATGAGCCGATGTTTAATCCCTCGCAAGACTTCTTGATTCGCCCGCTCTACCTGCCCATTGGACTGCGGGTGAGCAACTACAGAAACATCGAGCCGGATATGCTCTCGACGACAAAAATCCAGCATCGCTCCTTGGGATAAGTTAGTACCATTGTCCGTGATAATACTGTGCGGATATCCAAAATGGAAAATCAGCTTTTTCAGAAATTTGACCGCGGTCTCGGCATCGCAAGCTCCAACGGGTTCCGCCTCAACCCATTTAGTGAACTTATCAACTGCCACCAATAAGTGAGTTTTCTTGTTAGAGGACATTTTAAAGGGACCGACCATGTCCAGCCCCCAGACCGCGAAAGGCCAAGTAATGGGAATCATCCTCAATTCTTGAGCCGGCACATGAGCCTGTCTCCCATATCGTTGGCACCCCTTGCACCGCCGTACTATATCTTCTGCATCTGCATGAGCCGTCAACCAGAAGAAACCATGTCGAAAAGCTTTTGATACCAAAGAACGTGACCCGGCGTGATGCCCGCAGTCCCCAGAATGGATGTTATTTAGGATTACGCATCCTTCCTCGGAAGAAACACACCGCTGAAAGACCCCTGAAGCACTTCGTTTATATAACTCGCCATTAATGATGACCAGGGATTTGCTACGTTGAACGATCTGGCGAGCCAAAACTTCGTCGGTGGGTAACTCACCACGAGTGAGATAAGCCAGATAAGGAAGAGCCCAATCCGGAGTGACATGGAGAGCCGCCACAAGCTGGGACTCGGGATCCGGTATCGCCAATTCCTCCTCCGTGGGTATAGTCACAGACGGTTTATGCAAGATATCCAAAAAAACATTAGGGGGGACCGGTTTTCTCTGTGAGCCGAGTCGCGAGAGGGCATCAGCTGCTTCGTTGAGTCGCCGATCAACATGATCAACCTGGTACCCATGAAAATAGCCCGCCACATCAGATACAGCTCGCCTGTAAGCCGCCATCATAGGATCCCGAGAATCCCAGGTACCCGAAACCTGTTGCGCCACCAAATCTGAATCCCCAAAGCATCTGACTCGGGTTAGGTTCATCTCTTTCGCCAGTCGCAAACCGTGAAGCAGAGCTTCATATTCCGCCGCATTATTTGTGCAGGGAAACATGAGCCGGAGAACATAGAAGAACTTATCTCCTTGGGGGGTATCAACACCACACCAGCCCCTGAGCCCTCCAACTGCCTGGATCCATCAAAGTAAATAGTCCAGTAGGTAAGGTCAGGCCGATCTTCCGGAGCCTGAAGTTCTGTCCAATCGTTAATGAAATCAATTAGTGCCTGGGACTTGATGGCCGTGCGGGGGGTATATTGTATGTGATGAGACCCAAGCTCTATTGCCCATTTGGCGATTCGCCCTGTTGCCTCCCAATTTTGGATGACATCACCGAGGGGGGCGGAACTGACCACAGTGATCGGGTGCTCCTGGAAATAATGTTTAAGCTTTCGACTCGCCATGAACACCCCATAGACCAGTTTCTGCCAATGTGGGTATCGCTGTTTGGAAAGAGTTAACACCTCACTGATAAAGTATACCGGGCGTTGCACCGGGTATTCCTTTCCTTCCTCCTTTCTTTCGACGACCACAGCCACGCTGACCGCCTTGGAATTTGCCGCGATATACAGGAGCATAGGCTCCTTTTCGGTTGGGGCTGCCAGGACCGGCGGGTTAACCAATTGATGCTTCAAGGCCTGAAGCGCCTCGTCTGCCTCCTCTGTCCATACGAATCGGTCGGATTTTCTCAACAATTGATAAAGAGGAATCGCCTTTTCCCCAAGGCGGCTCACGAAATGACTTAGAGCCGCAATGCGACCTGCCAGTCGCTGAACTTGATTAACATTCGTCGGCTTCCCGAGGGAGGTAACCGCTTCAATTTTGTCTGGGTTAGCCTCGATGCCGCGCTCTGATACCAAGAAACCCAATAGTTTTCCCGCAGGTACGCCAAAAACGCACTTGGTAGGATTTAGCTTCATCTGATATACCCGTAAATTATCAAAGGTTTCCTTAAGGTCTTCCAAAAGTGTCTCCCCCCGACGGGTCTTGATCACAATGTCGTCAACATAAGCATGGACGTTGCGGCCAATTTGGTTATGAAGACAATTCTAGATGCAGCGTTGATAAGTCGCCCCTGCGCTCTTGAGCCCGAATGGCATGGACACATAGCAAAAGGCCCCGAAGGGGGTTATGAAGGCTGGCTTCTCCTGATCTTCCACGGCCATTTTGATCTGATGATAACCTGAATAGGCGTCCAAAAAGCACAATCGTTCGCATCCCGCCACCGAGTCAATGATTTGGTCGATGCGGGGAAGAGCGAAAGGATCTTTGGGACAAGCTCTGTTGAGGTCCGTATAGTCAATACACATACGGAAAGTGCCATTCTTCTTGAGTACTAACACCGGGTTAGCCAGCCATTTGGGGTGAAAGACTTCCACAATGAACCCGGCGGCTAAAAGACGGGCGACTTCTTCTCCAATCGCCTTCTGTCGCTCCTCGTTAAATCTGCGAAGGTACTGCTGGACCGGTTTGCATTTTGGGTCAATATTAAGATGGTGCTCAGCGAATTCTCTCGGTACACCCGACATGTCAGAGGGCTTCCATGCGAAGATGTCCCGATTCTCACGGATGAATTCGATGAGCGCGCTTTCCTATTTGGGATCCAGACCTGTCCGAATGGTGAACTGCTTGGATGAATCGCCACGAACGAAATCGATTGTCTTAGTATCATTCGTCGGTTTGAATTTTAGGGGCGACTCAGAATCTGTAGTCGGCTTCTTGAGTGGTGACATGTCTGCCGGGTCAATATTGGCCCGATGATGTTTGAGCTCTTCCGCCGCACAAGCGATCTCCGCATAAGCCGCGTCCCCTTCCTCGCATTCCTTTGCGATTCTTCTATCTCCATCAATCGTGATGGGTCCTTTGGGACCTGGCATTTTTAATTTTAGGTAGACGTAGCACGGGCGGGCCATGAAGCGGGCGTAAGCCGGTCGTCCAAACATCGCGTGGTACGGGCTTTTCAGTTTGACCACCTCGAAGATTAGGGACTCCGACCTGTAATTCTGCGCAGTTCCAAACGCTACTGAGAGCCTGACCCGGCCTATGGGATAAGCCGACTTGCCCGGGACAATGCCGTGGAAAACCGTGGTTGAAGGCATCAAGTCTTTTTTCGATAGATTCATCCTCCGAAAGGTGTCGAAGTATAGGATATTAATGCCGCTGCCACCATCCATTAATACCTTTGACAAGGTGTAACCCCCCACTTGGGGAGCCACGACTAATGCTAGGTCGCCCGGGTTATCTATTCTTGGCGGGTGATCCTCTCTACTCCATGTTATGGTCTGCTCGGACCAGTGGAGATATCTGGGAATCGCCGGCTCAGTTACGCTGTACGCCCGGTGATTTACCTTTTTATCGCGCCTGCAAGCATTAGTGGTGAAAACGTGGTACTGCCCATTACTTAGCTGTTTGGGATTGTTGCGGAAGCCCCCGTTTTCATCCTGGTCCTGTGGAGCCCCCTGTGGGGGTGGCTGCTGGAAAACTCCCGGCGGGTTGTACCGCCGCTGGTGGTGCACCAGGTACTGGCCGCCGCCTGGTTGCGGGCCTCCCTGAGCCTCATGTTCGGGAAAACCGCCGAAGGGGTTCTGCCTTTGGTTGGGCGCGGCGAGTTGGTCCTGGCGACGGTTCGGATCTTCGTTTTGGCTCTTCTTGATTGCCTCAGCCCGAGATTCTCGCATCACGAAACAGTTCTCCCAAGAGTGGCCCGCCGGGCCGTCGGCCGTGGCGTGGTGAAGGCAAGGGCCTTTGAGTAGCTCTTCATAATTATGCGGCCTTTTCCCACTGAAACCTCGATTCTTCTTTTTGCCGTCATTGGCATTGGTGTTGGCAACCAAATCCGAGGGCTCCTCCTGTGGCCTACGCTTGCCGTTGGTCCCCTGGTTGTGGCGGTTGCGGCCTTGGAAACGGGTGTGGTTTTTGGTCGAATCGCCCTTTTTGGGCGAGTTACCCTTACCGTCCTCGCCGGGATCCTTGGTATCATCGGCCTCGGCATACCTAGTGAGGGTGTCCATCAGTTCGCCCATGTCCTGAACTTTCCGTTTGAGTCGCCCCAATTTCTGGACCAGCGGTTCATAGTGGCAGTTGTGCTCGAGGATAAGCACAGCTTGTGCCGCCGTGATGCCATCTGATGAATGGATAATTTCCGCGACCCGCCGTGACCAATGGTGCGCCGACTCATCCGGGCGTTGTACGCAGTGTTGTAAGTCGACGATCGTCATCGGTCGTTTACAGGTTCCCCGGAAGTTTTTGATGAAACGCTCCTTCAGCTCGGCCCAGGACTGGATAGAATTGGGAGGTAAGTTTTTCAACCAAGTGCGCGCCGATCCTTCGAGCATCATGGTGAAATATCTGGCGCAAACCGCCTCATTTACGTCGAGCATGTCCATGGCGATCTCATAGCCCTCGATCCATGATGTTGGTTCGAGATCTGGTGTGTAATTAGGGACCTTTCTTGGTCCTTTGAAATCCTTGGGCATTCTTTCGTTCTGAAGGGCTAGGGACAAGCAGGGTACCCCAACTCGCCCTCCGGTCCCCGTGAGGGGGACCTGGGCATATTGAATGTTGGGGAGATCTCTACCCGGCGGGTTCCGTTCGGGCGGGTTGTCCTGCGGGAAGTGTCGCGGGGCACTGTTTACGGCTGGCTGATCCTCCGGCCTACTCCTGGTGTAGCTCGCCTGAGGGGTGGAGTGCAATCTCTCAAGGCTGTGTGAGAACTGTGCGTTTTGAACCACCGCTGTTTTCAACATCTCGATGGTGTTCCTTGCTTCAATCTCAGCTGGGGTGTTGCCGTGAATCGGGAGAGACTCCAGGTGGCGAGTTGCGGCAAGCACGTTATCCACCGGGTTGGAGAAGTGGCCACGAGGGGTCCGGAAACGAGGAATTTGACCCTCAGTCGGCTGAATCGGCGGGTTAGGCGGGCGGCCCGGCCCTCCTGCTGGGGCGGCTCCCATCCCGGGTGTTTGAGGAGTGTCGAACAGGCGAGTCGGGTTGAGGTCATGGGGTAGGCGACCCTGGTGTCTCCGCTGATGGACGGCCTCAGATGCGCGTTGCTGTCTTTCGAGCCGCCAGTTGTCGGTGTTCAATCGCATCCTTTCGGCCGTGATTTGGGCTTGTCGAGTCTCAATCCTGGCGGACTCCATCTCAGCATCCTGATGGGCCTTTGCCACCGCCTCCCTCAGCTTTGCTAACTCTGCGTTTATCTCCCCTTGGTTCTCTGGCGTGAGGGGAGTTGACATTAGTCTCGTGATTTCCGCCGCTAAGTCCACCAGGACTGCAGACTCACTTCTGGATGTCCCGCCGGTCCCATCGCCTCCGGTGGGGTTCTGTGCGGGTTGGGCTGCCCCGGCCATGTAGATGGCGATCTGGCGGCGGGTTCAGTCGTTGAGTACCTATTATTTTTGGACCAACCTTATGACCCATACAAATTACCGTTACTATTCATCAACTCTCAGACAAATATAACTGAAGAACGAGAGTGCAAATATTTCTATAAAATCTATATGGCATCATGCTCAAAAATATGTAAGTGAAGTTCTTGAGCAGCTACTAAGCTCAAAAGATATAAGTGAAGCGCATAGAGTATTCTAGAAAATAATGATGATCGTGTGTCTCTCTCAAGTTGGTGTATCCAGAAAATGATGATTGTGTAAAACTAAAAATAAAAGCGAACAAAAGCAAAGGACGCTCCAAGCAAAACTCATATCATGTGATGAACAAAAATGTACCTCCAAGTGACATACCGATGGATTAAGACGAAAGAGGGGATGCCTTTCAGGGCATCCCCAACCTTAGACACTTGAGTCTTCCTAGAATATTACCTTGGGGTGACTTGGACATCCTTAAGCTTAGGCCTTGCTGCTCCATATTCCTTTGTCCATCATGATAACACCCAAAACTTGAAAACTTCAATCACACAAAACTCAATAAAACTTCGTGAAATCCGTTAGTATAAGCAACATATCAAATACTTTTTGTAGTGTTATAAATTGATTCATATTTCATTATTGCATAATAGGTACTGTCGTGGTTTTGTCACGGCAAATGTCCTTGTTAAAGGACTTAGTACGGGAGCCATCGCACCTTGGTGGCGACTCAAAGGGGTTAAACGGGAGGAACACGGCGGGTTACCCAGGTTCGGCCCCTCGAGTGGAGGTAATAGCCTACGTCCTGCTTCGTATGTATTGATGTGGATTCGATTACAAGGGAGGCGCAACTCGCCTAACCTAGCACTCGATGATTTCTCTCCCCCCCTCCTCCTTCAGACTCGCCTTTATATATAGGTCGAGGCTTTAGGGTTTACAAGAGTCCCTTCCTCCTTACAAATCGTGACCACCGCGGTCTCTAAGTCGCCGTCCTGCAAAACCCAGAGACCTTCCATAAATCATAACCGTCACGCGGCCTTAAACCGCCCAGGCTGAAGCCCAAGTAGCCCAAAGGATGAATCGCCTTACTAGTAACCCGGCCCATCTCGGGCGGGTCACTTAATAAACAATATCCCCAACATTAGGCCCCAAATTGACTTGAATTTTCATGCCAATGCTTCCGCTTTAGTTGAAGGCGATTCACTCCTTCGTCTTCCTCCATACGTCAGAAATTTTAACTCGCCATCCGGCACCGAAAAAATCTTTGAGTCGCCAAACCATTTCCTGTTGGCATCTTCCTTATCCCTCGATCTTCGGAAAATTTAACATAATCCCAACGGATCTTTAGTGCATCATTATCCCAAAATTTTCGGACGTCATCATGGCGAATCTTTTTATTCCCCAACGGTTCCCGCTCACGGCGCCTCGATTCCAGCGCCCGTCCTGATAAATAGGCGGAAGGGACAGGGCTGGCGCTGGCCACCTACCAGTCTCGTCAGTCCCCCCATTATCGCAGCAAAAGACCCCATCGCTTCCCGAGGGCTCTGCCGCCGGTCGCGACTTCCGCCCCCGTTTCGAGAAGTTTCAGCGCCGCCCGCAGGCCGTTGTCGTCGTCAAGCTTCGCACCTCGGACGATCCGTTCGCCGCCATTGTCGATCGGATCCTCACCGACCACCTCGTTGTTCACCTCGAGCTCCGCCCCCGCCGAAGATCTCTTCGTTCGTCGGGACCCCCACGCTTCTCCGACGATCTCCGTCACCGCCGGTCTTCTTTAATCAAGAGCATCAGGTTAGGCATTCGTTCACCTTCTTAGGAGTAGGTTTATTCCTTGCTTGTATTTCCGCCATTGCCGTAGCTTCGAAGCTTTTTACTCACAGTTATTCGTCTCCCTCGAATCGATTAGTCCAAGCTCCGATAGGGTAGCAAGTGCCCTGAATAATCCTAATCATCCCCTGTACCCGCGAATTGTTGAACATAATGTCTTCTCCAAACGAGGAGCGTCACCTGATAATAAATTGTCCGTGCTCAGTTATATTCGTAGGTTTTCACATCTGTTTGGCAGATCCATTCCTCATTTACTGTTTGCGAAAAAACTGTTTGTAGCCTTCATCCCCCCTTAGTGCTTTGGAGCGAATACATTTCACCATCCATAGAAATACAGCCTTTGGGAATAACCCTACTCTTATAAGTCGCCATAGCAACCCAACCCGGCCTCTTGGTCCGGCGGGTTAACATGAACCGATTCCGATTCATATATTAGATGTCCAAGACATGTAATATCATACCTTTACCTACTTGTAATGATCTGTAAAGAACCTATACTTATGTAACTACAAAAGTTCTAAAAAATTAGGAAGACCTTAGGAATTTCTACAGAAATACTGTGTAAAATATTTAGCTTAAAAAACGTTCCAGTAAAATCGTAGAAATTCTGCACTCGACGTTAAAGTTTGTGTTTTTGCACCGTATCAATTCTAGTATCATACAAGTCATGTCAAAGGTTCTACTTGGCAAAAATAATAATTTAAACATAAAAACACAATCATTACAGAGTCAATAATCATGTAATCACACCAAAACATAAACTAAAAATAAAAAATTAAGATAATTATTGGGTTGCCTCCCAACAAGCGTTATTGTTTTATGCCTCTAGCTAGGCATAATGCATATGATCAAGTGTTGTCATCTTTGACACTCAACCCATAAGTAGATCTCATGATGGATTCGTAAGTTGGTTTGAATCTCTTTATAGAGAAGTGTTATATCCCTTTCTTTAATGGAAATTGGAACCTTATGTTTCCCTCTTTCATATCAATAATTACACCTCTAGTTCATAGGAAAGGTCTTCCAAGTATTATTGGACAAGTAGGATTGCAATCAATATCAAGCACAATGAAATATACAGGCGCATAAGTCCTATTTTAAATGATGAGAACGTCATTAATTCTTCCTGAGTGTTTCTTAATGGTAGAATCCGCAAGATGCAAGTTTAGGGAACACTCTGGAATATTAGTGAGACCAAGCACATCACTAAGTGATTTATGTATTGTTGAAACACTAGCACCATGGTCACACAAAGCATTGCATTCATATTTATTTATATTTATTTTTATCATAGATTCGCACTCGCCATACAATTTTCTAGGAATAGAAACTTCAAGTTCAAGTTTCTCATCATAAGCTTTTATCATTGCTTCCACTATATGATTAGTGAAAGCTTGTTTGGTTCGTAAGCATTGGGTGAGCTAATAATGGTTTGTAATAAGGAGGTACATTCTACTAAGGATCAATTTCCATAATTAAAGTCCTGGTAATCCAAGATAGTGGGCACTGATACATCTCCAACGTATCAACTTTTCCAAACACTTTTTCTCTGGTTTTGGACTCTAATTTGCATAATTTGAATGGAACTAACCCAGACTGACGGTGTTTTCAGCAGAACTACCTCGGTGTTATTTTTGTAAAGAAATAAAACTTCTTTGAATTGGAAGAAACTTTTTGTGAATTATTTATGGAATATATAATGAATTTTGTAGCAAAGAAACACCGGAGGGGGCTGCTTGTGGGCCAAGCCAACAGGGCGCGCCCACCCCCACTGGGCGCACCCTGATGGCTTATGGAGCCAACGTGGCTCCTCCGACCCTAGTTATATCCTATAAATTCACATATTCGGAGAAAAAAATAAGAGAGAATATTTCATTACTTTTTACGAGATGAAGCCGCTGCCACCTTCCGTTCTTCCTCGTGAGGGCTGACCTGGAGTTCGTTTGGGACTCGAGAGAGGGGGATTCGTCGCTGTCGTCATCATCAACCCTTCTCCATCAACAATCCCATGATACTCACCATCTGTTGTGATTAATTCCTTAGTAGGCTCGCTGGATGGTGATGAGGTTTGGATGAGATTGATCATGTAATCGAGTTATGTTTGATAGGGCTTGATCCCTAGTATCCACTATGTTCTCAGATTGATGTTGCTATGATTTTGCTATGCTTAATGCTTGTCACTAGGGCCCAAGTGCCATGATTTCAGATCTACCTATTATGTTTTCATGAATATAAGAGTGATTTGGATCCTATCTTGCAAGTTTTAGTCACCTATTATGTGTCATGACCCGCATACCCCAAGGTGACAATAATCGGGATTCTTTCCGGCGATTGTCGTAATTTGAGGAGTTCATATATTCTCTATGAGTTAATGCTTTGTTCTGGTTATCTATTAAAAGGTAGCCTTAATATCCCTAAGTTTCCAACAGGACCCCGCTTCCATGGGAGGGTAGGACAAGATGTCATGGAAGTTCTTATCGCAAGCATGTAGTACTATATACGGAATACATGCCTACATTATATTGATGAATTGGAGCTAGTCCTCTGTTGCTCTAGTGTGTAACTATTACATGATTGATGTCATTCATATCTTTTCATCGCTGATCCATGTGCCTACGCTTTACAAATATTGAATCTTTCTAAGCTACTACCACTGGTGTTACTGTCACACCTGCTACTCAATTACTACTATTACCAAAAAATGATGTTATCACTATTACCGCTGCTACTATTATTTGCTGTGCTACTAAATCTTTGTTGTAGAGAGATATCCTAGGTGCGGTTGAATTGAAAACTCAACTGTAAGGCCTATAAATATTCTTTTGCTCCCCTTGTGCTGAATCAGTAAATTTGGATGAAATACTACCCGTGATGGCTCTCGCGATCCCCTATACTTGTGGGTTATCAAGACCTTTTTCTGGCGCTCTTGCCGAAGAGCATAACTATATTTATTGTGTTAACTTGAGGATATCCCATTGCCACTATGAAAATCTGAAAGATACTCAAACTAAGATCACCCCTCGCACGAGAGGAGGTAAGGAACTGCGACATCTAGCTCTGCTTTTGATCCACCTACTGTTTGAAATCATCTTGTTACACCATCGCGTATTGCTCGTCCTGATATGTCAATGAACTTGATGATGCTACTTCTGAAATTAATGATGATACTACTGCTATATTTTATGAAACTAAAATGGTGCCACTGAATGAATTACTTGATGCTCATCTTGCTAAAGTTGGAGAACTTGGAAATGCTGAAACTGATGAAGATTTTGAATCACCTGCGCACCTCGCTCTCCTAATAGATATGAATTTCCTTATGTATCTGAAGGTTATGTTATTGATGGGGAAGTAGCTAGGGACTTTCTTGCTTGTGAATATAGAGATGCTTTGAATAAACTACTATGCAAACTAAAGGAAAAATCTATGATGGAGAAAATGAAACATGATCCTAAATTTGCCACTTCTCTTATATTTGTCAGTGATAAGGACTATGAATTCTCTATAGACCCTAAATTGATTCCAATAGTAGGGTGTGAACCCTTCCATGGATATGAAAATGGAACTATTTCTGAACACCTCATGAAGCTGAATGATATTGCTGCTTTGTTTACAAATGATGAAAAGATACAGTACTATTATATCCTTAAGCTTCTTCCTTTCTTGACAAAACGCGATGCCAAGGAATGGTTCCTTTCTCTCGTTCCTGGTTGTATGCGTAGTCCCCTTGATATGCTTTATTACTTTTCTAAAAAATATTTTCCTACTCATAAGAAACAAGCTGCCTTACACGACATATTTAACTTTGTGCAAATTGAAGAAGAGAATCTCCCTCAAGCTTGGGGAAGGATGAAAAGACCTCGATGACGCCTAGAGGGGGGGGGGGTGAATAGGCTGTTTAAAAACTTCTTCGGATTTGGCTTGAACCTAATGCGGAAATAAACTAAGAGGGTACTTGTCAAGCAGAAATCCTAAATGCACTAGGCACTGCAACGTGTATCAACAACACGATCTACCAAGATGGACACAATGCAGTTACTAACAAGCACAAGTAAGTTACACAAACTTACTTGAGCTATATCACACGACAAGTAGGTAAATAACACAAGATACTAGATCACACTATATCACACGATATATCAAGGGGTGCAAGTATGTACGTGTGAATATAGAGGGTATGCTTGAATGGTTAATCTTGTGCAAGAAATGGCCAACACAATATAATGAGCACAAGCAATATGCAATGTATGTATGCTCAAATAACACAAGTAAACCACAAGTAAGGAGTTAGGGTTAAGGATAACCAAGGTCACTGAGACGAAGATGTATCCCGATGTTCACTTCCTTGGAGGGAAGCTAGTCACCGTTAGAGAGGTGGATGTTACCACGAAGGCACACCAACGCCACGAAGGCTCACCCTATTCTCCCTTTGAGATAACACCACGAAGGCGTTTCTCAACCACTAGTGGTAAGCCTTTGAGGTGGCTTCCAAACCCTCACAAACTTTTCCGGGGGAAATCACACGGATTGATTCCTCTCCGAAGAACTCCTACCGCCTAGGAGTCTCCAACCTCCAACAGTAACAAGATCACGGGGAATGCTCAAAACTTGCTCAAATCACAAATAGCTTGGGTTGAGAGAAGGAGAGGGAGAAGATCTATCTTTTGATTGGAACAACTCTCAAAGGGGCTCACAAATGCTCTTGGGATCTAAGATTTGGAGTGAGCAAATGTGTGTGAGGTGGAAATGTGTTCTTATGAGGATAAGGCTGTGTTAGGCCACACTCTCACGAAGTGGGAGGGGGGTATTTATAGTGGGGAGAGAAAAAGAGCCGTTGGAGGTGCAATAAGTCACACAGGGTCCGGATGTCTGACACTTGTCGGAAGTCCGGGCGTCCGTGAGGGTCCGGACGTCGGACAGGGGTCGGTCGTCCGAGATCTGTAGGCATGACTGGAACTCTTCTGAATTGAACAGCTACCGGACGTCCGATAGGGGTCGGTCGTCCGAGGCCTGTAGATACGACTAAACCTATGTTGAATTTATCAGCCACCGGACGTCCGGAGAGGATCGGAAATCTGAGTTATACAACACAACTTCTACTGGTGGTAGGTTCCAGATTTCCGACGGGTGTCGGATGTCCGGCGCTCGGACGTCCGAAGGGAGCCGGAAATCCGAGTTATAGAGCTCATGTTCTTCTGGTGCAGGGCACCGGATTTCCGAAGCCTGTAGGTCGTCCGAGCCTTGACCGGCCCTCGGACGTCCGGAGGGAGCCGGAAGTCCGAGTTATATGGCTCAAGTTTCTCTGGTGCATAGTTCCGGAATTCCGAAGCTGGTCGGCTATCCGGGCCTCGGACGTCCGGAGGGCACGGGAAGTCCGAGTTATATGGCTCTGATTTCTCTGGTATAGGATTCCGGATTTCCGAAGCTGTCGGTCGTCCGACCCTCGGACGTCCGGAGGAGGCCGGATGTCCGAGGCACTGGTTCTGTTTTCAGATAACAGCAGAGCAGTGGAGATGTGGTCTGAACAGAAAGTGAAGATGTAGTTTGAGCAAGTTCATCGCAAAACCTGTGATCTCCTCTTAATAGTGCGGGATCCCTAAGGACTCAAGAATCATAAAAGAGTACTGATGATCCATACTTGAGTGTATACTTTTATTCGCTGATCATCACTTCGCACAACTAACGTCAAAGGAACTGATACCTTTGAGTTAGCCCTTTCACCTGAGCTTGATGTTGTTGTTCCTTCTTGGCTCAAGTTGAAAGCAAGACATGATGAAGTCTTCAAGTAGCTTTCCCATATACAATGTGGAAAGCCTAGCTTATGTATTCATCTTCATTTGTCCACCATGTGAACATCCACAAGAATCAAGCATGAAGTTCTCAAGAATGCTTATCTTGATCTTGTCCTGTCCACCATGTGAACATCCACAAGAATCAAGCATGTAGTGCTCAGGAATGCTTATCTTGATCTTGTCCTTGTTAGCACATGAGGTTGTCCTTGTCAGCACATGATCATTGACAATAGTTTCAATGATATATTCGTGCTGATCCGCTTGAACTTGCACACCACAATCTTGATGACGATCACCACTTGACGTCATCCTTCATGGGTTGTATGAGATCTTCCTTTTGACGCAAGCCCAACGGAAGCACACCTAACCCCCACATAGGAGTCTCACAAAGACCATGGGTTAGTACACAAACACGTAATGGACAATGCTTACCATACCATGGGATCACTTGATCGGTCTCGGTACATCTTGTACGCTTTGTGTGTTGATCATCTTGATTTACTCTTTGTCTGAGATCTTGATCAACCTAGTGTTTCTATGACCATTCTTTGGATAATACCTTGAATAACATCTTGGTCATCATATAAACTCCTTGAACCCAACAGATGGACTTCAAGAAGTGTCTATGGACAAGTCCTATAAATATAACTTAAAGCAACCATTAGTCCATAGGAGTTGTCATCAATTACCAAAACCACATATGGAGATATATGCTCTAACAAAGGCTTCTCCAGTTACTTAGAGCCTTCCCTGGTCATCCTCTTAAGAAAAATGAAGTTCTTGATATATTTTATAATGGGATAACCGATGCTTCTAGCAACTTCCTAGATAGTTGTGCTGGTTGTGTTTTCAGGGAAAGAACCATCGGACAAGCTCAAGAATTATTGAATAACATATTGCAAAATGTCGATGATTGGACACTCCCCGAACCAATTCTGGAACCTATTCAAAAGAAGAGAGGTATTCTATTCCTCAGCCCTGAAAATATGCAAGAAGTAAACAATATCTATAAAAGAGAATGGTATTAAAACCAAAGATGTCAAGAATTTAGCACCTATCAAAGAAATACATGGACTTGATACCCCGACACACGCAGTAGAGTTAAATTCTCTTTGCCCCTTTAATGAAAGTGATATACCCGATATTAAGAATCCGAGTGAATGCATGGATGAATTTGATAATTACATTGTTAAGCAAAAGCACTTTAATAATTATGTCAAGGCTCAATTACGACGTAACACCATGATGATAGACCCCTTAAGTGACTTGATGTATAGAATTGCTAATGATGTAAAAGGTCCAGGCAAACATGCTTCTATGGTTCACACCCAACTAGACCAAGGTGCTAAGTCATAAAATGATTTTCTTGCTAAAATAAGTAATACTATGAATGATCATGTTGTTAGAGTAATGATTAGAGGAGGTAGAATGACTCGGGAACCTGTTTATCCTAAGGGTTACCCTAAAAGAATATAACAAGATTCTTAGAGAATAAATGATGATACCCCTAGTCCTTCTAAGAATAAAAAAAATGATAGGACTTTGCATGCTCCTAGTGAACCTGTTATACAAAAAACCTATTGAGAATCATAACGATGTTGAGACACAATGTGGTAGCGAACATGAACTTAGTGATAATGATAATGATAATAATGATGTTCATGTAGAAGATACACCAGATAGTAGTAAGGAACCTAATAATGATGTGGAAGTAGAACGTGTTGAAAATATTGATAACCCACACTCTAAGAATAAACGCTATGACAAAAGAAACTTTATTGCTAGAAAGCATGGAAAAGAAAGAGAGCCATGGGTTTAGAGACCCATGCCCTTCCCTCGTAAGCCTTCTAAAGATAAGGACAAGGAGGAATTTGAGCATTTGCTGAAATAATTTGACCTATATTTTGTGTACTCGCTTGACTCATATATTGAAAGTGCCTTCTTTTGCTAAGTATCTGAAGGATATTATTACCAACAAAAGAAAAATACCAGAAACTGGAATTTCTACTGTGCTTTCTAATTATTATTTTGATGGTGGAGTACCTATGAAGTTGGGAGATCCCGGCATGCCCACTATACCACGCTCTGTTAAAAGAAATTATGTTAAGACTACTATGTGTGATTTAGGAGCCAGTGTTATTGTTATGCCTTTATCTCTTTATAGAGGATTGGATTTGAATAAGCTCACACCCACTGAGATATCTTTGCAACTGGTTGATAAATCCACTGCTTTACCAATTTGAATTTGCGAGGATGTTTCTGTTGTGGTTGCAAATGTTACTATCTTAACTGGCTTTGTTATTCTTGATATGTGTGAGGACGACAATATGTCGATCATCCTTCGTAGACCCTTTTTAAATACTATTGGGGATGTTATTCATTGCAAAAAAGCAAGGTTACTTTTCATGCCAGTGCACTACTACAGGATGGTCCAAAGACGACACATCAATCAGAGTACCTTCGACGAAACTATGTGCAATGCATGAATCACAAACGGTATAGTTAGATCTCCGTTACCAATAACAAAAACTATGTGCGATGGCGGATCCATAAAATACGATTGAGAAAAAAGTTACGTATGCAATTGGTGGCAAATAGTTTACCAAGATAAACTATGTGCGACGGTACAAAATAACGCAAACAGTTAACAAAATGAAAGTGTGTGCGATGTACGACATACACTTAACCGTGATAAGCTGTTTGCGCTGATAGAGTAGAACACAAATGATTGACGAGATGATTAAGTGTATTATAGACGGCATATAGGTCATCCCGACAAACCATTTGCGATGACATAAAATAACACATCCGATTACCCAGATCAAGATGTGTGAGATAGATGGCAAACACGTTGCCTGTATGAACTGTTTGCGATGAGACAAAATAACACAATTTTTTTCTCAAATGAAGATGTGTGTGATGTATACTCTACAAGTCACTCTCGGATGTGTTGTGGGCAACCAGTTGCTGGTAAAGAACTACGAGCGATTGATGAAATCATCACCGACAGATTTGGTAGTTTAATCCGTATGCGGTGTGATTTGCTCACTCTGCACACAAATATGTATGATGTGTGTAGAAGAACATGATTTCATAACCAAATTAAACATCCAAATACATAAGTAACTACACATAGCACACCTCAATAAACAATTACACACATAACAACATGATTGCATAACCTAATTAAGCATCTAAAGACATAAGTGACTACACACATAACATTGGCACACACCTTAATAAACTATTACATCCATAATAAACTTAGCCTACTAAAACTATAAATATTTTTACAAAGAGTGAGCATGTGAAAACAATCATAAAATCATCTACTTCTTGTGACGCTTACCGCCACCGCTATGCTTACGGCTCAATACCTCGACATATTCAGGTAGGAGGTAGTTCCTCATGTCAACGATCCACCTGAACATCTCGTGGCATATGTACGCTTCCTTGGCCGCGGTCTAGATGTGATGTTCATCCAGTATCTTCACCCAGGCCATGTGCGAGGTAGGCTTGTTCTTGTCGCACTCAACCTTCATGCCTCAATAGTAGAGGTGGATGACAGCTTCGACCAGGTCAACATGAGAGTCCATGTCCTTCTTGCTGCTCCAGATCTTGTAGTGGCCGCGGATGTCGACAAGCTTCTGGTAGGCCAAGCCTGAAGTCTTGAGAACCTTTGGATTGCTGGTGGTGTCCACTATAGCAAACCTGTAGTCGGGGCTATTGACAAACCTGGTGAAACGCTCGCAAGGCACTATGGCCAGGCAGTAGTGGTAGAGAAGGATGTGATGGTGCGCGCACAACTGGGCGACGACAACGTTGTGATCATGCCCGGCACGATCGCCGGTGTAAGAAAATCGAAGCCGACCACTTTGTACTTGTCATCCTTAGCAAGCAACCGCTCCATAGTGTTGATGGAGTTCTCCACCATTACCGGGTCGTTGGTGTACACCACCACGAGGTCCGTCTTCCTCATATGGGTCTCCACAGGATGTACGCCGAAGTCCATTGGAGCTCCGCTCCATATCCTCTCTGTATGTGTCATCAAGGGTTCTTTTATTGTGTTTTGTGGTGTGATTGAAAGCGTGAAGAAACTATGGTTAATGTGCGCGGGTATAAATGGGGGCCAAACTCTTGGAAAACCGGCATGTCCGGATGGAAGTTTTTGCAACACGTGATTCAATCGTGGAGCACGTAACTACATGAGGTAACATGCATGGCACAACCGCATGCATATGGAGCCCCAAACGTGATCGTGGGCAGGCCCGAACTACTGTCAGAGCGTGTGCGGAGGGGCACAAGAGCAGAGCACGCGGAGGGACATGAGAGCAAAGCGCCAGGAGGAATACGAGGTCGAACCGGACCATTTTGTACTTGTCCTCATGAAGTAACATGTCCAAAACGTGAACCTTTTGTGCGTGTCCACTATGGCATGCATGGTGAACTGGCGCTCGTGATCGGTAGCCACTGGGAGCAACATCGGGCCGCGTAGGATACCCTCGGTCGTGGTTGTGATCCTTAAGGTCCTTATATTAATCGTTAATGGCATATCCTATATTAATCGTCCATTGCATACTATGGAGAAAAATAGTACTACCAAAATACGAGTCTCATACGATGCCATTTGAATGATTGTATCACAATGACAGAAATAATACAAATATTAAATTTCCAGCATTAGAAGGCTCAAATTCGAAGATTACAAGGTCCAAACTGATAATAGAAATGAAATTCAGCTTATGCTAAAACTTTGTCATGCAGCTCTAGACGCCCATGCTGATCAACTGTACATGAACATATGAGAGGTTCATGCTGATATTGCAACTAGTTTCACAACTTCAATATTTCCGCAAAGGGATCCGCCACTAACATGTCATGTATGGGCTTGACACAAAGACTTCCGTATAGTATGTTAGCTAAAATTACAAAATGAAATTGACCTTATTGAGAGTCTTTTGCATTCCGTCCTAGTCACTAGAGCTGATCAACAAACCATTCTTTTTTGCAGAGTAAATGTAGGCAAAATCACATTATCTTTAGCACACTTGCTCTCACAACAAAGAACCTGCCGAATATAATCTCCGGTAAGGTCCCTCGATAGGAGTTCAAAGTAATTTATGAGAGATGGAGATCGAGGCATTCGATGGGATTGTTATATTGTATCAAATTATCCACTACCTCGCCTAATTGTATCTGCAAAAGAAGAGAAGGTATTAGTGCTTGGACATACAAGGGACCTATTTGATTTGCAGGGTTTCCAAAATTTATCTCCAAGCTGGTTAACATTTAACATTAGAGGATCATCACCTCGATATATAGCTTCCCCAAGCATGGAATTCATCTCAGGAATCTGACAACTTGGTCGAGGCCGGGGCCGATAGATTCTAGTGCCAAGACCTTCACTTTGTGCAGATATGGGGTCAAACTTGTTGAAGTCATTTTCTGGATGACACACAAACATACATCTTTAAAGAGAAAAATAAATGTTAATTTCAAGAAGGAGAAGAAGGAGACTATTGTATGTGGAGGGTTATGGATCCAATAACAAGTTGAGAGAAGTTGACAGGTGAGTAGCCAAACACTATCAACTTCGGCGCATAAATGAGCTTGATTGTTGTTGGACCTTGTTCATCAACTACAAGTAATCTCTCAAGTAAAGGCACATCCTCAATGACCATTTGGTGATTCACCTTGTGTGATCTCTTGTTGCAGCACCAACAATACACACAAATTGTTCGGGGACTTATGGAGGCAATGTTGAGGCTACTCAACCCATTGATCTCTTGAAGACGAAGGTACTCGAGCGCAATATAGCCGTGGAGGAGGCGCTCCATGTCATCATTGGGGATGCATACGGCGACGAGCTCGAGGTGCTTCAATCGTGGTAGCAAAAGAGCGGGATGAGCGTTAATCTAGGGGAAATGTCAGTTCATGAACCTAGCGATGCGCAACATTGGCGTGAGGCGCAGCTCGGAGGGTGGCAGTTAGCACATGTGTCCATCATTAAAAGTGAGCTCCTAGAGATGATCTAGGGTGATCGATAAGAACCACTCGTCAAGCTTGGCTCGGTCCTTGCCATTGGAACGGAACTTGCCCATCGTAAGGCCTTTGATTGGGCCATAGTGTGCGACGAGGATCTGGCACAATGCATCCAAGCACTTGCGAAAGCCGGTGCAGATCATGTGCTTGTTGATGAGCCCGAGAGGTGCACAACACCATAGGGGCGCCGTCACAGGGAGAGGATGGTTGTGCGCACGCCAAGTTTGATTGTGAGGAGGGAGATGATCACTGTCAACATATCATCGGGGAGGCTGTTGATGAAGTCTAGGCCTGCCGGAAGCGCTAGTGTTTCTCGCTCAGCCCGCCTCCACTTGTTGGCAACCTCGCCCTCCACCTCTGGAGAATCAACGGCGGCGAGACTTTTTGTCATTAGTAGAGCAGTGGGAGGATAGTGATTATGTAGCTAGATCATGACACAAGACTAGTATACCCCCGTGATAACCCACAAGTATACGAGATTACAATAGTTTTTGAGGCTAGAGTATTCAATCCAAATTTATAGATTCGACACAAGGGGAGCCAAAGAATATTAGGAGGTATTAGCAGTTGAGTTGTCACTTCAGCCACACTTGGAGATTTAGTATCTGCAGCAGAGTGGTCAGTAGCACAATAATATGATAGTTTTGATAGCAGTAGTAACGGTAGCAATAGTAACGGTAACAATTATAGCATTTTTGTAGTAGTTGTAACAACAGTACCAACAATAGTAACTTAGCGAGAACAATATGTGGAAAAAATTTAGGCACTGGATCAGAGATATTGCTGGATAATATTCATCATGTATCATTCATAACATAGGGCGACACAGAACTAGCTCACGTTCATCGATATAATGTAGGCATGTATTCCGTAAATAGTCATACGTGCTTATGGGAAAGAACTTGCATAACATCTTTTGTCCCACCCTCCCATGACAACAGGGTCCATAAGGAAACTAAGGGATATTAAGGCATCCTTTTAATAGAGAACTGGAACAAAGCATTAACACATAGTGAATACATGAACTCCTCATACTACGATAGTCACCGGAAAGAATCCCAATTATTTTCACCTTGGGGTATGCGAATCCTAACACATAGTAGGTGCATATAACTTGCAAGAATGGATCAAGAACATAGATATAATGCTGAAAACATAATCAGTTCTGATCTGAAATCATGGCGCTCGGGCCTTAGTGAAAAGCATTAAGCATGGCAAAGTGATAGCAACATTAATCTCCAAACATAGTGGATACTAGGGATCAAGCTCTAACAAAACTAACTCGATTACATGATGGATCTCATGCACCTCTTCATCGACCAACAAGCTTACAAAGGGATTACTCACTCCCGATGGAGAGCATCAGAGAATTGACAATGAAGTAGGGTTGGTGATGATGAAGACCGAGGATTCCCCTCTCCGGAGCCCCAAAACGAACTCCAGATTTGGCCTCGTGATGAAGAACAGGAGGTGGCGGCAGCTCCGTATCGTGAAACGTGATGAAACTTCCTCTCTGATTTTTTCCTCTGAAAATAGGATTTTATAACGCTGGAATTAGGGTAAGTGCAGCCCCGTGGGCCCCACTCGACACTAGGACACACCCGAGGGGTCTCGCGCGCCCTGGTGCCTAGTGGGCACATGGGGCCTCTCCTTCGATGGATCTTGGTTCGAGTATTTTCCTTTTATTTCATAAAAAATATCCAAAATGTTTCATTCTATTCCAAGAACTTTTATTTCTGCACAAAAACTACACCATGGTAGTTTTGGTGAAAACGACATTAGTCTTGGTTAGTTTCATTCAAATCATGCAAATTAGAGTCCAAAACAAAACAAAAGCGTTACGAAAAGTTGAAACGATGGAGAATTATCACCCCGGCCCAGCCTAACCCTTGCTCGGCTATAGACCATGACTCTGTGACAACAGACCTTCCCCTTCAATGGCACCAGAAGAATGCTGCTAACACTCCCCGGCAACAAAACTAGAAGAATGTTGTTGACGGCCCACCAGCGCGTGGGATCGAGGCAGTTTTCGAGGGTAGAGTATTCAACCCAAATTTGTTGATGCACCAATAGGAGGTGAGAGGATACTCTCAAGTATTAGCAGCTGAATGTGTCAGATTCAACCACACCTAAAAGATTAGTATCTGCAAGCAAAGTGTCAGCAGCAAAGTAGTATGATAACAACGGTGTCAGAAACGATCTGTTGACGACAGACTATTCCTAACGATTGTATCAATGGTGCCAGAAGTTGCCCGTTGAAGGAAATTGGCTGTTCCCGTCAACGACCAGCGAACCAAAATTGTAGCAGGTAGCAGCAGTGCACGAGTAATAGCAGTGGCAAGGAACAGCAGTAATGATAGCTGTAGCAAGTAGCAACAGTAGCAAGCGACAGTAGTAACAATAGTAGCAGCAGAGCAAGACAAGTAACATTAGTAGCAGCAGACCAAGACAAGTAACAGCAGCAGTGGGACAAACTCGTAGGCAATGGGTCAGTGATTCGTTTGGATAATATTCATCATGCAATAGTTATAACACGGAGAGATATGTGGCTAGCTCCCGTTCGTCAATGTGATGTAGGCATGCATTCCGTGTGTAGTCATACGTGCTTAGGGAAAAGAACTTGCATGACATCTATTGTCCATCCCTCCCGTGGCAGCGGGGTCCAAAAGGATACTACAGGATATTAAGGTTCTCCTTTTAATAAAGAACCGGAACAACGCATTAGCACTTGGTGAACACATGAACTCCTCAAACTATGATCATCACCGGGAGTGGTTCCGGTTATTGTCACTCCGGGGTTGCCGGGTCATAATACATAGTAGGTAACTACAACTTGCAAGATCGGATCTAAAACACACATATATTGGTGACAACATAATAATTTCAGATCTGAAATCATGGCACTCGGGCCCTAGTGACAAGAATTAAGCATGGCAAAGTAGTAGCAACATCAATCTCACAACATAGTGGATACTAGGGATCAATCCCCGTCAAAACTAACTCGTTTACATGATAGATCTCATCCTACTCATCACCGCCCAGCGAGCCTATGAATAGATTACTCACGAACTATGAAGAGCTTCATGGAATTGGAGAGGGAAGAAGGTTGATGATGACGATGGCGACGATTTCCCCTCTCCGGAGCCCAAAACGGACTCCAGATCTGTCCTCCAGATGAAGAACAGGATGTGGCGGTGCCTCCATATCGCAAACGTGACGAAATCTTCTCTTCTGATTTTTTTCTGGGCGAAAGTGATTTTATGGAGTTGAGATTGGGGGTGGCTGAGCCACGTGGGCCCCACAAGCTTGGTTGCCACGGCCAGGGGGTGGCCGCGGCAATAGGGCTTGTGGCCCACTAGCCCACCCCCTCTGGTGCATCTTTGCGCAGGTATTTTTCATATTTTCCATAAAAATTCTCCGTAAATTTTCAGGACGTTCCGAGAACTTCCATTTCTGCACAAAAACAACACCATGGCAATTCTGCTGAAAACAGTGTCAGTCCGGGTTAGTTCCATTCAAATCATGCAAATTAGAGTCCAAAACAAGGGCAAAAGAGTTTGGAAAAGTATATACGATGGATACGTATCAAACTCCCCCAAGCTTGAAACCTTGCTTGTCCTCAAGCAACTCAGTTGACAAACTGAAAGAGAAAGAAAAAAACTTTGACAAACTCTGTTTGATCTTGTTGTTGCAACTATGTCTAACTCGTAACCAGAATTTCAGCAAGATCACAAGTTAACCACATAAGCAAGTGACACAAGGTCTCACGGTAAACTAATATCAATGGCATAATCAGCTAGCGAGCAAATAATAATGAGTTTCAGGTACCAACAATTCAATCAAAACAAGCATGAAGCAATATGAATAGGTGGTATCTCGCTAGCTCTTTCTGAGACCGCAAAACATAAATGCAGAGCACTTTCAAAGATCAAGGGCTGACTAAACATTGTAATTCATAGAAACGAAGATCCAGTCATAGTCATACTCAATATCAATCAAAAGCAAAGCATAAAGATGACATAGGTGCTCTCTAATTGGTGCTTATATAAGAAGAGAATAGCTCAACAGGAAAATAAATAGACAAACCCTTCGCAGAGGGAAGCATTGATTTGCAGAGGTGCCAGAGCTCAAGCTTTGAAAACAGAGATAATAATTTTTGGTGGCATGCTTTCATTGTCAACGCAATGACCAAGAGTTCTCAATATCTTCCACGCTACTAATGCTATAGGCGGTTCCCAAACAGAAAAGTAAAGTTTTAACTCCCCCACCACCAATTAATCACACTCCACGGCTAGCCGAATCCTCGGGTACCGTCCATACTAACATCAATCCAGGGGGAGTCTTGTTTTACAGTTATGTTTTCGATTTAAGCGTGGAACTAGGCATTCCAATTACCGACCCCTTTCTCGTGAATGACAGTGAATAAACACATGTCGAGGATAACACGCCTAACATGGAAGATACCAATAGCCCCCTGTCACCACATGAGCGGTTCGGGCATGCAAAACAGATTATTTCTTGAAGGTTTAGAGAATGGTACATGCAAATTTACTTGGAATGGCAGATAAATACCGCAAATAGGTAGGTATGGTGGACTGTCATGGAAAAACTCTTGGGTTTATGGAAGTGGATGCACAAGCAGTATTCCGCTTAGTACAAGTGAAGGCTAGCAAAAGACTGGGAAGCGACCAACTAGAGAGCGACAACAGTCATCAAGATGCAATGAGTTTGACTAACATGGAATGCAAGCATGAACAGGATATAAATCACCATGAACACGAACATCATAGAGGCTATGTTGATTTTGTTTCAACTACATGCATGAACATGCGCCAAGTCAAGCCACTTGAATCATTCAAAGGAGAATACCATCCTATCATACTACTTCATAGTCATCTCAAAATCTATGTTGGCATTCAAGACAAACCATTATAAGCTCCTAGCTAAATAAGCATGGCATCAGAAACTATGATCTCTAAGTTGTCATTGCAAACATGGTTCTCTCACAACAAAGCTTAATCTGGGACGACAAGCTAGTCATATTTACAAAAACAAAATAGATAGAGTTCATACCAGCTTTTCCTGTCTCAGTCACTTCATCATATATCATCATTATTGCCTTTCACTTGCACGATCGAACGATGTGAACAATAATAAGAGGGCTCGTGCAATGGACTAAGCTGAATCTGCAGGCAAACACAAAGGAGAAGACAAAGTAATATGGCTCTTTGAAAGCTAAACAGGTATGCATGCAAGAGCCACTAAACATTGTAACCAATATCTTCTACCTTGACCCAAAGAAAAAGAAAACTCTTTACACGGGAGAGCTCCCAACAAGCAAAAAGAAGAGAGGAAAATCTTTTTGGGTTTTCTCAAAAGGACACAAAACAAGAAAACAAGAAAACAAAAATAAACTAGCATGGATAATACAGTGGCAAAGTGTGAACACCGACGAACAAAGTAAAAGCATAAGCATGAATGTAAAGTCGGTGAGAACACGTACTCCCCCAAGCTTAGGATTTTGGCCTAGCTTGGTCTACTCCCAAGGATGGTCCTGGCGAAACCCAAAATCATAATCTGGGTTATACGGGAGTGCTGCAGCCACTGCCTGAATAGCTGCCTCACGAAGACGAGCAGCCGTCGCCTCCCTCTCATACTCCTCTGCCTCTCCTATGGTTATGTAGTATCTCCGTTTTACCTGAAAGTCTAAGAAAGCAGGAGTAGGAAGGGTAATATGGAAGACACGCTGCCGGTTAAATATCAATCAGTATAGGAGGGATTCATCATCCCTCTCAAGAAACTGGTAGCATGTCAAAGCGAGGCGGTCAAGGAAAGCTGTATGGCGCGGGGGATCTCCTGCACGGATGGGTACTCCAAGAAAATTTGCTATGCGAGTGGCATAGATGCCGCCAAAGAAATCTCCCTCAATAGCGTTTTTATTCAGCCTCCTTGCTATAATAGCTCCCGTGTTGAAGATTTTGTCACCCGTAACTGTGCTCTTAAGGATAGTAAGGTTGGATGCGCACAGGTGACAATGTTCAACCTTACCGTTAATGCATCTACCTATGAAGAGGGCAAAGTAGTGCAAGGCAGGGAAATGAATACTTCCTATGGTAGCTTGCGTGATGTCTCTAGTTTCTCCAACAGATATACTAGAGAGAAAAAATCTCTAACCGAAGATTTAGCAGGATCTTTAAGATTACCCCCATAGGATATTTTGCAAATCCTATTGAAATCCTCCAAATCCATGGCATAGGATTTATCATACAAGTCAAACAGTATGGATGAGTCACGACCAACTGAAAATTTAAATCTACGCACGAAAGAGGCAGTGAGCATAGCATACTGTTCACATTTATCTGAGAGAAATTCTTCTAACCCGGCATTGCGGACAAGTGTATCAAACTCATCCTTGAAGCCTTCTTCGATCATGAACTCATCGGAAGGCCATTCACATGGTTGTACCGGTGCGTCCCTTAGTTGATAAGGATCGGGCTCCCGAAAATAAAGACGGGGACCCTTCTTACTTGAGGAACCACCATGAAACTTCCTCCTGAACATAATTTCTATTTGCTGAAATTTTGAAGTTCAAGAGAAAAGTGAATAAAGACCAACCACACCTTGTAGCAACTGCTCCTACTAGTGCCTAGAGACCGTATCACGCGCTAAAACTACTTGGGACCAGCTAAAATCAACATTTCAAGCTCAAGAACAGGGTCACCAAGGTAGCAAGAATACGCGAAGGATAAAGCACTAGAGCAAAAACTAATTGGACCAATGGAGGAGTCACTTACCAAGGAGTAATTTCTCCAAAACGGTTCGGAGAATGATGCTTTGAGCAAGGAGATCGAAAATCACAGCAAAATGAGCAAGAACACGGGTTTGAGCTGCGAAACAATTTTTTCTGGAGGAAGAAGAAGAGGGTGGGAGCTGGAGTGAGTGGAGGGGGCCCCTGTGGGCCCCACAAGCTTGCTCCCCGCGGCCAGGGGGTGGCCGCGGTGACAGGGCTTGTGACCCACTGGGGTGGCCCCATGCCAGCTCTCTGTCCCAGTATTTTTCAAATATTCCAGAAAAAATCATAATAGATTTTCAGGACCATAGGAGAACTTTTATTTTCGAGGTATTTTTTTTGGGACGCTAAAACAGAATACAGGAGAAACTAAACTAAACCTATCATTATTCTTCTAAGCAACAGAAAGTGAAAGCTTAAAACAGAGGTATGTGACTCTTTGATTCATCCATTTCATGGTCATCGAAAGAAATCCATCAATGGGTTGATCAAATCCTTAGGATAAAACTTTCTCGAATCGCAAGAGAGAACGGAGAATTTTCGAATAGCCACTAAGTCATATCAATTGGGATATGAATCTCCCCAACAAGCAATTCATACTTCATCTTGACACGAGGAATAGGGCATTCAAAGCTCCCAATAAGAATCAATGAAGTTTTTTCGATAGCATTGATGCAATGTACTGGATATCGTTTCTTCGGAAAGTGCACGGTATGCTCATTACCGTTGACATGGAAAGTGACATTGCCTTTGTTGCAATCTATAACAGCCCCCGAAGTGTTTAAAAAGGGTCTTCCGAGGATGACAGCCATGGCATCGTCCTCGGGAATATCCAAGATAACAAAGTCTATTAAGATAGTGGTGTTAGCAACCACAATAGGCACATCCTCGCAAATGCCAACAGGGAAAGCAGTTGATTTGTCGGCCATTTGCAGAGAGATTTCAGTAGGTGTCAACTTATCCAGTTCAAGTCTACGATAAAGAGAGAGCGGCATATCACTAACTCCGGCTCCAAGGTCACATAAGGCAGTTCTTACGTAGTTTCCTTTAATGGAGCAAGGTATAGTGGGCACTCCGGGATCACCAAGTTTCTTTGGAGTTCCACCCTTGAATGTGTAATTGGCGAGCATGGTGGAGATCTCAAGATCTGGTATCTTCCGTTTATTGGTCATGATATCTTTCATGTACTTGGCATACAGATACATTTTGAGCATATCAACTAACCGCATCTACAGAAAGACGGGTCTTATCATTTCAATAAAGCGCTCAAAATCCTCATCATCCTTTTTCTTGGATGGCTTAGGAGGAAAGGGCATAGGTCTCTGAACCCATGGCTCTCTTTCTTTACCATGCTTCCTAGAAGTGAAGTCATTCTTATCGTATCTCTTAGGTTGTGGGTTATCAGGATTAACCGTAGGTTCAATCTCCACATCCTTATCATTGCTAGGTTGAGCATCATTATGAACATCGCTCTCCATATTGTCACCAGGTTCATGTTCATCACCAGATTGTGTTTCTGCATCAGACGCGGAAATATCATTTGGTTCTTCGGGTATAACATTATTTGGTGAACTAACATGCAGGTTTCTATCATCCTTCTTCTTCTCCTTAGGATGACTAGGTGTATCTGCATTAATTCCTTGAGAATCTTGATCAATTCTCTTAGGATGACCTTCAGGATACAAAGGTTCCTGAGTCATTTTGCCTCCTCTAGTAATGAGTCTGACAGAGTTGTCATTTAATTCATTGAGCAAGTCATTCTGAGCTTTAAGTACTTGTTCTACCCAAGTAGTAATCATAGAGGCATGTTTACTCAGAAGCTTCAGATCGTTGACATTTCTGTCTACACAAACACTTAAATGGCTAAGCATACGAGTGCTTTGTTCCAAATGTCTGCTAACATAATCATTGAAACTCTGTTGTTTGGCAACAAAGTTGTCAAATTCATCAAAGCATAGGCTAGCAGGTTTATCAAAAGGAATATCACTCTCATCAAACCTAGGCAGAGAATTTACTTCCACTACCTGTATCGGGTTATCGAGACCATGGATCTCGTCGATAGGTGGTTGATTTTTGACATCTTCAGATCTAATGCCTTTCTCTTGCATAGATTTCTTGGCTTCTTGCATATCTTTGGGACTGAGGAATAGAATACCTCATTTCTTTGGAGTTGGCTTAGGAGGTGGTTCGGGAATAGTCCAAGCATTATCGTTGATCAAGATGTTATTCGGTAGAGTCTCAGCTTGTTCTATAGTCCGTTCCCTAAAAACACAACCGGCACAACTATCTAGGTGGTCTCTAGAAGCATCGGTAAGTCCGTTATAGAAGATATCAAGTATCTCGTTCTTCTTAAGAGGGTGATCAGGCAAAGCATTCTGTAGCTGGACGAGCCTCCCCCAAGCTGGTGGGAGACTCTCTTCTTTGAGTTGAGCAAAGTTGTATATTTCCTGCAAGGCAGCTTGCTTCTTTTGGGCAGGGAAATATTTCTCACAGAAGTAATAGACCATATCCTAGGGACTAATCACACATCCACGAGCAAGAGAAGTGAACCAGGCTTTAGCGTCATCCTTTAGAGAGAAAGGAAACAACTTACAGATATGGTAGTAGCGGATCTTCTCCTCACTAGTGAAAAGGGTGGCTATATCGTGTAGTTTGGTAAGATGGGCTACGACCGTCTCAGACTCATAACCATGGAAAGGATCAGATTCGACTAGAGAGATTATCTCAGGATCGACAGAGAATTCATAATCCTTAGCGGTGATAAAGATAGGTGAAGTGGCAAACTTTGGGTCGTATTTCATCCTAGCTTTCAGAGATTTTTCCTTCCACTTGAGAAGTAATTTCTCAGCGTCATAGGCATCCTTACATGCAAGAAAATCCTCAGCTATCTCTCCCTCCATAACGTAACCCTCAGGTATATCACGCAATTCATATCTAGGAGAGCTAGATATAGCAGGAGCAAAAGCAGGTTCTATCTCAATAGTATCGGTAATTTCAGAAGCATCACGAGCATTGGCAGTAACTCTAGCAATATGAGCATCAAGGAATACCCCTAGTGGCACATCAGGCAAAGTAGTATCTCTAGCAGTATGAGGCATAGCAGTATCAGGCATAGCATCTCTAGCAGTATCAAGCATAGCATCTCTAGCAGTATCAGGCATAGCATCTCTAGCAGTATCAAGCATAGCATCTCTAGCAGTATCAGGCATAGTATCATCAGGCAAAATAGCATCTCTAGCAGTATCAGGCATAGCATCTCTAGCAGTATCAGGAATAGCATCATCAAGCACAGGCGACATATCAAGATTTCTAGCAGGAGGTGATGTCGCAAACTTACTCATAACTGAAGGTGAATCAAGTGCAGAGCTAGATGGCAGTTCCTTACCTCCCCTCGTAGTTGAGGGCAAGACTTTGGTTTTTGGATCCTTCAGATTCTTCATAGTGATCAACAGATATAAATCCCAATTGGCTCAGAGAATATAGCAATACCTCCCCGACAACGGCGCCAGAAAAATGTTGACTCTGTGACAACAGACCATCCCCTGCAACGGCACCAGAAGAATGCTACTAGCACTCCCCGGCAACGAAACTAGAAGAATGTTGTTGACGGCCCACCAGCGTGTGGGATCGAGGCAGTTTTCGAGGGTAGAGTATTCGACCCAAATTTGTTGATACACCAATAGGAGGTGGGAGGATACTCTCAAGTATTAGCAGCTGAATGTGTCAGATTCAACCACACCTGAAAGATTAGTATCTGCAAGCAAAGTGTCAGCAGCAAAGTAGTATGATAACAACGGTGTCAGAAACGATGTGTTGACGGCAGACTATTCCTAACGATTGTATCAATGGCGCCAGAAGTTGCCCGTTGACGGAAATTGTCTGTTCCCGTCAACAACCAGCGAACCAAAATTGTAGCAGGTAGCAACAGTGTAACGAGTAATAGAAGTGGCAAGGAACAGCAGTAGTGACAGCAGCAGCAAGTAGCAACAGTAGCAAGCGACAGTAGTAACAATAGTAGCAGCAGAGCAAGACAAGTAACAACAGTAGCAGAAGAGCAAGACAAGTAACAGCAGGAGTGGGACAAACTCGTAGGCAATGGGTCGGTGATTCGTTTGGATGATATTCATCATGCAACAGTTATAACACGGAGAGATATGTGGCTAGCTCCCGTTCGTCAATGTGATGTAGGCATGCATTCCGTGTGTAGTCATACGTGCTTAGGGAAAAGAACTTGCATGACATCTATTGTCCATCCCTCCCGTGGCAGCGGGGTCCAAAAGGATACTACAGGATATTAAGGTTCTCCTTTTAATAAAGAACCGGAACAACGCATTAGCACTTGGTGAACACATGAACTCCTCAAACTATGATCATCACCGGGAGTGGTTCCGGTTATTGTCACTCCGGGGTTGCCGGGTCATAACACATAGTAGGTAACTACAACTTGCAAGATCGGATCTAAAACACACATATATTGGTGACAACATAATAATTTCAGATCTAAAATCATGGCACTCGGGCCCTAGTGACAAGCATTAAGCATGGCAAAGTAGTAGCAACATCAATCTCAGAACATAGTGGATACTAGGGATCTATCCCCGTCAAAACTAACTCGATTACATGATAGATCTCATCCTAC
Organism: Hordeum vulgare subsp. vulgare; assembly: GCF_904849725.1. Classification (NCBI taxonomy): domain Eukaryota; kingdom Viridiplantae; phylum Streptophyta; class Magnoliopsida; order Poales; family Poaceae; genus Hordeum; species Hordeum vulgare. Next base: position 480,442,290 of record NC_058522.1, read on the forward strand.
TCATCACCGCCCAGCGAGCCTACGAATAGATTACTCACGAACGATGAAGAGCTTCATGGAATTAGAGAGGTAAGAAGGTTGATGATGACGATGGCGACGATTTCCCCTCTCCGGAGCCCAAAACGGACTCCAGATCTGTCCTCCAGATGAAGAACAGGATGTGGCGGCGCCTCCATATCGCAAACGCGACGAAATCTTCTCTTCTGATTTTTTTTTGGGCGAAAGTGAATTTATAGAGCTGAGATTGGGGGCAACAGAGCCACGTGGGCCCCACAAGCTTGGTTGCCGGGGCCAGGGGGTGGCCACGCAACAGGGCTTGTGGCCCACTGGCCCACTGCTACTTCAAAAAGATCATCGGAAACGGCGCCAGAAATTCATCTACTACTACAACAAAAGACCTTCCAACGGCGCCAGAATTAGGAGTGTTGCTTGATACTCCTCAGCAATGGCACTAGGAATCCTTCAGCTGCGGCTACGCCTTAAGGGACTTCCTAGGCAAGTATACAAAGGATTTCCCCCGTGGCCTTGGAGCCTTGCGTTGATGTTCCCTTGAAGCGGAAAGGGTGATGTAGCGTAGCGGTGGTAAGTATTTCCCTCAGTTTGAGAACCAAGGTATCAATCCGGCGGAAGAGTATCTCAAGATCCTGCACAAACACAAAAGCTTGCACCCAACGCTATGAAGGGGTTGTCAATCCCTTATAGATTGTTGCCAAGTGAGAACTGAAAGCAACAAAGTAACAAAGCAAAGTAAAAGCGGAGGTGTAAACGATGGATGTGAATAGACCCGGGGGCCGTAGTGTTTACTAGTGGCTTCTCTCATGAAAGCAAGTAGAGGGTGGGTGAACAAATTACTGTCTAGCAATTGATAGAACTGTGCAGAGTCGTGACGATATCTATGCAATGATTATTTCTATAGGCATCACGTCCGAAACAAGTAGACCGATACTGTCTGCATCTACTACTATTACTCCACACGTCGACTGCTATCCAGCATGCATCTAGTGTATTAAGTCCATAAGAACAGAGTAACGCCTTAAGCAAGATGACATGATGTAGAGAGATAATCTAAAACCAATGATAAAAACCCCATCTTTTTATCCTTGATGGCAACTGCTTGATGTGTGCCTTGCTGCCCCTACTGTCACTGGGAAAGGTCACCACATGGCAGAACCCAAAACCAAGCACTTCTCCCATTGCAAGAATCATAGATCTAGTTGGCCAAACAAAACCCAAGACTCGAAGAGACTTACAAAGATATCAAATCATGCATATAAGAAATCAGCAAAGACTCAAATATATATCATAGATAATCTGATCACAAGTCCACAATTCATCGGATCTCGACAAACACACCACCAAAGAAGATTACATCGGATAGATCTCCATGAAGATCATGGAGAACTTTGTACTGAAGATCCAAGAGAGAGAAGAAGCCATCTAGCTACTAACTACGAACCGGTAGGTCTAAAGTGAACTACTCACGAGTCATTGGAGGGGCGATGATGATGATGAAAAAGCCCTCCACCTCCAAAGTCCCCTCCGGCAGGGCGCCGGGAAGGGTCTCCAGATGATATCTCGCGGAAATGGAAGCTTGCAGCGGCACAAAAGTATTTTCGAGGCTCCCCTGATTTTTTGCGGAATATTTGGGAATATATAGGCGCAAGACCTAGGTTAGGAGGCGGCCAGGGAAGCCACAAGCTTGCCCACCGCCGCCTCCCCCTGGTGGCGTGGTGCAAGCTCGTGGGCTCCCTGGGGCCCACCTGGCTTGGCCCAAAGGCTCCCTGGTCTTCTTTCGTTCGGGAAAAAATCATTTCGGGGATTTTATTCCGTTTGGAGTCCGTTCCAAAATCAGATCTGAAAAGAGTCAAAAACACGGAAAAACAGGAACTGGCACTTGGCACTGAATCAATAAGTTAGTCCCCAAAACGATATAAAAAGGTACATAAAACATACAAAGAAGACAAGATAACAGCGTGAAGCCATCAAAAATTATAGATACATTTGAGACGTATCACCCACCCCCTCTGGTGGATCTTTGCGCAGGTATTTTTCATATTTTCCAAAAAAATTCTCCGTAAATTTTCAGGACGTTCCGAGAACTTTCATTTCTGCACAAAAACAACACCATGGCAATTCTGCTGAAAACAGCGTCAGTCCGGGTTAGTTCCATTCAAATCATGCAAATTAGAGTCCAAAACAAGGGCAAAAGAGTTTGGAAAAGTAGATATGATGGAGACGTATCAGACCACAACATGGCTGTCCGGCCGATGGGCTCACAAGAAAAGGGGTGGGACAAATAGGAAAAATGACAAGGGGCGGGATGATGGAGACGTATCAGTGTTCTACCATAGTTTCATTTTCCTAGCCATGGAAAGGATCACATTCCACTATAGGAATCAGTTTAGGGTCTATTGCAAATTCATAATATTTACGAGTAACAAGTATAGGAAAAGTAGCAAATTTAGGATCATATTTCATTTTCTCCATCATATATTTTTCTTTTAGTTTTCCTAGTAGTTTCTTCAAATCGTCTCTGTCATTACAAGCAAGAAAGTCCCTAGCTACTTCACCATCCATAACATAACCTTCAGGTACATAAGGCAATTCATATCTATTAGGTAGACGGGGTGTAGCTAGTAATTCAAAGTCTTCATCACTTTTAACATTTTCAAATTCACTGGCTCTAGCAATATGAGCATCAAGTAATTCTCTGAGCCGCACAGTTTTAGTTTCATCATGTGTAGTAGTAGTATCATCATTAATTTCCGAAGTAGCATCATCAAATTCATGCAACATATCAGGTCGAGGAACAGGTGGCCGTGTAACAAGCCGATTCAAAAGAGTAGGTGAATCAAAAGCAGAGCTAGATGACAGTTCCTTACCTCCTCTCGTGCGAGAGGGGAAGATCTCAGTTCGATTGTCTTTCACATTCTTCATAATAGCAATTGAATATCCTCAAGTCAATACAATAAATAGAGCTATGCTCTCCGGCAACAGCGCCAGAAAAAGCTCTTGATAACTCACAAGTGTACGGGACCGTGATAGTCTTCACGGATAGTATTTCACCCTAATTTATTGATCCGACACAATTGGAGACATATAATATTTATTGGTCGTAACAGTTGAGTTGTCAATTCAACCGCACTAGGAATATCCTTCTGCAGGAAATATTTAGTAGCATGGCAAGTGATAGTAGTAACAGTAACAGTGATAACAACAATTTTGGTAACAGGTGTGACAGTAAGAGCAACATTAGTAATTTGGCAAGATTCAATATATATAATGCGTAGGCATGTGGATCAGTAGTGAGTAATGAAATATATGACATTGACCGTATAATAGTTACACACTAGGGTGACACAGAATTAGCTCCATGCATTCTGTATATAGTCATACGTGCTTACAATAAGAACTTGCATGACATCTTTTGTCCTACCCTCCTCTGGCAGCAGGGTCCTATTGGAAACTAAGGGATATTAAGGCCTCCTTTTAATAGAGAACCAAGACAACGCATTAACACATAGTGAATGCATGCACTCCTCAAACTATGACAATCACCGGAAAGTATCGCAATTATTTTCACCTTGGGGTATGCGGATAAAGACACATAATAGGTAACTATAACTTGCAAGATATCATCTAGATCACACTTATATTCATGAAAACATAATAGGTTCAGATCTGAAATCATGGAAGTTGGGCCCTAGTGACAAGCATTAAGCATAACAAAGTCATAGTAACATCAATCTTGGAACCTGGGTAACTGGGCCCTAGTGACGTGGGACGGCATCTTGATGGCCTTGGACTTTGACCTTTCTTGGTACCCAGGCATCAACCTAGTCCAGTTGGACACCGTGCGGTTGAAGGCATGGCGCAACTTATGCCCAAGATTCCAAGATTGATGTAACTATGACTTTGCTATGCTTAATGCTTGTCACCACGGCCCGATAGCCATGATTTCAGATTTGAACCTATTATGTTTTCATGAATATAAGTGTGATTTGGATGATATCTTGCAAGTTATAGTTACCTATTACGTGTCTTTATCCGCATACCCAAGGTGACAATAATTGCGATACTTTCCAGTGATTGTCATAGTTTGAGGAGTGCATGCATTCACTATGTGTTAATGCGTTGTTTTGGTTCTCTATTAAAAGGAGGCCTTAATATCCCTTAGTTTCCAATAGGACCCTGCTGCCAGAGGAGGGTAGGACAAAAGATGTCATGCAAGTTCTTATTGCAAGCATGTATGACTATATACAGAATGCATGGAGCTAGTTTTCTGTCGCCCTAGTGTGTAACTATTATACGGTCAATGTCATCTAATTCATTATTCACTACTGATCCACATGCCTACGCATTATATATATTGAATCTTGCCAAATTACTAATGTTGCTATTACTGTCACACCTGTTACCAAAATTGCTACTATCACTGTTACTACTATCACTTGCCGTGCTACTAAATATTTCCTGCAGAAGGATATTCCTAGTGCGGTTGAATTGACAGCTCAACTGTTACGGCCAATAAATATTATATGTCTCCCATTGTGTCGGATCAATAAATCAGGGTGAAATACTACCCGTGAAGACTATCACGGTCCCGTACACTTGTGAGTTATCAAGAGCTTTTTCTAGCGCTGTTACCGGAGAGCATAGCTCTATTTATTGTATTGACTTGAGGATATTCAATTGCTATTATGAAGAATGTGAAAGACAATCGAACTGAGATCATCCCCTGTCGCACGATACAAGGTAAGGAACTGCCATCTAGCTCTGCTTTTGATTCACCTACTCTTTTGAATCGGCTTGTTACACCGCCACCTGTTGCTCGACCTGATATGTTGCATGAATTTGATGATGCTACTTCGGAAATTAATGATGATACTACTACTACACATGATGAAACTAAAACTGTGCCGCTCAGAGAATTACTTGATGCTCATATTGCTAGAGCCAGTGAACTTGAAAATGTTGAAACTGATGAAGACTTTGAATTACTGGCTACACCCCGTCTACCTAATAGATATGAATTGCCTTATGTACCTGAAGGTTATGTTATGGATGGTGAAGTAGCTAGGGACTTTCTTGCTTGTAATGACAGAGATGATTTGAAGAAACTACTAGGCAAACTAAAAGAAAAATCTATGATGGAGAAAATGAAATATGATCCTAAATTTGCTACTTCTCCTATACTTGTTACTCGTAAATATTATGAATTTGCTATAGACCCTAAAATGATTCCTATAGTGGAATGTAATCCTTTCCATGGCTAGGAAAATGAAACTATGGTAGAACACTGATACCTCTCCATCGTCCCGCCCCTTGTCATTTTCCCTATCCATCCCACCCCTTTTCTTGTGTGCCCATCGGCCGGACACCCATGTTGTGGTTTGTAGCCGAGCAAGGGTTAGTCCTGGTCGGGGGGAGTGATAATTCTCCATCGTATCAACTTTTCCTAACGCTTTTGCTTTTGTTTTGGACTCCAATTTGCATGATTTGAATGAAACTAACCCGTACTGACGCTGTTATCATCAGAACTACCATGGTGTTGTTTTTGTGGAGAAATAAAAGTTCAAGGAATGGAACGAAATATTTTGGAGATTTTTTATGGAATAAAAGAAAAATACTGGAACCAAAACCCACCGGAGGGGAAACCCCAGGCACCCCCTAGGAACCAGGGCGCGAGAGCCCCCTCGCACGGCATGGTGGCTAGTGGGGCCCACGGGGCTCCCTTAACACTAATTCTAGCGCTATAAAATCCTATTTTTGGAGAAAAAATCGGAGATGAAGTTTCATCGTGTTTCATGATACAGAGGCACCGTCACCTCCCGTTCTTCATCGAGAGGCTAAATTTGGAGTCCGTTTGGGGCTTCGAAGAGGGGAATCTTCGGTCTTCGTCATCACCTAGCCTCCTTCAACGCCAATTCCATGATGCTCTCCACCGGGAGTGTTTGTTGGTGAAGAGGGAGTAAACCTTTACTTTTACCCTTGGGAACCACCACTAATTTGTTTAGCATGGAAGATACCAATAACTCTTGGTCGTAACATTGATAGGAAGGATGTACCTCCCATAATAATTTATCTCTAATTGTCGCTTTTGAGCTCATGCACCACTGCAAATCCCCGCTTCCCTATGTGAAGGGTCTTTCTATTTACTTTCATGTTATTTCATTTTTTACTTTGATTCATCACCTTCTCAAATATGGACTAGATTTGAGAGCCATGCTGTCATCCTCATGCTTTGTGTCTAGTTAGATGTTGTTTGCAACATGACTAGATCTCTTGTACTATGAATTACAATGTCTAGTCGCGGCTGGAACTTTGGAAGTTCTCTGCATTTTTGTTCTGCGGTCTTAGAAAGGGGTAGCGAGATAACATTGTTATCATATTATATCATGATTGTTTTGACCAAGTGTTGGCGTTTGACTTATCTTATTATTGCTCGCTAGTTGATTATGACACTCATATGAGCTAATATAGTTTCTAATGGTTATTGTTGATACGATTAGTCATGATTTAGGCTGAAAACCTGGGTGCTCTATAAGCATGTATATGTAAATAAAAACAAAAGAGTTCGTAAAAGATTTTTTTCACTTTCAGTATGTCAACTAAATTGCTTAAGGACAACCAATGGGTTAAGCTTGGGGGAGTTGACACGTCTCCATCGTATCTACTTTTGCTAATGCTTTTGCTCTTGTTTTGGACTCTAATTTGCATGATTTGAATGAAACTAACCCGGACTGATGATTTTTTTCAGCACAACTACCATGGTGTTGTTTTTGTACACAAATAAAAGGTCTCGGACATGAACAAAACTTTTTGGAGATTTTTTACAGAATAAAAGAAAAATACTGGAACCAAGACCCACCGAAGGGGAAGCCCTAGGCGCCCACTAGGCACGAGGGCGTGCCATCCCCCTAGTGTGACCTGGTGTCTAGTGGGGCCCACGGGGCTTCCCTGACCCTAATTCCAGTGCTATAAAATTCTATATTTGGAGATAAAATCAGAGAGGTAGTTTGATCACGTTTCACGATAAGGAGCCGCCGCCACCTCTTGTTCTTCATCGGGAGGCCATATTTGGAGTCTGTTTGGGGCTCCGGATAGGGGAATCTACGGTCTTCGTCATCACCAACCCTCCTTCATCGCCAATTCCATGGTGCTCTCCACCGGGAGTGAGTAATCTCTTCATAGGATTGCTCGTCGGTGTAGAGATGGATGATATCCATCATGTAATCGAGTTAGTTTTGTTAGGGCTTAATCCCCAGTATCCACTATGTTCGGAGATTGATTTTGCTATGACTTTGCTATGCTTAATGCTTGTCACTTGGGCCAGAGTCCCATGATTTCAGATCTGGACCATTTACGTTTTCACCATTATATCTATGTTCTTGATCCGATCTTGCAAGTCATATGCACCTATTACGTGTTAGGATCCACATACCCCAAGGTGACAATAATTGGGATTCTTTCCTTTGATTACCAAAGTATGAGGAGTTCATGTATTCATTTTGTGTTAATGATTTGTTCCGGTTCTCTATTAAAAGGAGGCATTAATATCCCTTAGTTTCCTTATGGACCCCGTTGCCACGGGAGGGTAGGACAAAAGATGTGATGCAAGTTCTTTCCCATAAGAACGTATGACTATTTATGGAATACATGCCTTCATTATATCGATGAACAGGAGCTAGTTTTGTGTCGCCTATGTTATGACTGATACATGATGAATAGTAGCCAACACTATCTCCAATCTAGTGCCTACAAGTTTTCACATATTGTTCTCGCTAAGTTACTAATGTTTCTACTACTGTTACAACTGCTACACAACTGCTATCATTGCTACCATTACTATTGCTACTGTTACCACTTCTATCAAAACTATCATATTACTAGGCTACTGATCACTCTGCTACAAATACTAAATCTCCAGGTGTGGCTTAATTGATATCTCAGCTGCTAATACCTGCAAATATCCTTTGGTTACCCTTGTGTAAAATCTATAAATTTGGGTTGAATACTCTACCCTCGAAAACTATTGCGATCCCATATACTTGTGGGTTATTGCTACTTCTCAAACAACAACGCCAGAAATTGACACGTTGACGGAGACTTGCTTGCGTAGGTTTTTTCCCTTGAAGAGATAAGGGTGATGCAGCACAGGAGCAGTAAGTATTTCCCTCAGTTTGAGAACCAAGGTATCAATCCAGTAGGAGAATCTCGTCAAGTCCAGAGTACCTGCACAAACACAAAAGAGCTTGCACCCAACGCTGTAAAGGGGTTGTCAATCCCTTCAAGATTGTTTACAAAGTGAGATCTGAAGGCGGAAAGTGCAACGAAGTAAAAAGTGTAAGGCTGAAAATATAGTGTGGAGTAGACCCTGGGGGCTATAGTGTTCACTAGAGGCTTCTATCAAAATAGCAAGTATTACGGTGGGTGAACAAATTAATGTCGAGCAATTGATAGAACCGCGCAAAGTCATGACGATATCAAAGGCAACGATAATACATATAGACATCACGTTCGAGACAAGTAGACCGATACTTTATGCATCTACTACTATTACTCCACACATCGACCACTATCCAGCATGCATCTAGTGTATTGAGTTCTTGACAAATAGAGTAACGCCTTAATCCAGATGACATGATGTAGAGGGATAATCTCAAACCAATGATGAAAACCCCATCTTTTTATCCTTGATGGCAACAACATGATGCGTGCCTCGCTACCCCTTCTGTCACTGGGTGAGGTCACCGCACGGTATGAACCCAAAACCAAGCACTTCTCCCATTGCAAGAATCATAGATCTAGTTGGCCAGACAAAACCCACAAGTCGAAGAGAATTACAAGGATATGAAATCTTGCATAAGAGAGATCAGAAGAAACTCAAATAAGATTCATAGATAATCTGATCATAAATCCACAATTCATCGGATCTCGACAAACACACCGCAAAAGAAGATTACATCGGATAGATCTCCATGAAGATCATGGAGAACTTTGTATTGAAGATCCAAGAGAGAGAAGAAGCCATCTAGTTACTAGCTATGGACCCGGAGGTCTTTGGTGAACTACTCACGCATCATCTGAGAGGTCATGGTGTTGATGAAGAAGCCCTCCGTGTCCAAATCCCACCTCCGGCAAGGCACCAAAACGTCCCCCAGATGGGATCTTGCGGAGACAGAAGCTTGCGGCGGCGGAAAAGTACTTTCGATGATTTCTTGATTTTTTGTGGAATTTTTGGGGATATATAGGCGCAAACCCTAGGGCAAAGGAGGTCCAGGGGGCCCACAAGCCTGTGGGCCGTGGCCTCCCCCTGGCCGCGGGGTGAGGGCTTGTGGGGCCCCTGGGCCCCCCCTGCCTTGGCTCTCAAGTCTCGTGATCTTCTTCCGTTACGGAAAAAATCTTTTCGGTGATTTTATTCCGTTTGGACTCCGTTTCAAAATCTCCTCTGAAAGGGGTCAAAAAACTTGAAAAAACAGGAACTGGCACTGAGTTAATAAGTTAGTCCTAAACAATATATAAAAGGCATGCAAAACATCCAAAGTTTGACAAGATAATAGCATGAAACCATCAAAAATTATAGATACGTTGGAGACGTATCAAGCATCCCCAAGCTTAACTCCTGCTCGTCCTCGAGTAGGGAAGTGATAAAGAATGAATTTTTGATGTGGAATGCTACCTAGAATAGTTGTCCTTTGCAACTTCTTTCATGTGACATGAATGTTCAGATCCGTAAGATTCAAAACAATAGTTCGCTATTGACATGAAAACAATAATACTTCAAGCAGACTAGCAAAGTAATCATGAACGTTCAAAATAACAAGCCCAAGGAAAGTTATCCCTACAAAATCATATAGTGTGGCTATGCTCCATCATCCTCACACAACTAATGTAAATCATGCACAACCCCGGTATTGGCCAAGTAATTGTTTTCGCACCCTTACTTCCTCAAACTTTTTATAACTATCACGCAATACATGAGCACGAGCCATGGATATAGCACTATAGGTGGAATAGAGTGTGGTGGTGGTTGTGAGACAAAAAGGAGGAGATAGCCACATTGACTCGGCGTATCAAAAGGCTATGGAGATGTCCGTTAATAGATATCAATGTGAATGAGTAGGGATTGCCATACAAGAGATGCACTAGAGCTATAAGTATGTGAAAGCTCAAAAGAAAAACTAGTGGGTGTGCATCCAACTTGCTTGCTCACGAAGACCTAGGGCAATTTTGAGGAAGCCCATCATTGGAATATACAAGCCAAGTTATATAATGAAGATTCCCACTAGCATATGGTAGTGACGAAGCAAGAAGCTCTCAATCATGAAGAACATGGTGCTATTATGAAGCACAAGTGTGGAAAAAGATAGTAGCATTGTCCCTTCTCTCCTTTTCTCTTTTTTTATTTGGGCTCTTAGGCCTCTTTTTTTTCCTTTTTTCTTTTTTTTGGGCTCTTTGGCCTTTTTTTTATTTCCTCACATGGGAAAATGCTCTAATAATGATGATCATAACACCTTTATTTACTCATAGCTCAAAGCTTAGAAATGACTCTATAGGAAATGCCTCCGGCAGTGTACCGGGATGTGCAACGATCTAGCATGGCGTATGATGTTGAAACATCTCGCTAGCTATCTTACGATCATGCAATGGCAATATGAGAGTGGCGGCACAAGTCATGAGACGGAACGGTGGGAGTTGCATGGCAATATATCTCAGAATGGCTATGAAAATGCCATAGTAGGTAGGTATGGTGGCTGTTTTGAGGAAGGCATATGGTGGGTTTGTGCACCAGCGAGAATTGTGCGGCACTAGAGATGCTAGCAATGGTGGAAGATGAAAGTGCATCTATACCATGGACTCACATTAGTCATGAAGAACTCACATACTTGTTGCGAAAGTTTTTATTAGTAATCGAAACAAAGTGCTAAACACATACTCCCAGGGGAAGGGTTGGTAGGTGTTAACCATCGCGCGATCCCGACCTCAACACAAAGGATGACAATCAATAGATCAATTATGCTTCGACTTCCTAACATAGCGGTTCACCATACGTGCATGCTACGGGAATCACTAACTTCAACACAAGTATTTCTAGATTCACAACACCTTACTAACATAATTCTTAATATTACCAAATCCACGTCTCAAAACTAATTGAGAGGAATCAAGACTTCTCTTTCTACTCAATGCACATGAAGATGGAGGTTTTTGCATCATCTTTGGGTACCTATCACATTTGGGACTACTTTCATAGCATAAACCAACTAGCAAGTCACGCACCGTCGTGCTCTAAAAGATATAAGTGAAGCAAATAGAGCAAAAGTATCTCGCTCAAAAGATATAAGTGAAGCACTATGAGCATTCTAGCAAAAATCACGATGAGTGCATGTCTCTCTCTCTCTCAAAAAGGTGTGCAACAAGGATAATTGTGTCACAACAAAAAGAAAAGACTCCTAAGATACAAGACGCTCCAAGCAAAACACATATCATGTGGTGAATAAAAATATAGCTCCAAGTAATGTTACCGATGGATTGAAGACGAAAGAGGGGATGCCTTCCCGGGGCATCCCCAAGCTTAGGCTTTTTGGTGTCCTTAAATTTGGCTTGGGATGCCTTGGGCATCCCCAAGCGTGAGCTCTTTCCACTCCTTATCTCTTTGTCCATGAGAACATCACCCAAAACTTGAAAACTTCACAACACAAAACTTAAACAGAAACTCGTGATAACATTAGCACAAGAAAACAAACTACCACTTTCTTTTGGTACTCTAGCAAACTTGAATTCTATCTATATTGGTGTTGGGCTACTGTATTCTCACTTTTCCATGGCTAGTACCCCCCTATACTAACCATAGTTTCATCAAAACAAGCAACCAACTCAACAAAAACAGAATCTGTCAAAAACATACCAGTATGTAGCAATCTGTATACTTCGTATACTTCTGGTACCTCAAAAAATCTGATCCTTTACGACGTCCTAGGAAAACGGCTTATCAACCAGCAGCAAAAAGAATCAACTCAAAATCTCTTTCTGAATAAAAATTAAAAATCATCTCATGAGCAAAAAGTTTCTGTCTTTTTCCAGCAGGATCAAACAACCATTACCAAGACTAGTCATAAAGGTTTTGCTTGGCTCAAACACAAAAAGAAACACAAAAAACACAATTACAACAGAATTGTGATGGTGTGGACGCAACAAAACAGAAAGAAAATGATAAATTCATTGGGTTGCCTCCCAACAAGCGCTATTGTTTAACACCCTTAGCTAGGCATAAAAGCGACAGAATCAAGTATCGTTGTCTTTGGTGCTCAAACTATAAGTGGCCCTCATCATGGATTCATAAGGCAATATTATTTTCTTTCTAGGAAAGTGTTCCATGCCCTTCCTTAAAGTAAATTGAAATCTAATATTCCCTTCCTTCATATCAATGATAGCACCGATAGTCCTTAGGAAAGGTCTACCAAGAATAATAAGGCATGTAGGATTGCAATCAATGTCAAGCACAATGAAATCCATGGGTACATAGTTCCTATTTGAATAATAAGAACATCATTGATCCTTCCCATGGGTTTATTGACAGTAGAATCAGCAAGATGCAAATTAAGAGAACACTCTTCAATCTCACTAAAACCCAGAACATCACATAAAGACTTTGGAATCGCAGAAACACTAGCACCCAAATCACACAAAGTGTTGCATTCATAGTTTTTGATTTTGATTTTGATGGTAGGTTCCCACTCATCATGAAGCTTTCTAGGGATAGAGACTTCCAATTCAAGTTTCTCTTCAAGAGATTTTATCATAGCTACGATGATATGATCGGTAAAGGCCTTGTTATGGCTATAAGCGTGTGGAGAGTTTAACATGGATTGCATCAAAGAAATGCATTCAATCAAGGAGCAACTATCATAATTGAATTCCTTGAAATCCACGGTAGTAATTTCATTACTACTCAAAGTTTTAACATCTTCTACTCCACTTTCAATGCTTTTAGCATCAAGATAGATGGACTCCGAATCATTGGGGCACTTTTCAACCAAAGTGGATTCATATCCAGCCCCATAATCATTAGGTTTGACACAAGAAAACAAATATTCAATGGGAGTCACACCAACACTTTAAGATCTTCGTGATTCTCATCACGAGAAGACGCCTTTTTAAGCCATTCATGTCTAGCACGAATTTGGGCGGTTCTTTCTTGGCTCTCAGTCATGGAAACACGCATAGCTTTCAAAGTTTCATCCATGTTGATTTTGGGAGGAGCACATCTAACTTTCAAAGCATCAACATCACTTGACATTCTATCAACGCTCTTAGCCAAATCGTCAATTTTGAGTAGTTTTTCCTCTATGGACGCATTGAAAATCTTTTGAGAGTTGATGAACTCTTTGATATTACTCTATAAATCAGAGGGTAATCTATTGTAATTTCCATGAGTATTGTTGTAGGAGTTGCCAAAGTTATTAGAGGAGTTACTAGGAAAAGGCCTAGGAACATAGTTTCCTCTAAAAGCATTGTTGCTGCCAAAGTTATTCCTACCAACAAAATTAACGTCCAAGCTAGCATTGCTACTCTCAATCAAAGAAGACAAGGGTATATCATTAGGATCTAAAGGAGAAGTTCTACTAGCAACAAAATTCATTAACTCATCCATCTTAGCGCTCGACGATTTAATTTCTTCTATAGCATGTACCTTCTTACTAGTAGGTGACCTTTCAGTGTGCCACTGAGAGTAGTTCGTCATGATATTGTCTAGGAGCTTTGTGGCCTCCCCTAACGTGATTTCCATGAACGTTCCACCTGAGGCGGAGTCCAAGATATTTCTAGAAGCGAAATTCAATCCAGCGTAAAAGATTTGTATAATCATCCAAAGACTCAAGCCATGAGCGGGACAATTTCTAATCATTAATTTCATTCTCTCCCAAGATTGTGCAACATGTTCATGATCAAGTTGCTTGAAATTCATGATATCATTACGGAGAGAGATAATCTTAGCCGGCGGAAAATATTTGGATATATAAGCATCTTTTCACTTATCCCAAGAATCGATACTATTTTTGGGCAAAGAAGAAAACTAAGTTTTTGCGTGATCTCGCAACGAGAAAGGAAAAAAAGCTTCAATTTAAGCACGTCATTATCCAAGTCTCTCTTCTTTTGCATATCGCAAAGCTCAATGAAGGTATTGAGATGGGATGCGGCATCTTCACTAGGAAGGCCAGAGAATTTCTCTTTCATAACAAGATTCAGCAAAGCAGCATTGATTTTGTATGACTCCGCACTAGTGGCGGGATCAATCGGAGTACTAATAAAATCATTATTAGTAGTATTCGAGAAGTCACAAAGTTTGGTGTTTTCATTCATGGTGACTTCAACAAGCAAGCGAGCACACAAGCGAACAAAGAGCAAGCGAGGAAAAAGGGCAAACGAAAAGGCGAACGAAAAGGCAAACGAAAAAGGCAAATTGGTGAAGTGGGGAGAGGAAAACGAGAGGCAACTAGCAAACAAAGTAAATGCAAGAGATGAGTTTGCGACACCTACTTGGATGAGTTCTTGACTTGATCCCCCCGACAACGGCGCCATAAATCCTTCTGCTACTTCTCAAACAACAGCGCCAGAAATTGACACGTTGACGGAGACTTGCTTGCATTGGTTTTTCCCTTGAAGAGGAAAGGGTGATGCAGCACAGGAGGAGTAAGTATTTCCCTCAGTTTGAGAACCAAGGTATCAATCGAGTAGGAGAATCTCGTCAAGTCCAGAGTACCTGCACAAACACAAAAGAGCTTGCACCCAACGCTGTAAAGGGGTTGTCAATCTCTTCAAGATTGTTTGCAAAGTGAGATCTGAAGGAGGAAAGTGCAACGAAGTAAAAAGTGTAAGGCTGAAAATATGGTGTGGTGTAGACCCTGGGGGCCATAGTGTTCACTAGAGGCTTCTCTCAAAATAGCAAGTATTACGGTGGGTGAAAAAATTATTGTCGAGCAATTGATAGAACCGCGCAAAGTCATGACGATATCTAAGGCAATGATCATACATATAGGCATCATGTCCGAGACAAGTAGACCGATACTTTCTACATCTACTACTATTACTCCCCACATCGACCGCTATCCAGCATGCATCTAGTGTATTGAGTTCATGACAAACAGAGTAACGCCTTAAGCAAGATGACATGATGTAGAGGGATAATCTCAAACCAATGATGAAAAGCCCATCTTTTTACCCTTGATGACAACAACATGATGCGTGCCTCGCTACCCCTTCTCTCACTAGGTGAGGTCACCGGACGGTATGAACCCAAAACCAAGCACTTCTCCCATTGCAAGAATCATAGATCTAGTTGGCCAGACAAAACCCACAACTCGAAGAGAATTACAAGTATATGAAATCATGCATAAGAGAGATCACAAGAAACTCAAATAAGATTCATAGATAATCTGATCATAAATCCACAATTCGTCGGATCTTGACAAACACACCGCAAAAGAAGATTACATCGGATAGATCTCCATGAAGATCATGGAGAACTTTGTATTGAAGATCCAAGAGAGAGAAGAAGCCATCTAGTTACTAGATATGGACCCGGAGGTCTATGGTGAACTACTCACGCATTATTGGAGAGGGCATGGTGTTGACGAAGAAGCCCTCCGTGTCCGAATCCCCCCTCCGGCAGGACACCAGAACGTGCCCCAGATGGGATCTTGCGGAGACAGAAGCTTGCGGCGGCGGAAAAGTACTTTTGATGATCTCTTGATTTTTTGTGGAATTTTTTGGGATATATAGGCGCAAACCCTAGGGCAAAGGAGGTCCAGGGGGCCACAAGCCTATGGGCCGCGGCCTCGCCCCTGGCCGCAGGGTGAGGGCTTGTGGGGCCCCTGGGCCCCCCTGCCTTGGCTCTCAAGTCTCCTGATCTTCTTCTGTTACGGAAAAAAAATATTTTCGGGGATTTTATTCCGTTTGGACTCCGTTTCAAAATCTCCTCTGAAAGGGGTCAAAAACATGGAAAAAACAGGAACTGGCACTTGGCATTGAGTTAATAAGTTAGTCCCAAAAAATATATAAAAGGCATGCAAAACATCCAAAGTTTGACAAGATAATAGCATGAAACCATCAAAAATTATAGATACGTTGGAGGCGTATCAGTTATCAAACACCTTATGAAACTAAATGATATTGATGCCTTGTTTACCAAATTTGAAAAGATACGATACTATTATATCATTAAGCTCTTTCCTTTCTCGCTGAAATGCGAGGCCAAGGAATGCTTCCTTTGTGTTGCTCCTGGCTGCATGCGTAGTCCCTAAAATATGCTCTATCACTTTTCTAAAAAATATTTTCTTGCTCATAAGAAACAAGCTGCCTTACAGGAAAATTTTAACTTTGCTCAAATTAAAGAAGATAGTATCCCTCAAGCTTGGGGGAGGCTTTTTTAGTTACTAAGAGCTTTTCTTGATTGTCCTCTTAAGAAAAATGAAATTCTGGATATCTTTTATCATGGACTAACAGACCCTTCTAGGGATTTCCTAGATAGTTGTGCTGGTTATGTTTTCAAGGAAAGAACCATTGAACTAGCCGAAAAGCTATTCAATAATATGCTACAAAATGCTGACGATTCGGCACTCCGTGAACCACCACCTGAAGTTATCCAAAAAAAGAGAGGTATTCCATTTCTCAGCCCTGAAGATATGCAAGAAGCAAAAAAGAACTATGAAGGAGAAATGTATTAAAATTGAGGATATTAAGAAAATACCACCGATCGAAGAAATGCATGGACTTGATATCCCGACACAAGTAGTAGAGGTAAACTATCTCCGTTCCTTTAATGAGAATGATATACCTGATGCTAAGACTCCTCATCAATGCATGAATGAATTTGATAATTACGTTGTTAAGCAAGAGGACTTCAATAACTATATTAAGAGTCAATTGAGGAATAATTCCATGATGATAAATCGTTTGAGTGACTTGATGTTTAGAATTGCTAATGATGTGAAAGGTCTAGGTAAATACGCCTCTATGTTTCACACCCAACTAGATCAAGTAGCTAAGTCACAAAATGATTTACTTACATAGATGAATAATATTAATGTTCATGCTATTAGAGTAGTGACTAGAGGAGGTGGAATGACTGAGGAACCTCTTTATCCTGAAGGTCACCCTGAAAGAATTAAACAAGATTCTTAGAGAATGAATGATGATACATGTAGTCCTTCTAAGAAGAAAAAGAAAGAGAAAAATGATAGGACTTTGCATGCCCCTAGTGAATGATATAGAAAAACATGTAGAGAATCACCATGATGTTTCTATTTCTAATGCTGAGACACGATATGGTAGTGAACATGCACCTAGTGATAACGAAAATGGAAGTGAGAATAATAGGGTGCATGTAGATGTTCCACCTGAAAGTAATAAAGATCATGACAATGCTATAGAAATAGAACCTGTTGGGGGTCTTGATAACCCACCTCCTAAGAATAAAAGCTATGATAAGAGATACTTCGTCGCTAGAAAACATGGTAAGGAACTAGAACCATGGGTTAAAAAACCTATGCCATTCCCTCAAAAGTCTTCCAAAATTAGGGATGATGAAGATTTTGAACGCTTTACACAAATGATTAGACTTGTCTTTTTGCGCACTCGCTTGAGTGATATATTGAAAATGCCTTCGTATGCTAAGTATATGAAAGATATTATTACAAACAAAAGAAATATAACTGAAACAGAAATTGCCACCATGCTTGCTAATTATTCTTTTGATGGTGGAGTACCTAAGAAGTTAGGAGATCCTCGTATCCCCACTATACCTTGCTCCAGTAAGAGAAATTATGTTAAAACTAGTTTATGTGATCTAGGAGCCGGTGTTAGTGTTATGCATTTATCCCTTTATAAAAGAATTGAATTGAATAAGATTACACCCATTGAGATATATTTGCAAATGGCTGACAAATCTACTGCTCTACCTATTGGAATTTGTGAGGATGTTCCTGTTGTGGTTGCAAATGTTACTATCTTAACAGACTTTGTTATTCTTGATATGCCCGAGGACAATAATATGTAAATCATCCTTGGTAGACCCTTTTTAAATTCTGCAGCTGAAGTTATTGATTGCAACAAAATCAAGGTTACCTTCAATGTCAATGCAAAGCAACATACCGTGCATTTTCCAAAGAAACTAATTTTGGTGAATAATATTAATGTTCTTGAGCCTTGTGCCATGGTCATCATCGAAGACTTTCAAATCCCTCTACCTACTGCCAAGAAAAATAATTACTATAATCTTGTTGTTGGGGATATGCAAATCTCCACTCGGGTAACCTAGTGTCATACTAAAGTTCTTTAGTTTCATGTTAATCAGAATCGGTTAATAATAAGACTTGATCAACCTTATTAATGGATCCTCTTCGAAAGACATGGGATTGATGAATTTAGTTTTCACATATCTGTCTACCCCAAGTTTATTCACTATTATTTTAGCTATAGAAAAATAAAAATTCTTAGATGGCCACCAAATTTTAACATGATTGTTTCTGGAATAAATAAGAATTTTTGGAATAAAAAGTGCAGAAGAGAGGTGCACATGTGGGCCACAAGCGAATAGGTTGCGACCCCCCATGGGGTCGCGACATGATAGCTTGTGGGGCCCACATGGCCCCCTGTCTTATCTCTTTAACTCACTTCGTCTCCCACCTCTAAAAAATTCCTAGCACTCTCTTTCCCGTGTTCTTCCCTTAGAAACTGAAATTTTTGATCTCTTTGCTTGGGACTCCATTTCTGAAACTGCTTTGAGGGAATTGCTCCTTGGTATGTACTCCCCCATCCCTTCAATTAGTTTTGCTTTAGTAGTTTATATATTGCTTAAATTGCTTCACTTGGTGTTGTAGAATATGATCTTGATTTGTGAAATCTTTGAGTTCCAAGTAGAATGAATGCTTGATATAGCCTCTCCGTAATCATATGAGTAGTTGATACTAATCTTACAATGTTTTATTAACATAATTTTTCTGTCCCAAAAATCAAAAAATTGTGTGGAGGGAGATGAGTTTCTTAGGAGGAGCTCCTTGAGAAGGTGTAATCCTTGTGAATCTTCGAGTGAGGGCTCGACACGACAAGCTTACATTGAGCCTTGAGACGACCAAGTAGTCATGGATGATGCAAAATCATGCCGGTGGCCAAGTGATGAGTTCATAAATAGTGCAGGTATCAAGGAGAAATTTGATCGTTTCATTTACAATACTGGCCTCACCGACTTCCTCGAAGAATAGTGTGCCCAACATTACAACCTTACACACACTTTCCCAAATGGATTTTGTTATTTCTCTAGTACCTCTAGAGTATTATTCACCCTCTATGATAAAGCCTATAGCATGAGCTTAGAAGAATTATCCATTGCATGCAAGCTCCCACTTTGGGGTTCACTAGAGAAGCCTTCACAAACTGATTATGATATGTTTCTTGAGAGCTTCTGTCTTGGAGAAAATAGAGGAGTAACAAAGGATAGAATTAAAAGCATTTGTTTTCTCTCTATCTGCTACTTCTCATTATTTAATGTAAAATGCATAGTTGGGAAACAAGATTGCACTGCGTTCAAGGAAAAAAATAGCACGCTAAAACGCCGCTATAGCGCGCTAATAGCATATTTGAAAACTAAACGCTATGCTATGCATATTTCACTCGCTATGGCGATATTCATGCTAAATACGGCAATTTCGCGCTATAGCGCGTATCGACGCTATTTTTTCGACACGGCGCTATTTTTCTCAGACGAATTTTTCATCAGCCCACTATTCTTTTGGGCTTTCCGGCCGAGTAACCCTAACCAGCGGCGACCAAACCTATAGCGACGACCAGACCTACCAAGCGAACCCTAAATCCCTAACCAAATCTATTGAGCGATGGCGGCAGCGATGGCCACCGGTGCTTCGCTCGTCTCCTCCAGCCATGGCCGACCGCCTCTTGCCGCCTCGTCCGCTCGCAACCTCCTCTCCTCTTGTCGCCTCCTCGGTTTTAACTGCTGAAATCTGTCATTTGTGTTGCTATATGCTGAAACCTGAACAATGTTTTGTGACACGCTATTTTGCAAAATAGAGCGCTATTAGCACGCTATTTCGTTCATAGCGTTTTTTTTGAAGGCTGCGCTATTTCAAATAGCGCGCTATTTTTTTCCTTGACTGTGTTATGTGGTCCTGACTTAAGCATTATTCACAATGATTTAAGTGGAGAGCGACACTATAACCTTGGTGCAATTGTCGCCAGAAGGTTGCACTCCATTTCTAGCAATGGAGATTTATATGGAGGAATTTATGCACAATTAGGAGTGACACCCCAATTTAATGATCCTATTTTGCCTAATAGATATTTAGACTTTGAAGCTATGCGTATCATGAATTTATTGTAATGCATGCTATAAGATATGAGTATAACTTATTTTTTGATAAGTACACGTCACTTCCTGTTATTTTGCACGTGCATGCCCTCCTTAGCTTTCAGGCTCGCCAGAGGTACTACGTTCTTAAGAATGAAGTATGGGAATACAATGCCGCAGTAGAAGCCGCTCGCCTAGCAGAAGAAGCAGCCATGAACGTACCGACAAGATACCATCTCAACCACTTTCCAAACCACCAGTGGTGATTACCAAACTAGGAAAATAGCCTAAGCTTGGAGGGTACATATTTCTCACCGACATTACATTCATGTTCAGACACTTCATACAAAATGTCGGTGTTCGTCCTCTTTCATTCTATGTCCATGTTAGCTTTATTTTCCCACTTTCTTCTTGTGTGTTTAAAAAACATTAGAAAACCCAAAAAAGATTTCCTCTTGCTTGTTGGGAGTTATCCCATGTAAATATTTTTTTCTCGTTCTTGTTTTCCCGTACTTTACCCTTCTTGCTTAAGAAAAACAAAAACTCCAAAAATATTCCAGGCTTGTTTCTCCGAACTTCTTTCCCATTTGTTGAGTTATAATGGAGAAGACCATGATGAAAATGTTGAGTGGCAGTCATATGCTTTACTTTCGATCTAACAAAGAGACAATATTACCATGTCTTCTCCTTTTTTATATAAAATTACCCTACAGATTCCAGCTTAGTCCATGGCACCCTTGCACATTTATTATTATCACATCATTCGGTCGTGCAAGTGAAAGGCAATAATGACGTTATTAGATGAAGTGATCGTGGGAAGGCAAACATGTATGACCTCTTCTTGTTTTTTGTTTTTGTAAATATGTTGGCTCGTTCGATCTTGGTTTAGTGTATCATGAGTGAGCATGTTTGTGATGAAAATTAGAGATCATAGCTTTTCATGCCATGCGTAAGTAGCTAGGAGTTAATAATGATTTACCTTGTGTGTCAACATGCATTAAAATGGTTATGATGTGATATGGTAGTATGGTATTTTCCCCTGAGTAATTCAAGTGATTTGACTTGGCCCATGTGCAAACATGTAGTTGATTCAAAACCAATATAGCCTTCAGAATGTTCATATCCTACTCACGCTAATGCTCAATGTTGATTATTTTTAATGCATCCTCATGACCGTTGTTGCTCTCTAGTTGGGCGCTTCCCAACCTATTTCTAGCCTTCACCTGTACTAAGCGGGAATGCTGCTTGTGCATCCAACATCCTGAAACCATGTTATTCCACATGAGTCCATAATACCTACCTATATGCGGTATTACCCTGCCATTCCAAGTAAATTTGCATCTGCCACCTATGAAACCTTCAAATAAACATCTATTTTGTGCACTTGTACCACTCATGGAGCGACACGACAATCGATATCTTCCATGCTAAGTAAGTTACTCTCAAGAGAGACGTTTATTCGCTGTCATTGAACGAGGGAGGTTGGTAAAAAGGGTGCACAACCGTGCTTAACCAAAACTAAATCAAAACAAAACTCCTGGAGCAAGATGATATGTTGGAGGTGAACCGCGAATTCGGCTAGCCATGGTTGTGTATGGATGGTGGATAGGAGTAAAACTTTACAATTCTATTTGGGAACCGCCTATTATGAGTTTAGCATGGAAGATACTAAGAACCTTTGTCATAACATTGATAGTAAAGAACACCTCTCGCACCTCTGTAAATAAATGCTCCCCTCTGCGAAGGGCCAATCTATTTACTTTTATGTTGAGTCATGACCCTCTTACTAAAAGCACCTCACGAGAGAGCACTACTGTCCTTTTTATGCATTTGCCCTAGTCAATATTGGTTATGAGTATGACTAGGATCTTTTCTATTCTGAATTATAATATTTAGCCACTTCTTGAATTTCAGAGGTGCTCTCCATTTATGTTTTGCAATCTCAAAAAAGGCTAGCGAGATATCATGCCACCATATTATATCGTGATTGTTTTGACATTTTTTTGGCATGTGAGATATCTTATTATTGCTTACTAGTTGGTTATGTATTGCCATGATTGGATATGATCCTTCAATTATTATCATGGATGTGTTTATTTATGATTTATGCTAAAAATTTGAACACTAGCTAAGCATTGTATAATAACGAGAACAAAAGAGTTTGGAAAAGTTTTCTTTATCACTTTTAGTTTATAAACTGAATTGCTTGAGGACAAGCAATGATTTAAGCTTGGGGGAGTTGATACGTCTCCAATGTATACACTTTTCCAAACACGTTTCCTATCGTTTTGGCCTCTAATTTGCATGATTTGAATGGAACTAACTCGGACTGTTGCTATTTTCAGGAGAACTACCTTGGTGTTATTTTTTTGCACAAATAAAAGTTCTCGGAATCAGATGAAACTTTTTGTGAATTATTTTTGGGATTTATAAGGATTTATGGAGCGAAGACCTACTAGAGGGGAAGTGCCAGGGGGCAACAAGCCAACATGCCGCCCCTAGGCCGCGACCATATAGTTTGTGGGGCTCTTGTGGATCGTGTGACCCTAATTAAAGTCCTATAAATTCATATTCGCCGAGAAAAAAATTACAATAAAGCTTTCGTTGCGTTTTAGGAGACGGAGCCGCTTCCACCTCATGTTCTTCCTCCGGAGGGCTGATCTGGAGTCCGTCTGGGGCTACGGAGAGGGGGATTCATCACCGTCATCATCACCAACCCTTCTCCATTAATACCACCATGATGCTCACCACTGGGTGTGAGTAATTACTTTGTAGGCTTGCTGGACAGCTGTGGATTCGTCGTTGTGGTTATCATCAACCCTTGTCCATCAACAATTTCATGATACTCACCACCAGGTGTGAGTAATTCCTTAGTAGGATCGCTGGATGGTGATGAGGTTTGGATGAGATTGATCATGTAATCGAGTTAAGTTTGATAGGGCTTGATCCCTAGTATCCACTGTGTTCTGAGATCGATGTTACTATGAGTTTGGTATGCTTAATGCTTGTCTCCAGGGCCCGAGTGCCATGATTTCATATCTGGACCTATTATGTTTTCGTGACTATAAGAGTGATTTGGATACTATGTTGCAAGTTATAGTTACCTATTACGTGTATTGATCCGCAAACCCCAAGCTGACAACAATTAGGATTCTTTGTGGTGATTGTCGTAGTTTGAGGAGTTCATGTATTCACTATGTGTTAATGCTTTGTTCCGTTCTCTATTAAAAGGAGGACGTAATATCCCTTAGTTTCCAATAGAATCACGTTGCCACGGAAGGGTAGGACAAAAGATGGCATGCAAGTTCTTATTGCAAGCACATATGACTATATACAGAATACATGCCTACATTATATTGATGAACTGGAGCTAGTTCTGGGTCGCCCTAGTGTGTAACTGTTATGTGATCAATGCCATCTAAATCACTATTCACTACTGATCCACGTGCCTATCCATTACATATATTGAATCTTGCTAAGTTACTACTGTTGTTGTTATTGTCACTGTTACTCTTACTACTATCACTTGTTGGGCTACTAAATATTCGTTGCAGAAGGTTATCCCAAGTACGGTTGAATTGACAACTCAACAGTTATGGCCAATAAATATTTTTTGCCTCCCCTTGTGTGGAATCAATAAATTAGGGTGAAATACTACCGGTGAAGACTGTCGAGATACCCTACACTTGTGGGTTATCACGAAGGCTTGCTGACCGGCCGACGCACTAGCCCCGGTCGCTCCCGTGGCACGGTTCAACTTCGCCCAATCCTCGACCATGACGGACATCGACCGGCCCGTCCGGCTAGTCCCATCGCCGGAGGCTCCCAGCACATCCATATTTGACCGCGCCAACCAAATCACCAGGGCCCGGTTGTCACCGCCCCAGGCCTCAGGCTCGGACCGGCACGTTGGCTCGGACACCGAGCTCAACACCTCCTCCACCATCACTAGCTCCAAAGTCAGGGACACCTCCTTCTCCGGGGCCGGATCTTGGCGTGGCTCCATGTGGGCCGACGAGGCTTCCGAGGCACGAGCCTCAGGGGCCATCGACGTTGTGGCGTTGCTGGCCTCCTTGGCCGAAGGGTCGCTCGGGGCGGCTACTGCGGTTACCACCTTTGCCAAATGAAGTTGGGCAGCACACTCCCTCTTGAGCTGCACCATTGCGGCATTCTCTGCGGCTAGCTTCGCGGCCCCTCGCCCTCGGGACCTGACAGGGCCGTCGGCGAAAGTTCGATGGCCTCGCTGCCAAGGAAAAAGAAAAGAAGAGGGCACGGGCTCATCATCATGAACCTGAGACAAAGAGAAAGAGAGTATGAGATCGAATGTTTAAAAAACATACCCCAACACGAGGGGGAGTGGACGGTCGTTATGCCTCGACGCCCTTTGCACCGGCAGACAGGCACCCGGCGGTAGAGTGGCCGATCGCGCCTTCTTGGCGGCCGGGCCAATCGGCGGCTCCTCGATCAGCCGCTTGTACCTTCGTTGTTCCTTCGCCTTCTACCGTCAGGCCGGCTGGCCCCAGCCGGTTGGCTCCCAGCCTGAAGGTCCACGCTCCCTCCTCACCGACGGCGCTAGGGCGGCTCCATTACAGTAGGCGGCATATCCATAATATGCATGTCATCGTCATGGTCATCAGTCCAGTCCTTCAAGTTAACATCGGTGGGAGACTTACTGGCTGACCCGGCCCTACTAGTCGTGGCATCGGCCGGAACGTCCTCCTCGTCGTCCTCCTCTGCCACCGGCACGGCCGAACTCCCACAAGCGCGGGATTCCTCTCCATCCATCTTGTAGTCAAGACGGTCGGAGTCCACATGGTTAGTCGCGAAGTGCCGCGGGTTCGAGCTGTCCGACGTTAGCTGCCGGCTGAAAAGCTTAAAAACGCACGGCCACGTGTTGGTCACCATGCCAAGAAATTAAAATTAAGACAAGCTAGAGGACACTTACCGGTGGCGTAGGAATGCCGCTATAGTATGGCTCTATGCCGAACCACAAGCCATGCACCCACAGCCGGAAAATTGGTGATGGCGTTGACCCGAGCGGCTATCTTGGCCAGCGCCAAGTCGATGGTCGACAACCGGCAGGGGTCATTCCGGTGGCCGATGTCGCATATACGGTGCGTCTGCTCCTGCAACGGCATCACTCGGCACGAGATGAACGCCGCCACCAGATCCGGGGGTAGAAGCCCGAGGGGAGCCTTAAGATGTTGTAGCCGGCTCGAAATCGATGTGATCTCATTTCCACGTGGCTCGAGGAGCCAATTCGCGCCAGTCAACGGCGCATCAAAAAATAGTGGGACATTGACACAATACTGCCCCTTGCCGATGTTGCAGACGTAGAAGAACGACTGAAAGTGCGTAATATCGACTAGAGGTGGGGTGAATAGGTGATTTTTACAATTTCATCCCTAAGGAAATTCCTAGTGAGGAAAGTCCATAGTCATGAACTAAGTGCAGCGGAAATAGTACAAAGTGAGAAGTGCAAAAACGTCTACATCAAAGTACTCAGCGTGATTTAAGAGAATCGGTTTGCACAGGTCACAGGTACAGGATAAGTATGTGAAGAGTAACTCAAGTGAAGAATTTGAGGTGAGGAATTCACAGAAAGTCTTCAGTCAAATTCTTCAAATAGTAGAGATGAAAATCTTCAACATGCAATTGATGAAATGAGAGTGGTGAGGAAATAGAACGAGTAGCTCGATGAAGACAGTTGTTGATGACCCAGTTCCAACTGCTGTGAAAGTTGTACATTGATGACCTACA
This sequence comes from Hordeum vulgare subsp. vulgare, assembly GCF_904849725.1. Lineage (NCBI taxonomy): Eukaryota > Viridiplantae > Streptophyta > Magnoliopsida > Poales > Poaceae > Hordeum > Hordeum vulgare. Next base: position 480,468,412 of record NC_058522.1, read on the forward strand.
AGTATAGGGGATCTATCGTAGTCCTTTCGATAAGTAAGAGTGTCGAACTCAACGAGGAGCAGAAGGATCTGACAAGTGGTTTTCAGCAAGGTAATATCTACAAGCACTGAAATTATCGGTAACAAGTAGTTGTGTGGTGAGATGATTCGTAGCAAGTAGCAAGTAACAAAAGTAACAACGGTGCAGCAAAGTGGCCCAATCCCTTTTGTAGCAAGGGACAAGCCTGGACAAACTCTTATATGAGGTAAAACGCTCCCGAGGACACATGGGAATTTCTGTCAAGCTAGTTTTCATCATGTTCATATGATTCGTGTTCGCTACTTTGATAGTTTGATATGTGGGTGGATGCTACAGAGACAAAAATCTTCTGTCGTCTCTTGAGCTTGCGTTGGTTTTTCATTTGAAGAGGAAAGGGCGATGCACCATAGGAATAGTAAGTATTTCCCTCAGTTTGAGAACCAAGGTATCAATCGAGTAGGAGAATCTCGTCAAGTCCAGAGTACCTGCACAAACACAAAAGTGCTTGCACCCAACCCTACAAAGGGGTTGTCATTCCCTTCAAGATTGATTGCAAAGTGAGATATGAAGGCGGAAAGTGCAACGAAGAAAAAGTTTAAGGCTCAAAATATGGTGTGAAGTAGACCCGGGGCCATAGTGTTCACTAGAGGCTTCTCTCAAAATAGCAAATATTACGGTGGGTGAACAAATTACTGTGGAGAAATTGATAGAACCGTGCAAAGTCATGACGATATCTAAGGCAATGATCATACATATAGGCATCACGTCCGAGACAAGTAGACCGATACTTTCTGCATCTACTACTATTACTCCACACATCGACCGCTATCCAGCATGCATCTAGTGTATTGAGTTCATGACGAACAAAGTAACGCCTTAAGCAAGATGACATGATGTAGAGGGATAAACTCAAACCAATGATGAAAACCCCATCTTTTTACCCTTGATGGCAACAACACGATGTGTGCCTCGCTACCCCTTCTGTCACTGGGTGAGGTCACCGCACGGTATGAACCCAAAACCAAGCACTTCTCCCATTGCAAGAATCATAGATCAAGCTGGCCAAACAAAACCCACAACTCGAAGAGAATAACAAGGATATGAAATCATGCATAAGAGAGATCAGAAGAAACTCAAATAAAATTCATAGATAATCTGATCATAAATCCACAATTCATCGGATCTCGACAAACACACCGCAAAAGAAGATTACATCGGATAGATCTCCATGAAGATCATGGAGAACTTTGTATTGAAGATCCAAGAGAGAGAAGAAGCCATCTAGTTACTAGCTATGGACCCGTAGGTCTATGGTGAACTACTCACGCCTCATCGGAGAGGTCGTGGTGTTGATGAAGAAGCCCTCCGTATCCGAATCCCCCTCCGGCAGGGCACCAGAACGTGCCCCAGATGGGATCTTGCGGAGACAGAAGCTTGCGGCGGCGGAAAATTACTTTCGATGATCTCCTGATTTTTTCTGGAATTATTGGGAATATATAGGCGAAAGACCTAGGGCAGAGGTGGCCCAGGGAGCCCACAATCCTGGGAGGCGCGTCCCCTCTGGCCGCGGCTAGGGGCTTGTGGGGTCCCTGGTGGCCCCCTGCCTTGGTTCTCAAGCTTCTCGATCTTCTTCTGTTTCGGAAAAAATCTTTTTGGAAGTTTCGTTCCGTTTGGACTCCGTTTAAAATCCTCCTCTGAAAGGGGTCAAAAACACGGAGAAAACAAGAACTGGCACTTGGCATTGAGTTAATAAGTAAGTCCCAAAAATATATAAAAGGCATATAAAACATCCAAAGTTTGACAGGATAATAGCATGAAACCATCAAAAATTATAGATACGTTGGAGACGTATCAGTGGACCGGCGCTTGGGTACTTCCCTTACTTGGACAAGCATCCCACTTATGATTAACCCCTCTCACAAGCATTCGCAACAACGAAAGAAGAAGTAAGACAAAGTCTAACCATATCATTAAACTAGTGGATCCAAATCAGCCCCTTAGAAGCAACACATAAACTAGGGTTTTAGCTTCTGTCACTCTAGCAACCCATCATCTACTTACTACTTCCCAATGCCTTCCTATAGGCCCAAATAATGGTAAAGTGTTATGTAGTCGACGTTCACATAACACCACTAGAGGAAAAACAATATACAACACATAAAAATATCGAACGAATTGCAAGGTTTACATGAAGAGGGAGAATGCCGGCAGCTGGAATTCTGGCCTGAAAAAGGATCAAGTTTGAGATACCTATTCTGCGCAACTCCAAAAGCCATGAAAATCAACGAGGATTTTTTTTGGGATATATAAAAAATACTAGGCCGAAGAAGTACCAGAGGGGCGCCAGCAGGAGGCGACAAGCCTGCTAGGCGCGGCCTCCCCCTGGCCGCGCCTAGGGGGCTTGTGGGCTCCCACTTGGCCCTCTAGCCCCCCTCTTTTGCTACAAGAAGGGTTTCGTTCCAGAAAAAATAAGGAGGAGGCTTTTCGGAGGATTCGCCGCCGCCACGAGGCAGAACTTGAGCAGAACCAATCTAGAGCTCTGGCAGGACGATCGTGCCGGGGAAACTTCCCTCCCAAAGGGGGAAATCGTCGCCATCGTCATCACCAACACTCCTCTCATCAGAGGGGACTCATCACCATCAACATCTTCATCAGCACCATCTCATCTCCAAACCCTAGTTCATCTCTTGTAACCAATCTCTGTCTCGCGACGCCGATTGGTACTTGTAAGGTTGCTAGTAGTGTTAATTACTCTTTGTAGTTGATGCTAGTTGGATTACTTGGTGGAAGATTATATGTTTAGATCTTTGATGCTACTCATTACCTCTCTGGTCATGATTATGATTATGCTGTGTGAGTAGTTACTTTTGTTCCTGATGACATGGGATAAGTGTTGGGGAACGTCGCATGGGAAACAAAAAATTTCCTACGCGCACGAAGACCTATCATGGTGATGTCCATCTACGAGAGGGGATGTGTGATCTACGTACCCTTGTAGACCGTACAGCAGAAGCGTTAGTGAACACGGTTGATGTAGTTGAACGTCCTCACGTCCCTCGATCCGCCCCGCGAACCGTCCCGCGATCAGTCCCACGATCTAGTGCCGAACGGACGGCACCTCCGCGTTCAGCACACGTACAGCTCGACGATGATCTCGGCCTTCTTGATCCAGCAAGAGAGACGAAGAGGTAGAAGAGTTCTCCGGCAGCGTGACGGCGCTCCGAAGGTTGGTGATGATCTTGTCTCAGCAGGGCTCCGCCCGAGCTCCCACTACAAGAAATATGCTCATACATGATGTTTTTTAAGACGTCGTTGATGAATTCGTCATAAATCTATGACGATTTCATCCGAGATTGTCGTAAACCGTTTGAGGGATCAAATCTACATATAAATTACGACGATGTGAGTCAAAAACGTCGTAACTGCATAATATGAGATCGTCATAACTTTTACGACGATTATAAAAATGTCGTAACATGTTCTAACTATGTTGACATGTCACTCGTGGGTCCATTCTATGTCACGCGCCAAACCCGTCTAGTTTGTGAAGCAACCTACTATTCTGTCATTCCAAAAATTCTCGAAAAATTCTCATAAATACTTTGGATCATATATTCTCAAGTATGTGAAAACTCTTCCTTCCATAGTTCAAAAATAATTCAGCAATATTCATTTTCCTATTCTGTTCAGAATAACACTTTGTGAAGGAAGTGATATTTCTATTTATTTGATTACCGTCATATTTTTTGGGCACTCTTTCCTATCGAAATCAGCGCCACATGAAAACTTTCGAAACCATTTTCCTAGTAAATATTTCTGAACAAATTTCCAAAGTTTTCGTTCAGCTAACTACTTTGTGAAGGAAGTACTAGATAGGAATATTCTGACTAGTTGAATTTTTTCCACATCTTCTATGTGCCCAAAACATAGCTCTCCACAAATTTTTAGCCTCATATAACAATCCATGTGAGCTCATCATCCAATCTTTGCTTCTGATAATATTTTTATCACTCAAAAAATGATTAAAAATAGCTAGAAATATAAAAAATGGATACAAATTGGTTCTCATTCATAAAATGTGGTCTAATTCTAGTGAAAATTTATATGGTGCCCTTTTGTAAATTACTAGCAAAAAGGCCCGTGCGTTGCAACGGGAAAAAAAATTCATAATGTTCAATGATCATGATCACATTTTGCTGCATTATCGAGATACACTATCATTCTCAATTCCGTGAAATCAAGAATTTTTTTTAAACTCTTGAACATATTTGGAATCGTGAATATTTTTCAAATTTATCAACAATTTTACAATCTTTTGATATTTTTGAAAATCAAGAACATTTTTTTTTGCAAACAACTTTTTAATTGTGAATATTTTTTTAACAATTTTCCTCCATACCACCTCTAGCGTGTCTACCTTTGGAAACATTAAGCATGTCATCTTTTTTTGCGTGTCAATTTTTTTCCTGTAATCTCCCCCATAATAATCCCACAAGTTTTCTTCCTATGGAGAGACGGATTAACTCCATACAGAATTTATGGGCTGCTTATATTGATATCAAGTTATAAAGGTACATAAGTTGATGGTATTCTGTGGAAGGGAGCGAGGTGGGACAATACAATACATATATGCATTTTAATTACATAACAAATAGTAAAAGTGAGGGATGAAAAAAAATGAGGCAACGAGGGATCGAACCTGGATGTGTTCTCTCTTGCAACCACAACTCGTGTGTACTCTTAAGTCTTCACGGTCTCGTAGTTTAATAACTGCAAGGTAAAAAAATTGATTTTAAACTGAAAACGAAAAAAGGTGTAAGGTGGGACTCGAACTCAGGTGTTCAGGCTAGCTTAGAAAGAGAGAAACCACCCTGCTACTTGGTTGTCCGTGATAGAAAAGGCTCGCATGGGATAACATAAATCAGACGGTGAACTGCGAAAACGACGGGCGACAGAAGCACTCCGTGCTTTATTATTAGGGAAAGATTTTTGATAGATGTTTCACAAAATTACTCTATTTTTAGTACTTGAAAACTATTTTAAATTACTGATTTCCGAACCCACGGATCGATGACATGGCACCCATCCATCCATCTCTTCATCTCACATCTATACGTTCATCTATCCACAGAAAAAAATAAAAAAATGAAAAAGAGATACCCCACCCGCACAAACCCTAGCTCAGATCCCATCCCCACAACGCGTCCTCGCGAAATTCCCCTTCCAGATCGCCGCCGCCACCTCCCTTCGCACCGCACCCGCTGCGGCTCCCACAGTCCCCGTACCCGCGCACGCCGCCGGGCTTGCGGGCAGTCTGCAGCAGGAAGGGCAGCCATGGCGCTCGCATCAGGCTCTTCCCTGTGGATGCCGGTGCGACGCTCGTCACCTCCCCCGCCGACCGCGAGGAGTGGCAGGACTGTGTCCTAGAACTCGGCGACGACTTCTCCGACCTTGAGGAGTTCCAGGTCGTCTGCGTGCAGGGCGCGGATAGATCCGACCGGGCCGTCATCCACATCGTCGGCAAGTTCTTCCCCGGTGCGCCAAACCCCTTCTCGTGACTTCCCGTCCTCTCCTCGTCCGCGGGGGGGGGGGGGGGGGGGGGGGGGGGGAAGCCGATGCAGTCGACAGAGTCCTCCTCCTCCCCACTGCTGATTGCTGTAGTTCAGTTCATCTGCAGTCCGGTTGTTGATTTTTCTTGATTTTTGTTGGTCTGTCCAGATGAGCGCGATGAAGGCCGCCAACAAGGAGATGAGCTCAAGGGGGTGATGTAGACCACCGTCAAGATCGAGGGCATCGATGTGCATTTTGCTCCTCCCCATGTTTAGCTTTGTCGTCGCTGCTGCCGAATTCGTGCTGTCGTCTATGGCCTGTCAGATTTTGTTTTCGTACAGTCTGAATATTTCAGTGTCGGTGGGGGATACGTAGGATGCATCCCCTGAATTCGAGTTCCGTTTTGCTTCGGCTTTGACAAGGCGTACAATACGTTGGGGAGTGGTGGTAGTTTTGGAATTGGGAATACAAACTTTAGAGCCCATCTTGCTTCCTCGTGTTCAAGCATAGTAGCATATGCATGTTCATTTGTGATTCCTATACATCAAGAAATGACCAAAAAATGAAATAAGATTTATTTTGACATAGCGTAGCTCATTTATCAACTCGTTTCCATGCATAAAGGAGTTAAGGATGACATTTTGATGCAGCGTGGTTACAGGAGAGCGCAAATGAGAACAAATCATGTTGTTACCAGGAGCTCTCAGTATCCATTCGGATATGCGCCTAGCATGGTTTCGCACGCCATTTCGATGTCTCACAGATTTATGCATACCAAAAGCTCTGAGAATGCATTTGGCTATTAGTTGTGAATTCTCATGGCGCCGCTTGCCGTCGTGTTTCAGTTTTTGACCAACTAAAAGGTTTCAGTCCTTATTACTGTAATCATACAGGCATGTTAAATTTTGGGCCGGTTAGACGTGAGGTGAAGCCAACTAAGACAACCTTCAACTCCCCCTCTTATTTGAATGACATATTCTCTTGAGTTGTCTTTCTCACAGAGAATATATCTGCAGATTTACAATCCTGCAATCCAAGTGAAGAAGAAACTGAAAAGTGGTTTAATCAGTACCAAGTCAAAACAAGTTCAGGTAGCAGCTGATTTTTTGTTTTGCTAGTTTTTGAACATGGATGCTGACCATCTGATTTCATTTTATGAACATGGATGCTGACCATTCTCGGCGCGTGATCCACGATCGGGCTTGGTGGCTCTTAATCTCATCGCGGTTGCTGAATTTGTTTTGAGAAAAATGGGCCGTGGTTTTGTTTCTGTTTTGCAAGCAGTAGTTGTGCTTCTTTTTCCTGATGGTTGAATCGCTTCGTTTCAGTAGCTGTAGTCACTGATCTCAACAGTTTACTTTTTCATGTTGTGCTTCTCTAGTTGTTTGAATGTGTGTGTAGCCTACTATGGTACTACTACTTGCTTGAATATGGAGCTGGTGACGGACACCAACTTCGACTGCTCCGGCACCGGGTTCTCGCTGCAGGCTATGGACTCCTCTCACGTCACGCTCGTCGCCCTCCTCCTCCGCTCCGAGGGCTTCGAGCACTACCGCTGCGACCGCAACCTCTCCATGGGCATGAACCTCGGCAACATGGCCAAGATGCTCCGCTGCGCCGGTAGCAACGACATCATCACAATCAAGGCCGACGACGGCTCCGACACTGTCACCTTCATGTTCGAGTCGTCAAGTAAGCGACCCCCCCCCCCCCCCGCTCGATCTATTTTCTCCCCTTTGCTCCTTGTGGTTAGTCGGTGACCCCGATCTGGATGGATGGATGGATGGACAGATCAGGATAAGATTGCCGACTTCGAGATGAAGCTCATGGACATCGACAGCGAGCACCTCGGCATCCCCGACTCGGAGTACCAGGCCATCAAGTACTACCACATTGTGAACCCTCCTGATTAGCAGAGGAAATTGCTGCATTTCAAATTTGCATCAGTGTGGTTCTTCTTGGATAGAACATTCAGAACTAAATAATGCTGATAGATACAGTATGTATAATTTGTGGTGTATTATAGACACTTCTACTCTTCTGATAGATATTCATTCCAGGCTGATGCACACTATTGAGTCAATGTTTCATACTGAAAGTTCATAGTGGGTTCCTGCTTATGATTATGTCATTAAGGCCTTACATACTGAAAGTTTAATGTTTTCACAGTGATCCTTCTTTTTAGAGAAAGGCAATGGCCTCTGGTGAACTGAAGATAGGAAAAGTGATATGTGAATGCACTTTGAACTAGCTATCTAACTAGCATAGTCAGTGGTAATTAAGGGTTTTGGTGCAACTGCTTAGACAGATGTTCTCTGCATTCCAGCTATCTTTGAGATGTGATGTGATGTTACTGTTATTTATGTTAGGATATTCACATAGTTTTCGTTACTCTAAACTTTTTTTTGACAGAGACGCCTATTAATATTGCTTAATTGTTTACTAAGATTTCACACTTCCTTCAATAATTCTCCCAATGTACATTGACCTTCTCTGCCTTTTTCAGATATGTCAGCATGTCTTTCCTGCGTGCAACTCGAACCATTTCTGTCAGCATGTCTCCCCTCCTATTCCACGAGTGTGTTTGTTTGACTCTTGTGTTTCTCTGTTCGTCTGATGATCGCTTCCTCGCAACTAATGTGACTTATGATCAGATTCTGTTGTCCTCAGCCAACTAGGACCTTCAGCCCGTGCTTGCGGCCAAGAGGCATATCCTTGCTCTAAACATGAAAGATCTTGCGAATCCCAATATAATGAATGTAAGCACCTCCGCAGTTTCGTCGGCCTCCTCACGTTGGAAGCACCATCTTTTGTTGAAACTTTCACCATGTGGTTCTTTTGAGATTTAATCTTGTTATCATACACAATGAGATTTGGTGCTGATGCTGATACTCACAAGATCATGTTTACACAATTATGCAGATGTGTCTTGATCATTTTCAATCATGTAAGCAAGATTGTGTCTCATTAAATGCACATAGCAGCAACTCTAATTATCAGGTTAGCTAACTGTTACTGTCATGTTTATTCATTTTCCTTTGTGTAAACCTCACATAATATCTTCTGTATCATACTGAAACCATCAATTGGATGATGTGCTCTGAAACTTTTGTACAACTTTGAGAGCGGGGTTCATTTACCTAATTATTAATTGTACGAGTAACTCGTCACTAGACGCCTAGACCACTTCTGAAATTCTATATTCTGTGCTGGTAGAGGTCATTCACGAACAAAATCTTCCACTAATAGGGAATCTACTCGAATTCTAAACTTAACCTACTAGGACACGAGCTGGCTTAACATAATAGGACACACGATGACTGAACTTTCATAGTAACTCTCCGATCAATGGGAATATCACTTGAAGTAGGTTTGTACAAGGATTCAGACTTATGGAAATGTGTCTTGTATGTTATTATTACAACATTTCCAATTTTTGCTTTAGCAAGTGATGATGCCTAGCCAATTTATGCTGCAGTAGAACCACTAGCAGTTCCTATAATTCAGTTCCTGGTAACTTGACTCCTATTGATAGTAGTATATGTGCATGTCATGCAGTTTTTTTGTCATATGAAGTAGTGTTACACATATATCTATGTTAAGTCCAGGTTTTATAGGACAGAATGATCATAATATGCATCTTTATATGTGTTATGGGTACTTTGTGGTGTATGTGTGTAACTAACACACATGGTCTGATTCGAGCATCCGGTTTGTGCAGGTAGTTTGCTCCCATCTGATCTGCTTCTGTGAAAGGGTCCTGTACAACAAGGCGAAGATGACTGCTCCTGTACAAGAAGGCGAAGAGCGAAAGTCTTCTTTTTTAGTTGTTGCGGAAATTCTGACCAAGCATCGCCCATCAAGCAAAACAGATTTGGTAGCCGTGTTTGTATACTTGATAGCAGATTTTGTGATAGCACTTGGTCTGGTAGCAGATTTTGTGATAGCACTTGGTTTGGTAACAAATTTTGTGCACTTGGTTGTGTAATTTTGTACCAGCTTGTGCTATAGATTTGGTAGTTGATTTTGGTTGTGCTACATGTTTTGGCTATATTATCAGATCTTGAAATATGCTTTAAATTTTGTGGTGTGGGCTGTCATTTAGAGATGCTTCAGATTTATGTGTATGGGCTTCAAAGTTGTATGGGCTGTTATTTATAGATCCATTAATAGCATAAAAAAATGTTGCTGAATTCAAAAATGAAAAAGGCCAAAACTAAACTGAATCAAATGTATTTGGGCACTAAAAGGCTAGGACCCAAATTATAATGATACAAAAAAATTCAAAAAATATATTAAAAGTGGTTGTAAATAAGCTAAGGCCCAAAAAGAAGTCCAACAAGAAAAAGGCCCAACAAATAAAAGCAGCCCATGTGATCAATTGAAATGGACTGGGCTGATTTCAACCATGACATTTTGATTTCATCGTAATTTTTCCACGTAGGACTGCCATGTAGGATTGGGTTAGATTGTCAACGACGATTTATTATCGTCGTAAAGGTTACGACAATCCAGGAATCGTCGTAAAAGTTACGACGATTTTGATCAAAACATCGCTGTCGTTCATTTCTGACGCTCCGTTTTCGACGCTTGGTTTTTCGTCGTGAGATCGTCGTAAATTAAAAATCGTGACGGTGTAGCGACGAAAAAATAGCGTCGTGTATTAGCATATTCCTTGTAGTGTCCGCAGAAACGCGATCTAGAGGAAAAACCGTGGAGGTATGTGGTCGGGCTGCCGTGGAAAAGTCGTCTCAAATCAGCCCTAAAACCTCCGTATATATAGGGGGAAGAGGGGGAGCCTTGCCTTGGGGCTCAAGGAGCCCCAAGGGGGGAAGGTCTCCCCCCAAACCGAGTCCAACTTGGTTTGGTGGGTGGAGTCCTTCCCTTTCCCACCTCCTCCTATTTTTTTCTTTTCTCTTTGATTTTCTTCCTATGGCGCATAGGGCCTTCTTGGGCTGTCCCACCAGCCCACTAAGGGCTGGTGTGCCACCCCCTAGGGCTATGGGCTTCCCCGGGGTGGGTTGCCCCCCCCCCCGGTTAACTCCCGGAACCCATTCGTCATTCCCGGTACATTCCCGGTAACTCCGAAAACCTTCCGGTAATCAAATGAGGTCATCCTATATATCAATCTTCGTTTCCGGACCATTCCGGAAACCCTCGTGACGTCTGTGATCTCATCCGGGACTCCGAACAACATTCGGTAACCAACCATATAACTCAAATACGCATAAAACAACGTCGAACCTTAAGTGTGCAGACCCTGCGGGTTCGAGAACTATGTAGACATGACCCGAGAGACTCCTCAGTCAATATCCAATAGCGGGACCTTGATGCCCATATTGTATCCTACATATTCTACGAAGATCTTATCGTTTGAACCTTAGTGCCAAGGATTCATATAATCCCGTATGTCATTCCCTTTGTCCTTCCGTATATTACTTGCCCGAGATTCGATCGTCATTATCTGCATACCTATTTCAATCTCGTTTACCGGCAATTCTCTTTACCCGTTCCGTAATACAAGATCCCGCAACTTACTCTAAGTCACATTGCTTGCAAGTCTTGTGTGTGATGTTGTATTACCGAGTGGGCCCCAAGAGACCTCTCCGTCACATGGAGTGACAAATCCCAGTCTTGATCCATACTAACTCAACGAACACCTTCGGAGATACCTGTAGAGCATCTTTATAGTCACCCAGTTACGTTGCGACGTTTGATACACACAAAGTATTCCTCCGGTGTTAGTGAGTTATATGATCTCATGGTCATAGGAACAAATACTTGACACGCAGAAAAACAATAGCAACAAAATGACATGATCAACATGCTACGTCTATTAGTTTGGGTCTAGTCCATCACGTGATTCTCCTAATGACGTGATCCAGTTATCAAGCAACAACACCTTATTCATAATCAGAAGACACTGACTATCTTTGATCAACTGGCTAGCCAACTAGACGCTTGCTAGGGACAGTGTTTTGTCTATGTATCCACACATGTAAATGAGTCTTCATTCAATGCAATTATAGCATGGATAATAAACGATTATCTTGATACAGGAATTATAATAATAACTATATTTATTATTGCCTCTAGGGAATAATTCCAACAATAAGTCATGCTATAAGTAGTCATGTGAATTTGGTATTCGTTCGATATTTTGATGTGTTGTATGTTGTTTTTCCTCTAGTGGTGTTATGTGAACGTCGACTACATAACAGTTCACCATTATTTGGGCCTAGAGGAAGGCATTGGGAAGTAGTAAGTAGATGATGGGTTGCTAGAGTGACAGAAGCTTAAACCCTAGTTTATGCGTTGCTTCGTAAGGGGCTGATTTGGATCCACTAGTTTAATGCTATGGTTAGACTTTGTCTTAATTCTTCTTTCATAGTTGTGGATGCTTGCGAGAGGGGTTAATCAGAAGTGGGATGCTTGTCCAAGAAAGGGCAGTACCCAAGCGCCGGTCCACCCACATATCAAACTATCAAAGTAGCGAACGTGAATCATATGAACATGATGAAAACTAGCTTGACAGAAATTCCCATGTGTCCTCGGGAGCGTTTTACCTCCTATAAGAGTTTGTCCAGGCTTGTCCCTTGATACAAAAGGGATTGGGACACTTTGCTGTACCTATGTTACTTTTATTACTTGCTACTTGCTACGAATCATCTCACCACACAACTACTTGTTACTGATAATTTCAGTGCTTGCAGATATTACCTTGCTGAAAACCACTTGTCAGATCCTTCTGCTCCTCGTTGGGTTCGACACTCTTACTTATCGAAAGGACTATGATAGATACCCTATACTTGTGGGTCATCAAGACTCTTTTCTGGCGCCGTTGCTGGGGAGTGAAGCGCCTTTGGTAAGTGGAATTTGGTAATGAAACATTTATATAGTGTGCTGAAATATATTATCACTTGTCACTATGGAAACTAATCCTTTGAGGGGCTTGTTCGGGGTATCTTCACCTCGAACGGAAGCAAAAATAGTTGCTCCTCAACCTGCTGCACCTACTGAAAATATTTTCTATGAATTTCCTTCGGGTATGCTTGAGAAACCGCTGGCTAATCCTTTTACAGGAGATGGAACATCACATCCAGACTTGCATCTAATCTATGTAGATGAAGTTTGTGGTTTATTTAAGCTTGCAGGTTTGCCCGAGGATGAGGTCAAGAATAAGGTCTTTCCCTTATCTTTGAGGGATAAGGTGTTGACATGGTATAGGCTATGTGATGGTACTCGATCATGGAACTACAATCGGTTGAAATTGGAATTTCATCAAAAGTTTTATCCTATGCATTTAGTACATAGTGATTGGAATTATATTTATAATTTTTGGCCTCGTGAAAGAGAAAGCATTGCTCAAGCTTGGGGGAGGCTTAAATCAATGTTATATTCATGCCCCAACCATGAGCTCTCGAGAGAAATTATCATTCAGAACTTCTATGCTCGGCTTTCTCATGATGATCGCACCATGCTTGACACTTCTTGTACCGGTTCTTTTATGAAGAGAGATATTGACTTCAAATGGAATTTATTGGAGAGAATTACACGCAAATCTGAAGATTGGGAGCTTGATGAAGGTAAGGAGTCAGGTATGAATTTCAAGTTTGATTGCATTAAATCCTTTGTTGAAACAAATACTTTTTGTGATTTTAGCGCTAAGTATGGACTTGACTCTGAGATAGTAGCTTCATTGTGTGAATCATTTGCTGCTCATATTGATCTCCCCAAAGATAAATGGTTTAAATATCATCCTCCCTTAGAAGTCAATGTAGTTAAACCCAATACATTTGGAGAGAGAGTCATTGCCTATAATGATCCTATTGTTCCCAGTGCTTACATTGAGAAACCACCTTTTCCTATTAGGATAAAGGATCATTCTAAAGCTTCAACTGTGATACGTAGGGGCTACATTAGAACACCTACACCCCCTGATCAAATTAGAGTTCAACCTAGCATAACTATTATCAAAGATCTCCTGTCTGACAATGTTGATGGCCATGGAATTCACTTCTGTGAAGATGCTCCTAGAATTGCTAGACCACATGCTAGAGACAAACATAGGCCTGTTGTTGGCACGCCTGTTGTTTCTGTTAAGATAGGAGATCATTGTTATCATGGTTTATGTGACGTGGGTGCTAGTGTTAGTTCAATACCTCAATCCTTATATGATGAAATTAAAGACGAGATTGCACCTGTCGAGATAGAACCCATTGATGTCGCTATTCAGCTTGCCAATAGAGATACTATCTGCCGTGTGGGAATTGTTAGAGACGTTGAAGTCTTGTGTGGTAAAACAAAGTATCCTACTGATTTCCTTGTTCTTGCTACCACACAAGATAGCTTTTGTCCCATCATATTTGCAGACCTTTTCTCAATACTGTCAATGCTCATATTGACTGTGAGAAGCAAACTGACACTGTTGGCTTTGAAGGTGTGTCACATGAGTTCAATTTCTCCAAGTTTGGTAGAAAACCTCATGAAAAAGAGTTGCCTAGTAAGGATGAAATTATTTCCCTAGCTTCTATTGCCGTGCCTCCTACTGATCCCTTAGAGCAATACTTGCTTGAGCATGAAAATGATATGCATATGGATGAAAGGGATGAGATAGATAGAGTTGTCTTAGAATAATATCATATCCTTAAGAATAATTTTCCTGTTGAACTGCTTGGGGATCCACACCCACCAAAGGGTGATCCTGTATTCGAGCTTAAACAGTTGCCAGATACTCTTAAGTATGCTTATCTTGATGAAAAAGAGATATGTCCTGTTATTATTAGTGCTAGCCTCTAAGAGCATGAAGAAAAGAAGTTACTAAAAACTCCGAGGAAGCACCGTGCTGCTATTGGATATACTCTTGATTATCTTAAGGGCATTAGTCCCACTCTATGCCATCACAAGATTAAAACTGATCATGTTTCCAAACCAGTTGCTGATCATCAAAGGAGATTAAATCCTAAGATGAAAGAGGTAGTAAGAAAAGAAATACTAAAGCTCCTGGAAGCAGGTATTATCTATCCTGTTGCTCATAGTGATTGGGTGAGTCTGGTGCATTGCGTCCTTAAGAAGGGAGGTATTACCGTTGTCCCTAATGATAAGGATGAATTGATCCCACAGAGGATTATTACTGGCTATAGGATGGTGATCGATTTTAGGAAATTGAATAAAGCCACTAGGAAAGATCATTACCCTTTGCCTTTTATCGACCAAATGCTAGAAAGACTGTCTAAACACACACACTTCTGCTTTCTAGATGGTTATTCTGGTTTCTCCCAAATACCTGTTGCACAATCTGATCAGGAGAAAACCACTTTCACCTGCCCTTTCGGTACCTTTGCTTATAGACGTATGCCTTTTGGCTTATGTAATGCACCTGCCACCTTTCAAAGATGTATGATGGCTATATTCTACAACTTTTGTGAAAATATTGTTCAGGTTTTCATGGATGACTTCTCCGTTTACGGGTCTTCTTTTGATGATTGCCTCAGCAACCTTGACCGAGTCTTGCAGAGATGTACAGACACCAATCTTGTCTTGAAATGGGAGAAGTGCCACTTTATGGTTAATGAAGGCATCGTCTTAGGACATCAAATTTGCAAAAGAGGTATTGAAGTCGATAAGGCTAAGGTTGATGCAATCGAGAAAATGCCATGCCCCACAGATATCAAAGGTATAAGAAGTTTCCTTGGTCATGTTGGTTTATATAGAAGGTTCATTAAAGACATCTCTAAGATTTCTAGGCCTCTTACCAATCTCTTGCAAAAGGATATTCCTTTTGTCTTTGATGATGACTGTGAGGAAGCCTTCGAGACACTAAAGAAGGCCTTGATAACTGCACCTATTGTTCAACCACCTGATTGGAACTTACCTTTTGAAATCATGTGTGATGCTAGTGATTATGCTGTTGGTGCTGTCCTAGGGCAAAGAGTTGATAATAAGTTGAATATTCTTCACTATGCCAGTAAAACTGTGGACAGTGCCCAAAGAAACTATGGTACTATGGAAAAGGAATTTTTAGCAGTCGTGTTTGCATGTGAAAAGTTCAGATCTTACATAGTTGATTCCAAAGTTACTATTCACACTGATCATGTTGCTATTAAGTACCTCATGGAGAAGAAAGACGCTAAACCTAGACTCATCAGATGGGTTCTCTTGCTACAAGAATTTGATTTTCACGTTGTCGATAGGAAGGGTGTTGACAAACCCGTAGCAGATAACTTGTCTAGGTTGGAGAATGTTCTTGATGACCCACAACCTATTGATGATAGCTTTCCTGATGAGCAATTCAATGTCATCAATACTTCACGTAGTGCACCGTGGTATGCTGATTATGCAAACTATATCGTTGCCAAATATATACCACCTAGTCTCACATACCATCAAAAGAAGAAATTCTTCTTTGACTTGAGACATTACTTTTGGGATGATCCTCACCTTTATAAGGAAGGAGTAGATGGTGTTATTAGATGTTGTGTACCTGAACATGAACATGGACAGATCCTACACAAGTGTCACTCCAAGGCCTACGGAGGACACCATGCGGGAGATAGAACTGCACACAAGGTATTGCAATCAGGTTTCTATTGGCCCACTCTCTTCAAGGATGCCCGTAAGTTTGTCTTGTCTTGTGATGAATGTCAAAGAATAGGTAATATCAGTAAACGTCAAGAAATGCCTATGAATTATTCACTTGTCATTGAACCATTTGATGTTTGGGGCTTTGATTATATGGGACCTTTTCCAAAATCCAACGGGTATACTCATATCCTAGTTGCTATTGATTACGTCACTAAGTTGGTAGAAGCTATCCCAACTAGTAGTGCTGATCACAACACCTCTATCAGGATGCTTAAAGAAGTTATTTCCCTAGATTTGTAGTCCCTAGATATCTAATGACTGACGGTGGTTCACATTTCATTCATGGTGCTTTCCGTAAAACGCTTGCTAAGTACGATGTCGACCATAGAATTGCGTCTCCCTATCACCCTCAGTCCAGTGGTCAAGTAGAGCTAAGCAATAGAGAGATTAAACTAATTCTGCAAAACACTGTCAATAGGTCTAGAAAGAATTGGTCTAAGAAGCTCGATGATGCACTGTGGGCTTATAGAACTGCCTATAAGAATCCCATGGGCATGTCTCCGTACAAAATGGTGTACGGTAAAGCATGTCATTTACCTCTTGAGCTAGAGCATAAAGCTTATTGGGCAATCAAAGAGCTCAACTTTGATTTCAAACTTGCGGGTGAGAAGAGGTTATTTGACATTAGCTCACTTGATGAATGGAGAACTCAGACATATGAAAATGCCAAGTTGTTCAAAGAAAAGGTTAAGAGGTGGCATGATAAAAGGATACAGAAACGTGAGTTCAATGTAGGTGATTATGTCTTGCTATATAATTCTCGTTTAAGATTTTTTGTAGGCAAGCTTCTCTCTAAAAGGGAAGGTCCTTACATTGTTGAGGAAGTATACCATTCCGGTGCCATCAAGATCAAAAACACGGAAGGTAGTTTTCCGAGAGTGGTAAATGGGCAAAGAATCAAGCATTATATCTCAGGTACTCCCATAAATTATGAAAGCAATATCATCAATACCATAACTCCGGAGGAGTACATAAGGGATATTTATCAGCCTGTTTCAGACTCCGAAAACGAAGAGGTATGTGATTCGGTAAGTAAACAGACTCCAAAACTTTTCCAGAAGGAATTTTTCTCCGTTTTGGAATTTTTGAAAAAATAGAAAAATTTGAAGTAGTCCGGAAAGCGCACGAGGAGGCGACAAGCCTGCCAGGCGCGGGCCACCCCCCTGGCCACGCCTGGGGGGCTTGTGGCCACCTCGTGTGCCTCCCGGACTCCGTTTTCTTGCGGAGTACTCCTTCTGGTCGAAAAAAAATCATTATATATTCTCCCAAAAGGTCTGACCCTCGTATCACACAAATTTCCTCTATTTTCGTTTTGAGCTTGTTTTCTGCCGCAGATTTAGAGCAAGGATGTCGTCTCAGGAATCTGTCGGGGAGAACAGTTTCCCTCAAGTCTATGAAGAAGTAGATGATGATCTAAAAAGAGTGGAAGTCACGGAAGCCAAGGGCAAAACTAAGGAGAAGAATCAAGCGTGGGACGAAGTACAATCCGTGTTCAACAAGGAAGAAGTTGAAGAAGTAGATTTCCTCCAACCCTACCTCCACCTACTGTCTCCATCCTTGATTGAACTCTTGAGGTTTTGTGAAACAACTCGTGCTCGCAATACTTATCTCACTCGTGAAGTTGTTTTGCTGGAGAAACATATCACAGATCTCCAAGGTATAAATCAAAGATTGATGGCCCTCTTGGAATCAAAGGACAAAACGACTCCATCACTATCACCTCCAAAGGAAGACAACTAATCATGGGTATGGGCAATCCACTTGGCTGGTGCCAAGCTTGGGGGAGTTGCCCCGGTATCATATCACCATCACATCTTTTGCCTTTACCTTTGTTTTAGTTTGTTCCTTTCTGGTTTTATCTTTCTCTAGTAGAATAAAGGTCTTAGTGTTTTAGGCTTGAGTTTTGCTTTGTGTCACCCCTGATGTATTCGAGCTCGTGAGCCATATAATAAAGAGTGTCTTAGTTGAAGGGACTTGCCTCATGCCATGATCAAGAGAATGAGAAAAGAACAAAAGCATGAAAGATCATGTAATGATCTTATGGGAAGTGATGGATTCACATATTAAAAGAATGATGATTGAAACTTGTTGAGGGTAGACAAACGTAGACCTTTGTCATTGTTGCAATTAATAGGAAGTGATAAAGAAGGAGAGGTTCACATATAAATATATCATCCTTAACACCATCTATGATTGTGAACACTCACTAAACTATTGCATGCTTGGAAGTAAATGTGGACAAGGAAGGCAACATAATGAATTGTGTTTGCTTGGTTCCGAACAATGTTATATGACTAGAGATCCCTTAGCATGTGACGATTGCTTCCACCTCATATTAGCCAAACTTCCGCACCAAGTAGAGATACTACTTGTGCATCCATAAACCTTCAACCCAGTTTTGCCATGAGAGTCCACCATACCTACCTATGGATTGAATAAGATCCCTCAAGTAAGTTTTCATCGGTGCAAGCAATAAAAATTGCTCCCTAATATGTATGATCTATTAGTGTGTGGAAAATAAGCTTTGTACGAACCTGTGATGAGGAAGGCATAAAAGCGACAGACTGCATAATAAAGTTCTTTATCACATGAGGCAATATAAATTGACGGTCCTCCACACTAAGAGGACACACATCCAAACCTCAAAGTGCATGACAACATGTGCTTCCCTCTGCGAAGGGCCTATCTTGTACCTTTACTTTTTGCGCTTGAAAGAGTCATGGTGATCTTCACTAATTCCTTATTTCGCCTTTATCTTGGCTAACGTCATATGCTAGGGAAAGATCTATATTCTTATGACAACTTGGAAGTAAGTATTCATGAATTATTATTATTGACATTACCCTTGAGGTAAATGGTTGGGAGGCGAAACTATAAGCCCCTATCTTTCTCTGTGTCCGACTGAAACTTTGATCTCATGAGTACTACGTGAGTTGTAGCAATTGTAGAAGACAAAAGGATGATTGAGTATGTGGATTTGCTTTACAAGCTCTTATTTGACTCTTTCCGATGTTGTGATAAATTGCAATTGCTTCAATGACTAAAGGCTATCGGTTGTTAATTCTCGGTAAGGTTCTTGATCCATGCTTTACTTTGTGAAGGAATTGCCACTTTAGCATAGAGATCATATGATGGTATTGTTGTTCTGACAATGATCATGATGCCTGCATGTTCGTATCTTGTTTTGTCGACACATCTCTCTCTAAACATGTGGGCATGTTTATTGATCTCGGCTCTCGCTTGAGGACAAGCAAGGTCTAAGCTTGGGGGAGTTGATACGTCCATTTTGCATCATGCTTCCATGTTGATATTTATCGCTTTATGGGCTGTTATTACACTTCACCGTACAATACTTATGCCCTTTCTCTCTTATTTTGCAAGGTTTACATGAAGAGGGAGAATGCCGGCAGCTGGAATTCTGGCCTGAAAAAGGAGCAAGTTTGAGATACCTATTCTGCGCAACTCCAAAAGCCGTGAAAATCAACGAGGAATTTTTTGGGATTTATAAAAAATACTGGGCCGAAGAAGTACCAGAGGGGCGCCAGCAGGAGGCCACAAGCCTGCTAGGCGCGGCCTCCCCCTAGCCACGCCTAGGGGGCTTGTGGGCTCCCACTTGGCCCTCTGGCCCCCCTCTTTTGCTACAAGAAGGGTTTCGTTCCATAAAAAATAAGGAGGAGGCTTTTCGGAGGATTCGCCGCCGCCACGAGGCGGAACTTGAGCAGAACCAATCTAGAGCCTCGGCAGGACGATCCTGCCAGGGTAACTTCCCTCCTGGATGGGGAAATCGTCGCCATCGTCATCACCAACACTCCTCTCATCAGATGGGACTCATCACCATCAACATCGTCATCAGCACCATATCATCTCCAAACCCTAGTTCATCTCTTGTAACCAATCTCCGTCTCATGACTCCGATTGGTACTTGTAAGGTTGCTAGTAGTGTTAATTACTCTTTGAAGTTGATGCTAGTTGGATTACTTGGTGGAAGATTATATGTTCAGATATTTGATGCTACTCATTACCTCTCTGGTCATGATTATGATTATGCTTTGTGAGTAGTTACTTTTGTTCCTAAGGACATGGGATAAGTCATGCTATAAGTAGTCATGTGAATTTGGTATAATAAGAGAGAAAAGGCATAAGTATTGTACCGTGAAGTGTAGTAACATCCCATAAAGCGATAAATATCAACATGAAAGCATGATGCAAAATGGACGTATCATACATCTGGTTTGGACTGACTTGGTATTGAAACCAAAGGACACACAGTCCCTACCATATTCTCCTTGAGGTAAGGACACAAAGTACTCGCCCAACACTCGTGGTAAGTCTTCAGGGCAGACTTCCAAAACCCTCACAAACTCGGTCACCCGGCGATCCACAATTGACTGTTGGATGCTCTACACCATGATGCCTAGCCGTGTGGTGGATGCACAGTCCTCAAAGGTAACAAGAGTCAGTTCCACACAGGAATAACTTCTCCAGTGATGCTCAATCACTTGCGGTTTGGTTTGGGTTTGGGTGTTTGGGATATTTCCTCACTTGATGCTTTTCACTCAAAGACTCTGAGGAATTTGGGTTGCTCTAAATGACAATTGTTAGTTTCTATGGGAGCAGCTAACTAGCTAGTGGTTTTTGGGGGGGCTATTTATAGCCTGGGAGCATCCCGACATGATTTGACATAAATGCCCTTTAATAATATGACCGTTAGGTGGATAAGATCCAGGACGTGTGGCGCGGCAACGGTCGAAACTTACAACTGTGAAAGTCCACATGTCTCTCATGTTCCTCACTTTGAGGATTTGGTGGACGTAGGTTTGGTTTGAGCATCACGAGGAAATTCGTTCCATAGTTTTACCTCGACCCCCTTTAACAGTATGGTGTTCCTATGACTCAAGTATAAAGAAAATGAAACAGAAAGAGTAAATCTTCAAGCTTCAAACTCTTCAGTGTACTTTCTTTGGGACACACCGAATTACTCATCTTCAATATCTTCATGAGGAATATCAATTTCTTTGCAATTTCTTTGCGATCAAAGTCTTCAAGGAATGACCAAAGTCTTCACCCGAAGACATTCATTTTCAGGGGTCGATATTCATCGAATAACTCAAACTCGTGAGCGACTTATAGAGCATGGGTATACTCACAAACATATCAGTCACTTAACCTATAAGTCTTCAAACCACCAAAATCAATATGGGGCACTAGATGCACTTACAATCTCCCCCTTTTTGGTGGTTGATAACAAATAGGTTAAGTTTTCAACGAGGATAATAATATGAAATGTATGTGCTGAGTTTGAGGAATTTGAAGGTAAGATACAAAGAAACTCCCCCTGAAGATGTGCATGTTTTGAGGAATTTGGTTTGAACAACAAATGCACATTTATGATATATATCATGGAGATCTCCCCCTCTATCTTGTAATTCATGCATGCATTTGACATATAGTATGAGGAATTTGGAATGCATGATGAAAAATGGTGTCTGACGAATTTCAGCATGCATGCATTAATTAACTTGAGGAATAAGCATGCAAGGAAAAATGTTCAAAAGTGGCAAAACATCATCGGGCTTAAGTTACAACTCATTACATCAAAAACTTCACAAGAACCAAGAGTTTGTAACTTAATAAAGTTTATAAGCCCATAAATTTAATCCGCCTGAAGACTAACTCTCGGATTTCTCCCCCTTTTTCATCAAGTGACGAAAAGGTATGAAACTAAGGACTAACACCCATGAAGAACTTCACTTCTGTGTTGAGGAAGAGGCGTGAGCATTCTTCGAGTCAGACTTCCTTGTTGGGCCAGTTGCAGTATCTGCAGGTTCTTCATCGGAATCAGTAGTGCGGAATGAAGAAAATGAGTTGTCCACCAAGTCAGGAACTGGAATATTCTTGAATTTCTTCTTTGGTGGCTATGACCAATCAAAGTCGCGAGTGAATTCCAATTCTTAAAGTTCCTTGGGAGTCTTCAGATGGGACAATATGGCCCAAGTGCGATCAAATACCTCATGAAGATAATAGTGATTTTTCTTCACAACATTTTGAGTATCATTGAGGGTTTTCACAATAGAGCCAAACTAGCGTTTCATCCACATATGATTGTGATCGAATTTCTGATGAAGACTGAGGAGAAGCTCTCTATTAGTCATCACCCTTGGGGCATCTGGGTTTAGAGGTTTTGCTCTGCCATCCGATTCTTGAGTGTCAGTGTCATCATATGAGGAGTAGGACGCAGCCTTGCGAAATTGACCAACTAGTGGACGATTTCCTTCATGAATTACTGACTTGCCTTTTCCCTCAACTGGTTCAAAAGATTTCTTGATGACTTTGAGAGGCGGCAGATAACTGAGGTGATTCGGATAGTCTACTTGATAGTTGATGGTGGATCTAGTTCTAATGAATCTAATGATCCAAGGCGCATAAATCTTCAGCTCAAATGGTGACAAAGCATTATCAGCCAAAGTCCTCAAGAAGAAATCGTGAAGGTTCATTTTGATGCCATGAATGACGTTGAACAAGATGTTCTTCATGATACCAACAACACCTTCTTCCTTGTCATGCCCTTTGATAGGTGCGAGTGCGATGAATATGCCAATATTATGTAGACAGTTATAGGCACATACTTAAATTCCTTCACTAGGAATCTAGTCCTTGGAGGTTGGACCAGAGCCAAAGGTTTCATGAGGACCTCCATGAGCTGATTTGACAACTCTCTTTCATCATACAGGTTGATTGCATCATCTGAAGGAATTGACATAGCTAGACCTCGAAGCAATTCTGTGGCTGGAGCTTTGTAGTGAGTGTGTTGTGTCATCCAGTCCAGGACCCAAGAGTTGATGTTTTTGGGGTCACCTAAGATATGCAGTGTGGCATAGAACTGAAGAATAATGTTTGTATTCCAGTCACCGACATCTGTGCAGAATGGCAGTAGCCCTGCTTCGTGAAGAACACTCAGTACTAGGGTGAAGCAAGGAATTTCCTCCATAATACAATGAGGAATGAGCATGTCATGAAATATCTTCCTTTTCCCACAAAGCACAGAAGCATAGTAATTAAGTTGAGTTCTGGTCTAGAATTTTCTGCGCCTGATACGAAGCTTATCGTAAGGATTTTCTCCAGTGAAGAAATGATGTTCATCATAGAAGTCTTCCTTCAGAAACTTTGGCCTCTTTGAGAAGGGCTCATGAGGCTTTGGTTGAAGATTACGATGTTGATCATCTTGAGGAGTTTTGTCCACCATAATTGCAGTTTCAGGATTTGCAACCACAATTGTAGTTTCATCAATAGTATTTTTATCCTGTGATGAGGCATTTTCATCAGGAGCTTGCTCTTCAGTTTGAGAATTTGTTGTGCCAAAGGAGCAGATGCAGTTTCAGGTACAACGGTTTCCTTTTCAGTTTCTTCAGTTGATTCTTGGTCTGGTGCTGATTTCACATGTGAGCTCTTTTCTTCAGAGCCAGTTAGAGTTTCAGTGGGTGCAGGAGTTTGAGGAATTTCAGTGGTCATTGGCGAGTTTGGGTGAGCCTTTTCCCAAAACTCATCATGGATAACAGGTGTGCTGCTGCCAATGTCTTCATGAGCCTCCTTTTCTTCACTAGCCATTTCTGGGTTTTGAGGAGGGTGTTGAGACTCGAGGAATTTAATCAGCTTGAATTTCCTCATCTATTGGTGTGATGTAGCAGAGCGATTGTCATCCATTTCCTCATCCTTTTCTGGAATGATGTGCTCTTCACCAAATGGTGCAAAACTGAGGGGAGTCGCATCCACTGGAGCTGATGATATAGTAGGCAAAGTCTTCAGGCGTTTTTTTCTCCGAAGACTTTGAAGGTGTTGATGCCTTTCTCTTCTTTGCTTTCTTCTCAGCAGCTTTTGTTTTCTTCACGTCTAATGCAGACAGAAGAGTCACTTTCTTCACCTTTGAAGACATTGGTGAAGGAGCATTTTCATCAGGCATTGCATGAGCAGTGTCAGGCCTGGCAGATTCTTCGGCATGAATATTCTGTGTAATTTCATCAGCAGCTCGTTCTTCATCTTCATCAGAATCAGCCAGTTGCACAATATAGCTGGGTTGAGGATTTGTTGGTTGCTTTGGGGTTGCAACCCTTCTGTTGTATTCATCAATTGCTTGAGTTGCGGCTTTGACAAACCTCACTTTGACACCCTTTTGGTCCGCATGAAGACTTGTGTATGCGTCAGTGAGGGTTTTCAGCTCTGCCTAAGTAGAAACAAGTTTCTCAAGCGTCAGGTTAAGGATGTTTTGCTTCAAGTACTTCTCCTTTTTATCCTTTGCAGCCCGAGCTTGTTTGGCTTGTTGATCCTTCCATTTTGCTTCATTGATGAATGATGTAACCATGTGACTGAGTCTAGGTGGAATTTTTAAATCATCAACAGGTGTGTTTGGATCCTCATACCAAAGATCGATGAAGTTAAGCACAGCTTTCGGATGTAGTGCGAGAGGAATGGTGTTGCCAGTAGCTTGTGAAACCCTTTCTTGCTTGTTTCTGATGATGGCTTGAAGAGTTTCATCATCATATTCCTCACTTCCTTCTGACGCAGAAGGGATGTTGACAACCTTTCTTGGGCTTGGCCATGTTCCTCTTCCAGCAGTCATCTTTGTCTTCAGTATGTCACGTGAAGATTTGGGAACTAACCTGAGGCAGATGGTACTGAGGAATTTAGATTTCCTGTTTGATGCTGCCTGAGTTGTGACTGCAGAGGAGGTGAAGATTTTGCTGCAGTTGAGGACTTGGCAGCCGTTGTTGCTTCTTTTTAAGGAATTTGCTCTTTTGACAATGTTGTTGAGGGTTTTGTCTTGGAACCTGGTTTCTTCATCAGGACCTTCTTCTGAGGTTGTTCTGTAGAAGAAGCCTCGGCAGCAGAACAAGTGGCAGCACCAGCTGCAGCATCAGAATCCTCATTAAACTGTGTTACAACAACTTTTGCCTTTTTCTGTAGCTTAGACAAATACTTGTCTTTTTCATCAGGATAGTCCTCAATTGTGGCTACGCTGGAGGGATGTGTTGTTTGTTTGTCTCCCCGTGGCAATCTTTTGCAAGGAGGTTTGAGGGCAAACTTCTTGGCATACTTTGGAGTGACATGCCTGTATTCCTTCCACTCCTTTGCCCATCCGCGTTCAATCATTTGAAGCCTTATCTTGCGTTTTTCCATGGTCTCTTTTGCATGAATTTCTTCATCTAGCGTGCAGTACTCAACATATATCTCCTCTGGGATTTTTTAGCAGTGTTCTGTTCCAGTTTGTTGCCACCATTCTGTTTTCTGTCTTCCTCCATTTTCTTCAGCTAAGGTTTTTGCTGAGGAATTTGTATTCTTGAGGAATCTGAGGACACATGTAATGTTTCTTCGAGAAATGCTACAAATGAGTAAAGTTGATGAGAACCTAGTGATTCATCAGCTGACATTTTGTACCTGTGAACATAGTATAGGTGCGAAGAATTTGGAGAGGTCATATGGGTTCTCAGATTTGAGGAAATTGAAAAATTACTTAAGTTGAGGAATTTGACCAGTGTGTTGTGTAAGTGCATCTAGTGCCCCTTAGTGATTTTGGTGGTTTGAAGACTTATAGGTTAAGTATCTAATGTGTTCATGAGTGTACACAGGATCTATAAGTCACTGAGGAGTTTGAAATATTTGATGAATATCGACCCCTAAAAATGTATATCTTCGGTTGAAGAAATTGGTCCGAAGCTGAAGAATTGAATCGCGAAGAATCTGCGATGAAATTGATATTCCTCATGAAGATATTGAAATTGAGGAATTCGGTGTTTTCTGAAGTAAATCATTCTGGAGACTTTGAAGCATAAAGATTTACTCTTTCTGTTTTGTTTTCTTCAAACTTGAGTAATAGGAACACCGTACTGTTAAAGGGGGTCGAAGTTACACTTTGGAATGAATTTCCTCATGATGCTCAACCCAAGCCTAATCCTACCAAAAGCCTCAAGTGAGGAATACGAGTGACATGAGGACTCTCACAGTTGAGGGTTACGACCGTTTC
Source organism: Hordeum vulgare subsp. vulgare (assembly GCF_904849725.1). Taxonomy (NCBI): domain Eukaryota; kingdom Viridiplantae; phylum Streptophyta; class Magnoliopsida; order Poales; family Poaceae; genus Hordeum; species Hordeum vulgare. The sequence goes on from NC_058522.1 coordinate 480,494,639, forward strand.
GATAGCCACGCCACATCATTGGTCTTATCCACACCAACGGTCATATTATTTAAGGGCATTAGTGTCAAATCATGTCAGGATGCTCCCAGTCTATAAATAGCCGCCCCCCACAACCATTAGCTAGTTGGCTGCTCCGTTAGAAACTAACACTTGTCATAAGAGCAACCCAATTCCTCACAGTCTTCGAGAGTAATTCATCAGTGAGGAAATACCCCAAACACCAAACCACAAACCTAGAACCAAGTGATTCAGCATCACTGAAGAAGTTGTTCCTGTGTGGGACTGAAGCCTTTTACGTTTGAGGATTGTGCATCCTCCAGATGGTTAGGCGTCATGGTCTAGAGCAATCCAGCAGTCAATTGTGGATCGCGGGGTGACCAAGTTTGTGAGGATTTGGAAGTCTGCCCTGAAGACTTACCATGAGTGTTGGGTGAGGACTGTGTGTCCTTAGCCCAAGGAGAATACGGTAGGGACTGTGTGTCCCGGGACTGTGTGTCTTTTGGTTTCCATACCAAGCCGCTCCAAACTAGATGTACAACTGTCACAGTAGTTGGAACTGGGTCATCAACTACTGTCTTCGCTGTGAAACGGGTTCTAATTCCTCATCTCTTTACATTCCTCAGATTATGTGTTGATGACTTTCACTGTCACTGTTTGAAGAATTTGCTAAAGACTTTCTCTGAAATTCCTCAACCCCAAATTCTTCACGCTAGTTAATCCTCATCTATTTTCTGCGTGCCTGCTCACTGTGCAATCTTTTTTCACATTCCTCACATTGAAAAACTACTGTTGTGAAACTTTGCACTCCTGATCCTTTACTGTTTCCACTGTAAGTTAGTCATCAGTGAGGAATTTCCTCAAAAGGAATTTCCTCGGTGATGAAATTCTAAAAATCTCCTATTCACCCCCCCCCCCCTCTAGTCGATATAACGCACTTTCAATTGGTATCACAGCAAGGTACTCCCTTGTTCTGTGTGATTTTGGTTTAACCACCTGGAGTTTTAGTTATGTCGACTGCAGGCATGATTAAGGTTACTGCAACATGTCCTACTTTCGAAGGACAGAACTTTCCCTTCTGGAAGACAAAGATGCAAATGCATCTACAAGCTATTGATAATGATCTCTCGTATATTGTGGAACATGGCGTCCCCATCATCTCTGCTAGTGTCTCTGCTGCTGATGTGAAGAAATTCAAGCAACTTGATTCTCAAGCGAAGAATATCATCTGTGGCCATCTAAGCCCAGGCCAGTTTGGAAGAGTGAGTGCTTTGGGCTCAGCAACACTTATCTGGGAGAGACTGTGCAAAGTAAATGAAGGAGTATCAACCCAGCGTGATTCTCGTGTTGATGTTCTTCGCAATATCTTCAATCGCTTCAAGAGGCATGACAATGAAAGCTGCCAAGATACCTTTGAACGCCTCACTGACATATCAAATGAACTGCAAGCACTGGGAGCTCGAGACATTACTGATCACGAAGTTGTGAAGAAACTTCTAAGATCTTTGGATTCTTCATTTGACTAAGCATTCTGATCTTGGGTTCTAGAGTTGTGTAGATTCGAAAATTTACACAATTGAGGAATCTCGTGAAGAATTTAGGGGCTTAGTAAAATTCATCAAGTGTTCTAGACATGGGTGTGCACAGCTGAGAGATTTTCTAAGGAAAAGTTGATTTCATGATCTAAAGAGAATAAATGGATCAAATAGGGACAGTAAAATAAGATTTTAATTACCCTGTATGAAGAACTCGATGAACTGGGAAAGAAAAAACATAAGTTCTTCGGCTCAGATCTTCAGTGCCTTAACTTGGCGAGTGAAGACAGCTACGGTGGCGCTGGAGGAAGATGGTCCGGAGTCGGCGTGAGTCCGACAACGGTGAGGTCGGGGTAGTGAAGTTGTTCCTCACCGGCGACGAGGATGCTAGCGGCGGCGCTAGGTTTTGAGCTCGAGCGAAGGATTCGAGAGGGAGTGAGGAGTTTTTGAATGAAGGGGGTAAGGGGCTATTTATATCTCAGGTGAAAACGGTGTGAAGCGAAAACTTCGGACGAAACTGCCCTTGCCCTTTCGTCTCCACATGACACGTGCTTCCCACGATCAAAGTGGTGGAGATTTTGGTTATCCTACGGTGAGTAGTGGGTGAAGTTATAGAGGTAATGTTAAAAAAATTTGAAGTTTGAGGATTTTGTTTGCAATGTCCTCAACTGACAAGGACTCGGTGAGGACTTTGAACAAGTGTCAAATAGAACGCATATGAAGAATTGAGAATAGACTAGGTTGAGCTTAGCATAGAGGGTAGACGGGTCCGATAACATTCACATAGAAGAAATACCTAATTGAAGACTTAGCAATAAGTGAATGCTCTTGAGGACATTAAAAGCTGAATATATAATATATAGTCAATGAACATCATCATAGAATGTTTTTGAAGAATTTGAAAATTTTGAAGACTTTGAATTTTTTTAAGGATTTTGTGAAAAGTCTCTGATTTTAAGAATTTCAAATTTTGGTGGTGGCGTGAGCCACCGTATAAGAATGATGATTTCAGGCACCGCATACAATTGTCGTAGGGCCCTGAGAACCAAATTCTTCATTAATTTCTTCACACTTAGAATGATATTCTCCATTGATTGAAGAAAATCGTTACTTCGTGTCTTGCACATCTAAGTCATCAATTTTGCAGAAGTGTTAGGATGTGTGCATGTTTACAAAACATTTGAAGATTGTACGATATTTAGTTCACACCGCAACTTGCAAAACCTTCTCTCATCCAAGGGCTTTGTGAATATATCTGCTAGCTGGCCATCAGTCTTTACATGCTCTATGATGATATTTCCCTAGAGTACATGATCACGAAGAAAATGATGATGAATCTGGATGTGCTTGGTCTTCGAGTGTTGTACTGGGTTGTAGGCGATCTTGATTGCACTCTCATTGTTGCAGTAGAGGGGCACATTCTTCATGTTGATGTTGTAATCTCTGAGGGTTTGCTTCATCCATAGCAGTTGAGCACAGCAAGATCCAGCAACAATGTATTCACCTTCAGCAGTGGAGAGTGATACGCAGTTATGCTTCTTTGAGGACCAGGAAACTAAAGATTGTCCGAGGAAATGACATGTGTGTAATGTTGACTTGTGATCCACACGTTCACCAGCATAATCAGAATCAGAATATCCAACGAGGTGAAGATTTGAGCCCTTAGGGTACCATAATCCTAGTGCTGGTGTGTGAGCTAGATATCGAAGAATATGTTTCACAGCCTTATGGTGTGATTCCTTCGGTTTTTCTTGAAAACATGCACACATGCAAACACAAAGCATAATGTCTGGCCTAGATGCACATAAGTACAACAAAGAGCCAATCATAGAATGATATACCTGCTGATCAAAATCTATGTCATTTTCGTCAGCACAGATGTGGCCGTTGGTAGGCATCAGTATCTTGACACCTTTGCATTCATGCATGCCGAATTTCCTGAGAACATCCTTGAGGTATTTCTCTTGAGAAATAAAGATGCGAGTGCATTGTTGACGAATTTGCAGACCTGAGAAGAATTTCATCTCCCCCATCATGGACATTTGATATTCCTCACCCATCATGTAGGCAAATTCATCACTGTAACTTTTGCTAGTACAACCAAAAATAATTTTGTCGACATATATTTGGCACATGAATAGTTCATTGTCATAAGATTTTGTGAAAAGAGTAGGATCAAGTGAACCGGGTTTGAAGCCTTTCTTTATGAGGAATTCCTTCAACGTATTATACCACTCCTGAGGGGCTTGCTTGAGGCCATAGAGTGCCTTTTTGAGTGTGAAGACTTTGTCAGGATGCTTCGGGTCTTCAAAACCTGGGGCCTGAGCAACATATACTTCTTCCTCAAGCTTACCATTGAGGAATGCACTTTCCACATCCATTTGATATAATGTAATATTGTGATGGTTAGCATAAGCAAGTAATATTCGAATAGCTTCAAGTCTAGCAACAGGTGCAAATGTTTCATCAAAGTCAATTCCTTCAACCTGTGTGTAGCCTTGGGCTACAAGCCGTGCCTTGTTCCTCACAACCTGACCATCCTCATCTTGCTTGTTTCGGTAGATCCACTTGGTGCCGATGATATTATGTTTGCGAGGATCAGGTCTTTTGACGAGTTCCCATACGTCATTTATCTTGAACTGAATAAGTTCATCTTGCATGGCTTGAATCGACTCAGGTTCCATGAAGGCTTCAGCAACTTTTGAGGGTTCTGTGATAGACACAAAAGAGGAATGCCCACAAAAGTTAACTAAATGTGAAGTTTCTGAGCGAGTGAGGGGACCTGGCACATTGATGTCATCGAGGATTTTGTCAAGTTCCACTTCATTTGCAATCCTTCGATGAGCTGGTTGAAGACTTTGGTTGGGCTGAGGAATTTGATCTGTTGCATTTTCCTCAGGTGCACCTGCTTGAGTTTCATCAGTGTTGGGGACGACTTCTTCAACAAGGGATTGTTCCTCAGTAGGAATGATAACTTCAGTAGCCTTGTGCTTAATAGCTTCCTCGGGAGTTAATTTATCTGGCACAGGAGGCAGTTTCTCTCTTTGCGAGCCATTAGTTTCATCGAACCAGACATCTACAGTTTCAACAACCTTGTTGTGATAGGTGTTGAAGACTCTGTAGGTGTGCGAGTCCTTTCCGTAACCAAGCATAAAACCCTCATGTGCTTTAGGTGCAAACTCTGAGCTATGGTGACGATCTCTAATCCATCCTCTTGCACCGAAGACTTTGAAATAACTTACATTGGGTTTCTTTTCAGTCGGGATTTCATATGAGGTTTTCTTGAGGAATTTCTGAAGATATACCCTCTTGATGATGTGGCAAGCAGTGTTGATTGCTTCAGGCCAACAGCGATGATGAGTCTGATATTCTTCAAGAATAGTCCATGCCATTTCAACCAGAGTCTTGTTCTTTCGTTCAAAGACGCCATTCTGTTGAGGAGTATAAGGAGCACACAATTCGTGAGTAATACCAAGTTCATCAAGATAATCATCAAGACCAGTATTTTTGAATTATGCCCCATTATCACTCCTGATGTGTATGATCTTGACGTCGAAGTTTGTTCAGGCCCTTGAGGAAAATCGTTTGAAGACTTCATGCACTCCATTTTTATAAGCAATGATGTGTACCCAAGTATAGAGAGAATAGTCATCAACGATGACAAAGCCATATCAAGATGCTGCATTGGTTAGAGTAGCATAATGAGTAGGTCCAAACAGATCCATGTGAAGCAATTCAAATGGACGAGTAGTATCCATGATAGTCTTCGAGGGGTGTTTCGATCTGGTCATTTTTCCAGACTCACAAGCACCGCAGAGATGGTCCTTGAGGAATTTGACAGATTCGATGCCAATGACATGCTTCTTCTTCGCTAGTGTATGCAAATGATGGATCAAGAGATCGTAGAAGTTTCTTCACAACTTCATGGTCAATGATGTCTCTAGCTCCGAGAGCTTGCAATTCATTTGAGATGTCAGTGAGGCGATCAAAGGTATCTTGGCAGCTTTCATTGTCAAGCCTCTTCAAACGATTGAAGAGATTGTGAAGAACATTGACACGGGAGACACGCTGTGTTGAGACTCCCTCATTTAATTTGGACAGCCTATCCCAGATAAGCTTAGTTGTGTCCAAAGCACTCACTCTGTCATACTGACCTTTGGTCAGGTGGCCACATATGATATTCTTCGCTTGTGAGTCAAGTTGCTTGAACTTCTTCACATGAGTGGCAGAGATAGTACAGTGATGGAGAGAATACCATTTTCCACAATATACCAAAGATCGTTGTCAATTGCTTGAAGATGCATTTGCATCTTGGTATTCCAGTAGGGGAAGTCTTTTCCTTCGAAGGTAGGACATCCTGCAGTAACCTTGATCGTACATGCGGTCGACATAAATAAAACTCTAGGCGGTTAAACCAATCTCACACCGAACAAGGGTGTATCTTAATCTGATACCAATTTAAAGTGCGTTATATCGACTAGAGGGGGGGTGAATAGGCGATTTTTACAATTGCATCACTGAGGAAAATCCTAGTGAGGAAAGTCCACAGTCATGAACTGAGTGCAACGGAAATAGTACAAAGTGAGAAGTGCAAAAACGTCTATAGAAAAGTACTCAGCGTGATTTCAGAGAATTGGTTTGCACAGGTCACGGGTACATAATAAGCAGGTGAAGAATAACTCAGGTGAATAATTTGAGGTGAGGAATTCACAGAAAGTCTTCAGTCAAATTCTTCAAACAGTATAGATGAAAATCTTCAACATCCAATTGATGAAATGAGAGTGTTCAGGAAATAGAACGAGTAGCTCGATGAAGACAGTTGTTGATGACCCAGTTCCAACTAGTGTGACAGTTGTACATCTGGTTTGGAGCGACTTGGTATTGAAATCAAAGGACACACAGTACTGGGACACACAGTCCCTACTGTATTCTCCTTGAGGTAAGGACACACGGTCCTCGCCCAACACTTGTGGTAAGTTGCTACCTCTTGAGCTTGCATTGGTTTTTCCCTTGAAGAGGAAAGGGTGATGCAGCACAGCAGCAGTAAGTATTTCCCTCAGTTTGAGAACCAAGGTATCAATCCAGTAGGAGTATCAAGGCAAGTCTCCAAAGTACCTGCGCAAAAACAAACAAACTTGCACCCAACGCTATAAAGGGGTTGTCTATCCCTTCATGATTAAATGCAAGGTGAGATCTGAAGGTGGAAAGTGCAACAAAGTAAAAGTGTAGAGCTAAAAATATGGTGTGAAGTAGACCCAGGGGCCATAGTGTTCACTAAAGGCTTCTCTCATGATACCAAATATTATGGTGGGTGAACGATTTACTGTCGAGCAATTGATAGAACCCCGCAAAGTCATGATGATATCTAAGGCAATGATCATACATATAGGCATCACGTCCGAGACAAGTAGACCGATACTTTGTGCATCTACTACTATTACTCCACACACCGACTGCTATCCAGCATGCATCTAGTGTATTGAGTTCATAACAAACAGAGTAACTCCTTAAGAAAGATGACATGATGTAGAGGGATAAATTCATGCAATAGATATAAACCCCATCTTTTTACCCTTGATGGCAACAACACGATGCGTGCCTCGCTACCCCTTCTATCACTGGGTGAGGACACCGCACGGTATGAACCCAAAACCAAGCACTTCTCCCATTGCAAGAATTATAGATCAAGTTGGCCAAATAAAACCCACAACTCAAAGAGAATTACAAGGATACAAAATCATGCATATAAGAGATCAGAGGAAACTCAAATAATAATCATAGATAATCTGATCATAAATCCACAATTCATCGGATCTCGACAAACACACCGCAAAAGAGGATTACATCGGATAGATCTCCATGAAGATCATGGAGAACTTTGTATTGAAGATCCAAGAGAGAGAAGAAGCCATCTAGCTACTAGCTATGGACCCGAAGGTCTGTGGTGAACTACTCACGCATCATCGGAGAGGCAATGGTGTTGATGAAGAAGCCCTCTGTGTCCGAATCCCCCCTCCCGCAGGGCACTAGAACGGTCCCCAGATGGGATGTTGCGGAGACAGAAGCTTGCGGCGGCGGAAAAGTATTTTCGTGGCTCTCTCCCGTGGTTTCAGATTTTTAGGGAATTTATAGGCGGAAGAGGTATGGCAAAGGAGCCACGGGGCCCACAAGCCTGCTAGGCACCCCCCAGGCCACGGCTAGGGGGCTTGTGGCCTCCCGTGGGGTCCTTTGCCTTGGTTCCCAAGTCCCCTTCGTATCTTCTGTTACGGAAAAAATATTTCCGAAGGTTTTATTCCGTTTGGACTCCGTTTAATATTCTTCTCTGAAAAGGGTCAAAACACGGAAAAAACAGGAACTGGCACTTGGCACTGAGTTAATAGGTTAGTCCCAAAAAAGATATAAAATGCATACAAAACATCCAAAGTTGACAAGATAATAGCATGGAACAATCAAAAATTATAGATACGTTGGAGACGTATCACAAGTCTTCAGGGCGGACTTCAAACCCTCACAAACTCGGTCAACCGGCGGTCCACAATTGACTACTCAATGCTCTAGACCATGATGCCTAGCCGTGTGGAGGATGCACAGTCCTCAAAGGTAACAAGTGTCGGTTCCACACAGGAATAAGTTCTTCAGTGATTCTCAATCACTTGGGTTTTAGTTTGGGTTTCGGTGTTTGGGGTATTTCCTCACTTGATGATTTTCGCTCAAAGACTGAGGAATTTGGGTTGCTCTAAATGACAAGTGTCAGTTTCTTTCGGAGCAGCCAACCATGTAGTGGTTGTGGGGCGACTATTTATAGCTTGGGAGCATCCCGACATGATTTGATATAAATGCCCTTTAATAATATGATCGTTGGGTGGATAAGATCTGCGACGCGTGGCGCGGCAACGGTCCGAACTTTCAACTGTGAAAGTCCTCATGTCTCTCATGTTCCTCACTTTGAGACTTTGGTGGATGTAGGTTTGGGTTGAGCATCATGAGGAAATTCATTCCATAGTTTTACCTCGACCCCCTTTAACAGTATGGTGTTCATATGACTCAAGTATACAGAAAATGAAACAGAAACAGTAAATCTTCAAGCTTCAAAGTCTTCACTGTATTTTCTTAGGACACACCGAATTCCTCATCTTCAGTATCTTCATGAGGAATATCAATTTCTTCGTAGTTTCTTCGCGATCAAAGTCTTCAAGGAATGAACAAAGTCTTCACCCAAAGATATTCATTTTTAGGGGTCGATATTCATCGAATAACTCAAACTCCTCAGCGACTTATAGAGCATGTGTATACTCACAAACATATCAGTCACTTAACCTATAAGTCTTCAAACCACCAAAATCACTAAGGGGCACTAGATGCACTTACAACGACCGCTGCCACTTCTTGAAGGATTCGATCAGCTTCATGCGCGACAAGAGCATATTCCGCCGATGGGCACCAGCGCGCCTCTGCGGGAGTATGACACCTCATCGTTCTTGTGGGCGTAGAAATGAAAGAAAATGCAAAAAAAGAGAAGGGAATGGTCAAAACCCGAGGTAATCTTCGCACGGAATGGCGAAGCAGGCGAGGTACACGATCGAGTTCGGCCCCAGGTGACGGATTTGGAAACCGCAGAACTCCAAGAGCTACCGCACGAAGCGGCTGGCGGGTAGACCGAAACCCATATTGAAGTGTGAGCCGAAGACCACCCGCTCACCGGGCTGGCACACGCTCGCCCTCTGGTGCATGAGCCTCCACCTACTCCGTCGGCGGGAGCTTGTGTGTCCATCATAGGTAGTCAATGTGCTTGTCGGTGATGAGGGAGCCCTACCACGAGCCGGTGACCGATGCGGCCATCTCCGAGGTCGTCAACGGTGGCGCGACGAAGAAGAAGCTGTAAACGTGGCTACCCAGCAGGTCGACCACGGGGAAGAGATGTGGGCGCATGAAGGAAGGAGGGGCAGCGGCGAGTGTTGCGGGCACGAGGAGGAAGGGAGGATGGCCGCGAAGAACGGCCTGGCAGTAGCGCGAGGTGGGAGACGACGAGTAGGGGCACATTGTCTATGGCTTCGGACTCTCCTCCTCCTCCCCTTATAAAGGCGTGGAAGATGTGGGGGCACGGGATCCATTACACCCATGTCCCCCACTAACTCATGGCATGCACGCGCATTAATAGCATGCGGGACTCCAACTAGCAACCCACGCTCGTAGAAGATCCCTCTCGCGGGCCAAGGCCTAGCAGGCTAGACCTGTGGAGGCATCTCGTCGCGCGTGTGGTGGCGGGACCGTCTCCCACGAATGGGCCACACATGGCGCACTGGGCGGCTCCAGACCCAAGGCAGCGTCATGAGACCCTAGGCGTTGGAGCGTGGCTGGTGGCCACCGGTCGGCTACCCGTGTAGGCTGCCCGCGTTCAACATCTTAGCCTGTTGGCCCCAACGGGCCCATCGACTTGAACAACGTTAATCACCGGGGGGAAGCCGCTGGCCCCCTCGTCCGGAGGCCTCCGGACCCCAACGGCTTCGGGGCTACTGACGGGGTTATGGCCCCTAGGTATGCCAAAGAAGAGGAAAACCCACTCCAAGACATTTGGGGGGGCGGCTGGCCCCCTAGGCCAGCTCATGGCACGCGGCCTGTCGAGTTGTCGCGCTGCTGGCCGGCTGGCGACGAACGGCCCGTTTGACTGGCCCAACGGCAGCCATCGCATCAACACCCGTCCCATCCATGTGTACCAGTGTATGACGACAAGACAAAACCCCGACGAGGGGCGCACATGGCTATAGTGGGTGTTGACACGTCTCGCAAGGCTACATGACCTCATGATGCGAGCAGGGCGAGGCTACAGGACCCCGGTCAGCCTTGAGGCTGACCTGGCGAGCCAACCCTATAGCAGGCCTACGTTCACCCACTCCCTCACGGCGGGGCGTCCGGACCACTATGGCACCGGGACGGCAGGCACCGTACGAGACAAGACCCGACAACCAACGGGCCCCAAGGCCAGCCAGAGAGGTTGGCGGCCTGGGCCCACCCCCTCTTTCCCCCCAATATTGTGACCATCCCAGCCAGAGATGTTGGCGGCCTGGGACCACTATAAAGTAGAAACCCACTCCCCATAGAGAGGGACTGGCCACCTAGCAAACACACACATACACACGCACACCACATTACACACATTAGCGAGGGAGCAAGACTAGTAGCGAGAGCTTCATCTTCCTCCTCACGAAGAGCTCGAGGAGCACCTTGTATTGTGACCACCTATAGTCACTCCGGCAGGACTAGGGGTTTTACCTCCATCGGAGGGCCCTGAACCTGGGTAGATCGATGTCATGTGTCTCGCGCCTTCATCAGTTCCCATACGTCGTCGACGCCCGTCGGCCCCAAACCACGAACTAAGCCACCCCTAGCATGTGCTACGAAAATACCACGACAGTAATGATCCACCTCAATCTACTTCACCACCACCTCAAGTAGATAACATCTTCGACGACATCGAAGAAGAATATGATGATGAGGAAGCTCCACCATCCAACAAGAAAAAGTTGTCACGAGTTCGAGCACACGTCGACAAGAACCATTCCTTGAAACAAATCTTTAGTGACATACAAACTTGGAGAATCACTCGCTCTAAAACTCGTTTAGCTAAATTTTGTGAGTATTACTCATTTATCTCTAGCATTGAGCCTATGAAGTAGAAGAAGCACTTCAAGACCGGGATTGGTTGAATGTCAGGCATGAAGATCTACACAACTTCGAGAGGAATGAAATTTGGACACTCGTGGAGAAACCCAAGGACGAGCACAACATGATTGGTACAAAATGGGTGTTTCGGAACAAGCAAGATGAATATGGCCAAGTGGTACACAACAAGGCACGTCTCGCAGCTCAAGGTTACACACAAGTCGAAGGTATGGACTACGGTGAGACCTATGCCCCTTTGCTAGGCTCGAAGCCATACGTATTATTCTCACATATGCCAATGACCATGATATTACTCTTTACGAAATGGATATCAAAAAGTGCTTTTCTAAATGGTGAAATTGAGGAGGAAGCTTATGTCAAACAACCTCCCGGCTTTGTGAACCCGGTTAAACATGCCCCTCGAGCTTGGTACAAATGCCTAACCGAGTTTCTCACTGAAAAAGGTTTTGAGATTGGTGAAATTGATGCAACCTTATTCATTAAAAGACTTAATGGTGAACTATTCATGTGCCAAATATATGTGGATGATATTATCTTTGGGTCTACTAACTCACATTTTAGTGATACGTTTGGAAGGTTGGTGTTCGATAAGTATGAGATGTCCATGATGTGTGAGCTGAAATTCTTCCTTCGTTTGCAAATCAAACAAACGAGAGAAGGCACGTTTATATCTCAAACCAAGTACACCAAGGAATTAATCAAGAAGTTTCAACATGGAAGAGTTCAAAGGTATGAAAACTCCCATGCCTACTAGTGTACATGTTGACCTCACCAAGGAGGACAAACCGGTTGATCAAAAGTTTTATCGATCAATGTTCTGTTCATTGCTATATCTATGTGCCTCCTCTCCCTACATCATGTTGAGTGTTTTCATGTGTGCTCGATATCAAGCATCACCTAAGGCGTGTCATCTAAAGGCTGTCAAAAGAATTGTGAGATACTTGATACATAAACCAAACTTTGGCAAATGGTATCCCAAGGGATCTTCTTTTAATCTTGTTAGCTATTATGACTCGGACTATGCCGGAGATAAGGTTGACAGAAAATCCACCTCGGATACATGTCAATTTCTTGGGAGATATCTTGTGTCTTGGTCGTCCAAGAAACAAAACTCGGTATCTCTATCTACCGCCGAAGTGGAATTAATTACTGTTGAATCATGTTGTGCCCAATTACTATGGATGACGCAAACTCTTAAGGAATGCATTCGTGTGAAACATGTTCCATTGTTGTGTGAAAATGAAAGTGCTATTAAAATTGCCCATAATCACGTGCAATAGTCTCAAAATAAATATATTCAAGTCCTACATCATTTCATTCATGATCATGTTGGTAAAGGAGATATTAATCTCAAACATGTTCATAGCGAAAAATAATTAGCTGATATCTTTACCAAGCCACTTGATGAGAAAGTGTTTTGTCACTTGAGGATTGAGTTGAACATCATTGATGCTTCAAACTTGAACTAGACTCACTCGGATGCATGCAAGGGCATGAGCTTACTTGATTATTCCATGATGCTATTGATATGACACTACCTTATACCTTGGAAAACTATGCTCCCTTGTATTGCATCTTACCTTTTGTAGGTACTTGGAAGAACTACACTCCACAAGATTGCCATCAACTCACATCAAAGGCAATCTTCTCATGGCTAAGTATGAACAACCCTTTCTTGCATGACTAACATATGTAGGTGAAAAGTGAACGAAAACAACAAGGATAGCTCCCAACTCTAGATAATCTTCATCAACATTGAGCATACACAACAAGTTTACCTTCATGCCACGTCATCAACACCATTCGAAGGTATGTACTCATATCCTTGATACAACTTTACACCAAGTCATGAGGTAAAGCAACTCAAGTGATATGAAGACATTTAAATTCTTAAAACAAAAAATGGTAACCCCATTTTGCACTTAACGATGAGCAATCATTCTTGCTTGGCTCCTCAAGTCAATATACCCTAATATAGGTGACCTAGTCACCGTGCAACATCTAGATGAAGATTCTTGTGTGGTTCATATTCTCATTGTATGCTTTCATGGAACCATTTAACTTTCATCTAGTTGTAAGAATTTATTGCAAATCTTTTGAAAATTCCTTGAAAATCATTTGAACCCTCTCTCAGAACTTTGGCCAAATATCTGAGGACTTATTTTTAAAATGTACGGGAAGGATTTATGTGAAGTTTTTTTAGGTCATTTCACAATTGGTATCCATATTTTCTTGTAGCAATGGTTTAACTTGTGTCTTGGTCTCTCCTTGTTGGGAAACTCGGTGCTACTGATTTCTACCATAGTTCCAATATTCACTCTCGGTTCTACCGAACTACTTGGCCTCAGAGACTCCAAATTAATGCCAAATAGGGATAGATTCTATGTGATCCCTCAATTTGCCAATGGGGGAGAAACTTCAAATCATGCCACAATATGTTCGATGCATATAGCCAAGATTAACATGACTTGTCTTATCCCTTCTACTATATGTGTGCCCATGCAGTCCAAAGCGAACATCCCTTAAAAGGGGATTGCGCACATTTAGGGGGAGCTTGTATTTGTCATGTACCTTTCAAAGTTGTCACATTCTAATGCCCATATCTATTTGAAGCTTTGATTGTATGTTGTCATCAATTACCAAAAAGGGGGAGATTGAAACCACATATGCTCCCTTGGTGATTTTGATAATTCATGACAACATACATTGTCTCTTGGACTAACACTTTTACCTAGTATATTTCAGATATAGTTCAAAGAGAATATTGGCTAAGGATTGTGAGGAGAAGCCCCAAGGAAGGAAAGGAACAGGATTGGCCAAGCTTCAAGCTTCAAGACTCTATATTTTATATTTGTGAGAAATCATGTTTGAGTCCATAGGAAAGCCAATACTATTAAAAGGGAGTGAGGTATCTATGATGAATTGGTTTCTCAAGTTCTTAGAGATAGCCACCAAAAATACTCATCCATTCTCCCACAAAAGTTCTTTGTCCAAAGCCTAAACATGAAAATCGGTGGCACCAAGAATTTCCATTCGGCCATACCGATTTTGCACCCGATAGTACCTATGCCAAACCCTAGAGTCTTGATACCACCATCATTGATTTCGGTGCCAGCAAAATCATTGACCAAGTTTCTGGTATGTCGTTTTCAAGAATCGGAAATTCTGAGTTTTGGAATCGGTCTCACTGAGATTTGGAAACTGCCCTAGGTCACCCATATCGGTACCATCGAGATTCCTATATCAGCCTCACCGAGAATAAAAAAGTTTCCACTATGCAAGTCGGTGCCATTGAGATTCAGTTTGGTTTCACCGAATTGGGCAATAATGTTATAACTATTGGATTTTTGGAGATGCCTATATATACCCATCCACCACCACTCATTTGCAAAGGAAGCACACAGAACGACCCAACACTTGCCAGATTCTTTTTTTGTGAGAGAGAGACACCTACTCATGTGTTGAGATCAAGATATTCCAATTCATCAATTTGAAACTTGATCTCTAGCCTCCCCAAGTTGCTTTCCCACCAGTCAATCTCTTCTACCCATGCCAAATCTGTGAGAGAGTGATTGAGTGTTGAGGAGACTATCTTTTGAAGAACAAGAGCAATTAGTTCATCGTACTACCGCATCTATTACCTTTTGGAGGGTGGTGCCTCCTAGATTGGTTAGGTGTTGCTTGGGAGCCTCCTACTTCATGTTGTGGAGTTGAACCAAGAAGTTTGTACACGCAAGGAGATCGTCTACTTCGTGAAGATCTACCCTGAGTGGGGCTAGTCCTTTGTGGACATAAGCCATGATGGAATACACAAGGTTGCTTCTCTGTGGACCCTTCATGCGTAGAGCCCTCCATGGACTCATGCAACCGTTACCCACTGTGGGTTGAAGTCTCCATCAATGTGGACGTACGATAGCACCACCTATCGGAACAACGCCAAAAATTACCATGTCCATCTTTGTGTTTGATCTTCCTAAACTCTACTCCTTACTTTAGATGTGCATGTCTTTACTTTTCGCTGCTATACTCGTAGACTTGCATGTGTAGGATGTGTATGACTTGTTCTAAATTCTAAAATATGCAAACAATTAAAATTGGGAAAAGGCTAGTTTGTATTTATCAAGTATTCTATTCAACCTCTCCCCCTCTAGACATACTTTCAAGTGATTCCACATGCGCGAGGCTAGGGGGGTAGGGTTGCGGGGAGAGGGGCACCAGTGCTATAAGGAAGGGGGCAGCCCGACGGATGGCCGCCATGCCACCCCTCCCCTTGTGTAATGTGAGGAGGAGGGACGAGTGCGTGTGGGCTGGGACCAGTGGGGATAGGGGGGCTTTTCCTTTTTCTTTTTGATTTCTGCTTTGTTATTTCTATTGATTTAAATCCACAACTAATATGACTTTTTATTGCCACTTGGCCAAATATTAGCATTGCAATATTAGGCAGGCCACAAAAGTTTGAGGCACATTTAAAAAGTTTGGAAAAATTCCATAATCCAAAAGGGCAATGAAACAATATTTTGGCCTATGTTTTATTTGTTTTAGAGACACATAAATACTTTATAAAAAGTTGGTTTCAATTTTATAAATACTTAGGGAATATTTGCAATCCAACCATGATTTTAGTTTTAGCTTTGCAAAAATAATAATTTAAACCACTTATTAAAAGAATTTTGAAATATAATAGGAATTTTATATGAGATATGATTCAAATGTGATCATGCACTGTTTAGCAAAAAAATGGATTAGCTTAATCTTGTGACCACTCTAGCTTGATCACCTAGGTTATTGTAGCTGATAATCGAGGGGTGTTACATGAGGTAAGCCATCTGAACATCAATGTCCATAAACACTTTGTGTTCAACTCGTACATATCATCTACACATAGACCTATCTCATAAGGCCACTTTTGGCGAACATTCCATGGAAAACAAAACTTTTCCTACGAAACACCCAACGAGAGGGAGAGGTGTCTACATACCCTTGTAGACCGAAAGCGTTAACGATCTAGAGATCATGGTTGGCATAGTCGTAGTCGCGTTGCGATCCAATCCGATCCAAGCACCGCACATGAGGCACCTCCGAATTTAACACAGATCCAACTCGATGACGTATCCTCTTTCTTGATCCAGAAATAGAGCGAGAATAGGTAAATGTGATCTGAACCAAGATGACTGCGTGGTGAAGGTGGTGGCAGCGGAATTCTGGCACGGCTTCTCCAAGCGCGTATAGGAGAAACGTGGGAGGAGTTGGGAGAGCCGACGGCCAAGGGTGAAGGGTTGGCTGCCCCCATGCATCTCTCCCATCTATATATAGGCTAGAGGGAAGGGGAGAGATTCCAAAACACTCATAGGGCCGGACACAAGGGAGAAAACCCTTTAAACATAAGATAATATCTTATCTCTTGATTCAACCCTTTAATTTTAGAGATAAGATCTTATCTCTAGATTTAAATGACACGTGCCTTGGGGAATGGTGCACACAGTCCATGTGGGTTTTAGTCCCACGCCTCGGTCCATGTGGGCCCTTCTCGGGTCATTGGGCCCCATGGTGGAACCCCTGAAACTTTCTCGAACCTTCTGTGTACTCGACCAAAAAATTCCTAAACTTTTCTGGAACCCTCAATATGACTTCCCATATAGAAATCTTTACCTCCAGACCATTGGAATGCTCCTCGTGATGTCCGAGATCTCATATGGTACTCTGAACAACTTACGTAATTTTCACTATTAACATCTCAACATTACCCTAGCGCTACCGAACGTTAAGCGCGCGACCCTACGGGTTCGATAATCATGTAGACTTGACCGAGACACCTCACTCGTCAATAACCAATAGCGGGACCTGGATGCCCATATTGGTTCCTACATATTGCATGAAGATCTTCATTGATTGAACAACAATGTCAAGGATTCAGTTAGTCCCATATGCAATTCCCTTTGTCTAGCGATGTGTTACTTGCCCAAGATTCGATAGTCGGTATCGCATACCTAGTTCAATCTCATTACTGACAAGTCTTTTACTCGTTCCATAATACAAGATCCCGTGACTAACTCCTTAGTCACATTGCTTGCAAGCTTCTTGTGATTTTGCATTACCGTGAGGGCCCAGAGATACCTCTCCAGCATTGGAAGTGACAAATCCATATCTTGATCCATGCCAACCCAACAAACACCCTCGGAGATGCCTATAGAGTACCTTTATGATCACCCAGTTATGAAGTGACATTTGATACACACAAGGCATTCCTCCGGTGTCACGGAGATGCATGATCTCATGGTCTTAGGAACAAATACTTGACATTAAGAAAGCAATAGCAATAAACTAAGTGATACCATCAAATGCTATACTTACGGTTGGGTCGTGTCCATCACATCATTCTTCTAATGATGTGATCCCGTTATGAAATTACAACTCATGGCTATGGTTAGGAAACCTTAACCATCTTTGAGGCTCATTAGGGACGCGGTGTTGTTTATATATCCACATATGTATTAAAGTTTCTCGACAATAAAATTCTAGCATGGATAATAAACGATTACCATGAACAAGGAAATATGATAATAACCACTTTATTATTGCCTCTAGGGCATAATTCCAACAAAATATCATTGAGATCAGGAGGCGGTTCATTGAGATCTAACATGTCCTGGCGCACCATGAGTTAAAGCTGCATAAGTAAATGAAATTCAAATGAGTGCCAAATTAGTTGTTCTCATCATAAGTTGCACAACATTGCAGGATGATTGCATATAGTAGGCAAGGTAGTTGCACAAGTTATAGCTTTATATTTCACAAAAAATAAGCAAGTACAATAAGTGTACTCCTTAACTTCTTCTTTTCAACTAACATTATCTATGTTTTCTACATTAGTTCCTAGAACCATCACTATAATCAATTGTTCAAGTTGGAGAGTATCATACAATTGTAACAAAGATGCATAGTGTTATTAACCTAGCTGCACAAGTTGTTTTTCACATTAATTACGTATCCATGTTGCATAGAGTTTGTTGTACCACTTGCTAAATTTTTAGAATAAAATTTTCACACGAGAAAACACAAACAGTATTTTCGAGTTTACCCATAGGATTTTCTTTGTTTGAATCTTGAATACAAACATTTATGATGGATCTGCTATAGATTTTTTGCAAATATCATTCCGGCCTCACAAGGAGATACAATGAAAGCATGCTAGTCTCCCAATGATGAACGGTTCAAGTTTGGCTTTTGTGTAATAGTTAACTAGATGGAATTAGTTCCTTCCATAGACTTGTGTTTTTCTTGTTTGGTCGTTAAAATATTTTCCTTTTGTGCAAATTGTGTGTGCAACCATTCACATATGCTCGATCACTATTTTTGTTGTGTGTTGCACTTTGCAGTACAAAAGTTGGTTATCACATATTGTTTGGTTGCATAGTCTTACTAGATAAATTGCATTGGTTCTGAAAATCTTCTTTATTGCAGAAGATGGTCTTATTAGTTTAGGCACAGGAAAAATTGAAAGGAAATTAGCCAATTGTTGCAAAAGGTTGATTCCTTATAATAAGGTCTTATCTTTTTTTAGTATGTGACACTTATTACTACAAAAGTTGGTCAACTCAGCTACATCAGTTGCATAGTATTAACAGTTTAATCCCTTGCACTTGCTTGTACAAAAGTTGGCCAGCATAGCTTATTTGGTTGCACAGTTTCGCGAGTAAAATTGCACAAATACTACTTGATTTAGGCGCAGTCAAAGTGGATGAAATTCAGTAGTTTTTTGCACACCTAACAACATTTTTTTATCAGCTAAATGGAGGTGGGGTAGAGAGAGCCGCTGCACGATCCGAAGATCATGAGGTAGGGTAGAAAAGAGAAGGACAACTCACATGTATTTCTGTTGTTCTCTCCTTTTTGAACTTGCTTTAGATTTCAACTCCTCCCTCCCATGGTCATGTGCTGTTCTTCCTTCATTAGTGCATGATTTTCATGGAGAAGGGGTTGATATGGGCAGTATGGGATGGAGGAGGGAGATCGCGAGTGGATCTAGGGGGGAGATCCCTTTTTATGGGTTGGGAGAGCCTTGGGCGAGCCTTTTACTATGCACGTGATCGGGGCTCACGTGCTGTAAGCGGGCGGTGATCAGCTGGGAGACGAGATGCCTTTCTGGCGTACGTGAGGGGTGTTTCCTTTTTTGGTGTGGGGGGGGGGGGGGCAAAAGTTTCCTTTTAGGTTGGCTGCTCGGGAGGACTATCCAGTCAATGGACGCTCCCTAGATGCCTCCTAAAAAGAAACATTAAGCAGGCTAGGCGCACACACGCATTCATTTTCTGAACAATCGCACGTTTCCGAATGCGCCCCTCGCTAACGGCTTCACTCTCTTTCTTTGCCCACATACAAGTTGTTGTGTGCCTTTGTGGACAAAAGTTGTACTTCACCGTGAAGGAAAACTATGGTTTTTTCGCAGGGAGTGATTCTAACGAGTTCTCTTTCTCTAGAAAACAAAGAAAAAACAAAGCAAAGTGCAAAAGGCCAAAAAAAATGAAACGCTGGAACAAACCCCAAAAATGCATCTAGAGAAACAAAATGTGTTTCCATGGGATGTTGTGAGTGTGTGACATATGACGACACTGGAGCGCAACGCTTCTCGGTAGGAGCACCTGTGCGTTCGTCCGCTTGATAAGCCCCCAAACAGGTAGCCATGCATTAGTTGGTTCCTTCTTTGTCTCGATGTGAGTGGGTTGTAAGAAGCAATCGTATCTCGTGCTTCCTTAGGCCTTGTATAATATAAGACACTTAGGAAGGCCTTGTACAATCGCATTTCAGTTTTCGTTTCGCATCGGTGCTTATTTCTATAGGAGGGATTTCTAATTAAGCGTCTGTCGTGTACAAATAAGTATTGGTGTTTTTTTTTCTCTAAGCACGTCGCATTGTACAAGACCTTACCAGGCCGCCGTAGTGCAGCAGGAGCTCTTGTTTATTTGTTTCTTTTATTATTTTATTAATATTTTCAAAAGGGAACTATTATATTTAAATTTTGAAAAATCTCGTTCGCGTGTTTGAAAAGGTTCATGCTATGTTAAAAAGGTCCGCACAACTTAAAAAAATGGAAAATAGTTCAAAAACAATTTTATACAAAAATGTTTATATGTTTAAATAAATGTTTGGGACCTACACGAAAACATTATACAATATACAATAGTGTTCGTGCAATTCTAATAAAATATTTGGGCCCACAAAAAAGGGTCCTAATAACGCCCACGCGTGTGGTGTGAGCAACAATCATGCACACGCCTATAATACACAAATTACAGTCACGTCATCGGATTCATGCATGTGCAATTTTTTTTGGATTTCCAATTTTTAAAATGTTTTATCTTTTAAATAAAAAATCCGATTGAAGATCCATTTTCATCATTAAATCCATCGCGATGAGATCTTCGAAACTAGATCTCATATCAATATGTTTCGACGACTTTTTTTTGGTTTAAAAGTTTTCATGTCTATTGCATATGAATTGCCATGTTGTTTATACTGAAGTTGCCATGATATGTTTCAGCAATTTTTTTCTACCTTTTAAAGAACATTTTGACATAGCCATGATGGATTACTAAAGATTGTCATTGTCAATTAATCAAAATTGACGTAAAAAGTAGTTAAAAAATATAACGGTAGCTTTAAATCTAGAAAACAAATTGATAGAACATGTCATGAGAACTTTAGTGTAAACACTATGGCAACTACTATGTAAACATCATGCCAACTTTTGACCACTCTGTTTTTCATCAAAACATATCAACATGGGATCCAGTTTTGAAGATCTCGTCCAGGCGGATTTAACGTTGAAAATGGATTTTTAATTGAATTTTTTAATTAGGAGATAAAACATTTTTAAGCCGATAATAAAAAAAATCGTTGATGTCATCTGTTTTGACGTAGCAAAATGAATGATATTGAAGGTGTTTGAGTCATGTTGCTTCGTACCAGACGTGTGGGCTTTAGCTTTTCCGTAAAAAACTGCAAGTGAAGTTTTAAAAATGTGCAGGCTTTTTAAATATATGTTCATGCGATTAGCAAGAAGTGCTGATACAATGTAAAAAAAGTGCTTATATAGATTAAAAAAGTTGTATCACTCAAAAAAGTTCAATGTATGTTTAAAATGTGTTGGACTAATATTCAAAATATTTATTTAAAAAAAATCATCACGTATTAAAACTGGAGAGGAGTAACCTGGGCCGGCCCATTCGCTTCCTTGGCGGAATGAAAACTCGCAAAAATGCGCAATAACCGAGAATCTAACCGTCGACATTCAGTACTCGGCTGCAATGCACTAGCCACTATACCAGGCGACTTAATCTGCAACAATTGCAGCGCTAGTGTTAAAGAACAATCTGCAGCAGCACAAAATAAATAAAGTGAAAATATGAGCATTTTTCGAAATTAAACTATTTTTTACAAAAAAATGATTGTTTTAATTTACAATCTAATTTCGAAAATATAGAACATTTTCTAAATTTTTGAACAAAAATTCAAAACTGTAGCATTGGTAAACAAAATTCCAAAATATTTAGAATTTGTGAACAAAAATGAAACATCTGAACATTTTGTGAATTGGTAAACAAAATTGGAAATATGAACATTTTTTAAATATGTGAACGAATTTGGAAATTGAAAATATGTTTTGGATTGTCGAACAAATTTACAAAAGCAGGATAAATTTCAGAAATTCCAGAAATTTTTTATATTTCTCAACAAAATTACGAAACAGGATCATTTTCCTTGAACATCCCATATATATTTCATTTTTTATATTTATACCACTTTTTTGAAAATCCCAAACATTTTCTAAGATCCAGAACATTTTTTTTAAAACCTAGAACATTTTTATGAAAAAGTAAAACTATTTTTTAAATTTCAATAATAATCTTTTCAATTTCCGAATACTTTCAAAAATAGAGACCATTTTTTTGAAAATCCAGACCATGTTTCGAAAAACACATTATTTCATAATCCAAAACATTTTGAAACAAGAAACAGAAAAAAATGAGCTTATATGGAAATTCCAAAATATTTAACAATCTGTTGACAAAATGAAACATGTGAACATTTTGTCAATTTTTTAACAAAATTGGAAACACGAACAAAATTGGAAAAGTGAAAAAATTTCGAAACTAAAAATATGTTTTGATATTCGAGAATGTTTTTATATTTTTGAAGAAAATTACGAAAAAGGAGCATTTTTCTTGAAATTCCAATAAAGATTTCATTTTTCGAATTTGAAGAACAATTTTAGAAAATTCCAAACATTTTCCAAAATTCCGGAATATTTTTTGAAAATCCAGAATATTATTTCTAAAAATAAAAAATATTTTCGGAATTTCATAAACAAATTTTGAAATACCATTATTTTTTTTAAAATTCAGAACATTTTCTGAATTCCAGCAGATTTTTTGAAAATACAGAGCATTTTATGAAAATAAGAACATTTTTTCAGAATCCAGAACATTTTTGAAACAGAAAATGGTAAAAAAGAAACATGAGAATTATGCAAATTCTAAAATATTATAGAATTTGTCTACAAAAATGAAACATGTGAACATTTTGTGATGTTGTGAACACAATTGGAAATCTGAACATTTTTTAAATATGTGAACAAATTGAGAAACTGAAAATATATTTTAGATTGTGGAACAAATTTACCAAAAGAGGCACAAATTATAAAAATCCAGAATATATTATTATTATTAAACAAAATTACGAAAGAAGAGCATTTTTCTTCAAATTCCCATATATATTTCACTTTTCTTATTTGAAAACTATTTTTGAAACTCCAATTATTTTAAAAAGCCAGAGTATTTTCACAAAACTGAGAACATTTTATTGAAAAAAAGCAAAGTATTTTTTATTTTGAGGAACATTTCATGAAAATTCCGTTTATTTTTTGAAAATCCACAACATTTTTTGAAAATCCAGTACATTTTAGACAATCCAAAACTGTTTTTGAAAATCTAAAACAGTTCAAAACCGAAACTGAAAAGAGAAAAAAAGAAACCTGAGCATATTTGGAAATTCCAAAATATGTTAGAATTTGTGAATAAAACTGAAACATGTCAACATTTTGTGAATTCTGAACAAAATTGGAAACATGAAAACTTTTGAAATATGTGAACTATTTCGAAACTGATTTTATTTTTGGATTTTTGAACAAATTTGCAAAAGTAGGATTTTAATTTAAAATCCAAAAAGTTTTTTTTGATGAAAATTAAGAAAAATGCGCATTTTTCTTGAAATTCCAATATAGCTTTCATTTTTCCAATTTGTAAAGATTTTTGGAAAATCCCAATCATTTTGTGAAAATACCGAATATTTCTAGAAAATACAGAACATTTTTTCTAAAAAGGGAAAATATTTTCTGAATTTCAAGAAAAAATATTTAAAATCCCAAACATTTTCTGAAAATTTAGAACTTTTTCTGAAAATCCGGGATTTTTTTAATCCAAAAGAGTATTTGAAAATCTAGAACAATTTTGAAAAAGAAAATGAAAAAAAGGACACATCAGCATATATGGAAATTCTAAAATATTGTAGAATTTTTGAACAAAAATGAAACATGCGAACATTTTGTGAAAATGAACAAAATTGGAAACATGAACTTTTTTTAAATATGTGAACAAATTTCGAAACTGGATATATGTTTTGGATTGTTGAACAAATTTACAAAGACAGGAACAATTTTCGAAATACCAGAAGAGTTTTGTATTTTTGAACAAAATTACGAAACAGGAGCATTTTTCTTGAAACTCCCGTATAGATTAATTTTTTGAGTTTGAAAAATAATTTTTCAAATTCCTAAACAAAAGTTCAAAAAGTTTTCAGAAAATCCTGAGCTTTTTAAAAAAAACAAAAACACCTTTTGAATTTGAAGACAATTTTTAAAAATCCCAAACAGTTTTGAAGATCCAAATCATTTCTGTAAAATCCCCACAGTTATTTAAAATAGAGCCTTGTCGTCGTAGAACAATTGGGTGCCATGACGGTAGGACGTGAATAAATTGCCTATCGTCAAGGGGAGACGGTTAGAAAAGGGTCATATCTGGAAAATACACTTTGATTTCTGGTTAAATATGTATCTATATTAAGATTTATTTTAATAATTAATCCAAATATTATAATATTTTTAAATTATTTTTAAATTAAACTTGACTTTGTTTTCCACTTGTATATGAATTTTCATGAAAAAACTCAACACTGACATAACAAAAAAGATAGAATTTATTTGCTATTATAGGTTACTATTCACAATTTTTTTACAGAAATTTTGCCCTTTTTGAAAAGACGCCAACGTGTAATTTTATTTTTATAACAATATTCTTACAAGTACAATGAAAGGTCAATTTTATTTTAATTTTTTTTTCAGATTTTTCTAATATTTTCTTGAATTTTGATATTTTGCATATAAGATGTATATACACCGAGGTTTTAAAAGTTCCCGTCCATCATATCCCGATTTTTTATTAAAGCCGGGAACAATTCTCGCTCAACTTTTCTAAAAGGGTAAGTCACTGAAATTAGCGTGGCCACAACACCGTGAATGTCGTACACCTCCCAGCTGCACTCGTGCAAGTTGCCGCCCATAGTCGTCAGCCGGTCCACTTGGTCCGGCCCGGGGTTCGTCCTTATCAATCTTGTCCTTTAAACCAGAGCCATCACACTGTTCTGTCTCTACGGCCAGCACCGTGTCCACCCTTACATGGTGATGAGCTCAAGCGACACGATGCTCTGGCCTAAGCCTGGAGAAGCCACGATCGTAAGAGCAACTCCAACGCGTCGACCCAAACAGACGACACTTTTGTCCGCCTTTTGTCCTTTGGGTCGGTCCGGCGGACATCCATATCCGTTTTTGCAATTGGGTCGGTGTTTGCGTCAAACGCGGCGAGCGATCCATTTTTTAGGTTGCACAAAAAAATGTAGAAAACATTAATTAAACATTAATGTCACCCTGGAAGGCCGACGATAGTCCACATTATATTAAACGGGAAATTAAATAAACTAAAACGAGGAGGCGCGCTGCCTTAGGCGTCCTCCTCCTCATCGTCGGGGCCGGGCCAGCCCACGGGAAGGCCGTCCCCCAGGCGGCGGCGACGTTGTCCGTCGGTGGTTGCACCGGCACTCGCTGGGTAGCGCGACACTCCTCCTCCTCAGCTTCAGCCCTGTGCTCCAGCAGCTCAATCCGCCGGGTCTCTTCGCCCTGCTCCCTCACCCGCCGCAGCTGCCAGTGTTCCAGGTAGGCGGCCTCCTGCTCCGGTGTCACACCCAACCAAACGCGGGGGAGGGGGCGCTGACCCACTCGCACACCACTCCGACCCACACGTACAACTCGGGCACCAGCGCCCCTTGCTCAACGGGGGGGCAACGGGGCGAGCCGCGGCAGGACGCAGTCGCCAACAGTGAAGAGCGCAATGGCCTCCGCCAGCTGCTTCTGGTAGACCTCCTCCTCCTTCGGGACGGGAAGCCGCCAACTCGTGGATAGGGACGGCGGGGGATTTGTCCTTGTCTTTCACGGAGACGAACCCCATGATGGTGGTGGCTAGGGTTTGCTGCCGGCGAGGGAGCAGGGATGGCTAGATGTGGACGGGGGAGACTTCAGGAAGAAGATGACCCCCTCCCCTAGCACGCTCGGATTAAAAAAGGACGTCAGTGGGTCGCTGATGCGTGGGCCTACGATGGGCGGTCGTCGTTAATAAAGACGCCGCTGGCTTTATCCGGGCGCCATGTATAGACGGATGTGAACATGAAAAGGCGCGCGCCACAGACGCGAACGCATTTCAGACGTAATTTTAAGCCGAAAATGGGTCAGCGCAAACATGGACGCAATTTGAGTTTGATATTCATTTTTGTCTGCCGCGACTGAAAAAACGGAAATGAATCGGCGCTTTTGAGTTGCTCTAACCAGACGGGAGAACCTCGGCAATGATAACACGAGCTTTGCTACACCTACCGGACTATTCTACGAAAATTTACGCATAAGATTACGTAGCTTTGTTTAATTGGATAGCATGCTCCTCATCCCGAAAATCAAGGGGATTAGTTAGGATTAGGGAAGGAAATAACTGTTTTAAGTAAGCTTACGTAGAAGTGTTTGTAGGTGTAGCTTTTTCGATGATAACACACTACCCGGGGCGACCCGACGTTCCCGAGTACTACACTCTGTGCAGAGGACGAGAAAAATTCGGCGTGGACTGCAGCAGCCGCCTCACGCACATAGACCTCAGGTCCGGTTCCAGTGACGGTGACCACGACCGCACTGTTAAGCTCGTTCTCCATTTGCAGTAGCTCGTCGGAGGACTCGAGGAAGCGGCTACCAATCGTCCGATCACGCGGCTCGGAGGAGAGTAGCCGCCGTCACCTTGAACGGTGCTCTGGCTGAATGACGGTCCACGAATCAAGCTCTTCGCCGACCCCTCATGCACGTCACGACCTCAAGAGCGCTGCAACCGCCCGGTAGGGGCCGGGAGCAGAGGACTATAGGAGGCGCGTGGGCGCCCTCCGTGAGAAATTGGCCGGCGCATCCTCGCACGACGGGGCAAACGTCGATGTCATGTTGCGCGGTCGCTTGCACGCCGCCGATCGAGAACTGGCCCTCGCACACGCATTGCAGGCACATGATTCGGGCAAACGGTTGCGCGGCGTCCGGACTCCAGAACGGGAGGAGCCGGCCGGAGACGACGGTGCATCCGGGCTCTGTATCCGGGGCGTTAACCGCGATGGCTGAGGAACGTCACGGCGGGCGGACGAGGGAGATGACACCTCGGAGTGGGACAACGGCACTCGGCTACGGGACCATATTTTCACAGCGCTGGGAGAAGAAGTAGGTAGCTGAGAAAGAGAAGACGTTGGGCGACGCCGGAGTGGGAGCGACGACGAGGCCTCTCCAGGCGGACGCGGGTGCCGGAGTGGCAGCCCGCGGAGGGGATCGATCGACCGCTCGATGTCGAGGAGTTATGGCTTATCCTATATAGAATGTTCAACGTTGTGGCTACTTCTAATCAACCTTCGTGTGGGCAGGCCATAGATAAATCTCGCCATCTGTCGAAATTTCCAGGAAGTATCCATTTTGTCCCTACTACTATGGGGAACGCTACGCGTCCGTCGAAGGATTTTTAAAAATTATCCGTCACCTAGCTAGCCGTCGGATGCCGATCTAACGCCCCGCGTCCCCGCCGCATGGTCAGTAGTTATTTCCTGAAACGACGTTCGAGTTGCGGAAACTTTCGCTTTGTTGCAGGATCCGTTAATTCCTGAAACAACGGTCGAGTTTCAGAAACAATTTGCTTGTTGCAGTTTTTTTCTCTTCGTCTTTCTGTAAATCCTTCGTGATGCGGCTTGCCGCGTGCGGAGGCCGGCTGGCGTCGGGGCCGAGCGGCTGGCGGCGCGGGGGGTGGGGAAGGGTGGGGGGAGGGGAGGGCCGGCCGACATCGGGGGCGGAGGGGCTGCCGGCGGGAGCGGCTGACTGCGGCATGCGTTGGGCTGCCGACGTCGGAGGCGAGCGGCTGGCGGCGCGGGGGTGGGGGTAGGGAGGGCCAGCCGACGTCGTGGCGGAGGGACTGCAACGGGAGTGGCCGGCGTCAGGGGCGGTGGGCCGGCCGGCGTCGGGGACGAGGGCCGCGCCGTCGCCCTCCCAGATCCGGTAGCCGCCACCTCCTTCCAGCGATCGCGAGCGTGCCCAGCTTCAGGACCGTTTCCTGAAACAACGCTCCAGTTTCAGGAAATGGTCTCGGTAGGTCTCTGCTCCGTTGGCGTCCGGGCACGATCTGTTTCGTCGGATGAAGCAAGATCAACAGATGAGGAAGCGGCGGATAGATCACTCAGATCAGCCGGTGGGAGGTAAGAGTTTCCCTAGTACTATGGCCTGTGTGGGGCTGACCGCTGAATATGTGGAGGACCAATACAACCAACGTCGTGTCGTCGTCCTTACCTTAGGCCACGCTTGGATTGATTGTTATATAATACAAGTGTATTATTTTTACAAGTGTAATTTATAGGATTAGTTTGATTTCCGATCGGAAACAATAAAAATGTCCAGGGACGTGTATTTTTTTTTTTTGCAGGAGTATCGAAGGCGAAACCAAAATCCAAGCGCGGCCTTAAAAGTTTCGTGAACTCGGCGAGGACGCGTAGAGCTGGTAGTACGTGCTTCCTCGCACTACTACTATAGTTTGTTAATTTTGGCACCCATTTAGCTGATTTGAAGACTGATATAACGAATACCCCATGGTGTAAAAATGTGTGCATATATTAAATATCTATTAGAACGAATTCAATATAGTACAATTCTACCGTACAAATTCACCAACATAACTGCAATACAGATATATGAGCATCCATGAGTTAACGAATGAAATACTACTCTACCTTTTTTTTTTGCGGGTTGAATGAAATACTACTTGTCTATACACGACCACTTTCACAAGCTATACTTCATATAGAGAGAGGTATCTTCGACCAAATAATTGTATTTGATAGATAATTAGGACAAACTGATATTTATTCACATGGTTCTTCTTCCGCGAGCACGAGCAGACCATTCACCCCCTAGAAAATGCCTTGCCTGAAAAGTCAAATAACGAAATTCTTAGAATCGATGCACGCGCGCCGTTGTTTTCGCGTCACAGTCATGCCGAAACTAGTAGTACGAACTATACATAAACATGCAGCAAGGATTATATAAGCCCATCGCCATGAACAGCTAAATAAGGTTCCGAAGAAAAACAGCTAATTAAGCATGATCGATCGACAGATACAAGAGTTGATTCCTAGCTAGGTTGGTTGACTCACCTGTTGGCCCTGTCGTTTTACCACCAGTACTTGCATCATCGGCTTTGTACGTCTGTCTTGATTCGTGAGAGTTGCTGCCGTTGCTCGACGCAGAGGTCGTCGTCGTCGACAACGCTTTACCTGCTTTACGGAGCGCAGGATTGCAAAAGGCGTCAAGAAAGTGTGCACGAAAGCATCCGAGACCACAAACCGTCGAATAGAAATTAAGGTATTACCAGAAAGGTGCAGGATCTGATAAAGGGAGAACCATCCTATCCATGCATGCACATGCACGTATCACGTATGCTCAAGAGTTGATCGGATGAGTGACACTCACTAACCTGCACTAGGCGACGGCGCCGTTTGGCCTGCCTCCGCCGGAGCATATGGACGTCGATCATCATACTGGCCGGAAGACCCTGGCATTGGAGGCACAGATCTACTTGGCCCTGCATACATATGTATTTATGGAGAATATGTTAATACTATATCAGAGTTGATCATTACTAGCTTACTCCGATCGTGCGATGGGCGAATTGGATATCTGGAGGCGCTGGCTCACCCTTCCCCGACATGCTCAGTCTTGGAAACCTTCGTGTCCGGGTGTTTTCGGCTAGCTGTGTCGTTTGAGTTAATTTGGTGCTAACTGCTTTCAACATTCGTGGGCTACCCCATGGAGTATATATACAATGGAGAGACGGTAAAATCCTGGAAATTTCATCGATATCTGATTACATATGCATCATATATATACAGTCTGCTCATCGATCAAGTGTTTGTTTTTTCTTAGAATTATGCGTGGTGTGCAAACCCTTTGCTATAAAGAGAGCCAATGCAACTAGTCCTTGACCTGGCGCATTTTTTCCTTGGACTCCCGCGTATAGCTTCTGGCCGGCACGGTAGCAGTTAAGGTCGATGTAGACGTCCTCTGTATATTTATTTGAAATATAACTTCGATTCAAATGATGTTATTGCCTGCAATGTGCGCCCTTGAAGAAAAGTCCTCACAACATGACGAAACATGTAACAGTTGCTAAGTTTCCTAGCCCGTCGGTACCTTTCCATGAACCTCGTCGAACTTGAATTAATCTTTCTGATATCAGCTTGTAGACAGATCGTTGCTCTACCATGGAAAACATCTCACGATATGTAATTAATAGCCTTGACGAAGGTCTGGAAATTTAACTGAAATCCAAGGTCTCATTATGTGTTATTTCCGTCACATTTCCATGCAAATCAAAACACACCGACACATCGCGGACGTCCATTTCCGAATTAACAGAGAGGTTCGATTAATTTCTAGTAGTACATGACTTCCGGAGAGAGGTCAATACAACAACTTGTTCTCCGAGTCGTTTGCGTGTGGAATGCAGGCAGTACATATATATGTTGCTTATGGCGTATCCTAGGATGACCAATCGATCCAGGCTGACGTTAATATGTGGTATTGTGTGTGGAGAAGGAGAGGAGGAGGAGGATCGATGCAACAGCTTCAGCCATGAATATGCATGCTTAATCAAGTGTCCCAACCGTGGAAAAAACTGGTATGGAACGGCTGGTCAGTACCTTAGATGGGAAGATGATTGTGTATTTCTCGGAACACGTACTTCTACTTTCTCATGGCCCAGATGGCTATACGCATGTGTTATCCTTCTTTCGTCACATTCCGTGGTGTCAACACATAAATTTCACTGTTACCCACTCCCTCTGTCGTGGTATCGATTCCGATAATAGAAAGGGGGTAAGATAACGGAGCATGATCTATCAAGATGTACATGGGTGACACGGTGGTTTTAGCGAGTTCGGGCCTCTCACAGTGGAGATAATAACCCTACGTCTCGTGCTCCGGAGAGGCTTTGTTTTATCTGTCATGGACATGAGTTACATGGTATAGAGAGAGCCAGAGCTCC
The DNA here is from genome assembly GCF_904849725.1 of Hordeum vulgare subsp. vulgare. Taxonomy (NCBI): domain Eukaryota; kingdom Viridiplantae; phylum Streptophyta; class Magnoliopsida; order Poales; family Poaceae; genus Hordeum; species Hordeum vulgare. Next base: position 480,525,552 of record NC_058522.1, read on the forward strand.
AGGGAAGGAATGAGCCCGCAGGGGGAGAAGAAGAAGAAGAAGATGTCCCTTAGCTATGTGGAGGGAGGTGGCTTATATAGAGTGCGCCACCTCCTCACCTCTTATGTTACAAGATGGGGCATTGATGCCATAATGTCAGCCCACTACAAATGTCTTGCCGACTGTTGGTATTTGCATGACCGAGTGAGTCATACGATCGAGTGGTTGACTGTCATCCGAGTGGATGGAATGTACTTGTCTGAGTGGATCCGTACCGAGTGGATTAGATGTTGTCACGATCCAGTAGTAATTTCCCTTGTAGTCCTTAAACTAATAACGAGGTGCCCTTGGGTAGGACGTATTGGTCAGACCTATGACCCTACCCTAGGGCTATATCCCCGTCATTAGCCCCCGAATGGATCAGGGTCCGAGTGGTGAAGGTGTCGATGTAAATCTTGTAGCAGCAGACCGAACTTGAACGTGCTTCAGAGCCTTGCAAAATTATGCGTTAATTGAAGTCTTCATCATTCGTCCTGATCGATTCCGCTGAGTAGTACGTCCGAGTGAACTTAAGAATTGAAGTAGATCCGAGTGACCAACAGGATCTTGAGACTTTGACCGACTGCTGGTAGTCGGTTGGAATCTGTTGAATCTGTTGAACTTGGATGTTGTTGGTGGACCTGACCAAGCAGAATGTTTCTTTTTTGTATTTCTCTTCCTGTGGGGGCACGCTCAGTGCACCCACTGGGTGTAGTCCCCGAGCCTCTGTCGGACTAGATGAGTCTGGCAGAGGGTTTAAGACTTCCAGTGCTTGTCGTGTTGAATGTTTGTTGAATCTGCATTATATGATTTCTGGATCAAAGTCAAGTCTCCGAGTGTATTTTTTAACTTAGGCGATACGGGGTCGCAGCTAAGTTCCCGAGTGTGGAGCGTGTCTGTACTCGGAGTAGTTTTTACTTAGGCGATACAGAGTCGCAGTGAAGCCCCCGAGTGCGGAGCATGTCCGCACTAAGAGTTGTTTTTAACTTAGGCGATACAGAGTCGCAGCTAAGCCCCCCCGAGTGTGGAGCATGTCCGCACCCGGAGTAGTTTTAACTTAGGCGATACAGAATTGTAGCTAAGCCCCCGAGTGTGGAGCATGTCCGCACTCAGAGTTGTTTTAACTTAGGCGATACGGAATCGCAGCTAAGTCCCCGAGTGTGGAGCATGTCCGCACTCAGAGTAGTTTTGAACTTAGGCGATACGGAGTCGCAGCTAAGCCCCCGAGTGTGGAACGTGTCCGTACTCGAAGTAGTTCTAACTTAGGCGACACAGAGTCGCAGCTAAGTCCCCGAGTGTGGAGCATGTCCGCACTCGGAGTAGTTTTGAACTTAGGCGATACGGAGTCGCAGCTAAGCCCCCGAGTGTGGAGCATGTCCGCACTCAGAGTTGTTTTTAACTTAGGCGATATAGAGTCGCAGCTAAGCCCCCGAGTGTGGAGCATGTCCGCACTCGGAGTTGTTTTTAACATAGGCGATACGGAGTCGCAGCTTAGCCCCCGAGTGTGGAGCATGTCCGCACTCGGAGTTGTTTTTAACATAGGCGATACGGAGTCGCAGCTAAGTCCCCGAGTGTGGAGCATGTCCGCACTCGGAGTTGTTCTTAACTTAGGCGATACGGAGTCGCAGCTAAGCCCCCGAGTGTGGAGCATGTCCGCACTCGGAGTTGTTTTTAACTTAGGCGATACGGAGTCGCAGCTAAGCCCCCGAGTGTGGAGCATGTCCGCACTCGGAGTTGTTTTTAACTTAGCCGATACGGAGTCGCAGCTAAGCTGAGCGGTGGCGCGCAGGGCAGCCGAATGATGAAGACGTGCCACACGGAGTGGCGATGCGCATGGCATCCGAGTGAGGTAGACGATTCTGGCTGAGTGGCAACGCGCGGGGTGGGCAAGTGATGTATGTCGAGGAGGCGTCCGACCCACCGACGGCACGCGGGGCGGCCGTGTCCACTACGTCATTGAAAGGGCTTCCGAACACGTAAAAACGCATGAATGATTGTTGCGGCGACTGAGCCTGAGCAGCGACGAGGATGGCGCACAGATGCGTCGAGTAACCTGTGTATGAAAAATAGCACAAGCCAGCATAAAAAATTATCAAAGTAATATGATCTTTTCTGAAATAGTTTGTGTAAATTGCACCCATAGACACCCGCTGGGTGTGCCACGTGGTTGTACTTGTGCAGGATCCGACTGTACTTATGCAAGTGAAGGATTCGACTGAACTCGTTTGAGTAGTGGACCAAAACGAAGCGGAAGTGAAGTGTTCCCACATAAAAATAAACAACCTAGTGCAGAGGTACACTCGGTGGCGTGGCCTCCGAGTGAACGTCATGTGTGACTTCCTCGACACTCGGTAATGTAGAAACGATTATTTAATAGAATGCAGTCTGTGAAAAATGACTTAGCTGCCTGACGACGCGCGGGGCGGTCGAGCGAAGTAGACACGTCCGGCTGAGTGGCGACGTGTTGGGCGGTCAAGCGATGAAGACGCGTTTATCTGAGTGGCGACACGCGGGGCGGCCGAGTGACGACGCGTAGAGCAACCAGGTGACGAAGGAGCCTCCAGCCGAGTGACGACGCGCGAAGGTGCCGAGTGATGAAGGAGCGTCCAATCGAGTGGCGGCACACGGAGCTGCCGAGTGACGAAGGAGTCTCCAACCGAGTGAGGATGGCGTGTCTTGCTGACTGACGATGCGCGAAGCTACCGAGTGCTGACGACGGGTCCGACTGAGGGACGGCGCGCAGGGCGGCCGAGCGCTCTCCGACTGAGTGACATCATGTAGGGCCGCCGAGTGATGACGACGCGTCCGGCTGAGTGGCGATGCGCGGAGCTACCGAGTGATGACGACGCGTCCAGTAGAGTGACGACGCGCGGAGTGGCCGGGTGACGATGGAGCGTCCGGCTGAGTGGCGATGTGCGGAGCTACCAAGTGATGACGACGCGTCCAGTAGAGTGACGGCGCGCGGAGTGGCCGGGTGACGATGGAGCGTCCGGCTGAGTGGCGATGTGCGGAGCTGCCGAATGATGACGGCGCACGTCTGACTCAGCGACGACGTGCAGGACGGCCGAGTGATGACGACGCGCGTCCGACCAAGCAACGACGCGCGTTCGACCGAGCGACGACGCGTAGAGCGGCCGAGTGATGATGATGCTTTCGACTGAGCGACGGCATGCAGGGCGACCGAGTAATGATGACGCGTCTGACTAGAATAGACAGTCCGTTCAAATAAACTGTTGTTCGGGGACGATGACGACCGAGTGACCCTGCAAGTTAGTAGCAAGTATAGCTACGAATATATATTTTGCTGGATTAAAACGTGCTAGAATAGATGCTATTTTACAAGGAATAAATACCACGGATGGTTATACTTGCATTCATGCAATATTAACCATTCATGAAAACAGTGTGATGGAAGTCTTGCATGCAGCAATTACTAAATTGATGCGATCGTACCTCACCTTATGAGCCATTTAATGAGGCCATTAGGCCCATTACGAGGCATTGAACGGCCACGTCGTTCCGTTACCATTTTTCTGCATGCGTTGAATTAATCAAGTAAAAGACCCACGTAATGCATGCACTTACAAGCCATTGACCGACTACCCGTTACAGATCAAGGCTGATTCGTAGGTTGTCATCACAGCACGCCTCGACTCAGGAGACCCTTGCCGACGACCGGTGAAGGAGGAAGGAGCGTTGTGTGCCTGCGCCGGCTCGGCCTTGAGCCTCAACCCCGAAGGTCGTCGCCGAGCAGCCGATAACACGAGGCCGGAGTCGGCGACGAGACGAACGGCATTGACGGCCGTGTGTGTGCTCAATAACAACGAAGTTGGAGAAGACGATGAAGCGGACGACGCCGGAGGCCACGTATGGTAACGACGAAGTGGGCGGTGCCAGAGCCGCGCGTGTCAACGATGAAGCGGCCGGCGCTGGAGGCCGCGCGTGGCGACGACGAAGCAGGCAGTGCCCAAGCCGCGCGTGGCAACGATGAAGCGGCCGGCACCGGAGGCCGCACATGGCAACGACGAAGCGGGAGGTGGCAGAGCCGCGCGTGGCGACGATGAAGCGGCCGACACCGGAGGCCGCGCATGGCGACTATGAAGCGGCTGGCACCGGAGGCCGCGCATGGCGACGATGAAACGGCTGGCACCGGAGGCCGCACATGGCGACGACGAAGCGGGAGGTGCCAGAGCCGCGCGTGGCGACGATGAAGCGGCCGGCACCGGAGGCCGCGCAAGGCGACGATGAAGCAGACGCCGCCGGCGGCGAGAAATCGATTTGCCACTTGTGGTTGAAGAAAAATAACCATATACATCATGGCTCAATAGACGCTATGCCCCACGGTAGGCGCCAACTGTCGTGGTATCGATTCCGACAGTAGAAAGGGGGTAAGATAACGGAGCATGGTCTATCAAGATGCACATGGGTGACACGGTGGTTTTAGCGAGTTCGGGCCTCTCACAGTGGAGATAATAACCCTACATCTCATGCTTCGGAGAGGCTTTGTTTTATCTGTCATGGACATGAGTTACATGGTATAGAGAGAGCCAGAGCTCCAGGGAAGGAATGAGCCCGCAGGGGGAGAAGAAGAAGAAGAAGAAGATGTCCCTTAGCTATGTGGAGGGAGGTGGCTTATATAGAGTGCGCCACCTCCTCACCTCTTATGTTACAAGATGGGGCATTGATGCCATAATGTCAGCCCACTACAGATGTCTTGCCGACTGTTGGTATTCGCATGACCGAGTGAGTCATACGACCGAGTGGTTGACTGTCATCCGAGTGGATGGAATGTACTTGTCTGAGTGGATCCGTACCGAATAGATTAGATGTTGTCACGATCCAGTAGAAATTTCCCTTGTAGTCCTTAAAATAATAATGAGGTGCCCTTGGGTAGAACGTATTGATCAGACACCCTACCCTAGGGCTATATCCCCGTCACCCTCCGTTCTACTCCCTCCGTCCTGAAGTAAATGACGCAAGAGAGAATTTTTTTTACACTAATGTCAATTTTACACTACAGTCCAATACATTTTGAATTCTGACTAGAAGCTCCAGCACGGCAGAACCTCCCGATCCCCCGCAGCCCCTCGCACGGGCAGGATCTCGCCAGCTGGTCCCCAAGCTCCTGCTGGCGTTGGCTTCAGGATCTTGCACTGGTTTGCCTCAAGCTCCTGCTGGCGCCTCTGTAGGATCCCCAGTACCTGGGTAGGATCACCCTGCTCGCACTGGAGGAGCTCAAGGTCCTGAAGCTCATGCTCGAGGCTCTGCTCGTCGGAGCAACTCCCCGTCAGGCTCCTGCTCGCACTGCAAGATCTGATTGTCGGAGCTCCTTCTCCCACTGCCGCCACTGGAGCTCCCTCCTCAAGCTCCTGTCCTCAAGCTCTCGTTCCCGCTTGAGGCTCTGCTCGCCGGAGCCCCTCCACGGCAGGCTCCTGGTCGAACTCCAGGCCCTGCTTCCTAGATCTCCTTCTACCCCTGCCGCCGGTGGACCTACTGCCCCCTGCCCACGGCCCCTGCTCGCCGGATCGAGGCTTCAGGCTTCTTTTGCTTCTCCTCCACAACACTTCCAATTCATCTTGTGCAAATTTAGACAAAATTTGGTGATTCCGGTTGCAGCTCAATTCTAGAGGTACTCAAACTATCCCTGACATGAAAAAATGGTCAATAAGTTGAGTTGTCAAAAATGGTTAGCAAGAATCTATCTAGGCTATCTGTTTATCAAGAAATTGATAGTACTCCAAATAGCCAATAAATCTAATGCTTAACTATGCAGAAGCAAATGAACCTTGGGGCATATTTTTAAATTGCATTTGAATTTATTCAGAATTATGGCCACGACTGCTCGGCCACTTTGGGTACATCATTTGGACTAAAAATGCATTTGTACTGTAGAGAAATTAATTGTACTGAAGATTAAATGATGACTTCATAACTGTACTAAATTAACTGTACTTCAGATCCATGTGGAAATTACTCCAAATCAGCAGAAAATACTGAACATGATAGACGGCCAAAGTGTGTGTTCCCACACAACTTACAACCTACATAGCAACCAAAGTGTGTGTGTATGCAAAGATTTACTTCCTAGTTTCAAGTTAAAACTACACCATACAAACCAGAGCAAAATTTGCAAATCAGAAACATCTCTCCAAGATAAAACTAATTTTTTCTCCCTAGATTCCAAGGAGCAAGTATTAAGATACAATAATCAACTCTACCTATTTATCCCAAGTAATCAAATTTCTTTTCACGTAAGTTCTTTTGAAACTTGTTGAATGTAATCAACTTCCTTTTGTAGGTCTGTTAATCTACTCAAGTTTAACCAGTGAAGCAGCACCAGCAGCAACACATACCTGCAATAACAACAACAACCATGAATACCACCACCACCACCACCACCAGCAACACCGGCAACAGCAACAACACCAGTAGTAGCAGTAACCAGCACATACCTGTAGGTAATATTTCAAAGCATTCAATTAAATTTACTATCAAAATTCAGTGAAAATGGGGAAGCACACATGAACCTAGATAAATTCACTAGAGTTACCATTTGCATGTTCTCTATCTCATAATTTAAGATCTACTTGCACTGGCTAGATGACTTACCCTTTGCTCCTTATTTCTCAAAAGATGAGATGTTGTTGGATGAGGAAGAAGCATTTAATCAAGAAGCAACAAGAAGAACTTCAGTGAACCTATCACATGAGGAAAGATTTGGTGTCTATTTTGGTTTGAAAGTGATCAAGAACAGAGATGGAGCTATTCAGAAAGAGGACAAGATACGCATTGCAAGCCTGATGAATACAGGCATACAAACGGTTGAAAGAATATGCAGAGATGCAAATAAAAAAAATTGCAGAATGCCATGAAGTGATTGTTGCCAGCAAAAGGAAAGGTAGAGTTGGAAGGAAGAGAAAAGATCTAGATCTGTCAAGGGCATCGACAATCCCACTCAATAGAAGGAGAACAGTTCGAGCTATAGCAAGGTCTCTCGGTATTCCCCGTTCGACCCTACACAGGCGATTTAAGTTAGGTGAGTTGAAGCATGTCAGTAGCACCGTGAAGCCTTACCTGAAGCCAAAAAATAGAATTGCAAGACTGAAGTTCTGCATCTCAATGCTCGATGAGCTTTGGATCTCAACTCCATGTCCTCTTTTCAAGCCGATGACAGATATGATACAAATAGATGAAAAGTGGTTTGATATGACAAGGGTGAAGAATACATACTATCTACTCCCACAAGAACCAACACCTGAGCGACCCATTCCGAATTCGAACTACATTGGCAAGGTCATATTCTTGACCGTTGTGGCCAAGCCAAGATATAATGATGACGGAGAGGTCATGTTTGATGGCAAGATCGGGACTTGGGCCTTCGTTGAAGAGAAAGCAGCAGTTAGAACGAGTCAAAACAGAGCTAGAGGAACCAAAGAACTCAAAAATGTGAAGGTGACACGAAATGTGATGCGGGACTATCTATGCAACAAGGTGATCCCTGCTATACAAGACAAATGGCCCGGTGAAGATATTTGAAGAACCATCTTCATATAACAAGATAACGCCAAGCCACATGTCCTACCTAATGACGTGGTTTTTCAAGAAGGCGTAGCACAAATAGATCTTGACATTCGGTTATTGCAACAACCACCCAACATCCCCGATATGAATGTTTTAGACATTTGCTTGCACAACTCACTTCAGTCCCTAATTGATTGCTTATCATCTAAATTTATCTAGAAATTGGTAGAGGGTGTGGAGGAAGAGTTCAAGAACTATGAGGTTGAGAAGTTGTTTTGAATCTTCGTGACACTACAGGCAATTATGATTGAGGTGATGAAAAATAAAGAAGGCAATGAACTTACACTTCCGCATTTGCATAAAGATCGCCATCAAAATGAAGGAAGGTCGACAATCTTTCTATCTTGCGACGCTCGATTAGTTGCGGAGACCAATGCCCTTATAGAGGAAGGAGAGAGAAGGGAGTGAGGGAAGGAGAGAGAAGGGAGTGAGGGAAGGAGAGAGAGGAGCTTTATATTGTATACTATTGTGTTTAAATAATTGGAGTAATGTGGAATTTATGGCAATTTGAGTAGCTACTTAAACATGATCATCTACTCATGAATTATTGTGTGTGATGTATGTCCATGAACCAGCAGTACAACCTCACATAAAAATCCCCCGTCATTTTACTTAACCATAACATCTCCTTGTTCGGGATTTAGAAAAACAATTTGCTTGTTCAGGATTTAACCATAACAAACTTGAGAAAAATGAACGGATCAAAGCACGCACCTGATGGCCGGTGGGCTGGTGGACGACGGTGCGACACGGGTCGCCGGCCTGACCTACGTCTTCCTCCTCTCCACCCCTGCGGGCGCCGCCATCGCATGCCTCCTCGCCGCCGACCCGCAACACTTTGCCAAGCGGTACGTGTGCACCGTCGCCGACCTGCTCGGCGAGCACAGCCTCCTCCGCACCTGGCACCGCGCGCACCGTCGCACGCGCCATTCCTTCACGGGCCTCTTCGCCTTCGTTCCCACGACCGCCTTCGCCACCGGGTCGAACTTCCACGCCACGAGATCTACAACGCCACCACCGGATCCGGCACTTCTGCCACCGGATGCGTCGAAAAATCGACGCTTTTTCTGCCACCGAGCGTTGGAGATGAAGCGTGAGGCAAGGGAAGGTGAGGGAGGAGAGGAGTGACTGCGGAGATGGGAGGACTTGTTTGTGGTTAAGTAAAATGGTGAGGGCTTTTTTGTAAATACCTCGCCGCGTCACTTAATTCAGGATGGAGGGAGTATAATATAAGGTTTCATAAGGTTTTGTGCAAGTCAACTTTAGGTACGTTTGAGCAAGATTGCAGAATAAATATCAACATGTACTATACAAAACAAATTAAATATGAAAGTACTTTTCATGATGGATCTAACGATACAAACTCGATAATATAGATGTTGATATTAATTATTTTCTAAAAACTTGGTCAAACATGCCCACATTTGACTTTTCAAAAAACGGATACACTATGTTTACATTTTCTAAGTAATGCACATTAACCTGTATAGCATACTAGTACTAATTTGAGTGATCCATGCGTCCATTATTTATGTACATGGGTTGGGGACATATGGACCCCCCATCGCGTATCATTTGATTTTTAGTTCTTTTTCTGAGTAAATGATGTGACAACTGTCAGCGCCTGTGTTTTGCTAGGATAGTGCATAAAGGAAGGGAATTCGTAGCATGCAGGGATGGGGACATATGGACCCCCATCGCTGATCTGCGTCAACGTTTGGAAAATGATTTATATACATGGGTTGTTTGCTCTTCCTTTTTGTGTGTAATCCATTTGTTTGTCATGGTGATATAGCTTTTTTTGGCCAGAAAAACTTTTGATCTATTCATTTGTAATCATGACAGTACAAACAAACATCACAACTAATAAAAACTGCATCCAGATCCATAAACCATCTAGCGACGACTACAAGCACTGAAGCAAGCCGAAGGCGTGCCGTCATCATTGTCCCTCCCTCTTCGGAGCCGGACAAAATTTGTTGTAGTAGACAGTCGGAAAATAATCATTCTAAGGCCCCGTAGGACCAACGCACCAAAACAGCAACCGCCGCCATTGAATAGTAGCATATAACAGAATGATCCAACCTGAAGAAACACGAACCTCGAAGAAATACGACAAGATCTGAGCAAATCCACAAAGGACAGATCTGCTGGAGACACACCTCCACAAGCCCACCAATGATGCTAGATACACCACATGCACGGGGTAAGGCGGGAGAACCTTATTCCATCTTCACAGAGCCGTCATTGTCTCGTCTTCGTGAGTAGGACACAAAACCCTAACAAAACTCGAAGGAACGTCTAAAAATGGAGCCCTCCCGCTGGGGAGGGTCGAGATCCACCATGCTGCCATGGCCCTAAGGCCAATGGAGATGACTCGGACTGGCGGCGGCACCGACGAGAGGCACAGAAACCCTATCTTTTGGGGGGAGAAGGGGGATACATTGGTGTGTTTTTTAAGGATGGTATACATGTTGGTGTGCGGTTGGGTATTTTTTTTGGGTCGCCTAATAGTGAAATACAGAATCAAACGTACAAATATAGTAGGGATAAGCAAAAAAAATCATTATGCCCATTCTTTCTCTTGTTCTTGTTGATTCTTGTTTGTTTTTATCATGTTTTCTCGTGCAATAACATCCATCTTGGACCATCATTTCCTTCAAATAAAGAGAAGAGAGCATGTGTTTTTCATAACGATTGAAGGTTTTCAACGATATGAGCAAACAGAGAGTATACTTACCAGAATATCCTATAGATTTTGATGAAAATCTTTGTTCTTCGTTTATATTTTCATAACATACCTTTTTATTGTAGTAGGCCTCTTAAATATCTCTAATAATTGTTGACTCTAATCATTGATGTTTATATTGCTACATATGTGTTGTTCTACTAGTTAGTTTTCTTCAAATAATTTTGTTGTTCAACATATTGAGTCCGGGTAGTATGAAATATTATGATCTCAAATCTTATAATCCAAATAAAAATAGTGTCACCACCTTCATGTATCTAAAATGTGTTGAGTTAAGTTGCAATGTCCAAAACTTAATGTTATGAACCTAAACTAGTAAGTTACTCGTAATGAAACTTAAGTTATTCATAAATTATGTTTATTTCTTAGTTAAACTTTATAACTAATCATATTGTAATGATTCTTATGTGTCATTCTTGCAATAGATTCGAACAATAACTCTAATACTACCTGAATATGTGACATACATGTTTATATCGGTATCTATGTGTTATAGTACTCGTTTGTTTGTCGATGGACTATGTTCTTGGACATATTGATGTTGTGTAGTGTGGATATTATTGTGTGGAATCTTGCAATGCAATCAAAATAGTCGCACTAGGTTTATGTATGTCAAAAGAATTGAGTTAAATTACCTGGGTTGAAACTTAATGTTATGGAACTAAACGACAGGTTAATGGCAATGGAACTTAACTAATACGTCTTTTGACTTATTTGTGAGTTCAACTTCATAAGTGACAATATTACAAAGAACCTATGTGCAATTATTATCATTGAAAGGAAAAAAATTCTAGTAATTGCTTGTTTGTATAAAGAACTGACTTGAGTCGCTAACAATGAAACTTCAGTTGATGGGGACAAGTTTGAAAGCACAATTCTTCCAAAGAAAGCACAATCTGCCCAGGCTTTCAACTAATTTTTAGTGGATAATTCATTCTAGAACAATGGTAATTTAAATAAAAAACAAAGTTGTTCAAAATAATGTGGAGTTTCGCTTACCTCACAACGTATTTCAAATGGAAAATTTAGTGATTATATAAAAGATACTTACCCACAAATCATAAACTTTCATTTTTATAGTTTACAAGTTCAAGTTACAGTTTACTTACGTAGAGATCTATATTGCATTTGACGGCGAGATATTATGTAACTCGAGAATTTAAGCTAAGCCATCCTAAATGAATCTATGAGTGAAATATAAAACAGGATGATATATAGACAAAGATATTAAGTCAATAGTTAAAGTCTTCTCGTCATTACACAAATATTGCATGTGTAGTACCGGAACAAGGCGAGTTTGGTGTTTGCTTGAGAGGGAAAATACATCAACATGTATTCCATGAAAACATGGTATTATTTATTGTACTTGAGTTTTAAATAATCGTTACACATATTTTTGTCTTATTTCAATTGTTTAGGTAATAAAGCTCCATATAGTATTTTGAAACAAGTTTATGTTCTTAGTAATGTTCATGTAGCATCACGAGATGATTTATTTGAATAAGGTTTTTGCGGTGTCTTTTATTCTAAATATATTTGATTATTATTTGTATTGCAAAACGTAGTGAGAGCCTTCAAGCAACGTTGAAACTATCATTGAGGGAGAAAGAATGACCATGTAAATAAATGGTAAAACTTTTATTTGAAATAATTGTATTTCTTGGGAAAATAAGACAACATGTTAATTAATAAATGCATTGTAGGTTCAAATACAAAATTTCAATTATTAAGCATGAGCCAAGTGAAAAGTGTTGAGCATGATGATGGCAAAATCTAATACATCTAGTGTATCATTTTTCGAAGACAATATTTACGAATTTGGTTTAGACTTGTATAAAAAATGTCATGCGGTATTACAAAGATGTCCAAATTAATATGGTTGGAGATATTGATTTTGGTTATTTCCAATTATGATATTGCGAGAGACAAGAGAATTCTATGTACTGAATTACAATTTAATGTTTGATACAATGCGGTTAATCCTACCTTTGAAAGTAGAGCATGGAAATTTTTAGGAATGTATTTTATGAACAGAAAATGAAGAATTTGACTGGCAAGTAAATTTATTTATTTTGAATACTAATTTTTTTATTACCAAAATGCTACTATTTATAGTATTTATTGCTTCAGCTTGTGGATAAAACATTATAAGCCAAGGTATTTGTAATTTTATGAAAGTGATAAAGAAGAGCAGCTTACTGGAACAAAGACTATGGATCATGAGGTATATATTGCATGTGTCTAAACGGTAAGTTAAATGATAGCCAAAACTATGTATTGACTCATTTACATCACACAAGGATTTTCATTTAGCTAGAATTTCCTGTAAGTATTGTAGTTATGATATTTGATTATCCAACATGTCCTCATTATTGAACCTTAATTATAATAAAACTGCCATGAGGACAATGGATTATGCTAAAATTGATGTAACGAATGTGAAGTGAATACAAGATATATTTATTGGAAGCAATGTGTAGTATGATATTTCTTCTTCAAGAATGGTAATTTCTCTCTTTTTATTATTATCTAACATAGTTTGTTGACTTATGTACCTCTAATGTCATATTTTATATTGTGTAAAATAAATTCAGTTTGCGATTGATGTGCCAATGCACCGAGGTTGGTCAACTTATGTGTGGGATATGAAGGAGAAAGTTATTAGTATTTATATCCACAATGTGCAAATTGTATGAAAGAGAAGAATGAAATATGTACAAATAAAATAAATAAAACATTTTTGAATCTTGAAAAAGTTATTTAGTAGTTGGAGTTTATCTCATGATATTGGTTAGTGAAAGTAAATTCACAATTCAAATGATACACCATTGCAAATATTCGACCCCTTATACATGCATATTGAAACACATTTTTTGTAATAATCATGTGGAGTGGAGAGAAGGTTCATGAACTTTCATAATAACAATGTACATTGATTTGGATCAAGTGAAATACAAGCTGAATAAGATGACTAAAAATGGTAGGTATCATCTTAATTTCAATATCTTCTATACTAAGATTTACATAATCGAATAATTTCATTTGTAGTACACAATAAAGGAAAACTTCATTTACTTCTTCAAGAAGAAATCAAGGAATTTTAAATGAGATTATTTATTCAAGAAATTATTTTTTGTGTTTGTGATTATGTTCTTATGTTCCACATTTATCATTTGGTATTAAGGGTTTCAAACTTTCAATAATATGTAATAATATAATCTTTCAAGTGATACCACATACAATACTTGAGTTGTAATAATATAATTTCTAATTTTCTAGAAACTATATTGAAATGTTGATTTCACCGTCTTGCTTTAATTCTTCATCGTATTTCTAAAGTTGGGATGTGAAGCTAGCAATGTATACATATCATGATTCTCCTGCATTTTGGGAGATTTGGAATTTATTTGACTATTTTATAAACCCTAAATTCAATTGGAGTCATATGAAGTCCTTTGCATGAAAACGAATTTTTAAAATTGGTTAAAGGGCAAAAAATATTTTCCCTAAGACTACTATAAGCCCTAGTATTAATATGGTTCTCCTTGAGTTCAAAGAATTAGAAATGTTTTGAATTTTGGCCAATTCAAAATTCATTCAAATATGGGTAAAACAAAAAATTTAACAAATAGAAAAAAACTAGGTGAGCCAAGCCGGTCCACCTCCCTCTCACTTACCGAATTGGTACATGGCGACCTTTTTGCAACCCCCCACACACGATCTCACAGCATCCACTACCCTATGATATCTCTCTGCCTCTCTCTCTCTTTCTAAAACACACACTAACAATAGGCCCCGACTAAGCTCGTCGTCAACATCCACGTGAGTAGCGTGACATGCACCCACAAAGGTCACATCGAGCACACTCCCAAGCTGCAATGGCTCCTAAAACCTGCATACCCATAGGTTCCCACTCCTCTTACCCACTACAACAGCCAAAATTGGACTATTGTCGCCTCCATGGCTAATGGCAGAGAACGATGGTTCTCACACATCTAGATAGTGCCTGATCTACCCCTCCTTTCCGTTTCACCTGGGCATTGTGGCACACCATTTGGACATGCCGCACATGTACGAGATGCCCCCAACAACATTTTTTTCAAAGCAAAGGCAAAAGATTTGCCTCGTATATTAATTAAGAGAGGAGAATCGTTTGTTACAGATGGTGCGCTCATACACGACATGTGGGATTACTCACGCATAATAATCATACCTAGTTTCTTTGCCCCATCGGTGATCAAGAGGTTTGCCTCTTGATCAGTGATGTTTAAGAGGATGGACGGTGGAGCGCTCCTGTGTCGGAATACCCCGAGCATTTCTCTTATTCCACACCGTCCATGAGACAAGCATGATGAGAGAAGCCATTGCCTTCCTATTGGGTACCCCTGAGCCGGTCGTGCCAGCCCACCAGTTTAGCACTAAATCGTCGAGATGTCAAGTCGAGGTGTCAAGGTGATGGAGTCCATATTTCTCCCTAACCAAGCTCCAAAACCTATGCGTGAAATGCCATTTGAAGAAGAGATGTGGACTAGTTTCCTGCTCCCGCTTGCAAAGGGTGCAGAGACCACAGTTTGGCCAACCCCTTTTCTCCAGCCTATCAACAGCCCAAATATGATCTTGGTTAGCCAGTCACACGAATAACTTGGCCTTCGATGGCACCCAAACCCTCCAGATCATATGCCCCATGGGGGAGAAAACCAAGGCAAAAAATTGGGCCTTGTAGGCAGAGGTTGTGGAGTAGTGTCCCCTCGTTGTGTATTTACATACAATGGTATCTTCGGCGAGGTCATCGAGATGGACGTCATCCAACATTGCCCATAAGGTGAAGAACTGACAGATGTGCTCATGGAGACAACGTTCGTGGTTTTGATGTTGATAATACACGCGCTGCCTTTTAGGGCCTCATGCACCTTCCAGTTCTTCCTGGAGGAGGCCATGAAGACGAGCGGTGCCAAATCTCTAGGCTTGCACCCGTGCAGCCATGGCAAGTCCCAGAATGGTGTCTTGGCACCATTACCCACCGTGATTGTCGTTGACACATAGAAGAAGTCCACGTCTTTCTCATCACACGGGTTTCCCAAACCGACCCACAACTTGTGGGGGGCGGTCCACTCGAACAAAGGCCACCTGAAGTGCAGGGCCAACATGAATTTGTATGTGTTTAACACTCCAAGGCCTCCATATTTCGGCGAACGACAGACAATATCATAGTTTACTTTGCACTTGCCACCTGTCGTCTTGTCCGACCCCTACCAAAGGAAGGCTTGCTCTAGCTTGTTGATGTTGTGCAGGTTGACATGTGGTATGACCAATGAGGTGATGAAGTAGACAAATAGCAATGAAATGACGGACTTAACCAGTACCGTGCACCCAAAGGTGGTAATGTTCTAGCCCTCATAGGTGAAAAGCTTGCTCACAACCTTATCCTTGAGGAACTGGAAGTCCCCTGTCTTCAACTTCCTGAAGGATAGAGGGAGGCCCAGGTATCTGAGGGGGAAGGCGGTCTTCTTTGCCGGAAGGCTCTGCAGAATGCACTCAAGGTTTAGGTGATTGCATCTGATGCAAACAACCGAGCTCTTGTGGAAGTTGGTCCACAGCTTCCCGAACCTCCCGTGTTGCTCCCGAAAGTGACGGGGAGGGAACCCTACACGTCAGTCCCTCGCCCCACCTCCCTCCCTCCCTCCCTACTGTAGGCAGGCGCAGACGGGCAAAGCTCGGTCGGCATGGCGGCGGCGGGGCATCTCCTTCTCCCCCGTCCGTGGGGGGCGGCGCGGGACGACGCCTTGGGGCGGCGGTGCTGGGCTGCCGCGGTGCCTGGCAGCGCGACGATCGGCCTGCAGAGCGTCCGGTTGGTAGCAGCACGGCGATGACCTGGGTCCTGGGTGTGGTGCGGAGGCTGTAGTGGTTTAGCCATGGTGGCGCCGTGCGGGCGGGCGTCCGGCCTGATCCGGGTGGATCTGGCGCGTGGAGCGGTGCGGGGTGCTGCTCGGTGCTTGGCTATGCTCCAGATGGGGATCAGCCATAGCTGCTGGCTGCGGTGGCCGTCAGACCTCCCCGCGGGCATCTTGAGGCATGAAGGTGGATGCAGGGGGTGCTTTTCTTCGGTCAGAGGAGGGGGCGTCTTGTGAGGAGGCGATGGGGGTGAGGGGCTGGGTCGGGTGCGGATGCTCGGTGGCCGGAGTTGCCGACTACCATGAGCTACCCCCATCTGGATCTGTGTTGCCCAGATGTGATGGGGAGGTACCCATCATCCATGGGTTCGATGGCTGGCAGTAGGCTGGTTTCGCGGACCGACCGCCGGTGCGGAGTTTGACATGGTCCTCCGGCACGGGGTTAGTTTCCTCTCGCACGAGTCCCGGCGCACGGTCGTCGTAGAGCTCCTACGCAACTCTCGGCCAACTCTGGTCAGGGCAAGGCGGGAGCTTGCGGGTCGTTTGGTGAGTCTCGACACCTTATGGCGTCAATGATGGTCTGTGGCTGTGGTGGTCGGGGCATCGCGGACCGGCTATCGAATCAGTGCAAAAGGTCGCGGATTTGGCGTCGTCTGAGTGGTGGCTCGACGATGGACATCGGCAGTCTCAGGGTCGCACTCCCCTCGGTCCACCGGGATTGGAGGGGCGTGTATGTGACGGCACCCCTACGGTGGTGATGGTGACCCGGGCCCGGGGGCTAATGTCGGGCTTTTCCTGCCATGGTCTATGCATTGGGATGTGGTCAGTTGGTGATGTCTCGTGGCTTGGTTGCCGGGGCGACGGCCGTGGAAGGTAGTGTGCATGGTTGGCTGTCCGGCGGGCACCATGGCAGAGGTGGTGTCTGCTTCCCTTGGTCGTGTGGGCGGTGGGGGTCGTAGAAGCGGGTGGCTCAGGCGCGCTCTTTGTCCTTGGCAATGGCGGCGCCCTGATCCGGATCTGGTGTTCAGGACTCATCACACTATTCCTAAAGGCATCGTTGAATCATGGGAGCAACCGGGCGAAAGCCCCGCGCTTTGGCGTCGTCAATGGTGACGCATTTCGGCGCCATTCCCTTCTTGAAGACGTCGTTGTGGTGCTCCTTTCATGTTGGAGTTCTGGGTGAAAACCTTTGTCCGTGCGGACTCGGCAACGGCGATGCTTTGCGCCGTTCTCCCTCCTGAGGGCATTGTCGTGGAGCTTAGGTCTAGTATGGCATAGTGTGAAGGTGCTCCCAGATCTTCCTTTGCTTTGTTTCGTTTCGGAGTGTAGCCGTTTGTGGTTTATGTGATTCATGTATCTTGGGATCGGCTTTGTAAGAGGGTCACCTCACCAACTTCTATCGTACGGCCATGTACTTTAAACGGTTGTTGCTTTATATATAAAACGGGACGAAACCTGTTTTGATAGTTGGTGCACAATTCGGTGATCTCCCCAAAAACGCGCAAGATGGCCGAGAAATTATCAATATCCTTTCTAAATGGGGCATCATCTGTGTACAATAAGGTATGAACCATAACCCTGTTGGAATTATGCCCTAGAGGCAATAATAAATATAGTTATTATTATAATTACTGTATCAAGATAATCTTTTATTATCCATGCTATAATTGTATTGAATGAAGACTTATATACATGTGTGGATACATAGACAAAACACTGTCCCTAGCAAGCCTCTAGTTGGCTAGCCAGTTGATCAAAGATAGTCAGGGTCTTCTGACTATGTACAAGGTGTTGTTGCTTGATAACTGGATCACGTCATTAGGAGAATCACGTGATGGACTAGACCCAAACTAATAGACGTAGCATGTAGATCGTGTCATTTTGTTGCTACTGTTTTCTGCGTGTCAAGTATTTGTTCCTATGACCATGAGATCATATAACTCACTGACACCGGAGGAATGCTTTTTGTGTATCAAACGTCGCAACGTAACTGGGTGACTATAAAGATGCTCTACAGGTATCTCCGAAGGTGTTAGTTGAGTTAGTATGGATCGAGACTGGGATTTGTCACTCCGTATGACGGAGAGGTATCTTGGGGCCCACTCGGTAATACAACATCACACACAAGCCTTGCAAGCAATGTAACTTAGTGTAAGTTGCGGGATCTTGTATTACGGAATGAGTAAAGAGACTTGTCGGTAAACGAGATTGAAATAGGTATGCGGATACTGACGCTCGAATCTCGGGCAAGTAACATACCGAAGGACAAAGGGAATGACATACGGGATTATATGAATCCCTGGCACTGAGGTTCAAACGATAAGATCTTCATAGAATATGTGGGATCCAATATGGGTATCCAGGTCCCGCTATTGGATATTGACCGAGGAGTCACTCGGGTCATGTGTACATAGTTCTCGAACCCGCAGGGTCTGCACACTTAAGGTTCAACGTTGTTTTATGCGTATTTGAGTTATATGGTTGGTTACCGAATGTTGTTCGGAGTCCCGTATGAGATCACGAACGTCACGAGGGTTTCCGGAATGGTCCGGAAACGAAGATTGATATATAGGATGACCTCATTTGATTACCGAAAGGTTTTCGGAGTTACCGGGAATGACGAATGGGTTTCGGGTGTTCACCGGGGGGGGGGGGGGGGGCAGCCCACCCCGGGGAAGCCCATAGGCCTTGGGGGTGGCGCACCAGCCCTTGGTGGGCTGGTGGGACAGCCCAAGAAGGTCCTATGCGCCATAGATACAAAATCAAAGAGAAAACAAAAAAAGGAGGTGGGAAAGAAGAGAAGGACTCCACCTTCCAATCCTATGATAGGTCTTCGTGCGCGTAGGAAATTTTTTGTTTCCCATGCGACTTTCCCCAACAGTGGCATCATGAGCTAGGTTCATGCGTAGATGTCTTCTCGAGTAGAACACAAAAGTTTCTGTGGGCGGTGATGTGCGTTTTTCTGCCCTCCTTAGTCTTTTCTTGATCCCGCGGTACTGTTGGAGCGAAGTGGCTCGGACCGACATTACTCGTACGCTTACGAGAGACTGGTTTCATCGCTACGAGTAACTCCGTTGCTCAAAGATGACCGGCGAGTATCGGTTTCTCCAACTTTAGTTGAATCGGATTTGACCGACGAGGTCCTTGGATAAGGTTAAATAGGAATTCATATATCTCCGTTGTGGTGTTTGCGTAAGTAAGATGCGGTCCTACTAGATACCCATGGTCACCACGTAAAACATGCAACAACAAATTAGAGGATGTCTAACTTGTTTTTGCAGGGTATGCTTATGATGTGATATGGCCAACGATGTGATGTAATATATTGGATGTATGAGATGATCATGTTGTAATAGATAATATCGAGTTGCACGTCGATGGTACGGCAACCGGCAGGAGCCATAGGGTTGTCTTTAAACTAACGTTTGTGCTTGCAGATGCGTTTACTATTTTGCTAGGATGTAGCTTTAGTAGTAATAGCATGAGTAGCACGACAACCCCGATGGCGACACGTTGATGGAGATCATGGTGTGGCGCCGGTGACAAGAAGATCGTGCCGGTGCTTTGGTGATGGAGATCAAGGAGCACATGATGATGGCCATATCATGTCACTTATGAATTGCATGTGATGTTAATCCTTTTATGCACCTTATTTTGCTTAGAATGACGGTAGCATTATGAGGTGATGTCTCACTAAAATTTCAAGACGAAATTGTGTTCTCCCCGACTGTGCACCGTTGTTACAGTTCGTCGTTTCGAGACACCACGTGATGATCGAGTGTGATAGACTCAACGTTCACATACAACGGGTGCAAAACAGTTGCACACGCGGAACACTCGGGTTAAGCTTGACGAGCCTAGCATGTGCAGACATGGCCTCGGAACACATGAGACCGAAAGGTCGATCATGAATCATATAGTTGATATGATTAGCATAGGGATGCTTACCACTGAAACTATACTCAACTCACGTGATGATCGGACTTGAGCTAGTGTAAGTGGGTCATGAACCACTCAAATGACTAGAGAGATGTATTTTTGAGTGGGAGTTTAGCAAATAATTTGATTAAGTTAAACTCTAATTATCTTGAACATAGTCTAAGTCCACTTTGAATATATTTGTGTTGTAGGTCATGGCTCACGCGACAGTCATCCTGAATCATAATACGTTCCTAGAGAAAGCTAAGATGAAAGATGATGGAAGCAACTTTGTAGACTGGGCTCGTAATCTTAAGTTGATCCTACAAGCTGGGAAGAAGGATTATGTCCTTAATGCTGCGCTAGGAGATGAACCACCCGCTACGGCTGACCAAGATGTTAAGAACGCTTGGTTAACAAGTAAGGAGGACTACTCAGTAGTTCAATGTGCAGTCTTGTATGGCTTAGAGCCGGGACTTCAACGTCGCATTGAGCGTCATGGAGCATATGAGATGTTCGAGGAGTTGAAATTTATCTTTCAGAAGAACGCCCGGATCGAGAGGTATGAGACCTCCGATAAATTCTATGCTTGCAAGATGGAGGAGAATTCGTGTGTCAGTGAACATGTGCTCAAAATGTCTGAGTACTCAAACCGTCTAGCTGAGCTGGGGATTGAACTTGTTAGAAATATGCCCAAGAGTCAATAATAAATTAGTTATTATTATATTTCTTAGTTCATGATAATCATTTATTATCCATGCTATAATTGTATTGATTGGAAACACAATACTTGTGTGGATACATAGACAAAACACTGTCCCTAGTAAGCCTCTAGTTGACTAGCTCGTTGATCAAAGATGGTCAAGGTTTCCTGGCCATAGGCAAGTGTTGTCACTTGATAACGGGATCACATCATTAGGAGAATCATGTGATGGACTAGACCCAAACTAATAGACGTAGCATGTAGATCGTGTCATTTTGTTGCTACTGTTTTCTGCGTGTCAAGTATTTGTTCCTATGACCATGAGATCATATAACTCACAGACACCGGAGGAATGCTTTATGTGTATCAAACGTCGCAACGTAACTGGGTGACTATAAAGATGCTCTACAGGTATCTCCGAAGGTGTTCGTTGAGTTAGTATGGATCGAGACTGGGATTTGTCACTCCGTGTGACGGAGAGGTATCTCGGGGCCCACTCGGTAATACAACATCACACACAAGCCTTGCAAGCAATGTGACTTAGTGTAAGTTGCGGGATCTTGTATTATGGAACGAGTAAAGAGACTTGCCGGTGAACGAGATTGAAATAGGTATGCGGATACTGACGATCGAATCTCAGGCAAGTAACATACCGAAGGACAAAGGGAATGATATACGGGATTATATGAATCCTTGGCACTGAGGTTCAAACGATAAGATCTTCGTAGAATATGTAGGATCCAATATGGGCATCCAGGTCCCGCTATTGAATATTGACCAAGGAGTCTCTCGGGTCATGTCTACATAGTTCTCGAACCCGCAGGGTCTGCACACTTAAGGTTCGACGTTGTTTTATGCGTATTTGAGTTATATGGTTGGTTATCGAATGTTCTTCGGAGTCCCGGATGAGATCACGGACGTCACGAGGGTTTCCGGAATGGTCCGGAAACGAAGATTGATATATAGGATGACCTCATTTGATTACCGGAAGGTTTTCGGAGTTACCGGGAATGACGAATGGGTTCCGGGAGTTCACCGGGGGGGGGGGGCAACCCACCCCGGGGAAGCCCATAGGCCATAAGGGTGGCGCATCAGCCCTTAGTGGGCTGGAGGGACAGCCCAAAAGGGCCCTATGCGCCATACAAAGAAAAATCAAAGAGAAAGGAAAAAAAGGGAGGTGGGAAGGAAGGGAAGGACTCCCACCCACCAAACCAAGTCCAACTCGGTTTGGGGGGGGGGAACCTTCCCCCCTTGGCTCGGCCGACCCCCTTGGGGCTCCTTGAGCCCCAAGGCAAGGTCCCCTCCCTCCCACCTATATATACGGAGGTTTTAGGGCTGATTTGGGACGACTTTTCAACGGCAGCCCGACCACATACCTCCACGGTTTTTCCTCTACATCGCGTTTCTACGGAGCTCGGGCGGAGCTCGGGCGGAGTCCTGCTGACACAAGGTCATCACCAACCTCCGGAGCGCCGTCATGCTGCCGGAGAACTCTTCTACCTCTCCGTCTCTCTTGCTGGATCAAGAAGGCCGAGATCATCGTCGAGCTGTACGTGTGCTGAACACGGAGGTGCCGTCCGTTCGGTACTAGATCGTGGGACTGATAGCGGGATTGTTCGCGGGGCGGATCGAGGGACGTGAGGACATTCCACTACATCAACCGCGTTCACTAACGCTTCTACTGTACGATCTACAAGGGTACGTAGATCACTCATCCCCTCTCGTAGATGGACATCACCATGATAGGTCTTCGTGCGCGTAGGAAAATTTTTGTTTCCCATGCGACGTTCCCCAACAGTGGCATCATGAGCTAGGTTCATGCGTAGATGTCTTCTCGAGTAGAACACAAAAGTTTTTGTGGGCGGTGATGTGCGTTTTGCTGCCCTCCTTAGTCTTTTCTTGATTCCGCGGTATTGTTGGATCGAAGCGGCTCGGACCGACATTACTCGTACGCTTACGAGAGACTGGTTTCATCGCTACGAGTAACTCCGTTGCTCAAAGATGACTGGCGGGTGTTAGTTTCTCCAACTTTAGTTGAATCGGATTTGACCGAGGAGGTCCTTGGATGAGGTTAAATAGCAATTCATATATCTCCGTTGTGGTGTTTGCATAAGTAAGATGCGATCCTACTAGATACCCATGGTCACCACGTAAAACATGCAACAACAAAATTAGAGGACGTCTAACTTGTTTTTGCAGGGTATGCTTGTGATGTTATATGGCCAACGATGTGATGTGATATATTGGATGTATGAGATGATCATGTTGTAATAGATAATATCGACTTGCACGTCGATGGTACGGCAACCGGCAGGAGCCATAGGGTTGTCTTTATAACTAACGTTTGTGCTTGCAGATGCGTTTACTATTTTGCTAGGACGTAGCTTTAGTAGTAATAGCATGAGTAGCACGACAACCCCGATGGCGACACGTTGATGGAGATCATGATGATGGAGATCATGGTGTGACGCTGGTGACAAGAAGATCGTGCCGGTGCTTTGGTGATGGAGATCAAGGAGCACGTGATGATGGCCATATCATGTCACTTATGAATTGCATGTGATGTTAATCCTTTTATGCACCTTATTTTGCTTAGAACGACGGTAGCATTATGAGGTGATCTGTCACTAAAATTTCAAAACGAAATTGTGTTCTCCCCGACTGTGCACCGTTGATACAATTCGTCGTTTCGAGACACCACGTGATGATCGGGTGTGATAGACTCAACGTTCACATACAACGGGTGCAAAACAGTTGCGCACGCGGAACACTCGGGTTAAGCTTGACGAGCCTAGCATGTGCATACATGGCCTCGGAACACATGAGACCGAAAGGTCGAGCATGAATCGTATAGTTGATATGATTAGCATAGAGATGCTTACCACTGAAACTATTCTCGACTCACGTGATGATCGGACTTGAGATAGTGGATTTGGATCATGTACCACTCAAATGACTAGAGAGATGTACTTTTTGAGTGGGAGTTCTTAAGTAATATGATTAATTGAACTAATTGTCATGAACATAGTCTAATGGTCTTTGCGAATTACGATGTAGCTTGCGCTATAGCTCTACTGTTTTTATATGTTCCTAGAGAAAATTTAGTTGAAAGTTGATAGTAGCAAACTTTGCAGACTGAGTTTGTAAAACTGAGGATTGTCCTCATTGCTGCACAGAAGGCTTATGTCCTTAATGCACCACTCGGTGTGCTGCACCTCGAGCATCGTCTGTGGATGCTGTGAACATTCGACATACACGTTTTCTGATGACTACACGATAGTTCAGTACAAAAATACTTAATGGCTTAGAAGCAAGGCGTCGAAAACGTTGTAAAACGTCACGGAACATAAGTGATGAAATTGTGATTTCATGCTTGTTCCCTTGTTAAGAGGTACGAGACCTCCGACAAGATTCTTTGTCCACAAAGTAAAGGAGAAAGGCTGAATTGTTGA
This sequence comes from Hordeum vulgare subsp. vulgare, assembly GCF_904849725.1. Lineage (NCBI taxonomy): Eukaryota > Viridiplantae > Streptophyta > Magnoliopsida > Poales > Poaceae > Hordeum > Hordeum vulgare. Next base: position 480,549,864 of record NC_058522.1, read on the forward strand.
GCATGTGCTCAGATTGTCTGAGTACGACAATCGCTTGAATCAAGTGGGAGTTAATCTTCCAGATGAGATAGTGATAGTTCTCCAAAGTCACTGCCACCAAGCTGTGAGAGCTTCGTGATGAACTATAACATATCAAGGATACATACAATGATCCTTGAGCGATTCGCGATGTTTGACACTGCGAAAGTAGAAATCAAGAAGGAGCATCAATAGTTGATGGTTTGTAAAACCACTAAGTTTCAAGAAGGGCAAGGGCTAGAAGGGATACTTCGTGAAACGGAAAAACAGTTGCTGCACTAATGAAGAAACCCAAGATTAAACCCAAACCCGAGACTAAGTGCTTCTGTAATGAGGGGAACAGTCACTGAGGCGGAGCAACTCTAGATACTTGGTAGATAAGAAGGCTGGCAAAAGTCGAAAGAAGTGTATTTGATATACATGATGTTGATGTGTACTTTACTAGTACTCCTAGTAGCATGTGGGTATTGGATACCGGTTCGGTTGCTAAGTGATTAGTAACACGAAATGTAAGCTACGGCATAAACGGAGACTAGCTAAAAGCGAGGTGACGATACGTGTTGAAAGTGTTTCCAAGGTTGATATGATCAAACGTTGCACACTCCCTCTACCATCGGGATTGGTGTTAAACCTAAATAATTGTTATTTGGTGCTTGCGTTAAGCATGAACATGATTGGATCGTGTTTATTGCAATACGATTATTCATTTAAAGAGAATAATGGTTACTCTATTTTCTTGAATAATCACCTTCAATGGTTTATTGAATCTCGATCGTAGTGTTACACATGTTCATGATATTGGTGCCAAAAGATACGAGTTGATGATGATAGTACCACTTACTTGTGGCACTGCCGCTTGAGTCATGTTAGTATAAATTGCATGAAGGGGCTCCATGCTGATGGATCTTTGTACTCACCTGATTTCGAATCACTAGTGACATGCAAATCATACCACATGAGCAAGGCCTTGTTTTCATTGAGATGAAATAAGATAGTAACTTTTTGGAAGTGATACATTTTGATGTATGCAGTCCAATGGGTGCTGAGGCATGCAGTGGATATCATTATGTTCTTACTTCACTGACGATTTGAGTAGATACAGGAGTATCACTTGATGAATCACAAGTCTGAAATGCTGAAAAGTTCAATTCCGTTTCAGAGTGAAGTTCGTCGTAACAAGAGGATAAACTGTCTACGATATGATCATAGAAATGAATGTCTGAGTTACGAGTTTTGGTACGCAATTAAGACAATGTGGAAATTGTTTCGCAGTTCCTGCCACCTGGAACATCATAGTGTGATGATGTGTCTGGACGTCATGGCCACACACTATTTGGTATGGTGCATACTATGATGTCTCTTATCGAATTACCACTATCGTTTATGGGTTATGCATTAGAGACAACCGCACTCACTTTAAAAAGGGCACGGCGTATTTCCGTTGAGATGACACAGTATAGACTGAGGTTTAGAGAAATCTAAACTGTCGTTTCTTGAAAGTTTGGGGCTTCGATACTTATGTGAAAAAGTTTCAGTCTGATAAGCTCGAACCCAAAGCGGATAAATGCATCTTCATAGGATATCCAAAACAGTTGGGTACATCTCCTATCTCAGATCCGAAAGCAAAGTGTTTGTTTCTAGAAACGGATCCTTTCTCGAGGAAAGGTTTCTCTCGAAAGAATTGAGTGGGAGGGTAGTAGAACTTGATGAGGTTATTGAACCATCACTTCAACCAGTGTGTAGAAGGGCGCAGGAAGTTGTTCATGTGGCGCCTACACCAATTGAAGTGGAAGCTGATGATGATGATCATTGAGCTTCGAATCAAGTTACTACAAACCTCGTAGGTCGACAAGGTCGCGCACTGCTGCAGAGTAGTACGGTAACCCTGTCTTAGAGGTCATGTTGTTGAGCAACAGTGAACCTACGAGTTATGGAGAAAGCGATGGTAGGCCCAGATTCCGACAAATGGCTGGAAGCCATGAAATCCGAGAGAGGATCCATGTGTGAAAACAAAGTGTAGACTTTGGTAGAACTACTTGATGGTCATAGGACTATTGAGTAAAAATGGATCTTTAAAAGAAGACAGACGATGATGGTGATAAGTCACTATAAAGAAAAAGCTCGACTTGTCGCAAAGATGTTTTCGACAAGATCAAACAGTTGACTATGATGAGACTTTCTCGCTCGTAGCGATGCTAAAGGTCTGTTAGAGTTATGTTAGTAGTTGTTGCATTATTTATGAAATATTGCATGTAGGATTTCAAAACATTGTTTCCTCGACGGTTTCCTTGAGCAAACATTGTATGAGATACAATCATGAGGTTTTGTCGATCCTAAAGATACTAGCAAGTATGCAAGCTCCAGCGATCCTTAAATGGACTGGTGCAAGCATCTCGGAGTTGGAATATACACTTTGATGAGATGATCAAAGATTTTGGGTTTGTACAAGGTTTATGAGAAACTTGTATTTCCAAAGAAGTGAGTGGGAGCACTATAGAATTTCTAATAAGTATATGTGGTTGACATATTGTGGATCAGAAGTAATGTAGAATTTCTGTAAAGCATACAAGGTTGTTTGAAAGGAGTTTACAAAGGAGTACCTGGATTGCGCTACTTGAACGTTGAGCATCAAAGATCTATGGAGATAGATCGAAAGCGCTTAATGGAAGTTTCAACAAGATGCATGCCTTGACAAGTTTTTGAAGGAGTTCAAAATAGATCAGCGAAGAAGGAGTTCTTGGTTGCGTTGTAAGGTGTGAATTTGAGTAAGACTCAAAACCCGACCACGGCAGAATAAAGAGAATAGACGAAGGTCGTCTTCTATGCCTTAGCCGTAGACTCTAAAGTATGCCATGCTGGGTACCGCACCTGATGTGTGCCTTGCAGCAAGTCTGTTAAGAGGTACGCAGAGTGATCCAGGATTGAATCACTGATCAGCGGTCTAAGTTATCCTTAGTAACTAAAAAGACTAAGGAATTTTTCTCGATTATGGAGGTGGTTAAAGAGTTCGTCGTAAAGGGTTACGTCGATGCAAGCTTTGACACTAATCCGAATAACTATGAGTAGTGAAACGGATTCGTATAGTAGAGTAGATATTTGGAGCATTTCCGAATAGCACGTAGTAGCAGCATCTATAAGATGACATAAAGATTTGTAAAGAACGCACGGATCTGAATGTTTCAGAACCGTTGACTAAAACCTCTCTCACGAGCAAGACGTGATCAGACCCCATAACTATATGGGTGTTGGATTCGTTGGAATCACATGGTGATGTGAACTAGATTATTGACTCTAGTGCAAGTAGGAGACTGTTGGAAATATGCCCTAGAGGCAATAATAAACTAATTATTATTATATTTCTTAGTTCATGATAATCGTTTATTATCCATGCTATAATTGTATTGATTGGAAACACAATACTTGTGTGGATACATAGACAAAACACTGTCCCTAGTAAGCCTCTAGTTGACTAGCTCGTTGATCAAAGATGGTCAAGGTTTCCTGGCCATAGGCAAGTGTTGTCACTTGATAACGGGATCACATCATTAGGAGAATCATGTGATGGACTAGACCCAAACTAATAGACATAGCATGTTGATCGTGTCATTTTGTTACTGCTGTTTTCTGCGTGTCAAGTATTTGTTCCTATGACCATGAGATCATATAACTCACGGACACCGGAGGAATGCTTTGTGTGTATCAAACGTCGCAACGTAACTGGGTGACTATAAAGATGCTCTACACGTATCTCCGAAGGTGTTCGTTGAGTTAGTATGGATCGAGACTGGGATTTGTCACTCCGTGTGACGGAGAGGTATCTCGGGGCCCACTCGGTAATACAGCATCACACACAAGCCTTGCAAGCAATGTGACTTAGTGTAAGTTGCGGGATCTTGTATTACGGAACGAGTAAAGAGACTTGCCGGTGAACGAGATTGAAATAGGTATGCGGATACTGACGATCGAATCTCGGGCAAGTAACATATCGAAGGACAAAGGGAATGACATACGGGATTATATGAATCCTTGGCACTGAGGTTCAAACGATAAGATCTTCATAGAATATGTAGGATCCAATATGGGCATCCAGGTCCCGCTATTGGATATTGACCGAGGAGTCTCTCGGGTCATGTCTACATAGTTCTCGAACCCGCAGGGTCTGCACACTTAAGGTTCGACGTTGTTTTATGCGTATTTGAGTTATATGGTTGGTTACCGAATGTTGTTCGGAGTCCCGGATGAGATCGCGGACGTCACGAGGGTTTCCGGAATGGTCCGGAAACGAAGATTGATATATAGGATGACCTCATTTGATTACCGGAAGGTTTTCGGAGTTACCGGAAATGTACCGGGAATGACGAATGGGTTCCGGGAGTTCACCGGGGGGGGGGGGGGCAACCCACCTCGGGGAAGCCCATAGGCCATAAGGGTGGCGCATCAGCCCTTAGTGGTCTGGTGGGACAGCCCAAAAGGGCCCTATGCGCCATACAAAGAAAAATCAAAGAGAAAGAAAAAAAAAGGGAGGTGGGAAGGAAGGGATGGACTCCCACCCACCAAACCAAGTCCAACTCGGTTTGGGGGGGGGGGAACCTTCCCCCCTTGGCTCGGCCGACCCCCTTGGGGCTCCTTGAGCCCCAAGGCAAGGTCCCCTCCCTCCCACCTATATATACGAAGGTTTTATGGCTGATTTGGGACGACTTTTCAACGGCAGCCCGACCACATACCTCCACGGTTTTTCCTCTAGATCGCGTTTCTGCGGAGCTCGGGCGGAGCCCTACTGAGACAAGGTCATCACCAACCTCCGGAGCACCGTCACGCTGCCGGAGAACTCTTCTACCTCTCCGTCTCTCTTGCTGGATCAAGAAGGCCGAGATCATCGTCGAGCTGTACGTGTGCTGAACGCGGAGGTGTCGTCCGTTCGGTACTAGATCGTGGGACTGATCGCGGGATTGTTCGCGGGGCGGATCGAGGGACGTGAGGACGTTCCACTACATCAACCGCGTTCACTAACGCTTCTGCTGTACGATCTACAAAGGTATGTAGATCACTCATCCCCTCTCGTAGATGGACATCACCATGATAGGTCTTCGTGCGCGTAGGAAAATTTTTGTTTCCCATGCGACGTTCCCCAACAGAACTCCCGCAAGAGGCTATCACTGACAGAATTCTTCAATCACTGCCGCCAAGCTATAAGGGCTTTGTGTTGAACTACAACATGCAAGGGATGAACAAGTCACCCGGCGAGTTGTTTGCGATGCTGAAAGTCGCAGAGTCTGAACTCCGTAAAGAGCATCAAGTGTTGATGGTGAATAAGACCACTAGTTTCAAGAGAAACGGCAAAGGGAAGAAGGGTAATTCAAAGAAGAGCGGCAAGCCTGTTGCCAATCCGACGAAGAAACCCAAAGCTGGACCTAAGCCTGAAACAGAGTGCTACTATTGCAAGGGTATGGGTCACTGGAAGCGCAACTGTCCCAAGTATCTGGCTGATAAGAAGGCGGCCAAAGAAAAATCAGGTATATTTGATATACATGTTATTGGTGTGTACTTAACCGGCTCTCGTAGTAGTGCCTGGGTATTCGATACCGGTTCTGTTGCTCATATTTGCAACTCGAAACAGGAACTGCGGAATAGGCGAAGGCTGGCGAAAGATGAAGTGATGATGCGCGTAGGAAATGGTTCCAAGGTTGATGCAATCGCCGTCGTCACGGTTTCACTTCAGTTACCATCAGGATTAGTTATGAACTTGAATAATTGTTATTTAGTGCCTGCGTTGAGCATGAACATTATATCTGGATCTTGTTTATTGCGAGACGGTTACTCTTTTAAGTCAGAGAATAATGGTTGTTCTATTTCTATGAGTAACATCTTTTATGGTCATGCACCCAATATGAGAGGATTGTTCATATTGAATCTTGATAGTGATAATACACATAACATTGAGACCAAAAGAGTTAGAGTTAACAATGATAGCGCCATGTTTCCGTGGCACTGTCGCTTAGGTCATATTGGTGTAAAGCGCATGAAGAAACTCCATACCGATGGACTTTTGGAGTCACTTGACTTTGATTCACTTGACACGTGCGAACCATGCCTCATGGGCAAGATGACTAAAACTCCGTTCTCCGGAACAATGGAGCGTGCCAGTGACTTGTTGGAAATCATACATACCAATGTGTGCGGTCCGATGAGCGTGGAGGCACGGGGCGGATATCATTATTTTCTCACCTTCACTGACGATTTGAGTAGATATGGTTATGTCTACTTAATGAAGCACAAGTCTGAAACATTTGAAAAGTTGAAGCAATTTCAGAGTGAAGTTGAAAATCATCGTAACAAGAAGATCAAGTTCCTACGGTCTGATCGTGTGGGTGAATATCTGAGTTTCGAGTTTGGTGCTCACTTAAGACAATGTGGAATTGTTTCACAGTTGACACCGCCTGGAACACCACAGCGTAATGGTGTGCCCGAACGTCGTAATCGTACTTTATTAGAGATGGTGCGATCTATGATGTCTCTTACCGATTCGCCGTTATCGTTTTGGGGTTATGCATTAGACACAGCTGCATTCACTTTAAATTGGGCACCATCAAAATCCGTTGAGACGACACCATACGAACTGTGGTATGGCAAAAGGCCAAAGTTGTCGTTTCTTAAAGTTTGGGGATGTGATGCTTATGTCAAAAAGCTTCAGCGTGAAAAGCTGGAACCCAAAGCGGAAAAGTGCATCTTCATAGGTTACCCAAAAGAGACAGTTGGGTACACCTTCTATCTCAAATCCGAGGGCAAAGTGTTTGTTGCTAAAAACGGAGCTTTTCTCGAGAAGGAGTTTCTCTCGAGAGAATTGAGTGGGAGGAAGATAGAACTTGATGAGGCTGTCGAACCTCTCATCCCTCTGGATGGTGGCGCAGGGCAAGGGGAAACCCCTGTCGTCGTGACGCCGGTTGAGGAGGAAGTTAATGATGATGATCATGAAACTCCGGTTCAAGTTCCTATCGAACCGCGCAGGACGACGAGACCACGTGCTGCTCCAGAGTGGTACGGTAATCCCGTTTTGTCAATCATGTTGTTAGACAACAATGAACCTGCAAATTATGAAGAAGCAATGGTGGGCCCAGATTCCAACAAATGGCTGGAGGCCATGAAGTCCGAGATAGGATCCATGTATGAAAACAAGGTGTGGACTTTGGAAGTACTACCTGAGGGCCGCAAGGCTATTCAGAACAAATGGATCTTTAAGAAGAAGACGGACGCTGACGACAATGTGACCGTTTATAAAGCTCGACTTGTGGCAAAGGGTTTTTCACAAGTTCAAGGAGTTGACTGCGATGAGACATTCTCACCCGTAGCGATGCTTAAGTCCGTCAGAATCATGTTAGCAATAGGTGCATTTTTCGATTATGAAATCTGGCAGATGGATGTCAAAACGGCGTTCCTTAACGGTTTCCTTAAGGAAGAGTTGTATATGATACAACCCGAAGGTTTTGTCGATCCTAAAAATGCTAACAAGGTATGCAAGCTCCAGCGATCCATTTATGGACTGGTGCAAGCATCTCGGAGTTGGAATAAACGCTTTGATGAGGTGATCAAAGCATTTGGGTTTATACAAGTGGTTGGAGAATCTTGTATTTACAAGAAAGTGAGTGGGAGCTCTGTGGCGTTTCTAATATTATATGTGGATGACATATTACTGATTGGAAACAACGTAGAGTTTTTGGAGAGCATAAAGGATTACTTGAATAAAAGTTTCTCTATGAAGGACCTAGGAGAAGCTGCTTACATTCTAGGCATTAAGATCTACAGGGATAGATCGAAACGCCTGATAGGACTTTCACAAAGCACATACCTTGATAAAGTTTTGAAGAGGTTCAAAATGGAACAGTCCAAGAAAGGGTTCTTGCTAGTTTTACAAGGTACGAGATTGAGTAAGACTCAGTGCCCAGCAACTGATAAAGATAGAGAGCATATGAGCACCGTCCCCTATGCTTCAGCCATAAGATCAATCATGTATGCAATGTTGTGCACTAGACCAGACGTTAGCCTCGCCATAATTATGGCAGGCAGGTTCCAGAGTAATCCAGGAGTGGATCACTGGACGGCAGTCAAGAATATCCTGAAGTACCTGAAAAGGACTAAGGAGATGTTTCTCGTGTATGGAGGTGACGAAGAGCTCGCCGTAAAGGGTTACGTCGATGCAAGCTTTGACACAGATCCGGACGACTCTAAGTCGCAGACCGGATACATATTTATTCTTAATGGGGGTGCGGTAAGCTGGTGCAGTTCCAAGCAAAGCGTCGTAGCTGATTCTACATGTGAAGCGGAGTACATGGCTGCCTCAGAGGCGGCTAAGGAGGGTGTCTGGATGAAGCAGTTCATGACGGATCTTGGAGTGGTGCCAAGCGCAATGAATCCAATAACCTTGTTCTGTGACAACACGGGTGCCATTGCCTTAGCAAAGGAACCACGGTTTCATAAGAAGACCAGACACATCAAACGACGCTTCAACCTCCTCCGCGACTACGTCGAAGGGGAGGACGTAAATATATGCAAAGTGCACACGGATCTGAATGTAGCAGACCCGCTGACTAAACCTCTTCCACGGGCAAAGCATGATCAACACCAGAACTGTATGGGTGCTAGATTTATTACAATGTAATTCGCATGGCGATGTGAGGGCTAGATTATTGACTCTAGTGCAAGTGGGAGACTATTGGAATTATGCCCTAGAGGCAATAATAAATATAGTTATTATTATAATTCCTGTATCAAGATAATCATTTATTATCCATGCTATAATTGTATTGAATGAAGACTTATATACATGTGTGTATACATAGACAAAACACTGTCCCTAGCAAGCCTCTAGTTGGCTAGCCAGTTGATCAAAGATAGTCAGGGTCTTCTGACTATGTACAAGGTGTTAGTTGCTTGATAACTGGATCACGTAATTAGGAGAATCACGTGATGGACTAGACCCAAACTAATAGACGTAGCATGTAGATCGTGTCATTTTGTTGCTACTGTTTTCTGCGTGTCAAGTATTTGTTCCTATGACCATGAGATCATATAACTCACTGACACCGGAGGAATGCTTTGTGTGTATCAAACCTTGCAACGTAACTGGGTGACTATAAAGATGCTCTACAGGTATCTCCGAAGGTGTTAGTTGAGTTAGTATGGATCGAGACTGGGATTTGTCACTCCGTATGACGGAGAGGTATCTTGGGGCCCACTCGGTAATACAACATCACACACAAGCCTTGCAAGCAATGTAACTTAGTGTAAGTTGCGGGATCTTGTATTACGGAACGAGTAAAGAGACTTGTCGGTAAACGAGATTGAAATAGGTATGCGGATACTGACGCTCGAATCTCGGGCAAGTAACATACCGAAGGACAAAGGGAATGACATACGGGATTATATGAATCCCTGGCACTGAGGTTCAAACGATAAGATCTTCATAGAATATGTGGGATCCAATATGGGTATCCAGGTCCCGCTATTGGATATTGACCGAGGAGTCACTCGGGTCATGTGTACATAGTTCTCGAACCCGCAGGGTCTGCACACTTAAGGTTCAACGTTGTTTTATGCGTATTTGAGTTATATGGTTGGTTACCGAATGTTTTTCGGAGTCCCGTATGAGATCACGAACGTCACGAGGGTTTCCGGAATGGTCCGGAAACGAAGATTGATATATAGGATGACCTCATTTGATTACCGAAAGGTTTTCGGAGTTACCACCCCGGGGAAGCCCATAGGCCTTGGGGGTGGCGCACCAGCCCTTGGTGGGCTGGTGGGACAGCCCAAGAAGGTCCTATGCGCCATAGATACAAAATCAAAGAGAAAACAAAAAAAGGAGGTGGGAAAGAAGAGAAGGACTCCACCTTCCAATCCTAGTTGGACTAGGATTGGAGGACTCCTCCTCCTCCCTTGGTGGCGCAGCCCTTGGGGCTCCTTGAGCCTCAAGGCAAGCCTCCCCTCCCCTCCTCCTATATATATGGAGCTATTAGGGCTGATTCGAGACGACTTTTGCCACGGCAGCCCGACCACATATCTCCACGGTTTTACCTCTAGATCACGTTTCTGCGGAGCTCGGGCGGAGCCCTGCTGAGATTAGATCACCACCAACCTCCGGAGCGCCGCCACGCTGCCGGAGAACTCATCTACCTCTCCGTCTCTCTTGCTGGATCAAGAAGGCCGAGATCATCGTCGAGTTGTACGTGTGCTGAACGCGGAGGTGCCGTCCGTTCGGCACTAGATCGTGAGACGGATCGCGGGACAGTTCGTGGGACGGTTCGCGGGGCGGATCGAGGGACGTGAGGACGTTCCACTACATCAACCGCGTTTCTTAACGCTTCTGCTGTGCGATCTACAAGGGTATGTAGATCGGAAATCCCCTCTCGTAGATGGACATCACCATGATAGGTTTTCGTGCGCGTAGGAAATTTTTTGTTTCGCATGCGACGTTTCCCAACAAACCCCTCTTCCATGAACCTTGTGAAGCATTCCCTTTCTTGTTGAAAGCTCGAGCAGCCCCCAAACAATATGACCACTACCAATCTGAGCGTCACCGCTATCTCGTTGACGTTTTCGACAAGGTGAGTCATAGAACGAATTTTGGCACCGTGATGTGTAGAGCTGGTAGTATGTGCTTCTTCGCATTACTACTAGTTCGTTAATTTTGGCACCAATTTAGGTGATCTGAAGATCGGTAAAACGAATGCACCATGGTGTAAAAATGCGTGTATATATTAAATATCTATTATAACAAATTCACTATAGTATCATTTCAGTATCCACCGTACAAATTCACCAACACAAGCGCGATACAGATATCAACGAAGAGCACACATGCACGAATGAAATATTACTTGTCTATACAACCACTTTCACAAGCTACACACTGCATATGTAGAGAGAGGTCCCATCGACCATAGAGTCCTCGAGGACAAACTGACATTTATTCACATGATTCTTCTTCCGCACGCACACCATTCACCTGTTACTTAATGCCTTGCCTGCAGGGTCAAATAACGAAATTCTTAGAATCGACGCACGTGAGTATCTTTGCGTCACTATCATGTGAAAACACCAGTACACAAAGTATATATAAAGGGTTTTGTTAGAACTCATCTACTCCCTTCATTCCAAAATATAAGTCTTTCTAATGATTACACTAAAGGACTACATACGAAGCAAAATGAGTGAATATATACTGTAAAATATGTCTATATACATCATATGTAGTTTTCTAGTAAAACCTTTTAAAAGACTTATATTTAAAAACGGAGGAAGCAGTTGAGTTTTAGTTATGTCTCATTCAACTTTTATAGCCATTGAATATGACTATAAGATGCGTGTGTGCTGACGTGAGTTGTACTACTACCATGTGTATGTTTTTCTTTTTCAGATGAATAAGATCAAATTGCATCTCATCTAGATGAGTTCTTGGCACTTCCATACATAAACATTCAGCAAGGATTATGTAAATCCGTGAACAACTTAGCATGATCGATCGGCAGATAGAAGTTGATACCTAGCTAGGCTGGTTGACTCACCTGTTGGTCCTTTCTGTTTACCACCACCGGTACTTCCATCATCGGTTTTGTGCGTCTGTCTTGATGCGTTAGAGTTGTTGCCGCTGCCCGACACAGCGGGCTTCATCGACATGCCCCCTTTACCCGCTTTATCTACGGAGCGCACGAATGTAAAAGGCGTCAAGAAAGTGGAAGAAAGCATCAGAGACCATAGAAAGGTAGTACCAGAAAGGTGGGGATCTGATAAAGGTAGGACTATCCATGCATGCACGTAGATGTTGATCGTATGATTGACACTTACTAACCAGAGCTCGTCGACGCCGGCTTTTGGCCAACCTCCGCCTGAGTATTCACTGGACGTCGATTATCCTGCTGGCTGGCAGACCCTTTCGTTTCAGGCTTAGGTTTACTTATAATCCTGCATATATGTATGTATGGAGAATATATTAGAACATCAGAGTTGATAATTTGCTTACTCCGATCGCGCATGTCCATGCAATGGACGAATTGGATATCTGGAGGTGCTGGCTCACCATTCCCCGCCATGCTCAGTCCTGGAAACCTTCGTGTCCGGGTGTTTTCGGCTAGCTGTGTCATTTAAGTTAATTTGGTGCTAACTGCTTTCAACATTGTGGGTATATATACAATGGAGAAACGGTAAAATCCTGGAAATTTCATCTGATTAGATATACTACATCATATAAATGCAGTCTGCTCATCAAGTGTTTGTTTTCTCTTAGAATTATGCGTGGTGTGCAAATCCTTGCTATAAAGAGAGCCAATGCAAGTAGTCCATGACCTGGCGCATTTTTTCCTTGGATTCCCGCGTATAGCGTCTGGCCGGCACGGTTGCAGTTAAGATGTAGACGGCACGAGTGATCAAGGGGACTCCCTTTCACCGCTACTTTTCATCATCGCAATAGATACACTCCACCGCCTGCTTGAGAAAGCAACGGAAATGCGCCTACTAGCCCCATTGCCAGGAAGGAACATCCCCCTCCGGGTCAGCCTCTATGCCGACGACGCCGTAATTTTTGCTAACCCAAGCAAAGCAGAGATCGACACCTTGATGATGATTCTCCGAGATTTTGGACACGCCTCGGGCCTTCGCATCAACCCGGCGAAGTCAACCGCGTCGGCCATCCGCTGCGACGGAATTAACCTACAAGAGATCCTGGTTAACTTCGGGGGTGGGGGGAAACTAAGGGTTTCCCGTTAAAATATTTAGGTTTGCCGATCACCCTAGCAAGACTTCGTCGAGTCCACATACAATTCATTCTAGACAGAATTAGGGCTAGGCTAGCAGGATGGAAGGGTAGACTCCTAAACATCGCCGGCAGACGCGTCCTCGTCCGCAGCGTCCTAACCGCCCTACCAACCTTCGCGTTATCAGTTCTTAGGATGCCAAAAAATTTCCTTGCCGAGGTAGACAAAGTTAGGCGACGCTTTCTATGGGCACAGGATGATGAACCTACTGGAGGAAAATGCAAAGTAAATTGGCCGAGAGTTTGCTCCCCTGTGGAGAACGGAGGTTTAGGAATCCTCGAGTTAAATCGCTTCAGTAGAGCTCTTAGGCTACAATGGCTCTGGCTATCCTGGACTAGCCAAGAGAGACCATGGCATGGCATGGTTCTACGACGTGACGAGGCCGATATGGCCCTTTTCCATGCATCTACGACGGTCACCCTAGGAGACGGCGCAACGGCATCATTTTGGCACTGCTCTTGGACGGGCTCCGGAAACCTAAAGACGTCCTTCCCAAACCTCTTTGCACACTCCAGGCGAAAGAACAGATCAGTTCGCGATGCACTTGCCAACAGCACATGGATAGCGGACCTCGCCCATGGGAACACGGTGCAGCCGTGGGAAGAGGCAATTAGGTTACACAGATGGATCCGAGACATGCAGGTTCATTTGCAAGAGGGGAGACAAGACACAATCAATTGGAATCTCGAAGCTTCAGGTGTATATTCCGCCAGTTCGGCATACAAGGCCCAGTTCCAAGGACACCTCAGATCGGAGTACAAAAAGATGATTTGGGCAACCTGGGCACCGGGACGACTAAAGATCTTCCTCTGGCTGCTCCTAAAGAACATACTTTGGTGCAACGACCGACTTCAACGCAGAGGGTGGCCAAACGACTACTTTTGCCAACTATGTCATCGGAACCTCGAATCAGCGAAGCACCTGTTCTGGCAATGCCCGATGTCCCTCCAAATATGGACACACGCGGCATCGCACCATGGTTGTGTGACACTGCACCCGGGAGCATGGGGGGACAAGGAAAAATCATCCGACATCTTAGCCACGATGATCAACTCTGCTTTATCAAAGCACAAGAAAGCAGTCAAGACAATCAGCATTTTGATCCTGTCAGAAATTTGGAAGGAGAGGAATGCCTGCACCTTCAGAAACAAAGCTGCGGACCTCCATGACATGAAATATGCTATCAATAGCACCGTAGAGTTATGGAGACAAGCCGGAGCCACAGTTTTGGAGCCACAGTTTTGGAGCACCCGTTCTGGGATCCTCCGTGAAACATACCCCCCCCCTGGTAATCTTGTTTTTTTCCTTTTCTTTTCTTTTTTTCCTTGATCACTCGGATCATATCCCCCCGCGATATTTGTTTTCCATCATGCTACCTCCTTTGAATCAATATATGCCAGCCTGGGGCTGGGTCTTTCAAAAAAAAAATATAACTTCAATTCAAATGATGTTATTGCCTGCAATGTGGGCCCTTGAAGAAAAGTACTCACAACATGACGAAACATGTAACAGTTGCTAAGTAATTCCTCGCCCGTTGGTACCTTTCCATCAACCTCGTCGAACTTGAATTAATCTTTCTGATATCAGCTTATAGACAGACCGTTGCTCTACCATGGAAAACATCTCACAAGATGTAATTAATAGACTTGACGAAGGTCTGGAAATTAAACTGAAATCCCAGATTTCATCATGTGTTATTTCCGTCACATTTCCATGCAAATCAAAACACACCGACACACGCGGGCGTCCATGTCCGAATTAATAGAGAGGTTCGATTTCTAGTACTTTGCGAGTCGTTTGCGTGTGGAATGCAGGCAGTACATGGCGTATCAATTAGTTAGGATGACCAATCGATCCAGGCCGACGTTAGGAGTATGTGGTATTGTGTGTGGAGAAGGAGAGGAGGAGGAGGATCAATATAACAGGTTCAGCCATGAATGTGCATGCTTAATCAAGTGTCCCAACCGTGGAAAAAACTGGTATGGGACGGCTGGTCGGTACCTGGGAAGATGATTGTGTCTTTCTCGGAACATGTACTTCTACTTTCTCTTGGCCCAGCTGGCTACACGCATGTGTTATCCTTCTTTCGTCATATTCCAACACATAAATTTGACTGTTACCTATCGTCATAAATTTGACTGTTACCTATCGTCTAATATAGAAGTACTCCTTCCATTCCATAATATAAGTTTCACAAATTTTTGTGCAAGTCAACCTTATGTATGTTTGACCAAGATTGCAAAATAAGGTATCAACATCTAATGTATAAAACAAATTTATTAAATATGAAAGTACTTTTCGTGGTGGATCTAACTACACAAATTCGATATTATAAAAACTACTCCCTCCGTTTCTAAATACAGGGTTTTTTAGAGTTTTCATTAAAAGACTACATGCAGATGTATATAGACATGTTTTAGAGTGTAGGTTTATTCATGTTACTCCGTATATAGTCTCCTAGTAAAATCTGTAAAAGAACTTATATTTAAAAACGAAAGAAGTAATATTCCTTTCTAAAAACTTGGTCAAACATGCCCATATTTAACTTTTCAAAAAAGGATACACTTTATGTTTAACATTTTCAAAGTAATGCGCAGTAATCTTACAGCCTAATAGTCCTAATTTGTGTGATCCATGCGTCCATTATTAAAATAGTCATGTTCATGCGATTTCTAGTTCTTCATCTAACTATCTAAGTAAATGATATGACAACCGCGCATGTGTCTTCCTAGGACAGTACATGAAGGGATGGGATTCGTAATACGCGGGAATGGGGACATGTGGACCCCCATCGCTGATCTGCGTCAAGGTTTGAAAATGATTTGTATGCATGGGTTGTTTGCTCTTCCTTATTGTGTGTAATTCATTTGTTTGTCATGGTGGTATTTTTTTTAAGAGAAAACTTTCAATCTATTTATTTTCAATCATGACAGTACAAACGAACATCAGAAATAACAAAAGTTACATCATGTTCGTAAACAAACTAGCAACGATTACAAGTACTGAAGCAAGCGGAAGTAGTGTCGTCATTATTGTCCCTCCCTCGTCGGGGCTGGGCAAAACTTATTATTTTAGAAAAGGAGGATGACCCCCCCCCCTCTCTGCATTTGGTAGATGCAAGCAGTTATTTTTACTAATTATTCACAAAGACATAGGGGGGCAGATGACGGGAGCCCGACTCCCGTGAGACGGCTAGTGTCGCATGTCCTACTCTACATCGTCGATGACCGAATCGACACTACGAGGGACGCAGACGACCGTTGGACATGGGCACAGCGGAGCTGGACGAGCTTCACTTGTATTAGGTTTATGTTACATGTAATAATATGAATTTAAGGTGTCCGGTTGTACAATGATTATTTAAGACATTACCAGTAAGTGTCCGCGGACGCGGCTGGGTGCCTCCGCGAGCGTTTGAAGGGTCGAATTTGCTAAATCCGATTGTAGATGCTCTAATACTAGCCGATGAACAGTGGAGCTCGGACGTGTATCTGAGCAGTAGTTAATTTTATTAGTTCGTGGGCTCGAGATAACTTTACTCGTAAACATGCATGCGATGAATATGTAGTAATAATTATGGTCCAAGAATTGTATATTTAATATAATCTAGAACAGATTCAGCAACAATTTCAGTATATACATACTTCCTTATTTTTTATTCCCTCTGCATATTAAAGTTGACTGAGGTCAAATTTTGAAAAGTTTAATCAAGTTTATAGAAAATAATATAAATATTTACCATAATAAATTTATATGATGCGAAAGTACGTTCAACAGTAAATCGAATGGTATTGATGTGTTGTTGTATATATTAATATTTTTATTTATAAATTTGGTAAAAACTACAAAGCTTAATTTTGACCAAAGCTAATATGCGTACTAAATAAAAATGGAGGAAGTATACGATATGACCACTGTATAAATTCACCAACATAACTACAATATAGATCAAATGAACATGGATGAACAAATGAAACACTTCTTGTCTACGTGACCACTTTCACAAAGATGTCTACAGAGTTTCTTCGAGTACAGTTATTCAGTTTGACATATAACGTGGACAAACTAAGATTCACATGATTCTTCTTCAGCACAACGCCTAGCCACGTAGACCTGTCGCCCCTTTATTTGATATGCTCTTAGCTCCTGAAAGATGAAAAAGAATGAAACTTTAATTGTGTATATATACACATCAATATTTTCGCCGTCCATCATGCTAAGGTTGCCCGTAATGGAAGTATCATAGCTAGTATCATGTATGTCAACTAAGCAATTTTGATGATGTGGCATAGATTTAAATGAAGAAAGAGATGGTTGAGTATCATATTACGATACCGTATCATATTAAATAATGTGTTACTATGTGTCTTGCATGACAATAAATGAACTGTCCTATGATACTAACATATGATACTATGCATTACGGATGTGGTATCATATACTAGTATCATATGCATGATACTAGAATATGATACTACCATTACAACCAGCCTAATAGAAACTACTACTCTCTCATTTTATATTACTTGCGGTCAAGACGGTCAAGTAATATGAATAGGAGGGAATTGTCCGACCACAGGTGTGAAGGCACGCACCTGCCAAACCCAGCTCGGCCAACCGATTGCCTCGTGATTCATCAAGTATTTGGATCCCGTGCGAGGGAAAAGTAAGTTATAAATTTCAAACTTTACAACTTACAATTTTTCGGTCATTCATAACAAGTTTCAGAGTTGAAACTTCAAGCGATTTTGCATGCATATATACATGTCAGTATTTTTACAGTCCACCATGCAAAATAGGAAATACTGCTCGCTTCCAATCCATATTAAGACAAGTATATGGATCTAAGGGAGTAGTACGACATATACACAAAATTCAGAAATTCATAGGGGCGCACAGGTGCGTGGGAACACACTTGCCAAGCCCTTCCAGGCCAACCAATTGCTTGGCGATTCGTAAAGTAATCGGCTCCGACATGGGGGAATAGTAAGTTTAAAATTTCAAACTTTGAAACTTGCGATTTTCTCGATCGCTCGTATCTAGTTTCAGAGTTGAAACTTCAAGCGAGTTTAATGTACTTACTTCATCACCGTTTAGAAGGCATGATTAAATTTACGTGCATTTTTTCAATAAATAAAATTTAGTGTCCATTGCATTTATTCCTAGCAGCTAATTAGTACTCCGCTGTACTACTTTTACCTGCATGCGTAGTGTGAATGCTATTTTTTAGCTCATCTCACACCCAATCAATAATCACCTAGCTTCCAGAGAATTTCCAAACACGTCTTCTAATTTCTAAACCGTGAAGAGGGAGTAGAAAAGTTGTGATTTTGTCCGTCGCCATACTAAATTCTAAAGGTTGAAATTTAAAATAAATTTTCTAAACTCCTTAAAATATATTTAATACGGATTATCTGAAAGCCTTCATCACGAGAAACATGAATAGGAAAACAAAACTTTAATTAGACCTTTGATTCAAAAGAAATAAATGTTTGCGAGGGACTCAGTGCGCCGCAAGTACAAATCCTCTTCCATCGATCGATCAAAAGACAGTACCAGCTGATACCTAGGTTGACTCACCTGGAGTTTCGTCACGAGTAGTGCTAGTAGTAGGCGCTTCATCGTTTGTGTACGGTTGTGGATTCAGCGGCGAGTTGTTGCTCTTTATCGGATGAGGAAGGGTCTTCGCCGACAGTCCCGCTCCCGGTGGCTCTTGACAGTCCCGCACGAGATTGTCTCTCGCAACGCAAGGCATCGATAGCATCTTCCCCGCGCCCACGTACTTGAAGGCGAGGCTATGCGCAGAATCGGTTGGCCGGCGAGCATGGCCACCGAGCGCTCCTCCCCGGTCGGGCGAGCATGGCCATGGCCACCATGACCCACAGTCCACAGACACCGAGCGCTCCTCCACGGTCTGTCGCCGACAGGGAGGAAGCCAGCCAGCATCGTCGGTGACCCGAACGGCCTTCAAATCAGGGACATGAGCAGCCGGTCAAGGGCGTCCGCGGCGCCAACTCCTCGGCTTCACCATCATCAGAGGCTCAGAGCTTACGGAGGCAACCCACAGGCCACATCGAGTCGTTGGAGCACCGGAGGACGGACCCGCCGAAGCCAAGTCCTTCCGTGGCAGCCAGTTGCGGTTGCAAGGGCCCCGCTCATCAACGTCGCAGGCGAGGACGTACCGGAGACGCCAGACCCGAAGGGTGAGGCGCCCGGTGAAGCGGCATTCCGCCGGAGTCGAGTCCCAGGCTAGCAAGCAGCAATGCAGCCGGCTGTGGCTGCTGGACCCGCACATCCGCGTCGCCGTAGACGGCGGGAGGTGCCAAAAGAGACGCCCCAAGACGGGTGACGTCGTCGGAACTGGCGCTCATGCAGGCGAGGGAGCTAGAGGCCACAGCAAGCCTCGCAGATCCGGCCGAGGCAGCGGCTGGGGAGCCGGAGCTCACGGAGGGAAGGGCGCCAAGATCCTGTATTCCATGGAGCAGCGGACCTGGACCGAAGAGAGCGCGCGCGCGACGCGGAACTCGGATCGAACACGGAGATCGGGCAGCCGGAGCACGGAGATCGGGCAGCGGCCGCCGCGTACGCTGCGACCAGCTAGCGCGGTCGCGAGAGCTGGCTTCATGTCCGTGTTTAAGCCCCCTTACCAACCATTCTAGTGTAGCCATCAATGAATCTCGTCATATCAATTAATACTTACCACTCGCCGAAATTTCCAGGAAAGTAATACTAGCTGGTGACGAGTGGAGTTCGAACGTATGTTTACTCGTAAACATGCATGCGATGAATATCCAGTGATAAATATGGTCCAGAAATGTAATATTACATATAATCTTAGAACAAACTCAACAACAACTCCAGTGTATACATATATGATATAACCATTATATAAATTGACCAACATAACTACTTACTCTGTCTCAACATAAGTGACGGAAATGTAATACAAAATTAGTATAAATTTTGTATTAAAAAGACGACAATTATTTCAGGACGGAGGTAGTACAATATAGATCAAACCAACATGCAGGAACAAATAAAACACTTCTTATCCTTCCACAAAGATATATAGAGTTTCTTATTTTATTTGAAATATAACTTGGAAGAACTAAGATTCACATGCTTCTTCTTTCACACAAGGCCTAGCCACGTGGACCCTTTGCCCCCTTAGTAGACATGCCATTGCCCTTGGCCTCTGAAAGATGAAAAAAAAGGAAACTTTAATTAGACATGTATACATATTAGTATTTTTACAGTCCATCATGTAAAATAGAAAAAAATTATTTCCTTCGTTTTATATTACTTATCGTCAAGTAATATGGATCGGAGGAACAACTACGACCAATAAAAAAACAAAAATTCACCAAGCCCTCCCCGGCCAACCGATTGCTTGGCGATCCATATAGTAGTTGGATCCCGCACGAGAGAAATATAAGTTTTATACTTCTGACCTTGAAACTTATGGTTTTTTCGGTCGCTCGTATCAAGTTGCAGAATTGAAACTTTAAACGATCTTTTTTATGTACAAATGTTATGATTTTGTCAGTCACGCATACTAAGTTTCAAAGGTTGAAACTTAACGAGAATTTCCAAAACTTCTTAGAATGTATTTAAACCGGATTTTATTTGAAAATAATTGTCACAAGAAACATGAAGACGAAAACGGACCTAAATTTAGACTTAAAAAAAAGATATAAAAATATAGAAATCAAGACCCGAAGAAAAAGCCACGCCCGAGGGAATCGGTGCCCCCGCACATAGAAATCCTCTTCCATCGATTGATCAAAAGCTACAAACAGATACCTAGGTTGACTCACCTCCAGGTTTGTCACCAGCAGTGCTAGTAGTCTGCGGCGGCTGCTGATTCACTGTGCTCGAGCTCTCGTTAGTAAGGGTCTTCATCGACGGAGCTTTAGCTGAAACCGTTGTGGATCGAGCGCACCCATGCAAAAGACGTCAAGAAAGTGCAAGAAAGCAATCAGAGACCAGAAAAGGCCAAGCAGAAAGGTACTGGCTAGCTAGAAAGGTGCAGATCTGAAAGGGAGCTATCACATCCATGCAGGCACGTATCCTTATGATCTAGTACTAATCGGACGAGTGATGCTCACTAACCCTTCTTTTGGTCATCCTGCCGTGCACTCACAGTATGCTCCTGACGCTGGACAGCATGCGGCTTGCCCGGCACCGGCACCGGCTCTTTACTTGTCGTCCCTTTTGCTGCAGACATGTCTGGGGAATACGTTGATACATCAGAAAATTGTACTGTAGATGCTAGTAATTAGCTTGCTTGCACCATGCACATGCAATGGATGAATCGGAGATGTGGAGGCTGCCGGCTCACCTTTGTTTTTGCCTGCCGTGTTTTTATCAGTACTGGAGATGGAGAGCCTTCGTGTTTGGGGGATCTTCAGGCTTCGGCTAGCATGGAGTATTGAGTTTTGCTGCTAACAATCGACACGCATGGAGTGTATTTATACATCGTGGTTGCCTCATACACCTGTGATTTAGCTTAGCTGACAAGGCTACGCGCCTTCCTAGGCGGTAGCACATAAGTACGTGGCAATTTCCTTCCTAAGCCGTACGAGCATATATACGTGTCCCCGGCAAAAAAAAAATAGTTGTCATTTGTTTGTCAAAAAATATATATACATACGTGACATTTGCCTTCCCGCTGGGCAGAACTGTGAGTGTGTAAGGCAGGAAATGCAAGTAGCAGAACCGGAACTGTTGGGGGAGTACGATTGACGAACTTGACCCAACGGCCAACTAGAAAACGCGTTTGGACGGAACCGCGCGGAAATGTGCGGGGCACAAACCTGCCAAGCCATGCCGGGTATGCTAAGTTTTAACTTTCAACCGTTGAGAGTTACGATTTTGCATATGAAAATTACAATTTTCTCGCTTGCTCTTATCAGATTACATAGATAAAACATTAGGATTTTTTATGGGTCGTAGGCACAAAAGTTCCGACGTTAACGATCATTCAAGTGTGCTGTCATCGGATCCATCCACCAAGGCTAGAATTAAGGTTTTCATCCTGAAGAATCAGTCCGAACAAATTCAAGCAATCCCTCCAACAAGGTAACGACGTAAAAATATATCGTCATTGTCACGTATAACCACTCGGGTGTGTGACTTAGACTTTCACCCCGGAGCTCGAGATCGGGTGCACGGAGCACCACCATCAAAGTGACACATGTGTTGTCGCCACCACTTTTCGGCAATCCCAACAGCTACAATTGGCCACTGCTAATCCATAACGATCCCCTTGTGTCAAGTCGTCATCCGCAATTTGTATCACACAACTGAAGTAATTCACAAATCCGAAGTTTTTCAATGACCCCGTTGTCGTGGATATGTAGGAAGTCGCTACAGAGAAAATACGCAGTCACCACCATCTGGCCGATCGGATATGGATCACCAGCAATAGAGGATCGCAATGTCGCTGGACAGCACCACAACGCGAAAGGTCAATTCATTGCCGCAGCCCCAGATGCCAAGCGCTACTACCCCTAGGGCCGCCGTCAACACTTCCTGTCACCCACCATCATCTAGGCTTCAGATTGCCAAGCATGGCACCCCGCCAGCAGCAAGGGCAAGATCTGGGCAAGGCCAGCATCCCGAGCCCAACTAGGCTTGTTGTCGTGGCTCGAAGGAGCCCACCGCTCAAGCCCTTAGCCCGTGACATAGATCATGGAGAGGGACAAGAAGGGTAGACAGGGCCGCGGCGAGGACAACGACCGAGGATGCTACCACTCGTCGGACTGGCGCAGCCACTGAAAAGGGCCACCCTGGAGCCGCGCCATGATGGGATCAATCTTGGGCTAGGGGCTGGGGAGGGGTGCGCGCAACCCCAAAACATGAACGAGTCCGCCCCGCCACTACCATCCCAGCCCTCCGGCAGCGACGATGCGGGAGGTGCTGGAGGAGGGCCTCCGGGCGGATGGAGGGGGACACGGGAGATGCGGATGGTTCAGTTCAGCGTCGAGCCAATGTGACTTGTGATGAATAGCGGTATTAAATAGTATCCCACGGTGTAAAATGTGATGTGTGTGTGTGTCTATATATATATATATTAATACTATTCACCATCCAGGGTGCAGAATAAGTTATTCTTCACTCGGGGTAATCTTACTATTGTTTTATAAATAAATAAATTCTGAATACAAATACTTGCAATCATATTCATCCACTATGTAAAATTAGCATAAAAAAATATAGGCCATAAGATAAGAAAAATTGCATTTTATGTATAGTTTTCACTACGGTTTTACATTCGTAATTTTACGTAGCAAAAATATTTTTTACGATGATTATGAATTTTCTTGCGATCTCTTTTTATGTATAAAATAGATAAAATTTACCGAACTAAAATTACGGTGCATTGTATATATATATATATATATATATATATACAGGGTCGCGCTATTCGTCATCCTGGGTGAGAAATAGTTATTCTTCACCCCCCTCTATTTTAACATCAATGCACCGTAATTTTACGTTCCGTAAATTTTGTCTTATTTTATATGTAAAATGAGACCGTGAAAAAATATAATCAATGTAAAAATATTTTATGTCACGTACAATTACGAACATACAAAAATAGTGCAAAAAATAGAATAAACTCAATTTTTTTGGTCTTGTGACCTATATTTTTGTTTTTCTTTTGTCAAATTTTACGTAGTGATTCAATAAAAATGTAAATATTTGTATTTCAAATGTAATTTATTTGTAAATTGATCGTAATATTATCTCGGGTGAAGAATAAACTATTCTGCACTCTGGGTGATGAATAGAGTTTCTATATGTATATACATATATATATATGGTAGGATGTATTTTTCCTATATATATATGTATATATATAATTTTACTATCGTTTCATAAATAAATTATATTTTGAATTCCAATAATTACATTAATATTGATTCACTATGTAAAATTTGGCATAAGAAAATAAAAATATAGGTCATAAATTCAGAAAAATTACATTTTATGGATATTTTACACTATGTTTTTACATTTGTAATTTTATGTAACAAAAATATTTTTACGGCCATTATATATTTTCTTACGTTCCTTTCTTACGAATAGAATAAAATAAAATTAACAAAATATAAAATTACAGTGTATTTATAGTAAAATAGAAGGGATGAAGAATAACTATTCCTCATCCAGGGTGACGAATAGTCAATCCCTATATATATATTAGAACGATTTCAATATGCAATTCCGGTATATTTGATCCACCGTACAAATTCACCAACATAACTATGGCATATACAGATATGAACGAAGAACATGCATGAAAGTATTTGACAGATATGGCATATACAGATATAAACTATATATAGAGGTACACACTATAAGTATACAGATATAAACTATATATAGAGGTACAGATATAAACTATATACAGATATACTATAAGTATACATATATAAACTATATATAGAGGTACAGATATAAAGTACAGATATGGCATATACAGATATAAAGTACAAGTATACATGACCACATTCACAAGGTACACACTATATATAGAGGTTTCTTCGACCACATAATAGTATTTGACAGATAATAACTAGGTCGACACGCTGATTTCTATTCACATGATTCTTCTTCCGCGCACGCAGATTATTCACCACTTGGATATAGGCCCTTGCCTGAAAATTCAAATAACGAAATTTTTAGAATGCTTGCACGTCACGCTTTATCATGCAAAACATTAGTACGAATTATACATAAACATGCAGCCAGAATTGTGGACTCACCTTTTTGTCCGGTGGATTTACCACCAGTACTTGCATCATCGGCTTTGTACGGTGGCCTCGATGCGTGAGAATTGTCGCCGTTGCTCGAGACAGAGGTCGTCGTCGACAACGCTTTACCTGCTTTACGGAGCGCACGAATGCAAAAGGCATCAAGAAAGTATGAGAGACCATAACCGTCGAATACAAATAAAGGTGCTGTGCGGATCTGGTAAAGGGAGATCTATCCATGCATGCACGTATGCTCAAGATCGAGTTGATCTCGCATATATTCGCACGAGTGACACTCACTAACCTGCACTAGGCGACGGCGCCTTTTGGCGAGCCTCCGCCAGAGCATATGGACGTCGATCATCATACTGCCCGGAAGAGCGCGGCATTACTCTACATGCAATGCACGGAGAATATATAACACGTCAGAGTTGATCATTACTGTACTTACTTACTCCGATTCGTGTATGTGCAATGCACGAATTGGATGTGT
This sequence comes from Hordeum vulgare subsp. vulgare, assembly GCF_904849725.1. Taxonomy (NCBI): domain Eukaryota; kingdom Viridiplantae; phylum Streptophyta; class Magnoliopsida; order Poales; family Poaceae; genus Hordeum; species Hordeum vulgare. Next base: position 480,574,940 of record NC_058522.1, read on the forward strand.
GCTCACCCTTCGCCGCCATGCTCAGTCCTGGAGGGCCTACGTCTACGTGTCTGCCTGTCTTCGGTTCAGCTTTGGAAGAGTTTGTTGCCAAACGCTTGGTTGGATAATTATATACACACCATACAGGCAGTACGTACGGAGGGAGTGCAAAATCGTGGAAATTTCATCTGGTTGCATCCGTCATATATATGAGTATATGCGGTGGTGTTTGTTTTACTTAATTAGGATTATACACGGTGTACGTGTACATGTATTCCTGTGGAGAGCCAATGTCGTTAGGCCTTGACCCACCGCGTTTTTCATGGATCCCGGCCCCGCGTACCAAGAAGATACGTCCGGCCGGCTGGTACGGTTGCAGTTGAGATGTGGACGTGGTATTTATTCAAAATAATCAACTTTGGTTCAGATGGTGTTATGTTATTGCATGCCTGCAATGTGTGCCGTTGAACAAAAGTCATCAGAAAATGACAAAAACATACTAGTACACCAATTTGTTAACCTAACCCGTCGGAAAATCAATGTTTCTGATCAGCTTCTGGACAGATGGATGCTCTGCCATGAAAAACGTCATGAATGCAATGGACTTGACGAAGGCCTGGACATTAAACTGAAATCCCAGGATTCATCATGTATAATTTCCGTCACATTTCCATGCAAACCGAAACACACCAACACGCTAGGCCGTCCAAGTCCCAATTAACTTATGAATTCCAGAGATAGATCAATGTAGTTTGTTCTTCGGGTCGTTTGCGTGTGGAGTACTGCATTAATTAGGTTCTCCGACTTTAATGCACCGCGAAGAAGAGGAGGAGAACCAACAGGCACAACCGTGCATGGGTCCCAACCGTGGAGAAGAAGAGATCAATGTAGTTTGGATGTGTTTGGTTTTAGGATGAGGTGGAATAGGACGGGTTGGTTCCATCCCTAGCAGTCGTTCTCGTGTTTAAGCCCTGTTTGAAACCACAATAGATTATGATAATTTGGATTGTGAAGATAGATTATATAATCTGGTTTATAAAAATAATCTAGGTGGACATGTTTGGAGGTCAGATTATATAAACTGTAATTCAGGTTTTACATTGCATAATGACTTGTCTGTCCTTTGTTTTTTTAAAGAGGAGGGTGGCAGTGGTAGGAGTATAATTAACTCCAACTTTACAAGGGTAATGGGTCATTAGCAATTCATAGTCTGATTTTAGCTAGGATAGAGTAGATTATTAGTTTTTAATAATCCGTCCATCTAGTTTTTATAATCTACATCATAATCTGTCCTGTTTGAAGACATAATAGATTATAAAAATTGAATTATATAATCTGAGTGGTTCCAAACAGAGCCTTAGTTGAGTTAGGAACCGGAATTGGATCATCCGCATGCAGTGAATATTCCCTCCAGATGCTTCACCAAGTGATTTCATCGATTTGAAGAAATCGACTAGTTATTTGTCCATGAAATCAAAGAAAAAAAAGAAATAACCAAGCAATTCTCACCGCGCTCACCCCGCACCCGAACAAAAGTTTTCATGATTTTTTTTTTTGTGGTTATTTTTTCGTGATTATTTTTTTCGTTTTTGCGATTATTATTTTCGTGGTTATTTTTTCATTTTCGTGATTATTTTTCATAAATATTTGGTATGTACTCATGATCATATATTTTTATTTGCATGTGTTGAAAATAAATAGAATATGTTGCTGAAAATTTAAATTATAGGCTTGTCAAATGCAAAGAACTCTATTTGTTCAGAGATCGAAGAGGTGAGTGGCATCAGATTCTTCTCATTTCATCTATCCAACTAAACACCGAAACGAAACCAACCCATAACATTTTTTATCATCAACTAAACACAAGAATAGAACCAACACATCACTTTAGGGTGGAACCATGACATTTCATTTCATGACTTTCTCAAACCAAACACACCCAAAGTTTTCACGGTCGCTTGCGTGTGGAGTAATACTACATTACTAATTAGGTTCTCCGAGTATAATGCCTGGAGGAGAAGACGAGGGGGAGGAGGACCAACAGGTACAGTGCATGGATGCTTCACTAAGTGTCCAACCGTGGAAATAACTGGTTTGAACGGTCCCTTAGATGGGAAGACGGTTTTGTGTATTTCTGGGAAGGTGCACTTCTACTTCTCATGCACCACTGCGAAGGTGCACTTCTACTTCTCATGCACCACCTGGCTATACGCATGTGTTAGAGCAACTCCACCCGGATCCAAACGAACGGTGATTTTGTCCGTTTTTCGTTCGTTTGGATCGTTCGCTCACTGTGTGTTCGTCCGTTTTAGGATTTGGGTTGACAGTGCGTCCAACACGTCGATCTATATTTGTCCGCATGGTCGGCTAGCCGTCGGTTTTAACAAATACAAATATTTTGCATATTTTAAAAAAATAAATGAAATAGCATAGTTGCACAATCGAAATAAAATATAGCAAAGTTTTACAAGCCTAATAAAAATTTAAATTGTTTTAAAAAGATACATCTATTGGTTGCCAACATGATCTCACATATACTCAACCAAATCATCTTGCAACTGAATATGAGTTTCCCAATCACGCATTTCATGATGAAATTGGATGAAGTGTGCAAACGATGCCGCTCCTCCGCCATGCTGATGTTGGGGAACGTCGCATGGGAAACAAAAATTTTCCTACGCGCACGAAGACCTATCATGGTGATGTCCATCTACGAGAGGGGATGAGTGATCTACGTACCCTTGTAGATCGTACAGCAGAAGCGTTAGAGAACGCGGTTGATGTAGTGGAACGTCCTCACGTCCCTCGATCCGCCCCGCGAACAATCCCGCGATCAGTCCCACGATCTAGTACCGAACGGACGGCACCTCCGCGTTCAGCACACGTACAGCTCGACGATGATCTCGGCCTTCTTGATCCAGCAAGAGAGACGGAGAGGTAGAAGAGTTCTCCGACAGCGTGACGGCGCTCCGGAGGTTGGTGATGATCTTGTCTCAGCAGGGCTCCGCCCGAGCTCCGCAGAAACGCGATCTAGAGGAAAAACCGTGGAGGTATGTGGTCGGGCTGCCGTGGAAAAGTCGTCTCAAATCAGCCCTAAAACCTCCGTATATATAGGTGGGAGGGAGGGGAGGAGGCAGCCTCAAAACCTAAAGGTTTGGCCGAAATTGGAGGTGGAGGAGTCCTACTCCAATCCTACTTGGAGTAGGATTCCACCTTCCCACTTGGAAACTCTTTCCACCTTGTGTTTTTTCCTTCTCAAACCTTATGGGCCTTAGTGGGAACTTATTCCAGCCCACTAGGGGCTGGTTTATCTCTTCCCATAGCCCATGAGACCCCTTGGGGCGTGACACCCCTCCCGATGGTCCCCGGCACCCCTCCCGGCACTCCCGGTACACTACCGATGAGCCCGAAACTTTTCCGGTAATGCACGAAAACCTTCCGGTAACCAAATGAGGTCATCCTATATATCAATCTTCGTTTCCGGACCATTCCGGAAACCCTCGTGACGTCCGTGATCTCATCCGGGACTCCGAACAACATTCGGTAACCAACCATATAACTCAAATACGCATAAAACAACGTCGAACCTTAAGTGTGCAGACCCTGCGGGTTCGAGAACTATGTAGACATGACCCGAGAGACTCCTCGGTCAATATCCAATAGCGGGACCTGGATGCCCATATTGGATCCTACACATTCTACGAAGATCTTATCGTTTGAACCTCAGTGTCAAGGATTCGTGTAATCCCGTATGTCATTCCCTTTGTCCTTCGGTATGTTACTTGCCCGAGATTCGATCGTCAGTATCCGCATACCTATTTCAATCTCGTTCACCGGCAAGTCTCTTTACTCGTTCCGTAATACAAGATCCCGCAACTTACACTAAGTTACATTGCTTGCAAGGCTTGTGTGTGATGTTGTATTACCGAGTGGGCCCCGAGATACCTCCTCGTCATACGGAGTGACAAATCCCAGTCTTGATCCATACTAACTCAACGAACACCTTCGGAGATACCTGTAGAGCATCTTTATAGTCACCCAGTTACGTTGCGACGTTTGATACACACAAAGCATTCCTTCGGTGTTCGTGAGTTATATGATCTCATGGTCATAGGAACAAATACTTGACACGCAGAAAACAGTAGCAACAAAATGACACGATCAACATGCTACGTCTATTAGTTTGGGTCTAGTCCATCACATGATTCTCCTAATGATGTGATCCTGTTATCAAGTGACAACACTTGCCTATGGCCAGGAAACCTTGACCATCTTTGAACAACGAGCTAGTCAACTAGAGGCTTACTAGGGACAGTGTTTTGTCTATGTATCCACACAAGTATTGTGTTTCCAATCAATACAATTATAGCATGGATAATAAACGATTATCATGAACTAAGAAATATAATAATAACTAATTTATTATTGCCTCTAGGGCATATTTCCAACAGTCTCCCACTTGCACTAGAGTCAATAATCTAGTTCACATCACCATGTGATTCCAACGAATCCAACACCCATATAGTTATGGGGTCTGATCACGTCTTGCTCGTGAGAGAGGTTTTAGTCAACGGTTCTGAAACTTTCAGATCCGTGCGTTCTTTACAAATCTTTATGTCATCTTATAGATGTTGCTACTACATGCTATTCGGAAATGCTCCAAATATCTACTCTACTATACGAATCCGTTTCACTGCTCATAGTTATTCGGATTAGTGTCAAAGCTTACATCGACGTAACCCTTTACGACGAACTCCTCAACCACCTCCATAATCAAGAAAAATTCCTTAGTCCATTAGTTACTAAGGATAAATTTTGACCGCTGCTAGTGATTCAATCATGGATCACTCTCTGTACCCTCAACAGAGTTTGAGTCAAGGCACACATTAGGTGCGGTACACAGCATGGCATACTTTAGATTCTACGGCTAAGGCATAGAAGACGACCTTCGTCTATTCTCTTTATTCTGCCGTGGTCGGGTTTTGAGTCTTACTCAAATTCACACCTCACAACGCAACCAAGAACTCCTTCTTTGCTGGTCTATTTTGAACTCTTTCAAAAACTTGTCAAGGCATGCATCTTGTTGAAACTTCTATTAAGCGCTTTCGATCTATCTCCATAGATCTTTGATGCTCAACGTTCAAGTAGCACAATCTAGGTATTCCTTTGAAAAACTCCTTTCAAACAACCTTGTATGCTTTACAGAAATTCTACATTACTTCTGTTCCACAATATGTCAACCACATATACTTATCAGAAATTCTATAGTGCTCCCACTCACTTCTTTGGAAATACAAGTTTCTCATAAACCTTGTACAAACCCAAAATCTTTGATCATCTCATCAAAGTATATATATTCCAACTCCGAGATGCTTGCACCAGTCCATTGAAGGATCGCTGGAGCTTGCATACTTGCTAGTATCTTTAGGATCGACAAAACCTTCTGGTTGTATCACATACAATGTTTGCTCAAGGAAACCGTCGAGAAAACAATGTTTTGACGTCCTACGTGCAATATTTCATAAATAATGCATCAACAACTAACATAATTCTGACAGACCTTTAGCATCGCTACGAGTGAGAAAGTCTCAGCATAGTCAACTGTTTGATCTTGTCGAAAACATCTTTGCGACAAGTCGAGCTTTTCTTAATAGTGACTTATCACCATCATCGTCTGTCTTCTTTTAAAGATCCATTTTACCCAATAGTCCCATGACCATCAAGTAGTTCTACCAAAGTCTACACTTTGGTTTCACACATGGATCCTCTCTCGGATTTCATGGCTTCCAGCCATTTGTCGGAATCTGGGCCCACCATCGCTTTCTCCATAACTCGTAGGTTCACTGTTTGCTCAACAACATGACCTCCAAGACAGGGTTACCGTACTACTCTGCAGCAGTACGCGACCTTGTCGACCTACGAGGTTTGTAGTAACTTGATTCGAAGCTCAATGATCACCATTATCAGCTTCCACTTCAATTGGTGTAGGCGCCACAGGAACAACTTCCTACGCCCTGCTACACACTGGTTGAAGTGATGGTTCAATAACCTCATCAAGTTCTACTACCCTCCCACTCAATTCTTTCGAGATAAACCTTTTCTCGAGAAAGGATCCTTTTCTAGAAACAAACACTTTGCTTTCGGATCTGAGATAGGAGATGTACCCAACTGTTTTGGATATCCTATGAAGATGCATTTATCCGCTTTGGGTTCGAGCTTATCAGACTAAAACCTTTTTCACATAAGTTTCGAAGCCCCAAACTTTCAAGAAACGACAGTTTAGATTTCTCTAAACCTCAGTCTATACTGTGTCATCTCAACGGAAATACGCGGTGCCCTATTTAAAGTGAATGTGGTTGTCTCTAATGCATAACCCATAAACGATAGTGGTAATTCGATAAGATACATCACATCATGCACCATACTAAATAGTGCATGGTATGACGTTCAGACACATCATCACACCATGATGTTCCAGGTGGCATGAACTGTGAAACAATTTCCACATTGTCTTAACTGTGTACCAAAAACTCGTAACTCAGATATTCATTTCTATGATCATATCGTAGACAGTTCATCCTCTTGTTACGACGAACTTCACTCTGAAACAGAATTGAACTTTTCAATATTTCAGACTTGTGATTCATTAAGTAAATACTCCTGTATCTACTCAAGTCGTCAGTGAAGTAAGAACATAATGATATCCACTGCGTGCCTCAGCACTCATTGGACTGCATACATCAAAATGTATCACTTCCAACAAGTTACTATCTTGTTTCATCTCAATGAAAACAAGGCCTTGCTCATGTGGTATGATTTGCATGTCACTAGTGATTCGAAATCAGGTGAGTAAAGATCCATCAGCACGGAGCCTCTTCATGCAATTCATACTAACATGACTCAAGCGGCAGTGCCACAAGTAAGTGGTACTATCATCATTTAACTCGTATCTTTTGGCACCAATGTGTAACACTACAATCGAGATTCAATAAACCATTGAAGGTGATTATTCAAGCAAACAGAGTAACCATTATTCTCTTTGAATGAATAATCGTATTGCAATAAACACGATCCAATCATGTTCATGCCTAACGCAAGCACCAAATAACAATTATTTAGGTTCAACACCAATCCCGATGGTAGAGGGAGCGTGCGACGTTTGATCATATCAACCTTGGAAACACTTCCAACACGTATCGTCACCTTGCCTTTAGCTAGTCTCCGTTTATGTCGTAGCTTTCATTTCGCGTTACTAATCACTTAGCAACCGAACCGGTATCCAATACCCTCATGCTACTAGGAGTACTAGTAAAGTACACATCAACATTATGTATATCAAATATACTTCTTTCGACTTTTGCCAGCCTTCTTATCTACCAAGTATCTAGAGTTGCTCCGCCTCAGTGACTGTTCCCCTTATTACAGAAGCACTTAGTCTCGGGTTTGGGTTTAATCTTGGGTCTCTTCATTAGCGCAGCAACTGTTTTGCCGTTTCACGAAGTATCCCTTCTAGCCCTCGCCTTTCTTGAAACTTAGTGGTTTTCCAAACCATCAACTATTGATGCTCCTTCTTGATTTCTACTTTCGCAGTGTCAAACGTCGCGAATCGCTCAAGGATCATTATATCTATCCTTGATATGTCATAGTTCATCACGAAGCTCTCAAAGCTTGGTGGCAGTGACTTTTGGAGAACCATCACTATCTCATCTGGAAGATTAGCTCCCACTTGATTCAAGTGATTGTCGTACTCAGACAATCTGAGCACATGCTCAACGATTGAGCTTTTCTCCTTTACTTTGTGGTCAAAGAATCTTGTTGGAGGTCTAGTACCTCTTAACAAGGGCACAAGCATGAAATCACAATTGCATCTCTTCGGAACATCACTTATGTTCCGTGACGTTTTACAACGTTTTCGGCGCCTTGCTTCTAAGCCATCAAGTATCTTGCACTGAACTATCGTGTAGTCATCAGTAATGTGTATGTCGGATGTTCATAGCATCCACAGACGACGCTCGAGGTGCAGCACACCGAGTGGTGCATTAAGGATATAAGCCTTCTGCGTAGCAACGAGGACAATCCTCGGTTTTACAGACTCAGTCTGCAAAGGTTGCTACTATCAATTTTCAACTAAATTTTCTCTAGGAACATATAAAAACAGTAGAGCTATAGCGCAAGTTACATCGTAATTCGCAAAGACCATTAGACTATGTTCATGACAATTAGTTCAATTAATCATATTACTTAAGAACTCCCACTCAAAAAGTACATCTCTCTAGTCATTTGAGTGGTACATGATCCAAATCCGCTATCTCAAGTCCGATCATCACGTGAGTCGAGAATAGTTTCAGTGGTAAGCATCCCTATGCTAATCATATCAACTATACGATTCATGCTCGACCTTTCGGTCTCATGTGTTCCGAGGCCATGTCTGCACATGCTAGGCTCGTCAAGCTTAACCCGAGTGTTCCGCGTGTGCAACTGTTTTGCACCCGTTGTATGTGAACGTTGAGTCTATCACACCCGATCATCACGTGGTGTCTCGAAACGAAGAACTGTCGCAACGGTGCACAGTCGGGGAGAACACAATTTCGTCTTGAAATTTTAGTGAGAGATCACCTCATAATGCTACCGTCGTTCTAAGCAAAATAAGGTGCATAAAAGGATTAACATCACATGCAATTCATAAGTGACATGATATGGCCATCATCACGTGCTTCTTGATCTCCATCACCAAAGCACCGGCACGATCTTCTTGTCACCGGCGCCACACCATGATCATCCATCAACGTGTTGCCATCGTGGTTGTCGTGCTACTTATGCTATCACTACTAAAGCTACAGCCTAGCAAAATAGTAAACGCATCTGCAAGCACATATGTTAGTATAAAGACAACCCTATGGCTCCTGCCGGTTGTCGTACCATCGACGTGCAAGTCGATATTTCTATTACAACATGATCATCTCATACATCCAATATATCACATCACATCGTTGGCCACATCATATCACAATCATACCCTGCAAAAACAAGTTAGACGTCCTCTAATTTTGTTGTTGCATGTTTTACGTGGTGACCAAGGGTATCTAGTAGGATCGCATCTTACTTACGCAAACACCACAACGGAGATATATGAGTTGCTATTTAACCTCATCCAAGGACCTCCTCGGTCAAATCCGATTCAACTAAAGTTGGAGAAACCGACACTTGCCAGTCATCTTTGAGCAAAGGGGGTTACTCGTAACGATGAAACCAGTCTCTCGTAAGCGTACGAGTAATGTCGGTCCAAGCCGCTTCAATCCAACAATACCGCGGAATCAAGAAAAGACTAAGGAGGGCAGCAAAACACACATCACCGCCCACAAAACCTTTTGTGTTCTACTCGAGAAGACATCTACGCATGAACCTAGCTCATGATGCCACTGTTGGGGAACGTCGCATGGGAAACAAAAATTTTCCTACGCGCACGAAGACCTATCATGGTGATGTCCATCTACGAGAGGGGATGAGTGATCTACGTACCCTTGTAGATCGTACAGCAGAAGCGTTAGAGAACGCGGTTGATGTAGTGGAACGTCCTCACGTCCCTCGATCCGCCCCGCGAACAATCCCGCGATCAGTCCCACGATCTAGTACCGAACGGACGGCACCTCCGCGTTCAGCACACGTACAGCTCGACGATGATCTCGGCCTTCTTGATCCAGCAAGAGAGACGGAGAGGTAGAAGAGTTCTCCGACAGCGTGACGGCGCTCCGGAGGTTGGTGATGATCTTGTCTCAGCAGGGCTCCGCCCGAGCTCCGCAGAAACGCGATCTAGAGGAAAAACCGTGGAGGTATGTGGTCGGGCTGCCGTGGAAAAGTCGTCTCGAATCAGCCCTAAAACCTCCGTATATATAGGTGGGAGGGAGGGGAGGAGGCAGCCTCAAAACCTAAAGGTTTGGCCGAAATTGGAGGTGGAGGAGTCCTACTCCAATCCTACTTGGAGTAGGATTCCACCTTCCCACTTGGAAACTCTTTCCACCTTGTGTTTTTTCCTTCTCAAACCTTATGGGCCTTAGTGGGAACTTATTCCAGCCCACTAGGGGCTGGTTTATCTCTTCCCATAGCCCATGAGACCCCTTGGGGCGTGACACCCCTCCCGATGGTCCCCGGCACCCCTCCCGGCACTCCCGGTACACTACCCATGAGCCCGAAACTTTTCCGGTAATGCACGAAAACCTTCCGGTAACCAAATGAGGTCATCCTATATATCAATCTTCGTTTCCGGACCATTCCGGAAACCCTCATGACGTCCGTGATCTCATCCGGGACTCCGAACAACATTCGGTAACCAACCATATAACTCAAATACGCATAAAACAACGTCGAACCTTAAGTGTGCAGACCCTGCGGGTTCGAGAACTATGTAGACATGACCCGAGAGACTCCTCGGTCAATATCCAATAGCGGGACCTGGATGCCCATATTGGATCCTACACATTCTATGAAGATCTTATCGTTTGAACCTCAGTGTCAAGGATTCGTGTAATCCCGTATGCCATTCCCTTTGTCCTTCGGTATGTTACTTGCCCGAGATTCGATCGTCAGTATCCGCATACCTATTTCAATCTCGTTCACCGGCAAGTCTCTTTACTCGTTCCGTAATACAAGATCCCGCAACTTACACTAAGTTACATTGCTTGCAAGGCTTGTGTGTGATGTTGTATTACCGAGTGGGCCCCGAGATACCTCCCCGTCATACGGAGTGACAAATCCCAGTCTTGATCCATACTAACTCAACGAACACCTTCGGAGATACCTGTAGAGCATCTTTATAGTCACCCAGTTACGTTGCGACGTTTGATACACACAAAGCATTCTTTCGGTGTTCGTGAGTTATATGATCTCATGGTCATAGGAACAAATACTTGACACGCAGGAAACAGTAGCAACAAAATGACACGATCAACATGCTACGTCTATTAGTTTGGGTCTAGTCCATCACATGATTCTCCTAATGATGTGATCCTGTTATCAAGTGACAACACTTGCCTATGGCCAGGAAACCTTGACCATCTTTGAACAACGAGCTAGTCAACTAGAGGCTTACTAGGGACAGTGTTTTGTCTATGTATCCACACAAGTATTGTGTTTCCAATCAATACAATTATAGCATGGATAATAAATGATTATCATGAACTAAGAAATATAATAATAACTAATTTATTATTGCCTCTAGGGCATATTTCCAACAGCTGAGGCACCACATTGTCACACTGAAACTCAAACCCTTGATCGTGGAGACGTTTCGGGCGTCATCCGCTACGATCATATTGTGCATGATCACACAAGGAGTCATCACTTCCCACAACTTCTTGGTGCTCCAAGTTCGATAGCAGTGGACTGCTATTGTGCATGATCTCGACATCCTTCCTAGCACTCTCTTGCTCTTGGGCAAATCTTTTCCTCTTCTCTCTGATAGGGTTGGAGATCGTCTTCACAATAGCAGTCCACCGTGGATAGATTCCGTCAGCTAGATAGTATCCTTTGGTGTAGTTGTGACCGTTGATGTTAACATTGACCAGAGGGTTGTTGCCTTCGGCAAGCCTTGCAAAAACCGGCAAATGTTGAAGCACCTTGATATCATTGTGTGATCCGGTCATGCCAAAGAAAGAGCGTCAGATCCAGAGATCTTGAGAGGCTACGACCTCAAGTGTGACTATGCAAGCCTTGACATGGCCCTTGTAGTAGCCTTGCCAAACAGAAGGGTAGTTCTTCCAATCCCAGTGCATGCAGTCTATGCTGCCAAGCATCCCTGGGAAGCCTCGGTTGGCATTGTTCACCAACAAGCGGGTTGTGTCTGCAGCAGTCGGCTCTCTCAAGTACTTAGGGCCAAACACTGCAACCACAGCCTTACAGAATTTGTACAACGACTCTAGGCACATAGATTCGCTCATACGGACGTACTCATCGATAAGATCACCGGGTACTACGTAAGCAAGCATCCGGATAGCTGCAGCACATTTCTGATCGTCAGATGAGGAATCATCGGAGTCGCACAAAACATTATGGAAAAAGAACTCGTCGGCGGAGTCCATTTGTACCTTGAGTAAAACTATTGAACAACTTGCAGGCGTGGACGACGAAGCTGACCGACGACGTCGAATTAGGGTCGGAGAAGCTGCGGTGGCTGACTGCGATGCTACCGGCGTTTGGGGAGGTACGAGAGGAGGTGCTGGTAGCCGAGGCGCCGGAATTGGGCAGCAGCGGCGACGGGGTGGGCGCGAGGCGAGGGCTAGCTATCGGTAGGGTGGAGAACGACCAATGTGCCACCGACTGGCGGGCTAGGGGAAGGACTACGCGCGTCATTCGCGTCTGCTTTCTGCCCGCGCCGACCCAAATCAGGCTCAAAATTGGGTCGGGAATGGGTCCGCACGCGGATGAAAAGTGGATGCACGTCTGTTTGGGTCGGGGCGTTGGGTCGACTTTTCTGTCCGCGCGAACCCAAACGGACGGCGGTAGACGAAATGGGTCACCCCGTTGGAGTTGCTCTTACACTAGTCATAATGGGGAGTAACTCAAAGGAAGAAAAATGCGGAGAAGGAGGTAACGAACTAACTTGGGTGTATTGGGTTGAGGTGGAGGGATCCAACCAGTAGCCTGCTTCAACAGTTGCAATGCGACTTGCCCCGCACATGAACAATTTGATCTTCAATGCCCAAAGTGTTTTCATCAAAAGGAGAAGCATTCATGACAATTTCATGTGTTTGCGAAACATGGCATGAAGGTTGCACAAATGCAAGACCCCAGCCCTTCTGTTCAAGCTGGACATTCGCAAGGCCTTCAACTCCGTCAAATGGGAATACAATCTCGACCTCCTGCGACGAAGGGATTTCCAACCCAAATTTTGGGATTTGGTCGCGGCTCTCCTCTGCACTTCTTCCTGAGGATCCCGCTGAACGGTATGGCGGGTCGTCCTATCAAGCACGGGCACGGTCTCACGCGAGGGGATCCCCTCTCCCCACTCCTCTTTGTCATTGCTATTGATGTCCTGCAACATCTGCTCGAGCTTGCAACAAGAAAGGGAATGCTTCGCAAGGTTCATGGTAGAGGGGCTATGGTTTGCGCCTCATTATACACGGATGACGCGGCTGTCTTCATGGTCCCACTTAAAAAGGGTATTGATAATCTCTCGGCAATCTTGCGTGGTTTCGGGGAGACCACCAGGCTTTGCACCAACTTCCACAAGATCTCGGTTGTTCCCATCAGTTGCAACCACCTAAACCTTGAGCGCATTCTGCACAACCTCTCGGCAAAGAAGACGGCCTTCCCCCTTAGATACGTGGGCCTCCCTCTGTCCATCAAGAAGCTGAAGACGGTGGACTTCCAGTTCCTCGAGGACAAGGTTGCGAGCAAGCTGTTGACCTATGAGGGCCAGAACATTACCACCATTGGGCGCACGACACTGGTTAAGTGTGTCATTTCATCACTATTTGTCTACTGAATCACCTCATTGGTCATTCTGCCTGCCATCCTGCACAACATCAACAAGCTAGGGTGGGCCTTCCTTTGGTCGGGGTCGGACAAGATGACGGGTGCCAAGTAAACTGGGATATAGTCTGTTCTCCGCTCGAATATGGAGGCCTTGGCGTGTTAAACATAGACAAATTTGCGTGAGCCGTGCGATTGAGGTGGCCTTGGTTCGAGTGGACCGTCCCAAACAAGTTGTGGGTCAGTTTGGGAAACCCGTGTGATGAGAAGGACCTAGGCTTCTTCTATGTGTCAACTACAATCACGGTGGGTAATGGCGCCAAGACGCCATTCTGGAACTCTCCATGGCTGCACAGGTGCAAGCCTATAGAGATGGCACCGCTCGTCTTCGTGGCTGCCTCCAGGAAGAACTGGAAGGTGTGTGGGGCCCTAAAAGGCAACACATGGATTCTCAACATCAAAACCACCACCGTTGTCTCCATTGAGTACATCTGTCAGTTCTTCACCTTATGGGCGATGTTGAATGACGTCCATCTCGATGACCTCGCCGAATATACCATTGTATGGAAACACACAACAGGGGGACACTACTCCATAGCCTTTGTCTACAAGGCCCAATTTCGTGGCTTGGTTCTCTCCCCCATGGAGCATATGACTGGAGGGCTTGGGGCGCCGAAGGCCAAGTTCTTCGCGTGGCTTCCTATCGAAGATCAAATTTGGAGTGCTGATAGTCTCGAGAAAAGGGGTTGGCCAAATTGTGGTCTCAACACCCTTTGCAAGCGAGAGCAAGAAAGTGGACAAAATCTCTTCTTCAAATGTCCTTTCATGCTTAGGCTTAGGAGCTTGGCCAGGGAGGAATATGGACTCCATCACTATGACACCTCGACTTGGCATCTCGAGGATTCAATGTTGAATAGGTGGTGTGGAAGGACCGGCTCACGGGTCCCCAATAGGAAGGCAATGGCTTCTCTTATCATGCTTGTCTCCTAGACTGTGTGGAACGAGAGAAATGCTTGGGTCTTCCGACACACGAGCGCTCCACCGTCCATCCTATTAAACACCATTGACTACAGGAATCTGAGAATTTGCCGTCCGCCATGGCGGACGGCAAAGGGGGGAACCACGGACGGCAAAGCCGTCGGTCAGCAGATGGCAAATTAGATGGCAAAAAAAATCCGGTGAAGAGGTTCTTTGCCGTCTGCTTTTTCAAAGCGGACCACAAAGAATCTTTGCCATGAGGGGGCAGACGGCAAATTAAATGGGACGACATATACTGCAACGGCCCCGTTAAGTGTTAACGGCAGGCCTCCCCTCTTTGCCGTCTGCCCTCCCCCCTTTGCCATGAGGGGGCTGACGGCAAAGGGGGCACACAACCCCTCTCTCTCCCCTCTTTGTCGTCTGCCCTTCCCCCTTTGCCATGAGGGGGCTGACGGCAAAGGGGGCACTCAATCTGCTTCAGCCCAGGGCTTTGGGCCCTTTGCCGTGGGGCGGCCCTTTGCCGTCTGCTGGCACATTATACTATATCTATATACATATTTCACAGCATATATACTATATCTATATACGTATTTCACATCATATATAGTTTTAGACATCTTCAACACATATATTTCACAGCATATATATTTCCAACATCATCATGAAATATTTAACAAGCTAGAGAACACAAAGTCTAGCACAATACGTAGTTTCACATAGTTCATCCATATATATACATACATAAGTTTTACATCGTTCGTCAATACAAATGAAAAAACTAAACACTAACAGTCCATCAATGCCAGCTTCCATGAAATTAATCAAATCTGCAAAAAGGAGAGTAATTAAGAAAGTTAGAAGAAGTAGAAGAAGAAAAAATACTAAAAGAATAATAAGTAAAAGAAGAAGAAGAGGTAGAAGGTGCATATATGCAGGAATGTTCATTGCATATATGTAGACAACTTGTTAAGGCCTGACAAAAAAATACTAACATTACAAGAGGCATCTAATGTGAAAATCAATAAGATTACATCTGCTTTCAACATACAATCAATGAAATAGGACTACCCAACAGATTATGAAATCGATGCAAACTAAATGTAGTGTTGTATCTCTCTTATGACAAGTGAAGCTGCTACTCAAGATATATATGCATTGATCCAAAATCAAGTTTAAGAAATAGATGACCTTAACAATCTTATCAGGGAACTTCTCTGCAAGATCTTCAATGCTCGTTGCTCCCTCAGCACAAGCTATAATGAGCTGGGAAAAAATAAGAACCTTAGCAATCAACCCTAGATAAAAAAACTCTCAAAGCAGGAGTCTCTGCAATTGAAACAAGGGAGAAAGGACATTATGTAGCTCTAGGTTTGATTGATAATGTACATTTTTTTAGCTGGATAAAGTACATCATGGGATTTAGAAAATGCAAAACGGCCAAAACAACTAAGAACGCTCGAGGACTAGGCCGCATCACCCCAAATGTTCAGTTCATACCTATATCAAAACAAATACAAAAGTAGAAAGACTGTGATATGTTCATATTTTAGATAACTATTGAGATGAGAATATCTTCCCATGTGTTCTCTTCCAAATGATCCCGTATTTTAGAAGCTCTAGTAATTAGCTCTGTTTTATATGGCTGACAATGTATCATATTCTTCTCCTGCAGCTATAATCAGGATTCACAGTGTGAACGATGGCTCATCTTTGTGCAGCTATATTGCTTCCAAATCTAACCTGGAGCATGAAAGTATATTATGTAGTATAATCCTGGAGCCCGTTCAAACTATAGATTCTGTTGTGGAACATTTTCAGCCAGTTTGTTATTTTTTTCTCCTTTTTCCTTTTTGTTCTCAGCTAATGTTGTGTTAAAAAGTAAAATAAAAATATAACAACTTGATTTGGCTCTTATAAAACTATAAAATAAAAATGTGCATATTGTTGATCCTCTTTTGCAATAAAAATGTGCACATGAGTCTATATGTTAATCCATATAGTCATTTGATAGAGTAGTAGAAAAAATAGATGGAATCATTCTCCCTGTACGAAAACCATGCATAGTTGTAGGATAAATTCGTCCTATACTTCTACTTGATTCACTATGTGATCATGTTGATATTCTTCAGACCTTTTTTCTGATAAGGAGCTTATTCAGACTTTAAAATGGTTGGTTGTCAAAAAATCAGCTAGAATTCAAAGACAAATCTTATGTCATTTATTTGCTAATTTAATCAGCCAGATCCAGAGATCCTCATCCATCAAACTTACAAATTGGAAGGGGATTCACCTTAGAAATTGAGGTTGTTGGAGGGAGATGCTGCACTGGGATGCCCCTCTCCCCGACATCAAAGATTGCTGTGGGGGCGGCGGCCGATGGCGTTGCGGTTGGAAGTGGCTACTGCTCCTCAATAGCGACGACGGGAAGTTGCTGCTACTACTCTCCAGCGGCAACGGGAACAACAGCAGGGGCGGGCGACTCATCCGTGGGCGTGGGGAGATCCGGCCCCAGCGACTCCCTGGCTTGGTTCATCGGGCCGCGCCACGCCAACGGCCTCGACTGAGACATTGCCGAAGGCCATGGACTCGAGGCGCTCCAGGTCGGCGCCCGCGGCCTCCACCAAAACCATGTCAACTTAAGCAGGTCTGCTCGCCTATTATTGGACAAATAGGACCTTCAGATCAGATTGATACGACCACAACACTGCGTATCTTACAACAAATAGTGGCCGGAAGAAACAGTAAACAAATATGAAAGATTCAACCAATGTTGTTTGAAAAGTGAAGGTTATTGTTTGCCAATTTGTGAGTTCAGAAAATAACAGCTGAAAATAGGAAAGCATGGTCTTCTAAAAAAGTAATCCTGCTAGCTGGCAATACTACAAATGCTTCTAACTCAGGCAAGCATATCAATCATAAATCGTGACCAACAACTACAATTTAACCCTCAACACAGACTAAGAAAATGCATCAACTACAGTTACATGGGCTGCTTGTCCGTGTCTACCATTTGCATAGCCATGGCAAATTGACATCACATCTATTTCTGAACCATGTCCACAAACAAACAAAATGCTTCACAATAGTAGTAAGAAACTACAAATGCCGCACATGGTGAACAGGCTAGGAGCTAATAGGAACTAACAAGCCAGGGGCATTAAAGGCAGATGGTGGACAAGCTAAGAGCTTGCGAATGTGACTCAAGAATCTGATGGTGCAGGAGCATTGTGATGATTTACATAAGCACCAGTGTGACTCAAGAATAAGCTAGGAGCTGGCAGCAGGAGCTGATTTACATAATCTGATGGTGGGAAGACAATTACCGCTATTAAAGGCACATGTCAAGCCCACAAAGAAGCTGATGGCCACTGTGAAGACACCAAGCAGCAGCAGGTTGACTCGATGCTTCTGACGGTAGATGGACAACGGGCACATCACTGCATGCAAAACATTAAGCAGCATTTTAGTAACAGATTATTCTCCAGCTGCAATTCGTAGAGCAACCACATCCCATTCTACAATAGTAAAGCAAAATTAAGAGCGCATGAGACATTCCTACAAAACTAAAGAATTCACAAAGCTTTTGTGGGGACGAGAATGCAAAGAAGCAAATGGAAAGTTAGTCATGTCCTATCACCAAGGCCCTCAAAATTAGACATAATGGAAGTTTTGTTTTTTTGCAGGAAGAACATGATGAAATCACACTCATACAACTAGTAGTATCGCGTATAAGTTCGTCGGGATACCCGGAATGACCTTTTATTTTCAGGTGAATCATTCCAAGTGTTTATGCTTGCACGCATGAATTCACGAAAGCTATCCAGTGGCTAGTTCATTCAGAGAGCAAAATGATAATCTTTGTCAGATCCCCAAATTGGGTGCAACATAGTATTTGTTTTTAGGCACCAAAAAATGCACTTGTTGTATGTTGTACTCTGTTTTTTAAGAGAATGAGTAATTTAAATTTGTACATACTCTGTTTCTTGTAACAAAAAAGAGAAAACCCTCCTTGCAATCAATCGGATCAGAAATTCTAAGGGAAAATATGGAGGAGAAATGGTCTGAGGCCTCACCGATGAAGGGGAGGATGAGGAGGAAGACGTAGAGCCCGAGGCCGGCGTAGGAGGAGGCAAAGAAGTGGGGGATGGCGTGGACCTTGACAACGACGACCGCGACGACGGCGGTGAGGAGAAGTTGCACATAGAGGACGATGTAGACCTTCCAGATGAGAAGCGCAGCATCGGGCTCCGCCCCCTTTGGTGCCGTGCAGGATGGAGCACCGCAGGCTGCCGGCACCGTCCACCACCAGCACCCTGCCCTGGCCCTTCTCCTCAAGGAACTCGCGCACCACCACGTTGTCCTCAAACACCTTGAGCGTCACGATGGGGCCCGTGAAGACCTGCCGCCTCCCGTAGATCTTGAAGATTGGCTGCAACACGCGGAGCTCGCCGCCGGTGATGAGGTGCGA
Source organism: Hordeum vulgare subsp. vulgare (assembly GCF_904849725.1). Taxonomy (NCBI): domain Eukaryota; kingdom Viridiplantae; phylum Streptophyta; class Magnoliopsida; order Poales; family Poaceae; genus Hordeum; species Hordeum vulgare. The sequence continues at coordinate 480,593,832 of NC_058522.1, forward strand.
GTTGGCGTCGTAGACTTCCGCCATGGCCAATGGAAGGGCCGTCATAGTAGCTGATTCTGGGCTGCATTGACATGAACAAAATTAGAAGCACATACTCACCAAAGAAGTTGAGGGCAAACGTTGTTCACAGCAATAGTCAAAGCAGCTGGCATATATAGCGTGGAAAGATATGGAAATTGTTTACTTGAGCTCATACCAGTGACAGTAAGTCATACTGTAATAAGGAACACAACGTCCTGAACTACATAGCTAAACAATTGTGCGTCGATCTCGAACAGAATAAATGAGGCATTTCCATCAAACAAGAAACATGAGGGATTTGTTTTTTTCCTTTTCAGGTGATCTCAAACAATCAGGCAAGGAGATTTGGTATTTCAGACTATCACCGAGCCCAACAGAACAAACGGTGGAGCAAAATAATAAGAGCTTTGGTATTTCAGAAAACAGATGGTAGGCGGTGGAACCTGGCTAAACAGAGAGGCACTCACATGTCTGTTTTCTAATTTAAGGGTACAAAATGGTAAGTCAGCAAGAAGTTTTATCAAGGTAATACAGTAAAGATGTTGTTACAGCCTGAAGCTCTGAAACTGTCGAGTCATAAGATTCAGTAAAGAAACAGTAGAGCCACCACCACCCGCAGGTTGACGCGTTCTCCTCTCTCTCTCTGAAATGGCCCTTGCTTAGATGATCTAATCACTCAGCTCACTCTCTCGGCCAAGGCAGGAGAAAATGGATCTGTCTCCCATCCTCTCCGATGATTGACCCCCTTCATCCTATACCAAATCCGCCTATGTCCGACGGCCTATGGCTGAAAAATCTCACTAACGAGGCGATTGGAGCAGAGGAAGGGGAAAGGGAACGAGGGTTACCTCACCACACGTCGCCGGTAGGTGTCGCCGCTGTGGGGAGCGAAGCAGCGGAGGTCGGAGGGAGGGGCGCAGGCAGGCCTATCTGATTCAATCAGGGGGGGATGAGATCAAGAATAAGAGAGAGAGAGAGAGAGAGAGAGAGAGAGAGAGAGAGAGAGAGAGAGAGAGAGCATAGGACACCCAAGAGGCAATTCGGATTCGTTACCAAGATCTTCACTCCACCGTCACCTCACCTCCAAATGGAATCCGGTACAGCCTTTGCAGGAACGCATTTGTCGCCGAACCTGTGAGGGAACACACACACACGTCCTCCGTGAGCAGGAAGGAAGGAAGGAAGCGCCAGTTGGCGAAACCCTAGCGGGGGAGGGGTGGGGGTCAGATGTGGTTACCGAGGGGGATGACGCAGTCGGAGAGAGCGTCAGAGAGCCCACCGGAGGAGTCGTCAGCATGAGTAAGCACCTCAGAGAGGGAGTCGCGGAGAGGGGGGGGGGCGATGGTGGCGGCGCGGGCGGCGCGGGAGAGATAGAGAGGTGGGGAGTGGGGGAGAGAGATAGAGGTCGGGAGTGGGGGAGAGAGAGAGGTGGGGAGATGGGGTGGGAGGGACCGAGCGCTGCTGTTATGTGGCCATCCCCTTTGTCGTCTGCTAGCATACGGCAAAGAGGGAGAGGCACACGGCAATGATGGAGCTGACGACAACAATCTTCGTCGTCTGCCTGGCGCATCTTTGCCGTCCGCTGGCAGACGGCAAAGAGGTGCCCGACGGAAAATAAAACCTTTGCCATCAGCAACCTCTTTGCCGTCTGCTTTGTGCCAGCTGACGGCAAAGAGCATCTTTGCCATGCGTCAGCAGACGGCAAAGGCACGGCAGACGGCAAATTTATCAATTCCAGTAGTGATTGATCAAGAGGCAAACCTCTAGATCACCGCTGGGGCAAAGAAATTAGGAATCATTATTACACGCAAGTAATCCCCCATGTCGTGTATGAGTACACCATCTGTAACAAACAATTCTCCTCTCTTAATTTATATATGAGGCAAATATTTTGCCTTCATTTCAAAAATAATAATGGGGAGCAACTTTGACTAGTAATATGCATATGTTACTAATCTATATTATTATCTCCATAGTAGGGAGTAACATATGTGTGGTGTTATGCAACACTTCATTTCTTACTTTGTAGACTCATCTTGTCTTGGTATGTGTGATATTACTCATAGTGTGAGTAACTAGCTAAGTTACTTAATTTATCTCTCTCCTCATTAAATCATTGTCACAAATAAAATTATTGAGTTGGACCTTATCTTACTGCTGAAGTTACTTCCACTATGAATAGTCTTATCCTTGTTTTATCACAATGCATGGTGTCCTGCATTAAAATATGACTCTTACCTACCTACCTATCACTTTGTTGGAGTTAGATTTAAACGTTCTTATACTTATTTATAGAGAGAGTAAATGTCATACATTTGACATCAAATTTCTACACATTTCATATCAACGCTCTTCCTGCCATTCGATCACACAACTCGAATCACGATGCAACGCTCGTGGCACATCATGTGTTGGAATAGTTTGTGTCGTGTCCAAACCGAGTGAACAGAACCAGTTGATTTCCCCATCACCCCTCCACCCGCGCGCGCGTCTCTCTTTCATCCACACCCCACTTCATATTCCTCTTATCGCCTATCGAATCCTCCATCTTCCTGATGACGGTGTCGCGACGGCAGCTTGCTAATCCCTACTCCACCCTGGTGAGGGTGGTGCGCGGCACGATGCTACCTCGTGTGGTGTACATCATAATTATAGTATTATTGTGCAAGAAAGTTGGATGCAGACCCACTAGTCCACCCCGAGGCTTTCAAAGACTTATAACTCTAATGCATTAGTTGCATGATAATCCCTACCCCTTGTATCAATATCGACTATAAGGCTTCTTCATGGCCTAATTGTCACCCATTGTTGAAGAAATCTTTAACTAGTAGTTGCTTGGTTGGTTGGCGAATAGGGATTAATAGGCTAATGGACAAGTTAATCAATCATTTAATCAATTAATCGGGCGAATTATCAGTTAATAGGCTACTCGGTGATCCTACGAGTAGGGATTAATCTGCAAGTTAACTGGTTAATTGGACGAATTATTGAACAGGGTTGTCACCTATTAATTGGTGTGAGACTTTCCTTTTAGTTGATTTCTCAATTAAATCGCCATCATCATTCTCTTTTTCAATTCAAGTGTGAAGATCAACGCTATGCGTTCTGGGCAACGCACGATGTGTTGAGTAGTTGAAACGGGAGAGTCAATGGATTAGTTACTTGGTTGACGCTCTAGGTCGTGTTATGACAAGTATTTGAATATGACAAAACCTCGAGCAATTTAGGTCATGATACACCTTATTCCTTTCTAAAACTTCTAGTGTTGGCGGGGGTGACATGAACACGTTGATCCATGAGATGCAAGAATGATTTTATTTGCATATTTTGATGTTGCTTGCTTGTTATTAACTATAGACATTTTGCATGAATCACTTTTATCTTGAGTTTGCAACACTTAACATCATTTTATCATAATAATGCTAAGTAACATTCAAGATAAAAAAATAGTATAGTTCTATCATTTACCTCGATGACGAGCAGGGATTAAACTTGAGCATGCTCATGCGTCTCAAATGTATCTATCATTTTTTACCGTTTCATGTTATAATACCACTTTTAGATACTTTTTATAGAAAATTTTATTATTTTTTCCGGACTAACCTATTAATTCAATGCCTAGAGCCATTTGTTTTCTTCATGTTTTTGTTTGCTTTACAGAAAATCGATATCTTCGGACCTCAAAACACTATAAGCATTTTCGAAGATATTTTTTGAAGGAAGAAGAAACAAGAGGGCACGGAGGGGGGCAGTAGGCAGCCCACATGCCCCACGCGGTCAGAATAGAATTGTGGGCCCATCTAGTACCCTTTTGCATCGCCTTTCACCCATTTTTTGCCTATAAATTCTACAATTCTTTGAACCCTCCATATCAATTTTCATAATTTTATCCGCCACTGCAAGTTGGTGTTCCGTGCAGATCCATTCTAGAGGCCTACTCCGCTATGTTGTCGGAGGTGGAATACATCTGGGGGGCAACTTCATCAACCTTGTTGCGAGCATGACCATGTGTAATTAGTTCCATAGTAGTAGCTAGATGGCATCCTCACTCCCTTGTGATTCAATGCAAAGTTTTCGTTAGCTTCCTCACATGATTTGGATCTATATATTGTTATCGGTGTTGTGATTTTTGTAATATGATGAATTGTTGCTTTATGACCAGATTGTTCATTAAATTATGAATCACTAATAGTTTCATTACTCCATAATTGAGTAGTCATATAGGCTCGCTGATCTATTTGTATTTTTTGACCAAGTTTGATAGTTCTTCAGACGCAATTGTGTATGGTAGTGAGTTCAATCTTGCACTCATCCATATCCTAGTGACAAAATGGGACAAGTATTCCTTGATTGAGTATAATATGTCATTTTATTTATCAAACTTGCATGATAATTTTATTGTCTACATTGTATCATCATGCTTATTGCAATGCTCTATTTGTTATGAATTTAATACCTCAAGATGAATGTTGGATAGCGGTCTTTGTATGGAGTATTACTTGTAGATGTAGTTGGATTAACAGTATACATATCATGTATGTGGTGCCTATACAAGATCGTGCCATGAATGAACATACCCATAAATATAGATACTGCAATTTAATTGTTGCCCAACTATAAATTCTTCATCACAACATATTTATCTTGCTTGGACATATGCCTATCGTGATGCTATGGTCCCAGGTCTATTCTCCATCACTGAAAAAACCATTACTAATTACTTTGTTTATTGTGCCATTTTTATTATTTTATGCATTTATCAATTCTATCATACCATACAATTTAACCTTGTAATTAGCAAACTAGATGATTAACAACCCTTTTTAATCGTTGGGGACAAGTCTGTTTTGTGTGTGTTGTGTGAATGTAATGATCATTAGTTGCTATCAAATTAAGACTTACTGATTCGATAAACTTGGTTCACAATTGAGAAAACACCACCCTTACACTTGGGGGTTACCCAACCACTCTTGCAAGCCCTAGTGGTCGTGGCCCATATCGTTCGCTCGAACACTTGAGGGTTACCCAACCACTCTTGCAAGCCCTAGTGGTTGAGGCCCATATAGCATGCTCAACCGTTGATGTTTCCTTCCATCACCCTTGCTCGACGTTACTAACTGTTCGATCCATTTCCATGTGGGGATGCTTGCTAGAGTTATTTTTCTCTTGCAAATATATGCTGTGAAAAGTTCATGAATTCCAAATATGATCCCAAAATTCAAAAAGTTCATGAATTTGATAAAAGTTCAGTAATTTAAAAACTTCATGAATTTGGAAATGTCACAAAAATTATTTTTTTACCAATTTTTAAAAATATGCATGCATTTCTAAAATTGTAGGTGAATGTGGAAAAGTTCAAGAAATTCAAAAAATATTGAATGTGAACAAAATTCACAAAGTCGAAAAACAATTCATGAAATTGAAAAAAGTTCATGAATTTTCAAATGTTTTAAGATGTTTAAAAGTTCACATATTTGAGAAAAAACAGACAAAGAAGATAAAACTAAACAAAAGCAGGTTAAGGAAAACTAGAAGAAAAAAACAATCGGAAGCTTTGAGAAGCTTCCCAAAAACGGGTTAGGAAGCTTCCACACGCTTCACAAAACCCGGAGAAACTTCCTAATCCGTGGCTTACATGGAGTGACGGTAGCCATGTTTTATGTCAGGGTGCTTCATTTGACACAGAAAATCACACGGTAAATTCAACAAACCAACATATGCTCATAGAATATAATCAAAATCACACATCAATAAGGTCTTTCAAAGTATATTAAATTTGATGGTCAAGTCCTAAAAATGTGTAGAAGTAGATAGCCCACTTATTCTGGGGTTTGCTCTTCCGCCACAGCCACTGCTGCTGCCGGAGAAGGAGATGAAAAAGGAGCAACTAACTTTTCCTTTGATGCATGTCTCAAATAAGAGATGGAATTTCCTCGGTCTTCATTTTGCAATAATTCTACAAAACATCGGTTTATTAACTCGCAATTGAAACAAACCTCTACCAACCAATTAGTTCAATTTACCAATTATTAATTGGGAAATTTTTTAAATCTAGCACTCTTAGCTTAACTTGTTCAAATCTTTGTAGGAAAAGAAAATTCTAAGTACATTAAATTAAAAAGGAACAAAAACCATACTTTATACTCTCGTAGCGTTGGGTTCTCTTGGCTTGGAGACCTTAGCAGCTCAGCCTAACACAGTTGTGTGTCTGCCCGTGCTTAGTCGGCCACCGGTCCGTCGTTGTCTACGAGTTCCTTGTCATGCTAGGCGATGGGGCTCGTTGATTGAGTAGTTCCTAGACGCTAGGATTCAGAACTACAAGGAGAAGGGTCGATAGGGAAATCAAGAACATCCTTTTTTACGGGAAAGCTTACTTTATTAATCAAAGGATAGATACATTGTTAGCCAACTGAATTACAATAAAATCACGAGCTACATTGTTAGATCATTAGCACGACCCCATCTAGCCACCTCATGAGCTACAGAATTTGATTCCCTAATACAATGCTCAAGAGTAAACTTCCCGAAATATTCTAAAAAACTATGACATTCATCAAAGATTGGCGCTGCTACCATGGAATAGCCTTCATTCCGCCTAATTGCGTCCACCACACTAATATTATCCAATCTCACCACCAAGTTTTGACATCCTGTATCTTTTGCTAGCTTCAGGCTTTCAAGCAGAGCAGCCGCTTCATTCGAGAAGACATCTGCAATGTGTTCTAATCTTTCTGTGGACGCCGACATAAAATATCCCCGGTGATCACGAATGACAGCACCACAAGACCCACTATAATCTCCTTATGTGAATGAAGCATCAATGTTTAGGACTAACTAACCTGCCAAGTACGTCGGCCATGCATTGGTCGTGGGTGTTGTTTTTGCTTGTGCACCATGCACATAGTTGATTACCAACATCATCGTCGTGCGTTCTGCGGATAGAATCGCTTCCCCTCCCACATATTGTCTATGTTGCCACCATTGGAGCCAACAACATGTAGAAATATGCTTCGGCAGCTCGACCACTCCAGAGTAGTGGCGTCGATAGGACTCATCACATAGAATGAAATCTAAGGCCGTTGAACATGCACCCAACACTTCCCAGACTGCTTGTGATCTCGCACATTGGAACAACATATGGAGTAAATCCTCCTCTTCATGTGTGCAATATGGGCATTGGGATAGACTTCCCACATGGCTATTCATTAGGATACTCCGGCAGGGAACTGCATTATTCAAGCATCTCCAGGTGAAAATTTTGTGGCAGGCCTATGTCTTGCCTTAGCTAGTCGAGCTTCCGACTTGCTAAAGTGTTTGCGTGAGCATATGGTCCGGCCCAATTTGCAGTACTACACTCCCTCAATTTTTTTATTTTTTCAAGGTTTTTTTACGTTGTTTGATTCCATTTTGTACTTTTGTTTACACTCTGAAATTTTCTAAAGATATATATTGCACACATATACTTTACATAATATTGAAAATATTAATCATGCATTTGAAAAATGTTGAATGTGTATGCAAAAAAATGATAACCATGCATTAAGAAATGATGAAATCGTTTGGTCATGTATAAGAATATTAATCAAGCATTTGAAAAAAATGTTGAATGCGCATTTTAAAAAAGTTAACCAAGAATTAGAAAATGTGAAATGTGTATAGAAAAAATGTTGGCCATGCATTAAAAATAATTTAAAATATCATTATATATAAAATGTTAATCAAGCATTTCAAAAAATGTTTAACAAGATTTCAGAAATTAATCAAGCATTTGCAAAATGTTAAATGTGTATAGAAGAAATGTTGACCATCCATTAAAAAATGTTAATCTTGCATTTCACAAAATTGTTAATGCAATTGAATTTTTTTAAATGTGCATGTAAATAATATTAACCATGTATTAGAAAAATATTAATCTTGTATGTGAAAACTGATAATCAAACATTTGAACTTTCTAAATGTGTATAAGAAAATTGTTGATAATGCTTTTAAAATAACATAATCTTGTATTTGAAACATGTTAACCAAGCATTTGTTATTTTTTAAAATAATGTGTATAGTAAAAATGTTGACTACGTATTAAAAATAATGAATGGTACTGGAAAAATGTTAATCATGTATTAGAAAAATGTTTTTGACATATAAAAAATGTGGAATGCAAATCCAAAAGAAACAAATAAAATCAAAAATATGAAAACCGCCAAAGAAACAAAATAAACCAACAAAAAAAGAAAATGCAAAATGAAATCGTTGAAACAAATGATGAAAGGGTAAAATAAAAATACACAAGGAGCACAGGAATCAACCTTTTATCTCTTGATAGGTTTAACTAGCAAAGCCTACAAGTTATAAGAAGCTCCGACACGAAGGTAAGATGATGGAAATGATAAAGAAAGAGTAAAGTAAATACTAAAATTAAAGTAACAAAATGATGTAAAGTGAGTGTTCAAACCAAGAGGATTACATCGTTCTCACAGAGTGCGCATTTCCACTAGCGTATATCTATAGGAGTGCCTAAACACAATGCTACTTTGAATTCCTAAGCACTTTGCATATTTCTATTGGTGGGTAGATGATGCGACGATTTTGCATCATGAATTTTTATTGATATTTATGTTTTTATTTCCCATTATTCCTTATTATGATAAAATCCTTATGTATTTTCTTTTTGAATATGCAAAGTACATCATAAAGAGAGAATTTACTGAAAACTGGAATTCTGGACCTAAAAACTAAGAAAATAGCTGAAAATTCACTGGACTCCAAATGATCTGAAACTTCACGAAGAATTTTTATGGAATATATAAGAGTTATTGGGCCAAAAATATACTATAGGGTGGCCACCTACTGCCCACAAGCCAACATGACACACCCACACTACCTAGGTGCGCCCTGTTGCATTGTGTGGGGGAGGGGGACAGGTCTCGAGACCCCCCTATAACCCACAAGTGTAGGGGTCGTTTGTAACATTTTTTGATAAGTAAGAGTATCAAACCCAACGAGGAGCTAAAGGTATAACAAATATTCCCTCAAGTAGGTTGGTCAAAAAAAATATTCCCTCAAGTTCTATTGACCACCCATACAACACTACGCACACTTAACGTTTGCTTTACCTAAAACAAGAATAAAACTAGAAACAAATTGAAAGATAATAAATAACAATTAAATAAAAATTGGGGCCGTTTAGTAGAAAGCTTTTTGTGTACCTCAAGAGAAAGATTGTCCATAGGCAATTGAATATAACATGATAGATACTTATCATGTGCAATGAGGGAGAGACATACGCTAACACACTTTCCGTACTTGGATCATATGCACTTATGATTGGACCTATAGCAAGCATCCCTAACTACTAGAAATCATTAAGGTAAACCCAACCATAGCATTAAACATCAAGTCCTCTTTACTCCCATATACGTGCACAACTGCCTTACTCGGGTGTAAGTTTATGTCACTCTCGCCACCCACTATAAGCGAATCATGAACATATCACAAACCCTCCAGCATGTATCCCTCACGTGTGCGCCACATGGAAGGCACCTTAGGACAACACCATATCAACACACAACTCATATCAATAAAATCATATCACAATTAACCCGTAGGACAAAACAGATCTACTCAAACATCATAGGATAGCCACATATCATTGGGAAAAAAGATGTAGTGTTGAGCATCATGTTTAAGTAGATAGTTACACCGGAAAAAGAGGTGTTACACCGCTGGATAGAGGTGCAGAGAGTTGGTGTTTCTAGCGGCAAGATTATTGATGTAGATCCTTGTCACGCTCCTTGCCCCGGCAGCACTTCGGCGCCACCGGGAGAGAGGGGGAGAGAGATCCCTCCTTCCTCTTCTTCCTTGGCCCCCCCCTAGATGGGAGGAGAGTTCCCCCTCTGGTCCATGGCCTCCATGGAGATTGAGGGGCAGGAACCCCTCCGAGATTGGATCTTGATACGTCTCCAAGTGTATCTATAATTTTTATGCTTCCATGCTATTATCTTGTCAAACTTTGGATGTTTCACATGCCTTTTATATATTTTTTGGGACTAACTTATTAACTCAGTGCCAAGTGCCAGTTCCTGTTTTTTCCATGTTTTTAACCCCTTTCAGAGGAGATTTTGAAACGGAGTCCAAACGGAAGAAATCCCTGAAAAGATTTTTTCTGGAAAATATCAAAAATACCGGAAGAAAAAGATACCGAAGAAGAGTCTCGAGGAAGCCACAAGCCTGGGGGGCGCCCCCACCCCCCCCCCCGGCCGCGCCCAAGGGCTTGTGACTTCCTCGTGGGTCCCCCTGACTTGTTCTCGACGACATCTGGTCTTATAAATACGGAAACCTCCAGAAAGAAACCTAGATCGGGAGTTTCGCCGCCGCAAGCCTCTATAGCCACGAAAAACCAATCTGGAGCCCGTTCCGGCACCCTGCCGGAGGGGGAATCCATCTCCGGTGGCCATCTTCATCATCCCGGCAATCTCCATGACGAGGAGGGAGTAGTTCTCCCTCGGGGCTGAGGGTATGTACCAGTAGCTATGTGTTTGATCCCTCTCTCTCGTGTTCTTGAGATGTCTTGATCTCAATGTACTGTGGGCTTTGGTACTATAGATGGATGTTATGATATTCTTCCCCCTCTCCCTTCTTGTAATGAATTGAGTTTCCCCTTTGAAGTTATCTTATCGGATTGAGTCTTTGAGAACACTTGATGTATGTCTTGCACGTGTCTATGTGCTGTGATCAACTTGCGGGTTTGTGACAATTGGGAACCTATGCATATGGGTTGGCACACGTTGATTCATGTGAGTACTCGATGTATGTTTTGGTGATCAACTTGCGGGTTCGTGACATTGGGAACCTATGCATAGGTGTTGGCACACATTTTGACTCTCCGGTAGAAACTTTGGGACACTCTTTGAAGTTCTATGTGTTGGTTGAATAGATGATTATGAGATTGTGTGATGCATATCGTATAATCATGCCCACGAATACTTGAGGTGACAATGGAGTATCTAGGTGACATTAGGGTCTTGGTTGATATGTATCTTAAGGTGTTATTCTAGTACGAACTCTTGAATAGATCGATCAGAAAGAATAACTTTATGCTGGTTTCGTACCCGACAATAATCTCTTCGTTTGTTCTCCGCTATTGGTGACTTTGGAGTGATTGTTTGTTGCATGTTGAGGGCTATTTATATGATCCAATTATGTTATCTTTGTTGAGAGAACTTCACTAGTGAAAGTATGAACCCAGGCCTTGTTTCCACGCATTGCAATACCGTTCGTGCTCACTTTTACCATTTGTTACCGTGCTGTTTTTGTAATTTCAGATTACAAAAACCTATATCTACCATCCATATTGCACTTGTATCACCATCTCTTCGCCGAACTAGTGCATCTATACAACTTACCATTGTATTGGGTGTGTTGGGGACACAAGAGACTCTTTGTTATTTGGTTGCAGGGTTGCTTGAGAGAGACCATCTTCATCCTACGCCTCCCGCAGATTGATAAACCTTAGGTCACCCACTTGAGGGAAAATTGCTACTATCCTACGAACCTCTGCACTTGGAGGCCCAACAACGTCTACAAGGAGAAGGTTGCGTAGTAGACATCAAGCATTTTTCTAGCGCCGTTGCCGGGGAGGTTAGCGCTTGAAGGTATATCTTTAGATCTTGCAATTGAATCTTTTTGTTTCTTGTTCTTTCGCTAGAAAACTACAAAAAATGGAATTGAGGATGCCTCAGATGCTCCATCTTTTCAATGTATTTCGTGAGCATGATGGGAAGGAAAATTGTGCTCAAGTGCTGAAAGAAGAATTACATAGAATGCTTGGCATAGAATATGTGAATGATGAGCATGATTGCAATGTTGTTAGCACGAATTCTTTGAATACCCATGATGCTAATGATATGCAAAACCACAAGCTTGGGGATGCTATATTTGATGAAGATGATCTTTTTAGTTCTTCCACTTTGAATGATCAAAATCATTTTGATGAAAGCATGCCCCCTATCTATGATGATTATTGTGAGGATACTTATGCTTTGAAGAAGAGGGATGATAAAACTTGTCATACTTTCGAAAACCCCTTTGCTAAACCTTGCTTTTTCATTGTAGATACAATTTGTAGTGCTCTAGTCTTTTACGATACTCCCACTACTATTCTTGAGAATAGATTTCCTTATGTGGAGAGTAGTAAAATTCCTATGTTTGTAGATCATGAAAAGAAAGCCTTAGGTGCTTGTTATATTGTTGAATTCATTCATGATGCTACTGAAAATTACTATGAGAGAGGATCATATGCTTCTACTTATTGCAATAGTATCAAGTTTCCTCTCCATGTGTTGAAATTTTTGAAGCTATGCTTGTTTTGCCTTCCTATGCTAGTTGATTCTTGCTCCAATAAATTGTTTGTTCACAAAATCCCTATGCATAGTAAGTGGGTTAGACTTAAATGTGCTACCATATGGTCCAAGATGCTCTCATTGTGTTTCAATCCTTACCTTTTATGTGAGCATCATTGAAATCAATGCCTAGCTAAGGGCGTTAAACGATAGCGCTTGTTGGGAGGCAACCCAATGATTTTTTTTCTTTTTTTTTCTGTTTTGCTTTTTCCACACCATCATAATTCTTTTATGATTGTGTTTTTTGTGTTTCTTTTAGTGTTTGTGCCAAGTAAAGCCTTTATGATAGCTTGGGTGGTAGTTGTTTGATCATGCTGGAAAAAGACAGAAACTTTCTGCTCACGAAATTATTTTTCATTTATATCTAGGAAGAGCTTTTGAGTTGATTCGTTTTGCTGCTGATTGATATGCTTTTTGCCCAGGCTGTCATAAGTTTCCAAATTTTTTTAGGTACCATAAGTCTACGAAGTATACATATTGCTACAGACTGGTCTGTTTTTTCACATATTCTGTTTTTGTTGAGTTGGTTGCTTGTTTTGATGAAACTATGGTTAGTATCGGGGGGGGGGGGTACTAGCCATGGAAAAGTGAGAATACAGTAGTCCATCATCAATATAGATAGAATTGCTACAGTACCAAAAGAAGTGGTAGTTTGTTTTCTTGTGCTAATGTTATCACGAGTTTCTGTTTAAGTTTTGTGTTGTGAAGTTTTCAAGTTTTGGGTGATGTTCTCCTAGACAAAGAGATAAGGAATGGAAAGAGCTCAAGCTTGGAGATGCCCAAGGCATCCCAAGCCAAATTCAAGGACACCAAAAAGCCTAAGCTTGGGGATGCCCCGGGAAGGCATCCCCTCTTTTGTCTTCCATCCATCAGTAACATTACTTGGAGCTATATTTTTATTCACCACATGATATGTGTTTTGCTTGGAGCATCTTGTATCTTAGGAGTATTTTTTTGTTTGGTCACAATAATCCTTGCTGCACATCTTTTTGAGAGAGAGAGACATGCACTCATCGTGATTTTGCTAGAATGCTCATAGTGCTTCACTTATACCTTTTGAGCTAGATACTTTTGCTCTATGTGCTTCACTAATATCTTTTAGAGCACGGCGGTGCATGACTTGGTAGTTGGCTTATGCTATGAAAGTAGTCCCAAATGTGATAGGTACCCAAAGAGGATGCAAAAACCTATATCTTCATGTGCATTGAGTAGAAAGAGAAGTTTGATTCCTCTCAATTAGTTTTGAGACGTGGATTCGGTAGTATTAAGAGTTATGTTAGTAGGGTGTTGTGAATCTAGAAATACTGGTGTTGAAGTTGGTGATTCCCGTAGCATGCACGTATGGTGAACCGCTATGTTAGGAAGTCGGAGCATAATTGATCTATTGATTGTCATCCTTTGTGTTGAGGTCGGGATCGCGCGATGGTTAACACCTACCAACCTTTCCCCTTGGAGTATGCGTTTAGCACTTTGTTTCAATTACTAATAAAAACTTCCGCAACAAGTATGTGAGTTCTTCATGACTAATGCGAGCCCATGGTATAGATGCACTTTCACCTTCCACCATTGCTAGCCTCTCTAGTGCCGCGCAATTATCGTCAGTACACAAACCCACCAAATTCCTTCCTCAAAACAGCCACCATATCTACCTACTATGGCATTTTCATAGCCATTCCGAGATATATTGCCATGCAACTCCCACCGTTCCGTCTCATGACTTGTGTCGTCACTCTCATATATCCATTGCATGATCGTAAGATAGCTAGCGAGATGTTTCAACGTCATACGCCATGCTAGATCGTTGCACATCCCGGTACACTGCCGGAGGCATTTCCTATGGAATCATCATCAGGGTGATCTTTGAGCTATCAGTAAATAAAAGTGTGATGATCATCATTATTAGAGCATTATCCCATGTGAGGAAATAAAAAAAGAGGCCAAAGAGCCCAAAAACAAAAAAAAGAGAAAAGAAAAGAAAAGAAAAAGAGAGGCCTAAGAGCCCAAATGAAAAAAAAGAGAAAAAGAGAGAAGAGGCAATGCTACTATCTTTTTCCACACTTGTGCTTCATAATAAGCACCATGTTCTTCATGATTGAGAGCCTCTCGTTTTGTCACCACCATATACACTAGTGGGAATCTTCATTATATAACTTGGCTCGTATATTCCAATGATGGGCTTCCTCAAAATTTCCCTAGGTCTTCGTGAGCAAGCAAGTTGGATGCACACCCACTAGTTTTCCTTTTGAGCTTTCACATACTTATAGCTCTAGTGCATCCTTTGTATGGCAATCCCTACTCATTCACATTGATATCTATTAATGGGCATCTCCATAGCCTTTTGATACGCCGAGTCAATGTGACCATCTCCTCCTTTTTGTCTCACAACCACCAGCACACTCTATTCCACCTATAGTGCTATATCCCTGGCTCGCGCTCATGTATTGTGTGATAGTTATAAAAAAGTTTGAGAAAGTAAGAGTGCAAAAACAATTACTTGGCCAATTCCGGGGTTGTGCATGATTTAAATTAGTTGCGTGGGGATGATGGAGCATAGACAGACTATATGATTTTGTAGGGATAACTTTCTTTGGCCTTGTTATTTCAAAAGTTTATGATTGCCTTGCTAGTTTGCTTGAAGTATTATTGTTTTCATGTCAATACCAAACTATTGCTTTGAATCTTACGGATCTGAACATTCATGTCACGTGAGAGAAGTTACAAAGGACAACTATGCTAGGTAGCATGCAACATCAGAAATTCATTCTTTATCACTTCCCTACTCGAGGGCGATCATGAGTTAAGCTTGGGGATGCTTGATACGTCTCCAACGTATCTATAATTTTTGATGGTTCCATGCTATTATTTTGTCAAACTTTGGATGTTTTGCATGCCTTTTATATATTTTTTGGGACTAACTTATTAACTCAGTGCCAAGTGCTAGTTCCTGTTTTTCCATGTTTTTTACCCCTTTCAAAGGAGATTTTGAAACGGAGTCCAAACGAAAGAAAATCCCCGAAAAGATTTTTTCTGGAAAATATCAAAAATAACAGAAGAAAAAGATACCAGAGAAGAGTCCCAAGGAAGCCACAAGCTTGGGCGCCCCCACCCCCCTGGACGCGCCCCAAGGGCTTGTGACTTCCTCATGGGTCCCCCTGACTTGTTCTCGACGCCATCTGGTCTTATAAATACGGAAACCTTGAGAAATAAACCTAGATCGGGAGTTCCGCCGCAAGCCTCTGTAGCCACCAAAAACCAATCTGGAGCCCGTTCCGGCACCCTGCCGGAGGGGGAATCCATCTTCGGTGGCCATCTTCATCATCCCGGCGATCTCCATGACGAGGAGGGAGTAGTTCTCCCTCGGGGCTGAGGGTATGTACCAGTAGCTATGTGTTCAATCTCTCTCTCTCTCTCTCGTGTTCTTGAGATGTCTTGATCTCGATGTACTGTGGGCTTTGCTACTTTATTTGGACCTTATGATGTTCTTCCCCCTCTCCCTTCTTGTAATGAATCGAGTTTCCCCTTTGAAGTTATCTTATCGGATTGAGTCTTTGGGAACACTTGATGTATGTCTTGCACGTGTCTATCTGTTGTGATAAACTTGTGGGTTTGGGACAATTGGGAACCTATGCATATGGGTTGGCACACGTGGATTCATGTGAGTACTCGATGTATGTTTTGGTGATCAACTTGCGGGTTCGTGACATTGGGAACCTATGCATAGGGGTTGGCACATGTTTTGACTCTCCGGTAGAAACTTTGGGGCACTCTTTGAAGTTCTATGTGTTGGTTGAATAGATGATTCTGAGATTGTGTGATGCATATCGTATAATCATGCCCACAGATACTTGAGGCGACAATTGAGTATCTAGGTGACATTAGGGTCTTGGTTGATATGTATCTTAAGGTGTTATTCTAGTACGAACTCTTGAATAGATCGATCAGAAAGAATAACTTTATGGTGGTTTCGTACCCGACAATAATCTCTTCGTTTGTTCTCTGCTATTAGTGACTTTGGAGTGACTCTTTGTTGCATGTTGAGGGCTAGTTATATGATCCAATTATGTTATCTTTGTTGAGAGAACTTCACTAGTGAAAGTATGAACCCTAGGCCTTGTTTCCACGCATTGTAATACCGTTCGTGCTCACTTTTACCATTTGTTACCTTGCTGTTTTTGTAATTTCAGATTACAAAAACCTATATCTACCATCCATATTGCACTTGTATCACCATCTCATCGCCGAACTAGTGCACCTATACAACTTACCATTGTATTGGGTGTGTTGGGGACACAAGAGACTCTTTGTTATTTGGTTGCTGGGTTGCTTGAGAGAGACCATCTTCATCCTACGCCTCGTGCCGATTGATAAACCTTAGGTCACCCACTTGAGGGAAAATTGCTACTGTCCTACAAACCTCTGCACTTGGAGGCCCAGCAACGTCTACAGGGAGAAGGTCGCGTTGTAGACATCAGATCTCCCTCTCTGTTCTCTTCTGTTTCGCGTATTTGTTTTCTAGCCCTTCATCGTTTCACTAGTAGAAAACAAGGCTTTAGTCCCGGTTGGTATGGGCCTTTAGTCCCGGTTCACAAACCGGTACTAATAACTTGGGACCAAAGCCCCCCCCCCCGATTAGTCCCGGTTTGCCACGACCCGGGACTAATTCCCTTCCACCTTGCTGGCAGAGCGTGCCAGGGACAGGGACCTTTAGTCTCGGTTGGTAACACCAACCGGGAGTAAAGGATTCAGGGATTTGGGGGTTTATTGTTTATTTTTTATTTTCATTTTCCCTTTTCCATTTAATTCTTTTTCATTTCAAACATATCGTACGCTACTACATACCGTACACGTTATGCATATATCATAGAATTTCTCGTAGGACGTATATCATAGAATTTCTCGTATGACCATGCATATATATATATGCATACACACATATATACAATTTGGTATGTACAATTTATCCTGCAACCTGCATATCATTACATGCATGCATTAGTTGGTGAAGTGGTATTCTTTGTCGTGAGCTACGACCCGCTCAAGCAAAAATCTCGCCATTTCCTCTTGAAGTGCTCGTATGAGGTCCTTTGGTGGCAGCCATCCCGCATCTCCGACGTCTTTAAAGAAGGAGACAAATATGAACATATTAGTTGTGTGCATATATTTAGACCATGATAAGAAAAATATTAATAGTGTTTACATACCCAACGATTTCTTGCATCTGGGCGCCTTTCCTGCATCACCCAAAGAGTTGCCGCTGTAGTGAGGCACGGGCGATGGACACCCAAAGAGAAGGAACCATCATAGGATCATAGCTCGCGTGAGATCCTTGAAGAACTTGTCAAGTATTGGAGAACCTGACGTCCAACACCTCCATGTAGCGTCAGACGTGCTCGTCCTCCTCTCTGACACGGCGACGTACCTCCTCCTCGGGGCCGGCTGCATCCACACCGAAAGTGGTCCATGTGACCGCCACCAAAGAAGCTCCGGGTCGACGACGGGAGCCCGGTTCCTCAGCAAGATGCGCGCCCCACAAGGTAGCACCTCCCAGTGCCAGCCCGGCGGAGCCCAATCATGGACATGTCGCCTCTCAAGCACGTTGTCGCCACCGAGTCAACGACGAGGATGTTGGCCGGGATCGTCGACATCGAGAACAAATTCTACAACTATTTAAATTCCTACTATTTAATAAACTTTATCATCAGATGGATTAAGCTTAGGGTGAAAATCCAAAAAGATCATGAAAAGGGTACAAACAAATATAGAAATAATCACATTGCTAAATTCCTTTTATTTTTTCATGCATTGCTAAAGATGCCGTATAAATAAATAACCTTCCAAAAATGCTCAAATCTTCTCTAATGGTATGCCTCAATAATCTTCTGTGTTATTAAACAAACCTTATATTTGTAAACTCTGATGTGTGTTGAATGTATCTTTGGATAATCAAAATTTATTTGATGCTTGCATGTCACTTTTTTGTTGTATTCGAGGATTGAGTCTCAATCATTCTGATTTTTTGCTGTCATAAGGTACTTTAACATATATGCACACCTGGAAGTGTTGAAAAGTATAGGCATTGAACACTCAAAGGAAGATGCTTCAGAAAAAGATTGTCTGATGGAAACATCAGCAGTTCCTAATGGTTGTGCTTTCAAGTGCTATTTTCTCAATATATATCCATAAGAACATCTCCCACGCAAATTTCAAATGCATATTTTATATGTAGATTTTTTATTTGCTCTTTGTGTGTCAAATGTTTTGGTTGGGTGGATGATTGCGTAGTCTCTAGGAGCGGAAACACCGATAAACATTGATATAAAAACACATAATCTTAGTTTTCTAGCCAGTTGTGCATTATTTAGTGTTATGAAAATGGTTTTATTTAATCTAGGACGTACTGGTTAACAAGTATATTCAGATAATATATATTTCATTTGTCAAATATCCAATTTTTTCTTGCTACAATTCCCACAGCAACGCGCGGGGTGTCATCTAGTTTGCAAAATGGAAGTGGAAGAAGAGTTTTTTATGTGGAAACGAAAACAAAAACAAAACTGGGTGGAGGCTCATCATGGGAGGAGGAGCTACAGCACGGGCACATTGGCAGCGGCGCAAGAGGAAGACGACGATAGCGCGGTCAGACGGCAGCGCGGGAGAAAGACGATGACGGCACAGTCGGACGGCAGCGCGGGAGCAAGACGATGAATGTGCTGTCGGAAAGCGGGCACCCTAGCGGCGCAGGCGGCGTCGGGGCTCGTCGAGGAGGCACGGGCGACTAGCGTCGGGGGCGGTGACAACGCTGAAGGATTCGGCAGCGGCGGCAAGCTCTGGCTGCGTGGCGGCGTCGGCGCACGACGTTGGCATGGGGGAAATGGGTGAGATATCGGACGAAATCGACGACGGTTACATGTATAGAGACCTTTAGTCCCGGTTGGTAGCTCCAACCGGGACTAAAAAACCCCACCAACCGGGACTAAAGGTGAATTTCAGAAGGCGGGAAGCCCACCCCTTTAGTCCTGGTTGGTGCCATTCACCACGACTAAAGGTGGCCTTTAGTCCCGGTTGGTGCCACAAACCGGGACTAAAGGTATTTTTCCAGATTTTTTGATTTGTTTTTTGCTTTATTTATATTATTTTTTCCTACTTAAAGCCAAATACATAGAGTTTTTGAGTAAATATTTTTTGCTTTAGGTCACAAAATTATAAACTTTCTATTAGTGCGAGTACTTTTCAAATTTGAATAGTTTAATTTAGAATTCTTTGAAATTTGTGTGAATCACTAGTTTGTGAATAACTTCACTTTAAAAATATATTTTTTAGTCATTCTTTTTCTTGATGTTTAATATTAGTGTGTTTTATCATTATATTAAATTTGGTAATTTTTAGATTATTTAAAAAAAGAAATGCCTTTGTAAGAGATGAGTATTCGTTTGAAACCGTGATACTTCGAAAGAGATTGTCTAGTTTGTACACGAAGTGCATCCAGTTTTTGTCATAACCCTCCCAACTTTTTAGCACATACTATGTGGATGAGATTATGATACCATGCCCAGTTTCAGCCTTTTCAGAGTTCACTTATAGTGTTTTTTCTGTTTCAGGGCCATTTAGCTCAAAAAATCATTAAATGCATGAAAAATAACAAATGAAGTGAGAAAGGATTGAAAATTGATGACGTGGCTTCGAATGGTGCATATTGAGCACACAAAAAGTCTGTAGTTGAAATAAGTTTTAAGAAAATGAAATGACTTTGTAAGAGATGAGTATACGTCCCAAACTGTGATACTTTGAAAGAAATTGTCCAGTTTGTACACGAAGTGCATCCAATTTTTACCGTAACCCTCTCAACTTTTTAGCACATGCTATGTGGGAGAAATGAAGATACCATGCCAAGTTTCAGCCTTTTCAAAATTCATTTGTAGTGCTTTTTAAATTTCAGGGTCATTTAGCTAAAAAAAATCATTAAATGCATGAAAAAAAGCAAATGAAGTGAGAAAGGGTTGAAAATTGATGACGTGGTTTTGAATGGTTCAAATTGAGCGCACAAAAAGTCTGGAGTTGAAATAAGTTTAAAAAAATGAAATGCCTTTGTAAGAGATGAGTATTCATGTGAAACTGTGATACTTCGGAAGAGATTGTCTAGTTTATACATGAAGTGGATCCAGTTTCTGTCTTAACCCTCCCAACTTTTTAGCACGTCATGCTATGTGACTGAAATGATGATACCATGCCAAGTTTCAGCCTTTTCAGAGTACATTTGTAGTGCTTTTCAATTTCAGAGTAATTTAGCTAAAAAATCATTAAATGCATGAAAAAAATCAAATGAAGTGAGAAAGGGTTGAAAATTGATGACGTGGCTTTAAATGGTTCACATTGAGCGCACAAAAAGTGTGGAGCTGAAATAAGTTTTGAAAAATGAAATGCCTTTGCAAGAGATGAGTATTCATCCAAAACCATGATACTTCGAAGAAATTGTCTAGTTTGTACACGAAGTTCATCCAATTTTTGCCGTAACCCTCCCAACTTTTTAGCACATGCTATGTGGGTGAAATGATGATACCATGCTAAGTTTCAGCCTTTTGAGAGTTCATTTGTAGTGCTTTTCAATTTCAGGGTCATTTAGCTCAAAAAATCATTAAATGCATGAAAAATAGCAAATGAAGTGAGAAAGGGTTGAAACTTGATGACGTGGCTTTGAATGGTGCATATTGAGTGAACAAAAATCCTGGAGTTGAAATAAGTTATAAAAATGAAATGCCTTTGTAAGAGATGAGTATTCGTCCGAAACCGTGATACTTCGAAAGAGATTGTCCACTTTGTACATGAAGTGCATCCAGTTTTTGTCGTAACCCTCCCAACTTTTTAGCACATGCTATGTGGGTGAAATGATGATACCATGTCAAGTTTCAGCCTTTTACGCTTCATTTATAGTGCTTTCCAATTTCAGGGTCATTTAGCTCAAAGAAATCATTAAATGCATGAAAAATTGTGTTTGCACATAATTGCACTCATTAACTCCTAGCTACATAATGGTTCTTTGCATTTAAAATGCCAAAACACACACATATATATACCCTAACCTTACACAAAGATTCCCTCCGGTTTGTCCGGAGTGCGACTTTCCAGATAAGCTCGGAAACTCACTATAGAAGAAAGTGATGAAGGTGAAGCCGGTCACATCCGAGACTGGGATCTTGGGGTATAATTGTTTTTCTTCGCGTGTGTCCCTTTGCGCCGTAACCATGGACAATATTCATCATTTAACATGATGCTTGGGTCAGTCTTCACTCTAAAGGGAGGAATTTCATGAAACTTTTCATAATCTTGTGACATGTGTGTCATGTCCTCCACTCCCATGATGTTTCTTTTCCTTGAAAGAACTATGTGGCGCTTTGGCTCATTGTACCATGTATTCACTGCCTTATCTTTTCTTTTTCTCGTCTTGGTAGACATGTCCTTCACGTAGAAAACTGGCACCACATCATTGGCTAGGATGAATGGTTCATCTGTGTACCCAAGATTGTTGAGATCCACTGTTGAAATTCCGTACCGCTGGTCTTCTTTTACCCCGCCTCCTTTGAGAGTGGCCCATTTGCACCGAAACAAAGGGACCTACAAATTTTTCCATAGTCAAGTTCCCATATCTCCTCTCTGTAACCATAATATGTGTCCTGTGGCCTATTGGTGTTTGATGCATCAAAGCGGACACCACTGTTTTGATTGGTGCTCTTTTTTATCTTGGGTGATCGTGTAAAATGTATTCCCATTTATCTCGTACCCTTTAAAAGTCAATATAGTCGAAGATGGTGACTTGGCCAGCAAGTACATTTCATCTCCAACTCGTCGTCATGCATGAGTCGTGTTTGCAACCAACCACCGAATGACGCCATGTGTGTCGTGTTTGCATCAGACTGCTCGGGGTTCTTGGAGCGTAAAATATCCATGTGTTCCTCGATATACGGAGCCACCAAGGTGGAATTTTGTAGAACTGTGTAGTGTGCTTGCGCCCAAGAATGCCCATCCCTACAAATTACTGAATCCTTTCCTAGCGTGCCTTTTCTGCCCACTTTGCCCTCATGCCACGATTGAGGAACACCAATCGGCTTAAGATCAGGAATAAAGTCAACACAAAACTCAATGACCTCCTCTGTTTCATGGCACTTGGAGATGCTTCCTTCTAGCCTAGCACGCTTATGACCATATTTATTTAAGACTCCCATGAACCTCTCAAAGGGGAACATATTGTGTAGAAATACACGGCCCAGAATGGAAATCTCTTCGACTAGGTGAACTAGGACGTGTGTCATGATATTTGAGAAGGATGGTGGGAACAACAACTCAAAACTAACAAGACATTGCACCGAATCATTCTATAACCTTGGTAGGACTTCAGGATCGATTACCTTCTAAGAGATTGCATTGAGGAATGCACATAGCTTCACAATGTCTGATCAAACGTTTTCCGGTAGAAGCCCCCTTAATGCAACCGGAAGCAATTGCGTCATAATCACGTGGCAGTCATGAGACTTTAGGTTTTGGAATTTTTTCTCTGCCATGTTTATTATTCCCTTTATATTCGACGAGTAGCCAGACGGGACCTTGCTACTGCAACAAAAGACCTTCCAACGGCGCCAGAAACGTGCTACGGCACCAGGAATCCTTCTGCTACGGCTACACCTTAAGGGACTTCCTAGGCAAATATGCAAAGGATTTCCCCCGTGGCCTTGGAGCCTTGCGTTGGTGTTCCATCGAAGCGGAAAGGGTGATGTACCGCAGCGGTGGTAAGTATTTCCCTCAGTTTGAGAACCAAGGTATCAATCCAGTGAAGGAGTATCACAAGTGCCTGCACAAACAGAAAAAGCTTGCTCCCAACGCTATGAAGGGGTTGTCAATCCCTTATAGATTGCTTGCAAAGTGAGAACTAAAAGCAACAAAGTAACAAAGCAAAGTAAAAGGGAAAGTGGAAACGATAGATATGAATAGACCCGGGGGCCGTAGTGTTTACTAGTGGCTTCTCTCATGAAAGAAAGTAGACGGTGGGTGAACAAATTACTGTCGAGCAATTGATAGAACCGCGCAAAGTCGTGACGTCATCTATGGCAATTATTATATCTATAGGCATCACGTCCAAAACAAGTAGACCGATACTTTCTGCATCTACTACAATTACTCCACACATCGACCGCTATCCAGCATGCATCTAGTGTATTAAGTCCAAAAGAACAGAGTAACGCCTTAAGCAAGATGACATGATGTAGATGGACAATCTCATATCTACGACAAAGCCCACCTTGTTACCCTTGATGGCAACTACACGATGTGTGCCTTGTTGTCCCTACTATCACTGGGAAAGGTCACCACACGGTAAGAACCCAAAACCAAGCACTTCTCCCATTGCAAGAATCATAGATCTAGTTGGCCAAACAAAACCCAAGACTCGGAGAGACTTACAAGGATATCAAATCATGCATATAAGAAATCAGCAAAGACTCAAATATATATCATAGATAATCTGATCACAAATCCACAATTCATCGGATCTCGACAAACACACCACCAAAGAGGATTACATCGGATAGATCTCCATCAAGATCATGGAGAACTTTGTATTGAAGATCCAAGAGAGAGAAGAAGCCATCTAGCTACTAACTACGGACCCGTAGGTCTGAAGTGAACTACTCACGAGTCATTGGAGGGGCGATGATCTTGATGTAGAAGCCCTCCAACTCCAAAGTCCCCTCCGGCAGGGCACCGGGAAGGGTCTCCAGATGAGATCTCGCGGAAGCGGAAGCTTGCGGCGGCGGAAAAGTATTTCCGTGGATCCCTTGATTTTTTCCTCTATTTTAGGGAATATATAGGCGAAGGACCTAGGTGAGGGGGCGCCAGGAAGGCCACAAGCCTCCCGGCCGCCGCCCCCTGGTGGCGGATAGGGGGCTTGTGGGCCCCCTGTAGCCCTCCTGGCTTGGCCCTCAAGCCCCCTAATCTTCTTTCGTTCGGGAAAATTTTATTTCGGGGATTTTATTCCGTTTGGACTTCTTTCCAAAATCAGATCTGAAAAGAGCCAAAACACAGAAAAAAAGGAACTCGCACTTGGCACTGAATTAATAAGTTAGTCCCAAAAATGATATAAAAGGTACATAAAGCATCCAAAGATGACAAGATAACAGCATGAAACCATCAAAAATTATAGATACGTTTAAGACGTATCAAGCATCCCCAAGCTTAACTCCTGCTCGTCCTCGATTAGGGAAGTGATAAAGAATGATTTTTTGATGTTTTCATGCTACCTAGCATAGATGTCCTTTGTAACTCCTCTTATGTGACGTGAATGTTCAGATCCATTAGATTCAAAACAATAGTTTGCTATTGACGTGGAAACAATAATAATTCAAGCAAACTAGCAAGGTAATCAAGAACTTTCAAAATAACAAGGCCAAAAGAGAGTTATCCCTACAAAAGCATATAGTCTGGCTATGCTCTATCATCATTGCACAACGAATTTAAATCATGCACAACCCCGGTATTGGCCAAGTAATTGTTTCACACCTTTACTTTCTCAAACCTTTTCAACTCTCACGCAATACATGAGCGTGAGCCATGGTTATAGCACTATGGATGGTGTGGAATGTGGTGGAGGCTGCAAGACAAAAACGGAGAAGATAGTCACATTAACTAGGCATATCAATGAGCTGTGGAGATGCTCATAAATAGATATCAATGTGAATGAGTAGGGATTGCCATACAAATGATGCACTGGAGCTACAAGTATGTGAAAGCTCTTAAAGAAAACTAGTGGGTGTGCATCCAACTTGCTTGCTCACGAAGACCTAAGGCAATTTTGAAGAAGCCTATCATTGGAATATACAAGCCAAGTTATATAACGAAAATTTCCCACTAGCTATATGGTGGTGACAAAGCGAGAGACTCTCAATCATGAAGATCATGGTGCTTAATATGCACAAGTGTGGAAAGGTGGTAGCATTGTCCCTTCTCTCTTTTTCTCTCATTTTTTTGTGGGCTCTTTGGCCTCTTTTTTTATTTTTTTATTTTGGTGGGCAACTTTGGCCTCTTTTATTTCCTCACATGGGACAGTGCTCCATCAATGATGATCATCACACTTTCAACTCAAAACTTAGATCAACGATGACACTATATGGAATGCCTTCGGTAGTGTACTGTGACAATGATCTAGCATGGCATAGACATTAATGGAAACATCATGCTAGCTATCTTACGATCATGCAATGGCAATGTAGACGTGGTGGCACATGTCATGGTGGTAGTTGCATGGCAATATATCTCGGAATGACTTTGAAAAAGCCATAGTAGGTAGGTATGGTGGCTGTTTTGAGGAAGGCTAATGGTGGGTTTTATGCACCGGCGAAAGTTGCACGACACTAAGAAGATAGTGATGGTGGAAGGTGAAAGTGCATCTAAACCATGGACTCAACATTAGTCATGAAGAACTCATATACTTGTTGCACAAGTTTTATTAGTAATCGAAACAAAGCATTCAACGCATACTCCTAGGGGAAGGGTTGGTAGGTATAAACCATCGCGCGATCCCGACCGCCACGCAAAGGACGACAATCAATAGACTAATCATGCTCAGATTTCATCACATAGCGGTTCACCATACGTGCATGCTATGGGAATCACTAACTTCAACACAAGTATTTCTAGATCCACAACACCTTTCTAATATAACTTAAATAATACCAAAACCACAACTCAAAACTAATTGAGATGAATCAAACTTCTCTAACTATTCAATGCACATGAAGGTGGAAGTTTTCGTATCCCTTTGGATAACTACCCCTTTTGAGACTACTTTCAAAGCAAATATCAACTACCAAGCCACGCACCGCCGTGCTCTAAAAGATATAAGTGAAGCACATAGAGCAAAAGCATCTAGCTCAAAAGATATAAGTGAAGCACATTTGAGATGAATTGTGTACCAAAGGATATAAGTGAAGCTCGACAAAATCACGGTGAGTGCATGTCTCTCTCTCTAGGTGTGCAACAAGGATGATTGTGACACAACAAAAATAAAAGACTCCTACTATACAAGACGCTCCAAGCAAAAACACATAACATGTGGTGAATAAAAATATAGCCCCAAGTAACGTTACCGATGGATTGAAGACGAGAGAGAGGATGCCTTCGCGGGGCATCCCCAAGCTTAGGCTTTTACGACATCCTTGAATATCTTGGGGTGCCTTGGGCATCCAGAAGCTTGAGCTCTTTCCACCCTTTATCTCTTTGTCCATAAGAACTTCACCCAAAACTTGAAAACTTCACAACACGAAACTTAAACAGAAACTCGTGATAACATTAGTATGAGAAAGTAAACCACCACTTCCTTAGGTACTGTAGAAAACTTAAATTCTGCTTATGCTGATGTTGGGTTACTGTATCTTCAATCTTCCATGGCTAATACCCCCCGATACTATCCATAGTTTCATCAAAATAAGCAACCAACACAACAAAAACAGAATATGTTAACAGCAGACCAGTCTGTAGCAATCTGTATACTTCGTATACTTCTGGTACTTCAAAAATTCTGACAAATTACGACAGTCTGAAGAATTTGCATAGGAATCAGCAGCAAAAAGAATCAACTCAAAATATAATACAGAAAAAAATGAAAATTCTTTTTGTGAGCAGAAAGTTTATGTCTTTTCCAGCATGACCAAACGATCACCCCCAAGACTAATCATAATGGTTTTGCTTGGCACAAACGCGAAAAGGAACACAAAAAACACAATCATAACAGAATTATGAAAGTGTGGAAAACACAAAACAGAAAGAAAAAGGATAGATTCGTTGGGTTGCCTCCCAACAAGCGCTATTGTTTAACGCCCTTAGCTAGGCATTCGATGATGCTCACACAAAAGACAAGAATTGAAGCACAACGAGAGCATCATAATGCATGTGAAAATCACATCTAAGTCTAACATACTTCCTATGCATAAGCATTTTATAGGAGAACAAATTGTCAAGACAATCAATAGCTGCCAATGCAAGGAAGATGAAAGAGACAATAGCAATCTCAACAAAACGAGAGGTAATTTGGTAACATGAGAGTTTCTACCAAAATATTTTCCTCTCTCATAGCAATTACATGTGGGATCATAATCAAATTCAACAATGTAACTATCACATAGGATATTCTTTTCATGATCCACATGCATGCAAAGTTGACGCTCTTCAAAAATAGTGGGATTATCATCAACTAAAGTCATGACTTCTCCAAACCCACTTTCAATATTATTGCAAATATCATATTCATCATGAGGTTTAAACAAATTTTCAAG
The DNA here is from genome assembly GCF_904849725.1 of Hordeum vulgare subsp. vulgare. Lineage (NCBI taxonomy): Eukaryota > Viridiplantae > Streptophyta > Magnoliopsida > Poales > Poaceae > Hordeum > Hordeum vulgare. Next base: position 480,621,562 of record NC_058522.1, read on the forward strand.
ATCATAAGAAAGATCATCACCCCAATCATGATTATTGCAATAAGTAGTGGTCATAGCAAAACTAGCATCCCCAATCTTAGGGTTTTGCATATTTTTAGCATGATTGTCACTAATAGAATTTATAGTGAAACCATTGCAATCATGCTTTTCATCCAAAGAGCTCTCGTGAATCACTTCATAAATTTCTTCCTCACAATTTTTAGATTCACGCATCTCAAGCAAAACTTCATAAAAATAGTCAAGTGCCCTCAACTTACTAGCAATTGCATCAACATAATTGGATCTCTTAGAGAGATTAGCAAGTGGGTGAGGATCCATATCACTAGATTTTCAGCAAGCTAAGATGCAAGCATAATGAAGGCACATGGCACACAAGCGAACAGAAAGCAAGCGAGAGAAAAGGGCGAACGAAAAGGCAAACGAAAAAGGCAAAGGAGAAGGGCAAATGTGAAGTGGGGGAAAGGAAAATGAGAGGCAACTGGAAAAAAAGTAAATGCAAGAGATGAGTTTGTGAGACCTACTTGGATAGATCTCTCCTTCCCCGGCAACGGCGCCAGAAATACTTCTGCTACTGCAACAAAAGACCTTCCAACGGCGCCAGAAACGTGCTACAACACCATGAATCCTTCTGCTACGGCTACGGCTTAAGGGACTTCCTAGGCAAATATGCAAAGGATTTCCCCCGTGGCCTTGGAGCCTTGCGTTGGTGTTCCCTCGAAGCGGAGAGGGTGATGTACCGCAGCGGTGGTAAGTATTTCCTTCAGTTTGAGAACCAAGGTATCGATCCAGTGAAGGATTATCACAAGTGCCTGCACAAACACAAAAGGCTTGCTCCCAACGCTATGAAGGGGTTGTCAATCCCTTATAGATTGTTTGCCAAGTGAGAACTGAAAGCAACAAAGTAACAAAGCAAAGTAAAAGCGAAAGTGGAAACGATAGATGTGAATAGACCCGGGGGGCGTAGTGTTTACTAGTGTCTTCTCTCATGAAAGCAAGTAGACGGTGGGTGAACAAATTACTGTCGAGCAATTGATAGAACCGCGCAAGTCATGACGTCATCTATGACAATGATTATATCTATAGGCATCACGTCCAAAACAAGTAGACCGATACTTTCTGCATCTACTACTATTACTCCACACGTCGACCGCTATCCAGCATGCATCTAGTGTATTAAGTCCAAAAGAACAGAGTAACGCCTTAAGCAAGATGACATGATGTAGATGGACAATATCATATCTATGACAAAGCCCACCTTGTTACCCTTGATGGCAACTACACGATGTGTGCCTTGCTGCCCCTATTGTCACTGGGAAAGGTCACCACACGGTAAGAACCCAAAACCAAGCACTTCTCCCATCGCAAGAATCATAGATCTAGTTGACCAAACAAAACCCAAGACTCGGAGAGACTTACAAGGATATCAAATCATGCATATAAGAAATCAGCAAAGACTCAAATATATATCATAGATAATCTGATCACAAATCCACAATTCATCGGATCTCGACAAACACACCGCCAAACAGGATTACATCGGATAGATATCCATGAAGATCATGGAGAACTTTGTATTGAAGATCCAAGAGAGAGAAGAAGCCATCTAGCTACTAACTACGGACCCATAGGTCTGAAGTGAACTACTCACGAGTCGTTGGAGGGGCGATGATGTTGATGTAGAAGCCCTCCAACTCCAAAGTCCCCTCCGGCAGGGCACCAGGAAGGGTCTCCAGATGAGATCTTGCGGAAACGGAAGCTTGCGGTGGCGGAAAAGTATTTTCGTGGATCCCTCGATTTTTTTTCTGTATTTTAGGGAATATATAGGCGAAGGAGCTAGGTCTGGGGGGCGCCAGGGAGGCCACAAGCCTGCTGGCCACCGCCCCCTGGTGACGGATAGGGGGCTTGTGGGCCCCCTGTAGCCCTCCTGGCTTGGCCCTCAAGCCCCGTGATCTTCTTTCGTTCGGGAAAAATTTATTTCGGGGATTTTATTCCGTTTGGACTCCGTTCCAAAATCAGATCTGAAAAGAGCCAAAAACACAGAAAAAACAGGAACTGGCACTTGGCACTGAATTAATAAGTTAGTCTAAAAAAATATATAAAAGGTACATAAAACATCCAAAGATGACAAGATAACAACATGAAACCATAAAAAATTATAGATACGTTTGAGACGTATCACACCTTCATACTAAGGAGGCATTTAAAGAAGATTTCGTTCTCTTCTTTGGTAAGAGCGTAGCTAGCAGGACCTTCATACTCCTTTGGATGCATGTTGTCTTTTTCGTGCATACGTTGATGGTCCTCCCGTGCCTCCGGTGTATCTTTTGTCTTCCTATACACTCCCAAGAAGACTGGCAGGTTCAAGCAAACATTCTTCGTCACATGCATCACGTCTATTGTAGAGGGGACCTCTAGGACCTTCCAATAAGGTAGGTCCCAAAATAAAGATTTCTTCTTCCACATGGGTGCGTGTCCGTCAATGTCATTCAAAACAAATTGTCCGCCAGGACCCTTTCCAAAAATTACTTTTAAATCCTTAACCATATGAAGTATATGATCACTACTACGGTGGTCAAGCTTCTTCCGGTGATCTACCTCACCTTTGAAATGCTTGGCTTCTTTTCTTAAGATATGCTTGATCCGAAGAAATCGACGATATCCTAGGTACACATTCTTCTTACATTTATCCAAATGTATACTTTCGGTATCATCTAAACAGTGCGTGCATGCGTGGTATCCCTTGTTTGTCTGTCCTAAAAGGTTGCTAAGAGCAGGCCAATCATTTATGGTTACAAACAACAATGCTCGTAGGTCAAATTCCTTCTATTTGTGCTCATCCCACACACGTACACCTTTGATAGCCCACAGCTGTAAAAGTTCTTCAACTAATGGCCTTAGGTACACATCAATGTCGTTGCCGGGTTTCTTGGGGCCTTGGAAGAGCACTGGCATCATAATGAATTTCAGCATCACGCACAACCAAGGAGGAAGGTTATAGATATATAGAGTCACGAGCCAGGTGCTATGATTGTTGCTCTGCTCCCGAAAAGGATTAATGACATTTGCACTTAAACCAAACCAACAGTTCCTTGCGTCATGTGCAAAGTCCGGTCACTCTCTCTCGATTTTCCTCCACTGCGACCCATCAACGGGTACTCCCAACTTCCTGTCTTTCTTACGCTCGTATTTGTGCAATCGCATCAACTTGGCATGCTCTTTGTTATGGAACAAATGTTTCAACCGTGGTATTATAGGAGCATACCACATCACCTTGGCAGGAATCCTCTTCCTGGGGCACTGGCCCTGAACATCGTTACCAGGGTCATCGTTGTCGATCTGATAGCACAATGCACTGCATACCGGGCATGCGTTCAAATTCTCATACTCCTCACTTCGATAGAGGATGCATTCATTAGGGCATGCGTGTATCTTCTCCACCTCTAATCCTGGAGGGTAGATAGCCTTCTTTGCTTCGTACGTACTGTCGGGCAATTCGTTGTCCTTTGGAAGCATCTTCTTTACCATTTTCAGCAACTTTTCAAAACCCTTGTGAGATACACCATTCTCTGCCTTCCATTGCACCAATTCCAGTGTGGTACCCAGCTTCTTCTTGTCATCTTCACAATTTGGGTACAACAATTTCTTGTGATCCTCTAACATGTGTTGTAACTTCAACTTCTCCTTTTCACTTGCACAGTTTCTCTTTGCATCAGCAATGGCCCGACCAAGATCATCACGGGGCTCATTTGGTGCCTCTACTTCAGATTCTTCCCCCATTGTAGTACCATCGTATTCAGGGAAAAAATGATAGTCGTTATCTTCTTCTTCTTCTTCTTCATTCTCTTCCACTAGAACCCCTCTTTCTCCGTGCTTGGTCCAACAGTTATATCCGGACATGAAACTGGACGTAAACAGGTGGACGTGAATGACTCTTTACTTAGAGTAATTTTTATCATTCTTACGGACATCATGTGGACAAGACATAAAACCTGTTGGGGAACGTCGCATGGGAAACAAAAATTTTCCTACGCGCACGAAGACCTATCATGGTGATATCCATCTACGAGAGGGGATGAGTGATCTACGTACCCTCGTAGACCATACAGCAGAAGCGTTAGAGAACACGGTTGATGTAGTGGAACGTCCTCACGTCCCTCGATCCGCCCCGCGAACAATCCCGCGATCAGTCCCACGATCTAGTACCGAACGGACGGCACCTCCGCGTTCAGCACACGTACAACTCGACGATGATCTCGGCCTTCTTGATCCAGCAAGAGCGACGGAGAGGTAGAAGAGTTCTCCGGCAGCGTGACGGCGCTCCGGAGGTTGGTGATGACCTTGTCTCAGCAGGGCTCCGCCCGAGCTCCGCAGAAACGCGATCTAGAGGAAAAACCGTGGAGGTATGTGGTCGGGCTGCCGTGGAAAAGTCGTCTCAAATCAGCCCTAAAACCTCCGTATATATAGGTGGGAGGGAGGGGGCCTTGCCTTGGGGTCCAAGGACCCTCAAGGGGTCGGCCGAGCCAAGGGGGAGGACTCTCCCCCCCCAAACCGAGTTGGACTAGGTTTGGTGGGAGGGAGTCCTCCTCCCTTCCCACCTCCTCCTTTTTTCTTTTCTTTTCCTCTTGATTTTTCTTCTCTTGGCGCGTAGAGCACTTGTGGGCTGTCCCACCAGCCCACTAAGGGCTGGTGTGTCTCCCCCAAGGCCTATGGGCTTCCCCGGGGTGGGTTCCCCCCCCCCCCCGGTGAACTCCCGGAACCCATTCGTCATTCCCGGTAACTCCGAAAACCTTCCGGTAATCAAATGAGGTCATCCTATATATCAATCTTTGTTTCGGACCATTCCGGAAACCCTCGTGACGTCCGTGATCTCATCCGGGACTCCGAACAACATTCGGTAACCAACCATATAACTCAAATACGCATAAAACAACGTCGAACCTTAAGTGTGCAGACCCTGCGGGTTCGAGAACTATGTAGACATGACCTGAGAGACTCCTCGGTCAATATCCAATAGCAGGACCTGGATGCCCATATTGGATCCTACATATTCTACGAAGATCTTATCGTTTGAACCTCAGTGCCAAGGATTCGTATAATCCCGTACTTATTCCCTTTGTCCTTCGGTATGTTACTTGCCCGAGATTCGATCGTCAGTATCCGCATACCTATTTCAATCTCGTTTACCGGCAGGTCTCTTTACTCGTTCCGTAATACAAGATCCCGCAACTTACACTAAGTTACATTGCTTGCAAGGCTTGTGTGTGATGTTGTATTACCGAGTGGGCCCCGAGATACCTCTCCGTCACACGGAGTGACAAATCCCAGTCTTGATCCATACTAACTCAACTAACACCTTCGGAGATACCTGTAGAGCATCTTTATAGTCACCCAGTTACGTTGCGACGTTTGATACACACAAAGCATTCCTCCGGTGTCAGTGAGTTATATGATCTCATGGTCATAGGAATAAATACTTGACACGCAGAAAACAGTAGCAACAAAATGACACGATCAACATGCTACGTCTATTAGTTTGGGTCTAGTCCATCACGTGATTCTCCCAATGACGTGATCCAGTTATCAAGCAACAACACCTTGTTCATAATCAGAAGACACTGACTATCATTGATCAACTGGCTAGCCAACTAGAGGCATGCTAGGGACGGTGTTTTGTCTATGTATCCACACATGTAAATGAGTCTTCATTCAATACAATTATAGCATGGATAATAAACTATTATCTTGATACAGGAATTATAATAATAACTATATATTTATCATTGCCTCTAGGGCATAATTCCAACAAGCTCCCACCTGCACTAGAGTCAATAATCTAGCCCTCACATCACCATGTGAATTACATTGTAATAAATCTAACACCCATACAGTTCTGGTGTCGATCATGTTTTGGCCGTGGAAGAGGTTTAGTCAGCGGGTCTGCTACATTCAGATCCGTGTGCACTTTGCATATATTTACGTCCTCTTCCTCGACGTAGTCGCGGATGAGGTTGAAGCGTCGTTTGATGTGTATGGTCTTCTTGTGAAACCGTGGTTCCTTTGCTAAGGCAATGGCACCAGTGTTGTCACAGAACAAGGTTATTGGATCCAGTGCACTTGGCACCACTCCAAGATCCGTCATGAACTGCTTCATCCAGACACCCTCCTTAGCCGCCTCCGAGGCAGCCATGTACTCCGCTTCACATGTAGAATCTGCTACGACGCTTTGCTTGGAACCGCACCAGCTTACTGCACCCCCATTAAGAATAAATACGTATCCGGTTTGCGACATAGAGTCGTCCGGATCTGTGTCAAAGCTTGCATCGACGTAACCTTTTACGGCGAGCTCTTCGTCACCTCCATACACGAGAAACATCTCCTTAGTCCTTTTCAGGTACTTCAGGATATTCTTGACCGCTGTCCAGTGATCCACTCCTGGATTACTCTGGAACCTACCTGCCATACTTATGGCCAGGCTAACATCCGGTCTAGTGCACAGCATCGCATACATGATAGAACCTATGGCTGAAGCATAGGGGACGGAGCGCATATGCTCTCTATCTTCATCAGTTGCTAGGCACTGAGTCTTACTCAATCTCGTACCTTGTAAAACTGGCAAGAACCCTTTCTCGGACTGTTCCATTTTGAACCTCTTCAAAACTTTATCAAGGTATGTGCTTTGTGAAAGTCCTATCAGGCGTTTTGATCTATCCCTATAGATCTTAATGCCTAGAATGTAAGCAGCTTCTCCTAGGTCCTTCATAGAGAAACTTTTATTCAAGTAACCTTTTATGCTCTCCAAAAGCTCTACGTTGTTTCCAATCAGTAATATGTCATCCACATATAATATTAGAAACGCCACAGAGCTCCCACTCACTTTCTTGTAAATACAAGATTCTCCAACCACTTGTATAAACCCAAATGCTTTGATCACCTCATCAAAGCGTTTGTTCTAACTCCGAGATGCTTGCACCAATCCATAAATGGATCGCTGGAGCTTGCACACCTTGTCAGCATTTTTAGGATCGACAAAACCTTCGGGTTGCATCATATACAACTCTTCCTTAAGGAAACCGTTAAGGAACGCCGTTTTGACATCCATCTGCCAGATTTCATAATCGAAAAATGCAGCTATTGCTAACATGATTCTGACGGACTTAAGCATCGCTACGGGTGAGAAAGTCTCATCGTAGTCAACTCCTGGAACTTGTGAAAAACCCTTTGCCACAAGTCGAGCTTTATAAACGGTCACATTTCCGTCAGCGTCCGTCTTCTTCTTAAAGATCCATTTGTTCTGAATAGCCTTGCGGCCCTCAGGTAGTATCTCCAAAGTCCACACTTTGTTCTCATACATGGATCCTATCTCAGATTTCATGGCTTCTAGCCATTTGTTGGAATCTGGGCCCACCATTGCTTCTTCATAATTTGCAGGTTCATTGTTGTCTAACAACATGATCGATAAGACGGGATTACCGTACCACTCTGGAGCAGCGCGTGATCTCGTGGACCTGCGTGGTTCAACAGAAACTTGAACTGGAGTTTCATGATCATCATCATTAACTTCCTCCTCAACCGGTGTCGCAACGACAGAGGTTTCCCCTTGCCCTGCGCCACCATCCAGAGGGATGAGAGGTTCGACAACCTCGTCAAGTTCTATCTTCCTCCCACTCAATTCTCTCGAGAGAAACTCCTTCTCGAGAAAAGCTCCGTTTTTAGCAACAAACACTTTGCCCTCGGATTTGAGATAGAAGGTGTACCCAACTGTCTCTTTTGGGTAACCTATGAAGGCGCACCTTTCCGCTTTGGGTTCCAGCTTTTCAGGCTGAAGCTTTTTGACATAAGCATCACATCCCCAAACTTTAAGAAACGACAACTTTGGCCTTTTGCCATACCACAGTTCGTATGGTGTCGTCTCAACGGATTTTGATGGTGCCCTATTTAAAGTGAATGCAGCTGTTTCTAATGCATAACCCCAAAATGATAACGGCAAATCAGTAAGAGACATCATAGATCGCACCATCTCTAACAAAGTACGATTACGACGTTCGGACACACCATTACGCTGTGGTGTTCCAGGCGGTGTTAACTGCGAAACAATTCCACATTGTCTTAAGTGAGCACCAAACTCGAAACCCAGATATTCACCCCCATGATCAGACCGTAGGAACTTGATCTTCTTGTTGCGAGTATTTTCCACTTCGCTCTGAAATTGCTTGAACTTTTCAAATGTTTCAGACTTGTGCTTCATCAAGTAGACATAACCATATCTACTTAAATCGTCAGTGAAGGTGAGAAAATAACGATATCCGCCGCGTGCCTCTACGCTCATTGGACCACACACAACGGTATGTATGATTTCCAACAAGTCACTTGCACGCTCCATTGTTCCGGAGAACAGAGTCTTAGTCATCTTGCCCATGAGGCATGGTTCGCACGTGTCAAGTGAATCAAAGTCAAGTGACTCCAAAAGTCCATCAGCATGGAGTTTCTTCATGCGCTTTACACCAATATGACCCAAGCGGCAGTGCCACAAAAATATGGCGCTATCATTGTTTACTCTAACTCTTTTGGTCTCAATGTTATGTATATGCGTATCGCTATCAAGATTCAATATGAACAATCCTCTCACATTCGGTGCATGACCATAAAAGATGTTACTCATAGAAATAGAACAACCATTATTCTCAGACTTAAAAGAGTAACCGTCTCGCAATAAACAAGATCCAGATATAATGTTCATGCTCAACGCCGGCACTAACTAACAATGATTTAAGTTCATCACTAATCCCGATGGTAGCTGAAGTGACACTGTGCCGACGGCGATTGCATCAACCTTGGAACCGTATCCTACGCGCATCGTCACTTCGTCTTTCGCCAGCCTTCGTCTATTCCGCAGTTCCTGCTTCGAGTTGCAAATATGAGCAACAGAACCGGTATCGAATACCCAGGCACTACTACGAGAGCCGGTTAAGTACACATCAATAACATGTATATCAAATATACCTGATTTTTCTTTGCCCGCCTTCTTATCTGCCAGATACTTGGGGCAATTGCGCTTCCAGTGACCCATGCCCTTGCAATAGAAGCACTCTGTTTCAGGCTTAGGTCCAGCCTTGGGTTTCTTCGGCGGATTGGCAACAGGCTTGCCGCTCTTCTTCGAATTGCCCTTCTTGCCTTTGCCGTTTCTCTTGAAACTAGTGGTCTTGCTCACCATCAACACTTGATGCTCTTTACGGAGTTCTGACTCTGCGACTTTCAGCATCGCAAACAACTCGCCGGGAGACTTGTTCATCCCTTGCATGTTGTAGTTCAACACAAAGCCTTTATAGCTTGGCGGCAGTGATTGAAGGATTCTGTCAGTGATAGCTTCTTGCGGGAGTTCAATCCCCAGTTCAGCTAGACGGTTTGAGTACCCAGACATTTTGAGCACATGTTCACTGACAGACGAGTTTTCCTCCATCTTGCAAGCATAGAATTTATCGGAGGTCTCATACCTCTCGATCCGGGCGTTCTTCTGAAAGATAAACTCCAACTCCAGGAACATCTCAAATGCTCCATGACGCTCAAAGCGACGTTGAAGTCCCGGTTCTAAGCCATACAAGACTGCACATTGAACTATTGAGTAGTCCTCCTTACGTGCTAACCAAGCGTTCTTAACATCCTGATCAGCCGTAGTGGGTGGTTCATCTCCTAGCGCAGCATTAAGGACATAATCCTTGTTCCCAGCTTGTAAGATTAGCTTAAGATTACGAGCCCAGTCTACAAAGTTGCTTCCATCATCTTTCAACTTAGCTTTCTCTAGGAACGTATTAAAATTCAGGATGACTGTCGCGTGAGCCATGATCTACAACACAAATATATTCAAAGTGGACTTAGACTATGTTCAAGATAATTAGAGTTCAACTTAATCAAATTATATGCTAAACTCCCACTCAAAAGGTACATCTCTCTAGTCATTTGAGTGGTTCATGATCCACTTACACTATCCCAAGTCCGATCATCACGTGAGTCGAGAGTAGTTTCAGTGGTTAGCATCCCTATGCTAATCATATCAACTATATGATTCATGTTCGACCTTTCGGTCTCATGTGTTCCGAGGCCATGTATGCACATGCTAGGCTCGTCAAGCTTAACCCGAGTGTTCCGCGTACGCAACTGTTTTGCACCCGTTGTATGTGAACGTTGAGTCTATCACACCCGATCATCACGTGGTGTCTCGAAACAACGAACTGTAGCAACGGTGCACAGTCGGGGAGAACACAATTTCGTCTTGAAATTTTAGTGAGAGATCACCTCATAATGCTACCGTCGTTCTAAGCAAAATAAGGTGCATAAAAGGATTAACATCACATGCAATTCATAAGTGACATGATATGGCCATCATCACGTGCTTCTTGATCTCCATCACCAAAGCACCGACACGATCTTCTTGTCACCGGCGCCACACCATGATCATCCATCAACGTGTTGCCATCGGGGTTGTCGTGCTACTTATGCTATTACTACTAAAGCTACATCCTAGCAAAATAGTAAACGCATCTTCAAGCACAAACGTTAGTATAAAGACAACCCTATGGCTCCTGTCGGTTGCCGTACCATCGACGTGCAAGTCGATATTTCTATTACAACATGATCATCTCATACATCCAATATATCACATCACATCGTTGGCCATATCATATCACAATCATACCCTGCAAAAACAAGTTAGACGTCCTCTAATTTTGTTGTTGCATGTTTTACGTGGTGACCAAGGGTATCTAGTAGGATCGCATCTTACTTACGCAAACACCACAACGGAGATATATGAGTTGCTATTTAACCTCATCCAAGGACCTCCTCGGTCAAATCCGATTCAACTAAAGTTGGAGAAACCGTCACTTGCCAGTCATCTTTGAGCAAAGGGGGTTACTCGTAACGATGAAACCAGCCTCTCGTAAGCGTACGAGTAATGTCGGTCCAAGCCGCTTCAATCCAACAATACCGCGGAATCAAGAAAAGACTAAGGAGGGCAGCAAAACGCACATCACTGCCCACAAAATCTTTTGTGTTCTACTCGAGAAGACATCTACGCATGTACCTAGCTCATGATGCCACTGTTGGGGAACGTCGCATGGGAAACAAAAATTTTCCTACGCGCACGAAGACCTATCATGGTGATGTCCATCTACGAGAGGGGATGAGTGATCTACGTACCCTCGTAGACCGTACAGCAGAAGCGTTAGAGAACGCGGTTGATGTAGTGGAACGTCCTCACGTCCCTCGATCCGCCCCGCGAACAATCCCGCGATCAGTCCCACGATCTAGTACCGAACGGACGGCACCTCCGCGTTCAGCACACGTACAGCTCGACGATGATCTCGGCCTTCTTGATCCAGCAAGAGAGACGGAGAGGTAGAAGAGTTCTCCGGCAGCGTGACGGCGCTCCGGAGGTTGGTGATGACCTTGTCTCAGCAGGGCTCCGCCCGAGCTCCGCAGAAACGCGATCTAGAGGAAAAACCGTGGAGGTATGTGGTCGGGCTGCCGTGGAAAAGTCGTCTCAAATCAGCCCTAAAACCTCCATATATATAGGTGGGAGGGAGGGGGGCCTTGCCTTGGGGTCCAAGGACCCTCAAGGGGTCGGCCGAGCCAAGGGGGAGGACTCTCCCCCCCCCCCCCCAAACCGAGTTGGACTAGGTTTGGTGGGAGGGAGTCCTCCTCCTTTTTTTTTCTTTTCCTCTTGATTTTTCTTCTCTTGGCGCATAGAGCACTTGTGGGCTGTCCCACCAGCCCACTAAGGGCTGGTGTGTCTCCCCCAAGGCCTATGGGCTTCCCCGGGGTGGGTTGCCCCCCCGGTGAACTCCCGGAACCCATTCGTCATTCCCGGTACATTCCCCATAACTCCGAAAACCTTCCGGTAATCAAATGAGGTCATCCTATATATCAATCTTCGTTTCCGGACCATTCCGGAAACCCTCTGACGTCCGTGATCTCATCCGGGACTCCGAACAACATTTGGTAACCAACCATATAACTCAAATACGCATAAAACAACGTCGAACCTTAAGTGTGCAGACCCTGCGGGTTCGAGAACTATGTAGACATGACCTGAGAGACTCCTCGGTCAATATCCAATAGCGGGACCTGGATGCCCATATTGGATCCTACATATTCTACGAAGATCTTATCGTTTGAACCTCAGTGCCAAGGATTCGTATAATCCCGTACGTTATTCCCTTTGTCCTTCGGTATGTTACTTCCCGATATTCGATCGTCAGTATCCGCATACCTATTTCAATCTCGTTTACCGGCAGGTCTCTTTACTCGTTCTGTAATACAAGATCCCGCAACTTACACTAAGTTACATTGCTTGCAAGGCTTGTGTGTGATGTTGTATTACCGAGTGGGCCCCGAGATACCTCTCCGTCACACGGAGTGACAAATCCCAGTCTTGATCCATACTAACTCAACTAACACCTTCGGAGATACCTATAGAGCATCTTTATAGTCACCCAGTTACGTTGCGACGTTTGATACACACAAAGCATTCCTCCGGTGTCAGTGAGTTATATGATCTCATGGTCATAGGAATAAATACTTGACACGCAGAAAACAGTAGCAACAAAATGACACGATCAACATGCTACGTCTATTAGTTTGGGTCTAGTCCATCACGTGATTCTCCCAATGACGTGATCCAGTTATCAAGCAACAACACCTTGTTCATAATCAGAAGACACTGACTATCATTGATCAACTGGCTAGCCAACTAGAGGCATGCTAGGGACGGTGTTTTGTCTATGTATCCACACATGTAAATGAGTCTTCATTCAATACAATTATAGCATGGATAATAAACTATTATCTTGATACAGGAATTATAATAATAACTATATATTTATCAATGCCTCTAGGGCATAATTCCAACAAAACCATCCCGTTGGTTTGCCTCAGCCACACGCAGAAAACTCTGCAAACCATCATTGAACTGGGGAGAGCATCGGTCATTGTACATCCATTGCCAGTTCATCTTTGTTACACAAGACCAAAAAGATCAAATTAATACAAGTCCATACATAAAGTTCATACACACTTATTCTCATAAAACGACATACAAGAGTATCTAGCTAAAGCATTTAAATGCAACAACAAATACGATCAAGATCGCAACTAAGGTAACAATTGATCCAACAACATAGTGATACCTGATATGTCTCCAACGTATCTATAATTTTTGATGGTTCCATGCTATTATCTTGTCAACTTTGGATGTTTTATATGCATGAATATGCTATTTTATATCTTTTTTGGGACTAACCTATTAACTCAGTGCCAAGTGCCAGTTTCTGTTTTTTCCGTGTTTTTGGCCCATTTTCAGACGGAGTCCAAATGGAATGAAACTTTACGATGATTTTTTTGGACCAAAAGAGAACCCCGAAGCGTTGGGAGAAGGCCAGATGGGCCACGAGGGAGTCACAAGCCCTCACGCTGCCGCCACCTCCCCCCCCCCGGTGGTGGCGCGCAGGCTTGTGACCTCCTCGTGGGCCCAACTGACGCAATTCCACCGCCATAAATTCCTATAAATTCAGAAACCCCCAAAAAGAAACCTAGATCGGGAGTTCCACCGCCGCAAACCTCTCTAGCCACCAAAAACCAATCTGGAGCCCGTTCTGGCACCCTGTCGGAGGGGGAATCCATCTCCGGTGGCCATCTTCATCATCCCGGCGATCTCCATGACGAGGAGGGAGTAGTTCTCCCTCGGGGCTGAGTGTATGTACGAGTAGCTATGTGTTTGATCTCTCTCTCTCGTGTTCTTGATATTTCTTGATCTCGATGTACCATGGGCTTTGCTACTATAGTTGGATCTTATTGTTGGGGAACGTCGCATGGGAAACAAAAAATTTCCTACGCGCACGAAGACCTATCATGGTGATGTCCATCTACGAGAGGGGATGAGTGATCTACGTACCCTTGTAGATCGTACAGCAGAAGCGTTAGAGAACGCGGTTGATGTAGTGGAACGTCCTCACGTCCCTCGATCCGCCCCGCGAACAATCCCACGATCAGTCCCACGATCTAGTACCGAACGGACGGCACCTCCGCGTTCAGCACACGTACAGCTCGACGATGATCTCGGCCTTCTTGATCCAGCAAGAGAGACGGAGAGGTAGAAGAGTTCTCCGGCAGCATGACGGCGCTCCGGAGGTTGGTGATGACCTTGTCTCAGCAGGGCTCCGCCCGAGCTCCGCAGAAACGCGATCTAGAGGAAAAACCGTGGAGGTATGTGGTCGGGCTGCCGTGGAAAAGTCGTCTCAAATCAGCCCTAAAACCTCCGTATATATATGTGGGAGGGAGGGGGCCTTGCCTTGGGGACCAAGGACCCTCAAGGGATCGGCCGAGCCAAGGGGGAGGACTCTCCCCCCCCCAAACCGAGTTGGACTAGGTTTGGTGGGAGGGAGTCCCCCTCCCTTCCCACCTCCTCCCTCTTTTTTTTCTTTTCCTTTGATTTCTTATCCTTGGCGCATAGGCCTCTTTTGGGCTGTCCCACCAGCCCACTAAGGCTGGTGCGCCACCCTCATGGCCTATGGGCTTCTCCGGGGTGGGTTGCCCCCCCGGTGAACTCCCGGAACCCATTCGTCATTCCCGGTACATTCCCGGTAACTCCGAAAACCTTCCGGTAATCAAATGAGGTCATCCTATATATCAATCTTCGTTTCCGGACCACTCCGGAAACCCTCGTGACGTCCGTGATCTCATCCGGGACTCCGAACAACATTCGGTAACCAACCATATAACTCAAATACGCATAAAACAACGTCGAACCTTAAGTGTGCAGACCCTGCGGGTTCGAGAACTATGTAGACATGACCCGAGAGACTCCTCGGTCAATATCCAATAGCGGGACCTGGATGCCCATATTGGATCCTACATATTCTACGAAGATCTTATCGTTTGAACCTCAGTGCCAAGGATTCGTATAATCCCGTATGTCATTCCCTTTGTCCTTCGGTATGTTACTTACCCGAGATTCGATCGTCAGTATCCGCATACCTATTTCAATCTCGTTTACCGGCAAGTCTCTTTACTCGTTCCGTAATACAAGATCCCGCAACTTACACTAAGTTACATTGCTTGCAAGGCTTGTGTGTGATGTTGTATTACCGAGTGGGCCCCGAGATACCTCCTCGTCATACGGAGTGACAAATCCCAGTCTTGATCCATACTAACTCAACTAACACCTTCGGAGATACCTGTAGAGTATCTTTATAGTCACCCAGTTACGTTGCGACGTTTGATACACACAAAGCATTCCTCCGGTGTCAGTGAGTTATATGATCTCATGGTCATAGGAATAAATACTTGACACGCAGAAAACAGTAGCAACAAAATGACACGATCAACATGCTACGTCTATTAGTTTGGGTCTAGTCCATCACGTGATTCTCCCAATGACGTGATCCAGTTATCAAGCAACAACACCTTGTTCATAATCAGAAGACACTGACTATCATTGACTAACTGGCTAGCCAACTAGAGGCATGCTAGGGACGGTGTTTTGTCTATGTATCCACACATGTAAATGAGTCTTCATTCAATACAATTATAGCATGGATAATAAACTATTATCTTGATACAGGAATTATAATAATAACTACATTTATTATTGCCTCTAGGGCATAATTCCAACAGTCTCCCACTTGCACTAGAGTCAATAATCTAGCCCTCACATCACCATGTGAATTACATTGTAATAAATCTAACACCCATACAGTTCTGGTGTCGATCATGTTTTGGCCGTGGAAGAGGTTTAGTCAGCGGGTCTGCTACATTCAGATCCGTGTGCACTTTGCATATATTTACGTCCTCTTCCTCGACGTAGTCGAGGAAGAGGTTGAAGCGTCGTTTGATGTGTCTGGTCTTCTTGTGAAAACGCGGTTCCTTTGCTAAGGGAATGGCACCCGTGTTGTCACAGAACAAGGTTATTGGATCCAGTGCACTTGGCACCACTCCAAGATCCGTCATGAACTACTTCATCCAGACACCCTCCTTAGCCGCCTCCGAGGCAGCCACGTACTCTGCTTCATATGTAGAATCTGCTACGACGCTTTGCTTGGAACTGCACCAGCTTACTGCACCCCCATTCAGAATAAATACGTGTCCGGTTTGCGACTTAGATTCGTCCGGATCTGTGTTAAAGCTTGCATCGACGTAACCTTTTACGGCGAGCTCTTCATCACCTCCATACACGAGAAACATCTCCTTAGTCCTTTTCAGGTACTTCAGGATATTCTTGACCGTTGTCCAGTGATCCACTCCTGGATTACTCTGGAACCTTCCTGCCATACTTATGGCTAGGCTAACATCCGGTCTAGTGCACAGCATCGCATACATGATAGAACCTATGGCTGAAGCATAGGGGATGGAGCGCATATGCTCTCTATCTTCATCAGTTGCTGGGCACTGAGTCTTACTCAATCTTGAACCTTGTAAAACTGGCAAGAACCCTTTCTTGGACTGTTCCATTTTGAACCTCTTCAAAACTTTATCAAGGTATGTGCTTTGTGAAAGTCCTATCAGGCGTTTTGATCTATCCCTATAGATCTTAATGCCTAGAATGTAAGCAGCTTCTCCTAGGTCCTTCATAGAGAAACTTTTATTCAAGTAACCTTTTATGCTCTCCAAAAGCTCTACGTTGTTTCCAATCAGTAATATGTCATCCAGATATAATATTAGAAACGCCACAGAGCTCCCACTCACTTTCTTGTAAATACAAGATTCTCCAACCACTTGTATAAACCCAAATGCTTTGATCACCTCATCAAAGCGTTTGTTCCAACTCCGAGATGCTTGCACCAGTCCATAAATGGATCGCTGGAGCTTGCACACTTTGTTAGCATTTTTAGGATCGACAAAACCTTCGGGTTGCATCATATACAACTCTTCCTTAAGGAAACCGTTAAGGAACGCCGTTTTGACATCCATCTGCCAGATTTCATAATCAAAAAATGCAGCTATTGCTAACATGATTCTGACGGACTTAAGCATCGCTACGGGTGAGAAAGTCTCATCGTAGTCAACTCCTGGAACTTGTGAAAAACCCTTTGCCACAAGTCGAGCTTTATAAACGGTCACATTACCGTCAGCGTCCGTCTTCTTCTTGAAGATCCATTTGTTCTGAATAGCCTTGCGGCCCTCAGGTAGTATCTCCAAAGTCCACACTTTGTTCTCATACATGGATCCTATCTCGGATTTCATGGCTTCTAGCCATTTGTTGGAATCTGGGCCCACCATTGCTTCTTCATAATTTGCAGGTTCATTGTTGTCTAACAACATGATTGATAAGACGGGATTACTGTACCACTCTGGAGCAGCGCGTGATCTCGTCGACCTGCGTGGTTCAACAGAAACTTGAACTGGAGTTTCATGATCATCATCATTAACTTCCTCCTCAACCGGCGTCGCAACGACAGAGGTTTCCCCTTGCCCTGCTCCACCATCCAGAGGGATGAGAGGTTCGACAACCTCGTCAAGTTCTATCTTCCTCCCACTCAATTCTCTCGAGAGAAACTCCTTCTCGAGAAAAGCTCCGTTCTTAGCAACAAACACTTTGCCCTCGAATTTGAGATAGAAGGTGTACCCAACTGTCTCTTTTGGGTAACCTATGAAGACGCACTTTTCCGCTTTGGGTTCCAGCTTTTCAGGCTGAAGCTTTTTGACATAAGCATCACATCCCCAAACTTTAAGAAACGACAACTTTGGCCTTTTGCCATACCACAGTTCGTATGGTGTCGTCTCAACGGATTTTGATGGTGCCCTATTTAAAGTGAATGCAGCTGTTTCTAATGCATAACCCCAAAATGATAACGGCAAATCAGTAAGAGACATCATAGATCGCACCATCTCTAACAAAGTACGATTACGACGTTCGGACACACCATTACGCTGTGGTGTTCCAGGCGGTGTTAACTGCGAAACAATTCCACATTGTCTTAAGTGAGCACCAAACTCGAAACCCAGATATTCACCCCCATGATCAGACCGTAGGAACTTGATCTTCTTGTTGCGAGTATTTTCCACTTCGCTCTGAAATTGCTTGAACTTTTCAAATGTTTCAGACTTGTGCTTCATCAAGTAGACATAACCATATCTACTTAAATCGTCAGTGAAGGTGAGAAAATAACGATATCCGCCGCGTGCCTCTACGCTCATCAGACCACACACATCGGTATGTATGATTTCCAACAAGTCACTTGCACGCTCCATTGTTCCGGAGAACGGAGTCTTAGTCATCTTGCCCATGAGGCATGGTTCGCATGTGTCAAGTGAATCAAAGTCAAGTGACTCCAAAAGTCCATCAGCATGGAGTTTCTTCATGCGCTTTACACCAATATGACCCAAGCGGCAGTGCCACAAAAATATGGCGCTATCATTGTTTACTCTAACTCTTTTGGTCTCAATGTTATGTATATGCGTATCGCTATCAAGATTCAATATGAACAATCCTCTCACATTCGGTGCATGACCATAAAAGATGTTACTCATAGAAATAGAACAACCATTATTCTCAGACTTAAAAGAGTAACCGTCTCGCAATAAACAAGATCCAGATATAATGTTCATGCTCAACGCAGGCACTAAATAACAATGATTTAAGTTCATCACTAATCCCGACGGTAGCTGAAGTGACACTGTGCCGACGGCGATTGCATCAACCTTTGAACCATTTCCTACGCGCATCGTCACTTCATCTTTCGTCAGCCTTCGCCTATTCCGCAGTTCCTGTTTCGAGTTGCAAATATGAGCAACAGAACCGGTATTGAATACCCAGGCACTACTACGAGAGCCGGTTAAGTACACATCAATAACATGTATATCAAATATACCTGATTTTTCTTTGCCCGCTTTCTTATCTGCCAGATACTTGGGGCAATTGCGCTTCCAGTGACCCATACCCTTGCAATAGAAACACTCCGTTTCAGGCTTAGGTCCAGCTTTGGGTTTCTTCGGCGGATTGGCAACAGGCTTGCCGTTCTTCTTCGAATTGCCCTTCTTGCCTTTGCCGTTTCTCTTGAAACTAGTGGTCTTGCTCACCATCAACACTTGATGCTCTTTACGGAGTTCTGACTCTGCGACTTTCAGCATCGCAAACAACTCGCCGGGAGACTTGTTCATCCCTTGCATGTTGTAGTTCAACACAAAGCCTTTATAGCTTGGCGGCAGTGATCGAAGGATTCTGTCGGTGATAGCTTCTTGCGGGAGTTCAATCCCCAGTTCAGCTGGACGGTTTGAGTACCCAGACATTTTGAGCACATGTTCACTGACAGACGAGTTTTCCTCCATCTTGCAAGCATAGAATTTATCGGAGGTCTCATACCTCTCGATCCGGGTGTTCTTCTGAAAGATAAACTCCAACTCCTGGAACATCTCAAATGCTCCATGACGCTCAAAGCGACGTTGAAGTCCCGGTTCTAAGCCATACAAGACTGCACATTGAACTATTGAGTAGTCCTCCTTACGTGCTAACCAAGTGTTCTTAACATCCTGATCAGCCGTAGCGGGTGGTTCATCTCCTAGCGCAGCATTAAGGACATAATCCTTCTTCCCAGCTTGTAAGATTAGCTTAAGATTACGAGCCCAGTCTACAAAGTTGCTTCCATCATCTTTCAACTTAGCTTTCTCTAGGAACGTATTAAAATTTAGGATGACTGTCGCGTGAGCCATGATCTACAACACAAATAAATTCAAAGTGGACTTAGACTATGTTCAAGATAATTAGAGTTCAACTTAATCAAATTATATGCTAAACTCCCACTCAAAAAGTACATCTCTCTAGTCATTTGAGTGGTTCATGATCCACTTACACTATCCCAAGTCCGATCATCACGTGAGTTGAGTATAGTTTCAGTGGTAAGCATCCCTATGCTAATCATATCAACCATATGATTCATGATCGACCTTTCGGTCTCATGTGTTCCGAGGCCATGTCTGCACATGCTAGGCTCGTCAAGCTTAACCCGAGTGTTCCGCGTGCGCAACTGTTTTGCACCCGTTGTATGTGAACGTTGAGTCTATCACACCCGATCATCACGTGGTGTCTCGAAACGACGAACTGTAGCAACGGTGCACAGTCGGGGAGAACACAATTTCGTCTTGATATTTTAGTGAGAGATCACCTCATAATGCTACCGTCGTTCTAAGCAAAATAAGGTGCATAAAAGGATTAACATCACATGCAATTCATAAGTGACATGATATGGCCATCATCACGTGCTTCTTGATCTCCATCACCAAAGCACCGGCACGATCTTCTTGTCACCGGCGCCACACCATGATCATCCATCAACGTGTTGCCATCGGGGTTGTCGTGCTACTTATGCTATTACTACTAAAGCTACATCCTAGCAAAATAGTAAACGCATCTGCAAGCACAAACGATAGTATAAAGACAACCCTATGGCTCCTGCCGGTTGCCGTACCATCGACCTGCAAGTCGATATTTCTATTACAACATGATCATCTCATACATCCAATATATCACATCACAGCGTTGGCCATATCACATCACAATCATACCCTGCAAAAACAAGTTAGACGTCCTCTAATTTTGTTGTTGCATGTTTTACGTGGTGACCAAGGGTATCTAGTAGGATCGCATCTTACTTACGCAAACACCACAACGGAGATATATGAGTTGCTATTTAACCTCATCCAAGGACCTCCTCGGTCAAATCCGATTCAACTAAAGTTGGAGAAACCGTCACTTGCCAGTCATCTTTGAGCAAAGGGGGTTACTCGTAACGATGAAACCAGTCTCTCGTAAGCGTACGAGTAATGTCGGTCCAAGCCGCTTCAATCCAACAATACCGCGGAATCAAGAAAAGACTAAGGAGGGCAGCAAAGCGCACATCACCGCCCACAAAACCTTTTGTGTTCTACTCGAGAAGACATCTACGCATGAACCTAGCTCATGATGCCACTGTTGGGGAACGTCGCATGGGAAACAAAAAAATTCCTACGCGCACGAAGACCTATCATGGTGATGTCCATCTACGAGAGGGGATGAGTGATCTACGTACCCTTGTAGATCGTACAGCAGAAGCGTTAGAGAACGCGGTTGATGTAGTGGAACGTCTCACATCCCTCGATCCGCCCCGCGAACAATCCCGCGATCAGTCCCACGATCTAGTACCGAACGGATGGCACCTCCGCGTTCAGCACACGTACAGCTCGACGATGATCTCGGCCTTCTTGATCCAGCAAGAGAGACGGAGAGGTAGAAGAGTTCTCCAGCAGCGTGACGGCGCTCCGGAGGTTGGTGATGACCTTGTCTCAGCAGGGCTCCGCCCGAGCTCCGCAGAAACGCGATCTAGAGGAAAAACCGTGGAGGTATGTGGTCGGGCTGCCGTGGAAAAGTCGTCTCAAATCAGCCCTAAAACCTCCGTATATATAGGTGGGAGGGAGGGGGGCCTTGCCTTGGGGTCCAAGGACCCTCAAGGGATCGGCCGAGCCAAGGGGGAGGACTCTCCCCCCCCCCCAAACCGAGTTGGACTAGGTTTGGTGGGAGGGAGTCCCCCTCCCTTCCCACCTCCTCCCTCTTTTTTTTTCTTTTCCTTTGATTTCTTATCCTTGGCGCATAGGCCCCTTTTTGGCTGTCCCACCAGCCCACTAAGGGCTGGTGCGCCACCCTCATGGCCTATGGGCTTCCCCGGGGTGGGTTGCCCCCCCCCCCCCCCGGTGAACTCCCGGAACCCATTCGTCATTCCCGGTACATTCCCGGTAACTCCGAAAACCTTCCGGTAATCAAATGAGGTCATCCTATATATCAATCTTCGTTTCCGGACCACTCCAGAAACCCTGGTGACGTCCGTGATCTCATCCGGGACTCCGAACAACATTCGGTAACCAACCATATAACTCAAATACGCATAAAACAACATCGAACCTTAAGTCTGCAGACCCTGCGGGTTCGAGAACTATGTAGACATGACCCGAGAGACTCCTCGGTCAATATCCAATAGCGGGACCTGGATGCCCATATTGGATCCTACATATTCTACGAAGATCTTATCGTTTGAACCTCAGTGCCAAGGATTCGTATAATCCCGTATGTCATTCCCTTTATCCTTCGGTATGTTACTTACCCGAGATTCGATCGTCAGTATCCGCATACCTATTTCAATCTCGTTTACCGGCAAGTCTCTTTACTCGTTCCGTAATACAAGATCCCGCAACTTACACTAAGTTACATTGCTTGCAAGGCTTGTGTGTGATGTTGTATTACCGAGTGGGCCCCGAGATACCTCTCCGTCACACGGAGTGACAAATCCCAGTCTTGATCCATACTAACTCAACTAACACCTTCGGAGATACCTGTAGAGTATCTTTATAGTCACCCAGTTACGTTGCGACGTTTGATACACACAAAGCATTCCTCCGGTGTCAGTGAGTTATATGATCTCATGGTCATAGGAATAAATACTTGACACGTAGAAAACAGTAGCAACAAAATGACACGATCAACATGCTACGTCTATTAGTTTGGGTCTAGTCCATCACTTGATTCTCCCAATGACGTGATCCAGTTATCAAGCAACAACACCTTGTTCATAATCAGAAGACACTGACTATCATTGACCAACTGGCTAGCCAACTAGAGGCATGCTAGGGACGGTGTTTTGTCTATGTATCCACACATGTAAATGAGTCTTCATTCAATACAATTATAGCATGGATAATAAACTATTATCTTGATACAGGAATTATAATAATAACTACATTTATTATTGCCTCTAGGGCATAATTCCAACACTTATGATGTTCTTCCCCCTCTCCCTCTTGTAATGAATTGAGTTTCCCCTTTGGATTTATCTTATCGGATTGAGTCCTTGAGAACACTTGATGTATGTCTTGCATGTGTCTATCTGTTGTGATCAACTTGCGGGTTTATGACAATTGGGAACCTATGCATATGGGTTGGCACACGTGGATTCATGTGAGTACTTGATGTATGTTTTGGTGATCAACTTGTGGGTTCGTGACATCGGGAACCTATGCACAGGGGTTGGCACACGTTTTGACTCTCTGGTAGAAACTTTGGGGCACTCTTTGAAGTTCTAAGTGTTGGTTGAATAGATTATTCTGAGATTGTGTGATGCATATCGTATAATCATACCCACGGATACTTTAGGTGACAATGGAGTATCTAGGTGACATTAGGGTCTTGGTTGATAAGTATCTTAAGGTGTTATTCTAGTACGAACTCTATGAAAGATTGAACGGAAAGAATAGCTTCGTGCTATTTTACTATGGACTCTTGAATAGATTGATCAGAAAGAATAACTTTGTGGTGGTTTCGTACCCGACAATAATCTCTTCGTTTGTTCCCCGCTATTAGTGACTTTGGAGTGACTCTTTGTTGCATGTTGAGGGCTAGTTATATGATCAAATTATGTTATCATTGTTGAGAGAACTTCACTAGTGAAAGTATGAACCCTAGGCCTTGTTTCCATGCATTGCAATACCGTTCGTGCTCACTTTAGTTACTATTTACCTTGCTTTTTTTGTAATTTCAGATTACAAAAACCTATATCTACCATCCTTTTTGCACTTGTACCACCATCTCTTCGCCGAACTAGTGCACCTATACAACTTACCATTGTATTGGGTGTGTTGGGGACACAAGAGACTCTTTGTTATTTGGTTGCAGGGTTGATTGAGAGAGACCATCTTCATCCTACGCCTCCCGCAGATTGATAAATCTTAGGTCACCCACTTGAGGGAAAATTGCTACTGTTCTACAACCCTCTGCACTTGGAGGCTCAACAACGTCTACAAGGAGAAGGTTGCATAGTAGACATCAAGCTCTTTTCTGGCGCCGTTGCCGGGGAGGCTAGGTAAGCGGCACTCACCTCCCGTCAACGAAGCTCTTTTCTGGCGCCGTTGCCGGGGAGGTTAGCGTTTGAAGGTATATCTTTAGATCTTGCAATCGAATCTTTTTGTTTCTTGTTGTTTCGCTAGAAAACTACAAAAAAAAGGAATTGAGGATGCCTCATATGCTCCATCTTTTCAATGTATTTCGTGAGCATGATGGGAAGGAAAATTGTGTTCAAGTGCTGAAAGAAGAATTACATAGAATGCTTGGCATAGAATATGAGAATGATGAGCATGATTGCAATGTTGTTAGCATGAATTCTATGAATATCCATGATGCTAATGATATGCAAAGCCACAAGCTTGGGGTTGCTATATTTGATGAAGATGATCTTTTTAGTTCTTCCACTTTGAATGATCAAGATCATTTTGATGAAAGCATGCCCCCTATCTATGATGATTATTGTGAGGATACTTATACTTTAAAGAAGATGGATGATAAAACTTGTCATACTCTCGAAAACCCCTTTGCTAAACCTTTCTTTTTCATTGTGGACACAATTTGTAGTGCTCAAGTGTTTTATGATACTCCCACTACTATTCTTGAGAATAGATTTCCTTATGTGGGGAGTAGTAAAATTTCTATGCTTGTAGATCATGAAAAGAATGCTTTAGGTGTTGGTTATATTGTTGAATTCATTCATGATTCTACTGAAAATTACTATGAGAGAGGATCATATGCTTCTACTTATTGCAACAGTATCAAGCTTCCTCTCCATATGTTGAATTTTTTAAAGCTATGCTTGTTTGGCCTTCCTATGCTAGTTGATTATTGCTCCAATAAATTGTTTGATCACAAAATCCCTATGCATAGGAAGTGGGTTAGACTTAAATGTACTATCCATTTGCTCCATCATGCTCTCGTTGTGTTTCAACCCTTACCTTTTATGTGAGCATCATTAAAATCAATGTCTAGCTAAGGGCGTTAAACGATAGCGCTTGTTGGGAGGCAACCCAATGAATAAATTTTTCTTTGATTTTTGCTTCCTGTTTTGTTTTCTCCACACCATCATAATTCTGTTATGATTGTGTCTTTTTTGTTTCTTTTTGTGTTTGTGCCAAGCAAAACCATTATGATTAGTCTTGGTGATGATTGTTTGATCATGCTGGAAAAAGGCAGAAACTTTATGCTCACGAAAAGAATTTTAATTTTTATTCTGTAAGAGATTTTGAGTTGATTCTTTTTGCTGATGATTTCTATGCAATTTCTTAAGACTGTAGTAATTTTTCAGATTTGTTGAAGTAACATAAGTATACGAAATATACGGATTGCTACAGACTGGTATGCTGTTAACAGATTCTGTTTTTGTTGAGTTGGTTGCTTATTTTGATGAAACTATGGATAGTATCGGAGGGTATTAGCCATGGAAGATTGAAAATACGGTAACCCAACATCAGCATAAGTATAATTTAAGTTTTCTACAGTACCTAAGTAAGTGGTGATTTGCTTTCTTATACTAATGTTATCACGAGTTTCTCTTTAAGTTTCGTGTTGTGAAGTTTTCAAGTTTTGGGTGAAGTTCTTATGGACAAAGAGATAAAGAGTGGCAAGAGCTCAAGCTTGGGGATTACCAAGGCACCCCAAGAGATTCAAGGATGCCGTAAAATCCTAAGCTTGGGGATGCCCCGGGAAGGCATCCCCTCTTTCGTCTTCAATCCATCGGTAACGTTACTTGGGGCTATATTTTTATTCACCACATGTTATGTGTTTTGCTTGGAGCGTCTTGTATCGTAGGAGTATTTTATTTTTGTTGTGTCACATTCTTCCTTGCTGCACACCTAGAGAGAGAGAGACATGCACTCACCGTGATTTTGTCGAGCTTCACTTATATCCTTTGGTAGACAATTCAGCTCACATGTGCTTCACTTATATCTTTTGAGCTAGATACTTTGCTGTATGTGCTTCACTTATATCTTCTAGAGCGCAGCGGTGCGTGGATTGGTAGTTGATCTATGCTTTGAGAGTAGTCTCAAAAGGGGTATTTATCCAAAGGGATACGAAAACTTCCACCTTCATGTGCATTGAATAGTTAGAGAAGTTCAATTAGTTTTGAGTTGTGGTTTTGGTAATATTGAAGTCATGCTAGTAAGGTGTTATGGATCTAGAAATACTTGTGTTGAAGTTAGTGATTCCCGTAGGATGCACGTATGGTGAACCGCTATGTGATGAAGTCTGAGCATGATTAGTCTTTTGATTGTCATCCTTTGCGTGGCGGTCGGGATCGCGCGATGGTTTATACCTACCAACCCTTCCCCTAGGAGTATGCGTTGAATGCTTTGTTTCAATTACTAATAAAACTTTTACAACAAGTATATGAGTTCTTCATGACTAATGTTGAGTCCATGGTTTAGATGCACTTTCACCTTCCACCATCACTATCTTCTTAGTGCCGTGCAACTTTCGCCGGTGCACAAAACCCACCATTAGCCTCCCTCAAAACAGCCACCATACCTACCTACTATGGCTTTTTTTTCAAAGTCATTCCGAGATATATTGCCATGCAACTACCACCATGATATGTGCCACCACGTCTACATTTCCATTGCATGATCGTAAGATAGCTAGCATGATGTTTCCATTAATGTCTATGCCATGCTAGATCATGGCCACGGTACACTACCGAAGGCATTCCATATAGAGTCATCGTTGCTCTAAGTTTTGAGTTGAAAGTGTGATGATCATCATTGATGGAGCATTGTCCCATGTGAGGAAATAAAAGAGGCCAAAGAGCCCACCAAAAAAATGAGAGAAAAAGAGAGAAGGGACAATGTTACCACTTTTCCACACTTGTGCATATTAAGCACCATGATCTTCATGATTGAGAGTCTCTCGTTTTGTCACCACCATATAGCTAGTGGGAAATTTTCATTATATAACTTGGCTTGTATATTCCAATGACAGGCTTCCTCAAAATTTCCTTAGGTCTTCCTGAGCCAGCAAGTTGGATGCACACCCACTAGTTTTCTTTAAGAGCTTTCACATACTCTTAGCTCTAGTGCATCATTTGTATGGCAATCCCTACTCATTCACATTGATATCTATTGATGAGCATCTCCATAGCTTATTGATATGCCTAGTTAATGTGATCATCTTCTCCTTTTTTGTCTTGCAACCTCCACCACACGCCACACCACTTATAGTGCTAAAACCATGGCTCACGATCATGTATTGCGTGAGAGTTGAAAAGGTTTGAGAAAGTAAAGGTGTGAAACAATTACTTGGCCAATACCGGGGTTGTGCATGATTCAAATTCGTTGTGCAATGATGATAGAGCATAGCCAGACTATATGCTTTTGTAGGGATAACTTTCTTTTGGCCTTGTTATTTTGAAAGTTCATGATTACCTTGCTAGTTTGCTTGAATTAGTATTGTTTCCACGTCAATAGCAAACTATTGTTTTGAATCTAACGGATCTGAACATTCATGTCACGTGAGAGAAGTTACAAAGGACAACTATGTTAGGTAGCATGCAACATCAAAAATTCATTCTTTATCACTTCCCTACTCGAGGACGAGCAGGAGTTAAGCCTGGGGATGCTTGATACGTCTCCAACGTATCTACAATTTTTTATGGTTCCATGCTATTATCTTGTCAACTTTGGATGTTTTATATGCATGAATATGCTATTTTATATCTTTTTTGGGACTAACCTATTAACTCAGTGCCAAGTGCCAGTTTCTGTTTTTTCCGTGTTTTTGGCCCATTTTCAGAGGGAGTCCAAATGAAATGGAACTTTACGATGATTTTTTTTGGACCAAAAGTGACCCCCGAAGCTTTGGGACAAGGCCAGATGGGCCACGAGGGAGTCACAAGCCCTCACGCCGCCACCACCCTCCCCCGGTGGTGGCGCGCATGCTTGTGACCTCCTCGTGGGCCCAACTGACGCAATTCCACCGCCATAAATTCCTATAAATTTAGAAACCCCCAAAAAGAAACCTAGATCGGGAGTTCCACCGAAAACCTCTGTAGCCACCAAAAACCAATCTTGAGCCCGTTCTGGCATCCCGTCGGAGGGGGAATCCATCTCCGGTGGCCATCTTCATCATCCCGGCGATCTCCATGACGAGGAGGGAGTAGTTCTCCCTCGGGGCTGAGGGTATGTACCAGTAGCTATGTGTTTGATCTCTCTCTCTCATGTTCTTGAGATGTCTTGATCTCGATGTACCATGGGCTTTGCTACTATAGTTGGATCTTATGATGTTCTTCCCCCTCTCCCTCTTGTAATGAATTGAGTTTCCCCTTTGGAGTTATCTTATCGGATTGAGTCTTTGAGAACACTTGATGTATGTCTTGCATGTGTCTATCTGATGTGATCAACTTGCGGGTTTGTGACAATTGGGAACCTATGCATATGGGTTGGCACACGTGGATTCATGTGAGTACTTGATGTATGTTTTGGTGATCAACTTGCGGGTTCGTGACATCGGGAACCTATGCACAGGGGTTGGCACACGTTTTGACTCTCAGATAGAAACTTTGGGGCACTCTTTGAAGTTCTAAGTGTTGGTTGAATAGATGATTCTGAGATTGTGTGATGCATATCGTATAATCATACCCACGGATACTTTAGGTGACAATGGAGTATCTGGGTGACATTAGGGTCTTGGTTGATAAGTATCTTAAGGTGTTATTCTAGTACGAACTCTATGAAAGATTGAATGGAAAGAATAGCTTCGTGCTATTTTACTACGGACTCTTGAATAGATCGATCAGAAGAATAACTTTGTGGTGGTTTCGTACCCGACAATAATCTCTTCGTTTGTTCCCCGCTATTAGTGACTTTGGAGTGACTCTTTGTTGCATGTTTAGGGCTAGTTATATGATCCAATTATGTTACCATTGTTGAGAGAACTTCACTAGTGAAAGTATGAACCCTAGGCCTTGTTTCCACGCATTGCAATACCGTTCGTGCTCACTTTTGTTACTAGTTACCTTTCTGTTTTTGTAATTTCAGATTAAAAAAACCTATATCTACCATCCTTTTTGCACTTGTATCACCATCTCTTCGCCGAACTAGTGCACCTATACAACTTACCATTGTATTGGGTGTGTTGGGGACACAAGAGACTCTTTGTTATTTGGTTGCAGGGTTGATTGAGAGAGACCATCTTCATCCTACGCCTCCCGCGGATTGATAAACCTTAGGTCACCCACTTGAGGGAAAATTGCTACTGTTCTACAACCCTCCGCACTTAGAGGCCCAACAACGTCTACAAGGAGAAGGTTGCATAGTAGACATCAATACCAAGCCTCTTTATTAACGGCATACTTTCCAATCTTTCTAATCTGCAAGCGCATTGCATCCATATTGATCTTGCGATCATCAACGACATTAGCAACATACAACTCCAATTTCATCATATCTTCTTCAATTGTTTTCAATTTTTCTTCCAAATACTCATTTTCTTTTTCAACTAAATTTAACTTCTCGACAAGAGGGTCGGTTGCAATTTACGGTTCACATACCTCCTAGATAAAAATATCTATGTCAACTTGATGGGCATAATTTTCATAAACGAGAAATGCAACAAATACTTATAAAAGAGAATATACCACATCCGAGTCATAAACTGGACAAGGGCCGGCGGGGACGGATATCAAGACCATGGCACTATGTATAACAAACAATCATACAGGTATGAAAACTATCTAAATCATACAAATAAGATTTTTCTTGTATAAAAAATATAAGAACAAGAGGATCACCAAGGTGGTGCCGGCGACGGGACGGTGCGGGCGATCGATGGTTCTTAGGACGGGGATGGGATGGCACTAAGTAAACCACACCTACACATATGCAAATAAGAAGTTAATTTGAGCACAAATTGCATATAAATCAAATGAACTCCCACAAAATTACTCCGCAAACTAAAACCCACAAATCACTATACTTATAAAGCATTGCATGAGCTAATCTACCAATGAGAGATGAAAGGACAAAGTTGCTAACATTAGTGAACACACAGAGAGATGGGATGCCTCAAATCTTGACATATCTTGGCAAAAAATGGAGGATGAGCTTGAGCTAAGGGGAAGAACAGATAGGGGAATGGAGAAAACAGAGAAATGGGCTCGGTCTCAACGAAGGGCTTATATAGGGAGATCTTTAGAACCGGTTTGTATAACCAACCGGGACTAATTGTCCCCCTCTAGTCCCGGTTGGTGTTACAAACTGGGACTAAATGGGGTTTGCAGGGGCCCCAGCCTGACACCAGCGTACCACCACCCCTTTAGTCCCGGTGGGTAACACCAAGTGGGCCTAGAGGTCACAAATGAAGCGAGACTAAAGTCCAGCCTCATGAACCGGGACTATAGTGGCAGCATTAGTCCCGATCCAAAAGCCAACCAGGACTAATGCTTCGATCCAAAGGCCTGTTTTCTACTAGTGTTTCTTAAATATCCGGAGTTCCGTAACTCCGATTGCGCTGAAATTTTAACAAGATTTATTTCCAGATATAAGATTACTTGCGCCCGAAGTAGATCCCCAACCGACTTAAAGGGTGCCCACTAGGCACCACCACGTGCCAGGGGGCCCAGGTGCGCCTTGCTAGGTACTAGAGGTTGTGGGCTTCCGTTTCCGTTGTTTCTGCCTCCCAAAAATCACATATATTCCAGAATAATTCTCCATAAATTTTTACCACATTTGGGATTCGTTTGATATGGATGTTCTGCGAAACAAAAAACATGCAACAAACAGGAACTCACACTTGGCACTATATCAATATGTTAGTCCAACAAATCTTATAAAATGTTGCCAAAATATATGAAAGTTGTATAATATTGTCATGGAACAATCAGAAATTATAGATACGACGGAGATGTATCCCCTTTTGCACATACCAACAAGCATCCTAAAGGCAAATCTTGGCACATTATTTTTATAATACAATGGTATTTATAAAAGGGGATAATTATTTTTGTTGAAAAAGTTTTTTTAATCAAGATTCACAATATTTCCATGCACATGAACAAAGTTCAAGGCTAGCCCCCACTTCAATGATGCTCGTCGTTCTCACTTTCACTTTTCTTTTTGAAAAAGTTTTAAGTTACCCACTTTATTTTATTTTTTGTTTTTAAACATTTTAAAATCACACAACAGAAATTAAATGACTCTCTAAAACTTTCGGGTTGTCTCCCTGGCGACACTTTCTCTAAAGCCATTAAGCTAGGCATAAAGTGCTCAAGTAATGGATCCACCCGGATCCCGAGGTATATCAAAGCCAATTTAAATGAACAATAATTTGTAATTTATTAGTGAACACAAAGCAACATATATCATGGAATGAGGAAGTCTAACTCTCTTCCTATGTATCGGCATGTCATAAAAGAACAATTCATGCACATCAAGTAAAGGCCAATACATAGCATAAGCAGTTTCTTGCAATTTTATCATGTTGGAAACATAAAGAGGTGGAGATGTAGTTCCTCTATCATAATAATTGCAAGTAGGAGCAAAAAAACACATGCATATTATATCCATCAAAATCATCATGTGTAATGTAAAACACAACCCATCAATATAATCCTTAATAAGAGCAAGCTTCTCTAAGATAGTTTAGTTGGGAGAATCCAAAAAGATAATAGGACTCTCATGTGTGGGTGCAATAGCAACAATTTGATGCTTAACATAAGGAATTGTAGCAAGTTCATCTCCGTAAGCATAATCCATATTGGCATCATGGACACAATCATAGCAAGCATCAATTTCATCAAAAAGGGATATTTCAAATGAATCCAAGGGATCATAGCAATCAACATAGCATCATCCTTCGGTAAGCACGAAGGAAAATTAAACAACGTATGAATTGAAGCGTTACTCTCATTAGAAGGTGGGCATGGGTAGCTAACCCGCTCTTCCTCCTTTTGTTCTTCACTCTCCTCGTCATCTTTTTCATCCGATGAGCTCACAGTTTCCTCAGTTTCTTCTTCCATAGACTCCTGCAAAATATTAGTCTCTTCTTGGACAACAGAGACTTTCTCAAAAAATGCATGAACATCGTGATTGTATCCATAATTCTCATAGCAATATTTAAGTATAGCAAAAATTTCAGGTATGTAAACACCATCATCATAATTTTCACACTTCTCAAACAAAGATTCAATTTCATAAGCACCCTGAAAAGCAACAAATTCTTCTATTCGTTCCACATCATAGTAATCATATGTACCATTAGCATAAGAAGCTAAGGATTCATTGTCATTAAATTCGCATGAAAAGGGAAGGTGTCGAGCCTTCATCCTAGAGCAACAAGTATAATCATATCTCTTGCATAAATTCCGAGCATAGCAATTCAACACATGAATTTGATCCCATAACAATTTCCCTTTTCGAGTCAAGCGATAATCCCTAAAGTATTCACGTTGATCCAACATAACTCCCATTATCAAGTTGAATGGGATTTTATCAAGATAATCAAAGTAGTTTTTAATATTTTCAAGATAACGAGCATCGAGGGTTTTAGGAGTTCCTCATCTCCATGAGTAGCAAGCACACCTATTTTTTTGGTATTTCGTGTTCCATATCCATAACTAAAGATAGAGAACAACTTAGAACAAAAAATAAAAACTACTTAGTGATAAAGCAAACAAGCACACACGAGAATATTCACCACACACTATTGCTCCTCGGCAACGGCGCCATAAAAAGGTCATGATAACCCACAAGTATAGGGGATCATTTGTAGCCTTTTTTGGTAAGTAAGAGTGTCAAACCCAATGAGGATCTAAAGGTAGAGTAAATATACCCTCAAGTTCTATCGACCATGGGTACAACTCTATGCACACTTAACGTTCGCTTTACCTAAAACAAGAATAAAACTAGAAATAAATTGCAAGATAATAAATAACAAGTAAATAAAAGTTTGGGGTTTTTAGTGGGAAGCTTTTTGTGTAATGCAAGAGAAAGATTGTCCATACGCAATTGAATATAATTTGATTGATACTTATCATGTGCAATGAGGAAGAGGCATACGCTAACACACTTTCTGTACTTGGATCATATGCACTTATTATTGGACCTCTAGGAAGCATCCACGACTACTAGAAATCATTAAGGTAAACCCAACCATAGCATTAAACATCAAGTCCTTTTTACTCCCATAGGCGCACAACTCCCTTACACGGGTGTAAGTTTCTGTCACTCTCGCCACTGACTATAAGTGAATCATGGACATATTGCAAACCCAACAGTGTGTATCCTTCATGTGTGCGCCTCATGTAAGGTACCTTAGTACACCACCATGTTAACACACAACTCATATCAATAATATCATATCACAGTTAACCCGTAGGATAAAACAGGTCTACTCAAACATCATAGGATAGCCACTTATCATTGGGAAATAGTATGTAGTGTTGAGCACCATGTTTAAGTAGAGATTTATAGCGGGAAAAGAGGTGTTACATCACTGCATAGAGGGGGTAGAGTTGGTGTTGACAACGGCAAGATTGTTGATGTAGATCGATGTCACACTTCTTTCCCTGGCGGCACTACGGCGGCACCGGGAGAGAGGGGGAGAGAGCCCTGATACGTCTCAAACGTATCTATAATTTTTTATGGTTTCATGTTGTTATCTTGTAAACTTTGGATGTTTTATATACCTTTTATATATTTTTTGGGACTAACTTATTAATTCAGTGCCAAGTGCCAGTTCCTGTTTTTTCTGTGTTTTTGACTCTTTTCAGATCTGATTTTGAAACGGAGTCCAAACGGAATAAAATCCCCGAAATATTTTTTTCCAGAACAGAAGAAGATCGGGGGACTTGACGGCCAAGGCAGGAGAGCCACAGGGGGGCCACAAGCCATGTAGCCGCCACCAGGGGGCGGTGGCTACCAAGCTTGTGCCCCCCCTGGAGCTCCCTTGCCCTAGCTCTTTCGCCTATATATTCCCTAAAATTCCAGAAAAAATCAGGGCATCCACGAAAACACTTTTCCGCCACCGCAAGCTTCCGTTTCCGCGAGATCTCATCTGGAGACCCTTCCCTGTGCCCTTCCGGAGGGGACTTTGGAGTTGGAGGGCTTCTACATCAACATCATCGCCTCTCCAATGATTCGTGAGTAGTCCACTTCAGACCTATGGGTCCGTAGTTAGTAGCTAGATGGCTTCTTCTCTCTCTTGGATCTTCAATACAAAGTTCTCCATGATCTTCATGGAGATCTATCCGATGTAATCCTCTTTGGCGGTGTGTTTGTCGAGATCCGATGAATTGTGGATTTATGATCAGATTATCTATGAATTATATTTGAGTCTTTGCTGATTTCTTATATGCATGATTTGATATCCTTGGAAGTCTCTCCGAGTCTTGGGTTTTGTTTGGCCAACTAGATCTATGATTCTTGCAATGGGAGAAGTGCTTGGTTTTGGGTTCATACCGTGCGGTGACCTTTCCAGTGACAGAAGGGGCAGCAAGGCACGCATGGTGTTGTTGCCATCAAGGGTAACAAGATGGGCTTTTATCATAGATATGAGATTGTGCATCTACATCATGTCATCTTGCTTAAGGTGTTACTCTGTTCTTATGAACTTAATACACTAGATGCATGCTGGATAGCAGTCCATGTGTGGAGTAATAGTAGTAAATGCAGAAAGTATCGGTTTACTTGTTTTGGACGTGATGCCTATAGATATAATCATTGCCATAGATAACGTCATGACTTTGCGTGGTTCTATCAATTGCTCGACAGTAATTTGTTCACCCACCGTCTACTTGCTTTCATGAGAGAAGCCACTAGTGAACACTACGGCCCCGGGGTCTATTCACAATTATCGTCTCCACTTTTACTTTTACTTTGCTTTGTTTACTTTTTTCTTTCAGTTCTCACTTTGCAAACAATCTATAAGGGATTGACAACCCCTTCATAGCGTTGGGTGCAAGCTCTTTGTGTTTGTGCAGGTACTTGTGACTCGACGTGAGCCTCCCACTAGATCGATACCTTGGTTCTCAAAACTGAGGGAAATACTTACCGCCGCTGTGCTACATCACCCTTTCCTCTTCAAGGGAACACCAACGCAAGGCTCCAAGGCCGGGGGGGAATCCTTTGCATATTTGCCCGTGACAGAAGGATTCCTGACGCTGTTGCCAGGGAAGGTCTGTTGTCGCAGTAGCAAGCCCCCTCCTTCTTCTACTTCCTTGGCCTCCCTCTTAGATGGGAGGAGAGTTCCCCCTCTGGTCAATGGCCTCCATGGTGGCGGAGAGGTAGGAGCCCCTTTGAGATTGGATCTCCCTCTATGTTCTCTTCTATTTCGGGTTTTTGTTTTCTAGCCCTTCACCGTTTCTTAAATATATGAAGATCCGTAACTCCGATTGCACTGAAATTTTAACACATATAATTTTCTTGCACCCGAAGTAGAGCCCCAACCGACTTAAGGGGTGACCACTAGGCATCACCACATGCCAGGGGGCCCAGGCGCGCCCTGCTAGGTAGTAGAGGTTGTGGGCCTCCGTTTGCGTTGATTCCGCCTCCCAAAAATGGCATATATTCTAGAATAATTCTCCATAATTTTTTTTGCATGTGGGCTTCTTTTTATATGGATATTCTGCAAAACAAAAAACATGCAACAAACAAGAACTCGCACTTGACACTGGATCAATATGTTAGTCCAATAAATCATATAAATGTTGCCAAAATATGTGAAAGTTGTATAATATTGGCATGGAACAATAAAAAATTATAGATACGACGGAGACGTATCACCCTCATCTTCTCTTATATGGTGTGTTTTACCCTAAAAATATTAAGGATACTTTCGGGGTGAAGCACCGCCGTCTAGAGGCGGAAACCTGGGCACAAGCCCTTTTGCTCTCCGTCATAGAGATTCTGCTGGAGAAACTTCCCTCCGAGAGGGGTTAATCAAATCCATGGTCATCACCAACGATTCCTCCTTTCTCGGGGGACCAATATTCATCAACATCTTCACCACCACCATCTCATCTCAAACCCTAGTTCATCTCTTGTATCCAATCTTCATCTCCAAACCTCAGATTGGTACATGTGGGTTACTAGTAGTGTTGATTACATCTTGTAGCTGATGCTTGTTGGTTTACTTGGTGGAATACATTTCTTTCAGATCCTTGATCATCATTATTATACCACTCATCTTGAACAAGTTGATGATGTGTGAGTAGTTACTATTGTTCCGGAGGACACGAGAGAAGTCTTGTTATAAGTAATCATGTGAAGTTTGTATTCATTCGGTATTTTGATGTTGTGTATGTTGTTGCTTCTCTTAGTTGTGTCATGTGAACGTAGACTACGCGACTCTTCGCCATGCTATGGGCCTAAGGGAAGGCATTGTGGAGTAACAAATAGATGATGGGTCGCGAGAGTGACAGAAGCTTAAACCCCAGTTTATGTGTTGCTTCATAAGAGGCTGATTTGGATCCACACGTTTCATGCTATGGTTTGATTTATCTTAATTCTTTTTTCATAGTTGCGGATGCTTGTGAGAGGGGAGTAATCGGTCCACTCATATATCAAATTATGAAAGTAACAAACGCAAATCAACTCAACATGATGAACATGACTAGACAAAAGTTCACATGTGTCCTCGGAAGCGCTTGCTTCATATAAGAGTACTTTCAGGCTTGTTCTTTGCTATAAAAAAGGATTGGGCTATCTTGTTGCATACTTGTTACTATTGTTACTTCTCACTTATTATGAATTATCTTCCTACCAAACTATTTATCATTGTTACTCATAGCAGTTGCACAAAA
The DNA here is from genome assembly GCF_904849725.1 of Hordeum vulgare subsp. vulgare. Taxonomy (NCBI): domain Eukaryota; kingdom Viridiplantae; phylum Streptophyta; class Magnoliopsida; order Poales; family Poaceae; genus Hordeum; species Hordeum vulgare. The sequence goes on from NC_058522.1 coordinate 480,658,185, forward strand.
AAATACCTCCTAAAACTGCTAATTGTTTCCTTCTGCTCCTCGTTGGGTTTGACACTCTTACTTATCGAAAGGACTACGATTGATCCCCTATACTTATGGGTCATATGTAGAGTTGGCACAGATATGTGCAGACACGCGGCAGCCCCATATCACATACATCATCACTATTCTTCCCCATTCCGGTTATCAAACAATGACTAAGGGGGAAATGTCCCTGTGGACACAACCTATATGTGGTACCTATTTTATCTTCTTCTGTAATGATCTAGGATGAAGGGATACATGGCCTATCACTCACCTACCTCCACAACTAGCCGGTTCACCAAGAGTAATAACCTTCCATCCAAAGTTAACATATGTGGATGGTCGACTTTACACAACATCAAGAAATTTACTAACTTAAACATGCATAGAGGATAGTAATTCCTAATGATGAACGATCCATATCCCCGAGAACTCGAGGAACTAGTCACACATGGAGGCAACATACATCATAAGTTGATTAATGTGCTCGGTGTTGATGACGTGGGACGAGCTTGCAGCAGGTCGAGGTCCGTACCATGAAGCATGTCCAGAGGTTCCCGAGCAAAGAGCTCGACATGATGAAGTGGTGACGCAGCATGATCGACGTGGAGAGGTGAAGCCCTTAGACCAGCTGAGGTGACGAAGTTGATTGACTCGTGACGTAGAAGTCCCCGGAGTAGGTTGATGAAGAGATGGCAAAACCCTCGGTCTAGACAAGGTGTCGAAGCCTCCATGTCAGCCAACGAGTCGAAGCAGGTCAGCGTGTTTATTGTTGGTTTGAAGAAGAGGTGACACAGCAATGCCAACACAGGTCAAAATTTGTGACGCAGTCGATGCGAGCTTGATCAAGTAAACACAGGGCAATGACAGTGCGCCCGTCCTATGTAATCCGTGGGGCGGCGATGTTGGTGATGATTTATCCTTCACGATGTTGAACTCTTGGTCGGATCGCCAAGGCGATGATCCAATAAGGTTGACCTCGGCTTGATGAAGCGATGATTTGTCCAGCGCGGGTTGGCAGCCATGGTGTAACATTGTTTGGCTGGTTTGACACCAACACAACGGTGAAGATTACCTCGGAAAAGGCTTTAAAATTTACGGACACGTGTTTGATAACAACACACAATACCTTGAAAGAAAATTCCTTCAAAAAGTATATCTAATAACCCGTTCATGAAAAGGATGAACTTCGGTCGGATTCGTTTTCCCGCAGAAAACATATCCAAAAAGTGTGTTGTACTCATGGGACGTTCCCGGAGTTTAAACGATCCGATCGAGCTGCAATTTTGAGGGGTGATCAATATAACAATTGCTTAGCCAATAAACTTTGGGATTTTCGAACAGACGTCCGAACTGACTTTGGACCCCTCGCCCTAGACTAGTCTGGATTTGACACGTCTCCAGTGTAAGATAGATTGCCGGAGATTTCTCCAACGGAATACGATGAAATTTTTCAGGGTTGTTGTAGACTCAATTCCAATAATTCCACTAAAGCAATCGACAAAGCAATGCTCGAGGAGACAGGGACGATGAACACAAACCGGCTGTCCAAAAAATTGATATCTATTTGTAGAAGAGCCATCGGTCATTTGCGATCACATAGGAGGCTCTCAATGAAAAAGCACTAATGTTGGTGTCAAAATCGGTAGACCTCAGGTAGGGTGCCCAAGTTGTTAGGTCAGTTCGACAGGTAACATGAGACAACGGACACGGTGGTTTTAGCCTGGTTCGAGCGCTCTTGAAGGAGGTAAAACCCTATGTCCTGCTCCTGTTTATATTATGGGTGTATCGAAGTACAGAGCTGATCTACGTCGAGACCGTAAGTTGTGGTCTAAACCCTAGCGATGATGATAAATAACTTATGTCATAATAATCCTCTATTGACTAGCCTGACCACAGCTTATATGATGTACCAGAGCCCTAGAACAACAAGATTCCTAGTCGGATATGTCGGTGGAGAGGAGTCCTTGTCTTGATCACTAAGTCTTGTGGAGTCTTCCTCATATATGTCATGGGCTGCCCGAAGTGGCGTGTTACTGAACCGTCATGGTGTCACCGTCCTGATCCACCTGACCGGGAGATGACGTGGTGAGTGTCTCCTAGTCCAGGACACCGTCAAATAGCAATGCCCTTAAGTTATAAGTGTTGGAAATATGCCCTAGAGGCAATAATAAAATGGTTAATATCATATTTCCCTGTTCATGATAATCGTCTATTGTTCATGCTATAATTATATTAACAGGAAACAGTAATACATGTGAATAAATAGATCACAATGTGTCCCTAGCAAGCCTCTAGTTGGCTAGCTCGTTAGTCAATAGATGATCATGGTTTCCTCATCATGGGCATTAGATGTCATTGATCACGGGATCACATCATTGGGAGAATGATGTTATGGACAAGACCCAATCCTAAGTGTAGCACTAGATCGTATTGTTCGTATGCTAAAGCTTTTCTAATGTCAAGTGTCTTTTCCTTCAACCGTGAGATTGTGCAACTCCCGGATATCGTAGGAGTGCATTGGGTGTATCAAACATCACAACGTAACTGGGTGACTATAAAGGTGCACTACGGGTACCTCTGAAAGTCTCTGTTGGGTTGGTACGAATCGAGATAGGGATTTGTCACTCTGCGTGACGGAGAGGTAACTCTGGACCCACTTGGTAGAATATCATCATGAGCTCAATGTGACTAAGGAGTTAGTCACACGATGACGTGCTATGGAACGAGTAAAGAGACTTACCGGTAACGAGATTGAACAAGGTATAGGTATACCGACGATCGAATCTCGGGCAAGTTCTATACCGACAGACAAAGGGAATTGTATACGGGATTGATTGAATCCTTGACATTGTGGTTCATCCGATGAGATCATCGTGGAGCAAGTGGGAGCCACCATGGGTATCCAGACCCCGCTGATGGTTATTGGCCAGAGAGGTGTCTCGGTCATGTCTGCCTGTCTCCCAAACCCGTAGGGTCTACACACTTAAGGTTCGATGACGCTAGGGTTATAGGGAATTGTTATATGAGGTTATCGAAAGTTGTTCGGAGTCCCGGATGAGATCCCGGACGTCACGAGGAGCTCCGAAATGGTCCGGAGGTAAAGATCGATATATAGGACAGATGGTTTCGGACACCGGAAGTGATTCGGGCGTCACCGATAGCGTACTGGGACCACCAGAAAGGGTTCCAGAGGTCCACCGGGAGGGGCCACCAACCCCAAAAGGTGACATGGGCCAAAAGGTGGAAGGGAACCACCCTAGAGTGGGCTGGTGCGCCTCTCACCAGGGGCCCAAGGCGCAGGGGAGAGGAAAGGGGGGCAAACCCTAAGCCATGTGGGCCTAAGGCCCACCAGGGGTGCGCCACACCCCTCCTCCCCTCCTGGCCGCCACCTCCTGGCGCAGATGGGGGCTGTCGCACCCCTTGGGGGTGGGAACCCTAAAGGCTGCGCCACGTCCCTCTCCCCCTATATATAGTTGAGGTTTGGGGTTGTTTTGAGACACAATTTTCCCTCTCCCTCGGCGCAGCCCTGCTCTTCTTTCTCCTCCTCTCTGCCGGTGCTTGGCGAAGCCCTGCCGGGAGACCTCATCTCTCCATCGACACCACGCCGTCGTGCTGCTGGAGATCTTCCCCAACCTCTCCCTCCTCCTTGCTGGATCAAGGTGCGGGAGACGTCATCGGGCTGCACGTGTGTTGAATGCGGAGGTGTCGTAGTTCGGCACTAGATCGGAATCACACCGCGTTCTGAATCGCCGCGAGTACGACTCCATCAACCGCGTTCTAGTAATGCTTCCGCTTAGAGATCTTCAAAGGTATGAAGATATACTCACCCCTCTCTCGTTGCTGGTCTCTCCATAGGAAGATCTGAATATGGTGTAGGAAAATTCTGAATTTATGCTACGTTACCCAACAGTGGCATCCGAGCCAGGTTTTCTATGCGTAGATTCTATGCACGAGTAGAACACAAAAGGTTGTGGGCGATGATTTGTCAATTGCTTGCCGCTACTATTCTTATTATTTTCCGGCGGTATTGTGGGATGAAGCGGCCCGGATCGACATTACACGTACGCTTACGTGAGACTGGTTCCACTGACAGACATGCACACCGTGCATAAAGGTAGCTAGGGGGTGTCTGTCTCTCCTACTCTAGTCGGATTGGATTTGATGAAAAGGGTCCTTATGAAGGGTAAATAGCTTTGGCATATCATCGTTGTGGCTGTCATGTAGGTAAGAAAGCGTTCTTGCTAGAAACCCAAATCAGCCACGTAAAACTTGCAACAACAATTAGAGGACATCTAACTTGTTTTTGCAGGGTTTCACATGTGATGTGATATGGCCAAAGTTGTGATGTTGCATGTATGATGTATGAGATGATCATGTTATTGTAATAGGTTTCACGACTTGCATGTCGATGAGTATGACAACCGGCAGGAGCCATAGGAGTTGTCTTAATTTATTGTATGAGATGCAACGCCATGTGCTTACTACTTTTACTTCATTGCTAACGGTTAGCTATAGTAGTAGTGATAGTAGTAGTTGGCGTGACAACTTCACGGAGACACGTTGATAGAGATCATGATGATGGAGATCATGGTGTCATGCCGGTGACGATGATGATCATGCGATACCTGAAGATGGAGATCAAAAGAGCAAAGATGATAATGGCCATATCATGTCACTATATGATTGCATTGTGATGTTTATCATGTTTTTCATCTTATTGCTTAGAACGACGGTAGCATAATAAGATGATCCCTCTTAAAATTTCGAGAACGTATTCCCCTAAGTGTGCACCGTTGCGAAGGATCGTTGTCTCGAAGCACCACGTGATGATCGGGTGTGATAGATTCTAATGTTCGCATACAACGGGTGTAAGCCAGATTTACACACGCGAAACACTTAGGTTGACTCGACGAGCTTAGCATGTACAGACATGACCTCGAATACAAGAGACCGAAAGGTCGAACATGAGCCGTATGGTTGAATACGATCAGCATGAAGTTGCTCACCATGGTGACTAGTCCATCTCACGTGATGATCGGACACGGGTTAGTCAACATGGATCATGTATCACTTAGATGACTAGAGGGATGTCGATTTAAGTGGGAGTTCATACTTAATTTGATTAAATGAACTTAATTGTCATGAACTTAGTCTAAAAGTTGTCTTTATAAATATTGTAGATGGCCAATGTCAACCTCAATTTCAACGCATTCCTAGAGAAAAACAAGCTGAAGATGATGGTAGCAACTATGCGGACTGGGTTCGCAACTTGAAGCTCATCCTTGAAGCAGCTAAAAAGGCTTATGTCCTTGATGCACTGCTAGGTGACCCTCCCGCTCCCGTAGCAGCCCAGGACATTCTGAACGTCTGGCAAACGCGGAGTGATGACTACTCTCTGGTGAGGTGTGCCATGTTATACAGTTTGGAAACGGGGCTCCAAAGGCGTTTTGAGCAACACGGTGCATATGAGATGTTCCAAGAGCTGAAGCTAGTTTTTCAAGCTCTTTCCCGTGTCGAGAGATATGAAGTCTTCGACAAGTTCTTTAGCTGTAAGATGGAGGAGAACAGTTCTGTCAGTGAGCACATACTCAAAATGCTTGGGTTACACGGTCGTCTCACTTCACTTGGAGTCGAACTTCCGGATGATGCTATAATTGACAGAATCCTCCAGTCTCTCCCACCAAGCTACAAAGGTTTTGTGCTGAACTACAACATGCAAGGGATGGAGAAAACCATTCCCGAGTTGTACTCGATGCTCAAGTCTGCAGAAGTAGAAATAAAGAAAGAGCATCAAGTGTTGATGGTCAACAAGACCACTAGTTTCAAGAAGGGCAAGGGTAAGAAGAACTTCAAGAAAGACGGCAAAGCCGTTGCCGTGCCCGGTAAGCCAGATACCGGGAAGAAGAAAAAAAAATGGACCCAAGCCTGAGACTGAGTGCTTCTATTGCAAGGGAAAAGGCCACCGGAAGCGGAACTGTCCCAAATACTTAGCGGACAAGAAGGCCGGCAACGTTAAAGGTATATGTGATATACATGTTATTGATGTGTACCTTACCAGCGCTCGTAGTAGCTCGTGGGTATTTGATACCGGTGTTGTTGCTCACATTTGCAACTCAAAGCAGGAACTGCGGAATAAGCGGAGAGTGGCCAAGGACGAGGTGACAATGCTCGTCAGGAATGGATCCAAGGTCGACGTGATCGCCGTCGGCACGCTACCTCTACATCTACCATCAGGATTAGTTTTAAACCTTAATAATTGTTATTTAGTACCAGCTTTGAGCATGAATATTGTATCAGGGTCTTGCTTAATGCGAGACGGCTACTCATTTAAGTCAGAGAATAATGGTTGTTCTATTTATATGAGTGATATGTTTTATGGTCATGCTCCGCTGGTGAATGGTTTATTCTTGATGAATCTCGATCATGATGTTACGCATATTCATAGTGTGAGTACCAAAAGATGTAAAGTTGATAATGATAGTCCCACATACTTGTGGTACTGCCGCCTTGGTCATATCGGTGTTAAGCGCATGAAGAAGCTCCATACTGATGGACTATTAGAGTCTCTTGACTTTGAATCATTAGACACATGCAAACCGTGCCTCATGGTCAAGATGACTAAGACTCCATTCTCGGGAATAATGGAGAGAGCAACCGACTTATTGGAAATAATACATACTGGTGTGTGTGGTCCAATGAACGTTGAAGCTCGCGGTGGCTATCGCTATGTTCTCACTCTCACCAATGATTTGAGTAGGTATGGGTATATCTACTTGATGAAGCACAAATCTGAGACGTTTGAAAAGTTCAAGGAATTTCAAAGTGAGGTCGAGAATCAACGTGGCAGAAAAATTAAGTGTCTACGATCTGATCGTGGAGGAGAATAGTTGAGTCACGAATTTGGCACACACCTAAGGAAGTGTGGAATCGTTTCACAACTGACGTCGCCTGGCACACCGCAATGCAACGGAGTGTCTGAACGTCGTAATCGCACTTTATTAGATATGGTACGATCTATGATGTCTCTTACCGACTTATCGCAATCATTTTGGGGATACGCATTAGAAACTGCAGCATTCACTTTAAATAGGGCACCGTCTAAATCCGTTGAGACGGCACCGTATGAACTATGGTTTGGCAAGAAACCTAAGTTGTCGTTTCTTAAAGTTTGGGGCTGCGATGCTTATGTGAAGAAACTTCAACCAGAAAAGCTCGAACCCAAAGCGGAGAAATGTGTATTCATAGGATACCCTAAGGAAACTATTGGGTATACCTTCTATCTTAGATCCGAAGGTAAAACCTTTGTTGCCAAGAACGGATCCTTTCTAGAGAAAGAGTTTCTCTCGAAAGAAGTAATTGGGGGGAAGGTAGAACTTGATGAGGTAATTACACCCCCTCTCGAACAGGATAGTAGCGCAACGCGGGAAGTTGTTCCTGTGGCGCCTACACCAACTGAAAAGGAAGTTAATGATAATGATCATGAAGCTTCGGATCAAGTTACTACTGAACCTCGAAGGTCCACAAGGGTACGCTCCGCACCAGAGTGGTACGGCAACCCTGTAATGGAAATTATGTTGTTAGACAACGGTGAACCTTCGAACTATGAAGAAGCGATGGCGGGCCCGGATTCCAACAAATGGCTTGAAGCTACGAAATCCGAGATAGGATCCATGTATGAGAACAAAGTATGGACTTTGGTGGACTTGCCCGATGACCGGTGAGCCATAGAAAATAAATGGATCTTCAAGAAGAAGACTGATGCAAACGGTAATGTAACCGTTTATAAAGCTCAACTTGTCGCAAAGGATTTTCGACAAATTCAAGGAATTGACTACGAAGAGACTTTCTCTCCCGTAGCGAAGCTGAAATCAGTCCGAATCATGTTAGCAATTGCCGCCTTTTATGATTATGAAATTTAGCAAATGGACGTCAAAACAGCGTTCCTTAACGGGAACCTTAAGGAAGAGTTGTATATGATGCAACTAGAAGGTTTTGTCGACCCTAAGGGTGATAACAAAGTGTGCAAGCTCCAACGCTCCATCTATGGGCTGGTGCAAGCATCTCGGAGTTGGAACATTCGCTTGAATGAGGTGATTATAGCGTTTGGGTTCATACAGGTTTACGGAGAAGCCTGTCTGTACAAGAAAGTGAGTGGGAGCTCTGTAGCTTTCCTCATACTGTATGTGGATGACATATTATTGATGGGGAATAATATAGAGATGTTGGAGAGCATAAAGGCCTATTTGAACAAGAGTTTTTCAATGAAGGACCTTGGAGAAGCTGCATACATATTAGGCATCAAGATCTATAGAGATAGATCGAGACGCCTCATAGGTCTTTCGCAAAGTACATACCTTGAAAAGATATTGAAGAAGTTTAATATGGAAAACTCAAAGAAAGGGTTCTTGCCAGTTTTGCAAGCTATGAGATTGAGTAAGACTCAGTCACCGACCACGGCAGCAGATAGAGAGAAGATGAGTACTGTCCCCTATGCTTCAGCCGTAGGCTCTCTAATGTATGCCATGCTGTGTACCAGACCTGATATAAACCTTGCCATAAGTTTGGTAGGGAGGTACCAAAGTGATCCCGGTATGGAACACTGGACAGCGGTCAAGAATATCCTTAAGTACCTGAAAAGGACTAAGGAAATGTTTCTCGCTTATGGAGGTGACGAAGAGCTCGTCGTAAAGGGTTACGTCGATGCTAGCTTCGACACAGATCTGGATAACTCTAAGGGGGTGTTTGGTTGGGCTTCCAGCCAGCTTCCGGCTTCCGGCTTCGAAGACAAAAGCTCCTATTTAGGGGCTTCCGGCTGCAGCTGTGGCTTTCGGCTATGGCTGTGACAAGGCCGAAAGCCACAGCTGCAGCCGGAAGCCCCTAAATATGAGCTTTTGGCTTAGAAGCCGGTAGACGGAAGCTGGCTGGAAGCCCAACCAAACACCCTCTAAGTCACAGACCGGATACGTATATGTTTTGAATGGTGGGGCAGTGAGCTGGTGCAGGAGCAAGCAAGAAGTCGTGGTAGCATCTACATGTGAAGCGGAGTACATAGCTGCTTCAGAAACATCTCATGAAGGAATTTGGATGAAGGAGCTCATCACCGACCTTGGAGTGGTTCCAAGCTCGTCAGGTCCAATGGCACTCTTCTATGATAACACTGGGGCCATTGCCATAGCCAAGGAGCTCAGGTTTCACCGGAAGATGAAGCACATCAAACGCCGCTACAACTCCATCGAGGACCATGTCTAGAGTGGAGTAATAGAGATTTGTAAAGTACACACGGATCAGAATGTTGCAAACCCATTGACTAAACCTCTTCCACGAGCAAAGCATGATCAACACCATAATGCTATGGGTGTTCGATACATCACAATGTAACTAGATTATTGACTCTAGTGCAAGTGCGAGACTGTTGGAAATATGCCCTAGAGGCAATAATAAAATGGTTATTATCATATTTCCCTGTTCATGATAATCGTCTATTGTTCATGCTATAATTGTATTAACAGGAAACAGTAATACATGTCTGAATAAATAGATCACAATGTGTCCCTAGCAAGCCTCTAGTTGGCTAGCTCGTTAGTCAATAGATGATCATGGTTTCCTGGTCATGGGCATTAGATGTCATTGATAACGGGATCACATCATTGGGAGAATGATGTGATGGACAAGACACAATCCTAAGCGTAGCACTAGATCGTATTGTTCGTATGCTAAAGCTTTTCTAATGTCAAGTATCTTTTCCTTCGACCGTGAGATTGTGCAACTGCCGGATACCGTAGGAGTGCTTTGGGTGTATCAAACATCACAACGTAACTGGGTGACTATAAAGGTGCACTACGGGTACCTCTGAAAGTCTCTGTTGGGTTGGTACGAATCGAGATCGGGATTTGTCACTCCACGTGACGGAGAGGTAACTCTGGGCCCACTCGGTAGAACATCATCATGAGCTCAATGTGACTAAGGAGTTAGTCACACGATGACGTGCTACGGAACGAGTAAAGAGACTTACCGGTAACGAGATTGAACAAGGTATAGGTATACCGACGATCGAATCTCGGGCAAGTTCTATACCGACAGACAAAGGGAATTGTATACGGGATTGATTGAATCCTTGACGTCGTGGTTCATCCGATGAGATCATCGTGGAGCAAGTGGGAGCCACCATGGGTATCCAGACCCTGCTGATGGTTACTGGCCGGAGAGGTGTCTCGCTCATGTCTGCCCGTCTCCCGAACCCGTAGGGTGTACACACTTAAGGTTCGATGACGCTAGGGTTATAGGGAATTGTTATACAAGGTTATCGAAAGTTTTTCAGAGTCCCGGATGAGATCCCGGACGTCACGAGGAGCTCCGGAATGGCCCAGAGGTAAAGATTGATATATAGGACGGATGGTTTCGGACACCGGAAGTGTTTCGGGCGTCACCGGTAGCGTACCGGGACCACCGGAAAGGGTTCCGGAGGTCCACCGGTAGGGGCCACCAGCCCCAAAAGGTGACATGGGCCAAAAGGTGGAAGGGAACCAGCCCAGAGTGGGCTGGTGCGCCTCCCACCAGGGGCCCAAGGTGCAGGGGAGAGGGAAGGGGGGCAAACCCTAAGCCAGGTGGGCCTAAGGCCCACCAGGGGTGCGCCACACCCCTCCTCCCCTCCTGGCCGCCACCTCCTGGCGCACATGGGGGCTGTCGCACCCCTTGGGGGTGGGAACCCTAAGGGCTGCGCCCCCTCCCTCTCCCCCTATATATAGTTGAGGTTTGGGGCTGTTGTGAGACACAATTTTCCTTCTCCCTCGGCGCAGCCCTGCTCTTCTTTCTCCTCCTCTCTGCCGGTGCTTGGCGAAGCCCTGCCGGGAGACCTCGTCTCTCCATCGACACCACGCCGTCGTGTTGCTGATGATCTTCCCCAACCTCTCCCTCCTCCTTGCTGGATCAAGGTGCGGGAGACGTCACCGGGCTGCACATGTGTTGAACGTGGAGGTGTCGTAGTTCGGCACTAGATCGGAATCACACCGCGATCTGAATCGCCACGAGTACGACTCCATCAACCGCGTTCTAGTAACGCTTCCGCTTAGCGATCTTCAAAGGTATGAAGATGCACTCACCCCTCTCGTTGCTGGTCTCTCCATAGGAAGATCTGAATATGGCGTAGGAAAATTTTGAATTTATGCTACGTTACCCAACAATAAGAAGCTCAAAAGCGAAGGTAGGATGATGGAAATGGTGAAGCAAGAGTAATGTAAATTACTGAAATTAAAGTAACACAAAGATGTAAAGTGAGTGTTGAAACCAAGAGAATTAAAGGGTTCTTAGGAAGTTCGGATTCCCCACTAGCGTGTATCTATAGCGGTGCCTAAACACAATGCTACTTCAGATTCTTAAGCCACTTTGTATATTTTTGTTTATGGGCAGAGCCGACATAGATACATGCGGCAGCCTCGTATCACATATGCCACCATCGTTCTTTCCCACTCGAGTTATCAAATGTTTATTAAGGGGGAAATGATACCCATGCATGGCGGACCCCATAAGTGGTTTCTGTTTTTTTTTCATGCTACAACAATCCGGGACGAAGGGATACATGGTATGTCACTCACCTACCTCCGCAACCAGACGGTTCGCCAACGGTAAAAATCTTCCATCCAAAGTTGGCATATGTTGGATGTCGACTTCACCCAACATCAAAAAGTTACTAACATAAACATGCAAAGAGAATATAATAACAAACGATCTATTACATACTATGGTTCATACATATCCCCGATAACTGAAGAAACTACTCACACATGGAGGCAATATGCATCATAAGGGTGGTGATGATAAACATGATTGGATTACACACGTGATGAAGATGACGGCGGAGATGATGGTGATGATGACAGTGAAGATGATGTTGCAGCCCCTTGTGGTCGATGGTCAAGACGACTATCTCCTCCTTACCAATTCCTCCTCCGAATCGCTCTAGAGGCTAGGGGTTTCTGTACGAGTTTGTGATGTCTCTACGCATCTGCTCCCCGATCCGATCTCGCGGGGTGCAAGTAGTGGATGAGGCGGCGACCCTGGTACCCCATACAACCACCCATACGAGCGGATGCACATGTATGGAACGTCGTCTTCAACTCTAGAGGCGACACCTCCTTCCGTCCTCTTCCTCCACTCTTTTATGGTAAGTAATTATGACAGTAAATATGTGAGTTCACTATCATTTTTTAATTTCTTCCAAAATTTATTATTTTATTCAAAATGCGTTACCACATAAATAACAAGAAAAGAGGTGCGCTAAATTAGTAAAATTCCACAAAACCTACCATGTAAGCAAAAAATATCCACAAAAATTATTCCACAATTTGACTCATCAAAACTAAAAAAGAATAAAATTTGTAAATGGTGAAATAAAAGTAAATAAGAACCTACAAAACCGTCTAAAACCACCTCTTTTTCTTCTAGTAGGTTGCACCCATGTTATTCATCAATAATTCGATGCTGGCTCACTCGCTATTAGTGCGACAAAGCAACTAGGAGGTACCACGTTCGATCACCCATGAGCTCTCTTTTTCACTCATTTTTTTAAATAAAAACATAACTTGTGGGTTAGCCCACAAACATTTCAACGATAGAACCATACGCAACGCAAAAGGTAAACATTTAGGGCCGGGACGCCGGTCGAACATGGGGCCGCCTCGCGACACGTTGGTCCAAGTGTCTACGAAAACCAACCCCTCCCCTCCCCCCCTCCCCGAGCAACACGTGTGTATGTGGTGGGCCTCACACAACCGATCTTTGTCCTATCCTTATCCTTTTCCTTTTCTTCTACCTCCAGCCGGGACTCCACATCTACGATTTTTCTCTCCTCTCCGCTGCTTACGAACCACTACACGATCCCCTCGCCTCCGACCGCCGTCGTCGCTACCATTTTGCCGCTATTGCTCGCCGGTCACCCGTGCCGACCACGCTCGTCCCCCGGCTACCCCATGCTTCTGTCCTAAGACTGCAGCTCACCCACCGGTCGGTTCCAGCTCGCGACCGCCGTGACGCACAGCGACGATGCTGCAACCGGCACCTACCGGATTTTTTCTCCGACCAAGACTGTCTTGCTACAAGCACCATACATATATGCTACAACCAGCGTAGTAGTTTCCTATAACCGGCGTCTCGTTCTGCTACAAGACATAGTCGTCGTAGATATTTTTTTTGCTACAACCATGCTAGCTTTTGCTACAACCGGCACTTAATTTTGCTACAGCGCACCATCGGTGTCGATAGTTTGAGGACGGCGGCGCCGCTTCGACCAACACCTCCCTCCTGCAAGCATCTTTTGTGACGCTACAATACGCATCTCATTTTGCTACAACCACGCCGTTTGCTACAACGCATCGTCGGCGTCTATTTTTTGCTACAACCATGCTTGCTTTTTTCTACTATCCGTATTTTGTTTTGCTACCACGCATCACCGGTATCGATTTTTTGCTACAACCCGCATTGTCATTTGCTACTATGCACCACCGGCGACGGAGAAAGAGCAACGGCCGGCGAGTTTATTTTTGCGCGGATCGGTGGTAATTTTTGCTGCGACTAGCAGAGTTCATTGCAGATCGTGTGCCCATACGTGGGGGATGCTCGAGAGCATGGGGTGAAGCTGGCGACGAGGACGGCCGGCGGGGGCTGCACCCGGCGACTAGGACAGCCGATGAGGCCGGCGACCAGCGACAAGAACGGCCGACGAGAGGCGTCGACGGTCAAAGGACCGCTCGACGAGGGAGCGAGTCTGGGGCAGCGTCGCTGCGCGTTGACTCGCCTGGCTTGGTGTGTGGTTAGGGACGGTAAGAGAGGGATCTGACGCCTAATGATGGCCAGATCCAGCGGACAGGGTGCGATGGCCCAACACCGACGCAGATCACTGCCCATCGCAGAATGCAAGACACAGTCGTCGCGCTTATTTTGAGCACACGTACGAGGAGACCGGACAAGGTGTGGGTTGGCCAAATTGTGTATTCATTTTCTTCTATATACCACCCTGCCACGTTCGGATCGATGGTTTGCGCCGATCCGCAGAACATACTAAAACCGGCACCGAAGACATTATATGGAAGTTGGCAATGAGGTAGTACGTGTACACGAATACTATGTCTCGCTTATAGTAGAATATACGTGTATGATTGGCCCAATAGTATGACTCGTTCAGTTCGTTCATTGATATGTTCGTTTGTTTTCTTTTGTTTTTTGTTTTATTTCCCTTTTTCCATAGTTATACTTCATTTTTCTTTGGTTACATTTTTTCTTCAATGGTTTTTCGGGTTTTTCTTTTCTTAGTTGTTGTTTCATTGTTGTTTTTAATGTACTTTTATTTATTTTCTTTGTTCCTTTATCCATTTTTACTGTTTTTTCATTCTTTTTGCACTTGTTTCTTCGATTTATTTTTTGTTTCCTCTTTTCTTTAGCTTTTTTTTTTCGTTTCAGTTTTTTTTTTTTGCTTATTCTAGTTTCATTACATTTTTCATATTTGTGAAGAACATTTTTCTAATATAGGTTTAACACTTTTCAAAAACAAGTTTACTTTTTTCTATAAATATTTTTTTATTCGAATGATTAATTAACATTTCAAATACAAGATGTACTAATTTTTAATAACTGGTCGACATTTCATTTCAACAGTATTTTAATATTTTGAAATCCATGATTACATTTAAATACAAGTTTGACATTTTTGAATGCATGGTCAACATTTTTTCGAAAGACATTCAAGATTTTTCAAATGCTTTATTAACATTTTTCAAATAATTAGTCCATATTTTTTACAATCTTGGGCTAAACTTTTAAAATAAATAATCCATTTTCAACACATGTTATGTGTGTGTGTGTGTGTGTCTATATATATATATATATATATATATATATATATATATATATATAGAAACTCTATTCATCACCCACGGTGGAGAATAGTTTATTCTTCATCCAAGATAATCTTACGATCAATTTATAAATAAATTACATCTGAAATACAAATAGTTACATTTATATTGAATCACAACGTAAAATTTGACAAAAGAAAATACATAATATAGGTCACAAGATCAGAAACAATTGAATTTATTGTATTTTTTGCACTACTTTTGTATGTTCGTAATTTTACATGACATAAAAAAAAATTTACGTTGATTATATTTTTTTACAGTCTTTTTCTACGTATAAAATAAGGTAAAATTTACGTAATGTAAAATTACGGTGCATTGATGTTAAAATATAGAGAGGTGAAGAATAACTATTCCTCACCTAAGGTGACGAATAGTGCGACCGATCGCGCTATTCGTCACCCTGCGTGAGGAATAGTTATTCTTCACCCCCTCTATTTTCATATCAATATACTGTAATTTTACGTTTTTGAAATTTTCATCTTATCTCATACGTAAAAAGAGACCGTAAAAAAATACATAGTCACCGTAAAAAAAAATATCACGTAAAATTACAAACATAAAAAATAGTGTAAATTATACATAAAATGTGATTTTTCTAGTCTTATGACCTATATTTTTGTTTTTCTTATGTCAAATTTTTTGTAGTCAATCAATATAAACATATCTATTTGCATTTCGAATTTAATTTATTTATGAAATGATCGTAAAATTACCTCGGGTGAGGAATAATTTAATCTACACACTATCGTGCGATAGTATATATATTAATTTATTATTTTTATTATATTTATATATTATATATAAGATTTTTTTAAAGTGAGTTACATAAAAAATTACAAGTTAGCTCATAGTTTCTATTATATTTGTGAAATACATATATTGTTATACGTAAAAAAGAACATTATCAATATATGATAAATACTACAAAAAATAGTATATATGTTACCTAAACATTAGTATATACTACATACTACGCATACATACTCTCGATTTAATAGATACTACATACAACATACAAAACGCAAGTGATGGTAACTACCATTGGTGATAGATAAAATTTATAAAACACACACACACACACACATATATATATACTAGTTGAATGCCCGTGCGCTGCTACGGGATAATAAACTTGCACGTCGCTCATCATCATTGTTTGTCACCCTCTCATGGCCCTAACAACCCTTTCATTAAAGGCCATCATCCCATAAAATAGTCTTATACCTTCGTCCCTATATAATGTAACACTAAACCAAAACATGTGACTCAAACTTGAATTCCATACATACATACTTATCATCATGAGAAAGAATAAAAAGTATATAGATATTCTTAAGAGATTGGATTTTTAGGTCCCGGGGGTCCGGACACCCGCTTATCCCGCTTATCGTCGCCGTCCATACACAATGCCTGACATGGTGATCTATGCCTTGTCCTGCAACGGTGAAAGGTTTTGCAGACTATGTAAACAATAGGAATGGGTCGAGTAGGTCAGTGCTCAACCTGATAGATTCTCCCTCGGGTGAAAGTTTTTTAAGAGGTATTGTATTAAAGAGAAAAGAGTACATGGAACATTAGTACACGCCCAGGTTACACTTGTTGTTTTTATTCAAGCAATATCCAACATGGATAAGCATGTCAGCACCAGCACGCCTGCTAAAACCGAAAATAGCACAACAAAATAGTTTCCGGTCTTGACCTGCAACACAATAGCATCACACTTCTTTTCTCAAAGTATAACCTCCAACGCAATATGCACCGAAGGGACACCAAAACAGAGCTGGATATTCTCGTATATTAGAACCCGTAACCTGTAGACAACATCAAAACAAGTTAGATAAAAACTTATTATATTGGCAACGAGCACATATTTTGTTGTCTCTGCATACCTGAACCGACCATTGGATTTGTGGCAGGTGCCTGCTCAGATTCCTTGATGTCCACCACGACGACGTCAGAGGTGATGAATGTCTTGGCCACCGATGCGGCATGCTCCAAGCAGCACCTCACAACCTGTTTTGCGAGAAATCAGGTTAGTTTATGGGCCCACTGTTTGCGAAGAAATCGGAGGGTGGATACAGTATTCCAGGGCAGAACCCCTGCCTCTTACTTGAATAACACTATTTTTACAAAGAAATATTTAGTTTGAGAAAAGATGTTGTGAGAAAAGACAAAAAGATGTCAACACAGTTTGCTCGTACCTTGGTGGGATCAATAATACCAGCAGCCATCAAATCCTCATACTTCCCTGTAGCAGCATTATAGCCGTACCTAAAGTTGTCGTTCACAAGGACCTGGACGCAGGTACGCTCCAAATTAGAAACGCACACGTTGCTGGTATCAGGTTCATATAAGAGAAGAAATCTGAATACAGACCTTCTCAGTGACCACGCTGCCATTGACACCAGCGTTTTTCGCAGTCAGTTTAAGTGGATAACTCAAAGATTTCCTTACAATTTCAGCGCCAACCTTGAAAAGGCAAACAGACAATTAGTTAATTTTGATGGAAGAAACCAGCTCTCTGAACCAAGGATAACATTCAAATGTCAAAACTTCTAGAAAGGCGATCTCGTTTGCCTTTTTCATACCTTCTGCTCATCATTCTCAAGGGTTTCTTTAATGGCATCAACTTTTGATGCAAGCCTTAGAAGGGTACAACCACCACCGACAACAATACCTTCCTCCACAGCGGCATGTCCACAAAGCAAGCAGTCAATTAACAAGCAATGAATACATAGAGTTCGGTGTAAAAGTAAAATCGGTACAATACTACATGCACCAAAAGGATTTTCTGAGTGAACTCATAAATCCCGAAATGTAATTAGACTTGCACCAAAGGAAGCATTACCTTTGTTGCATTAAGTGTGTCTTCAACCCTGAGTTTCTTTTCCTTGAGCTCAGTTTCAGTCGGTGCTCCTACCTACAAACCAAGAGCTGTTATATTATGCTAGCACACTACCAGTCGTTGTTCTGCAATTGCAGCCTAGTGCACCAGTAGACAGCTCAATATGAAACAACACAAGTACCTGAATGACAGCAACACCACCAGATAGTTTATCTATCCTCTCGTTTAGCTTTTCTTTTTCATATTCCTATTCAGAAGCCTCAAAAAGTAAAGTTTGAACAAAACATTACTTGAGGCATTTTTATTCACACTTCGAGTGACACTTGCAACACAAAAATTGAAGCCATCCATACAGGAAAAACAGAGCAACCAAAAGAGACTTGACAAACAGAGGAGCCATGAGAAAAATAAGAAAAACAGAATATGATTTCACAAATACGAAATTGATTTTTCTTGAGCATGCATCAAAATGTGGTCTATATAATGAAGTGCATCAATTCATGCTAAGATACAACCAAACATAAAGAAAAAGGACAGAGACGTGCTCAATGACATGCAAACATAATGTATGAACACTGAATTTGTCAGAAGATTCATGACATAACCCCACACAAATTCAGCGTTTAACTTTGCAAGATTCAGCACTCTGTCGGAAAGACGTTACCTGGACGACGCGCACCGGTGGAGACGGCTCCTTGGCGCTCCCGAAGTCAAATGGCGTGACGGCAACCTTGCACTTTCTCGACTGCTAGACGACCCTGCAGACATGCCTCCGCTGCGCCGCGGCCCTGCAATTCCACGGCAATGCAGTGTTGCTCCATGATATGTTGCTGAAGCTCACGTTGTTGCTACCCAGAAAAGTAACAAAGGGAAAAAATTAGGGTATTGTTAATGTTGGATTGCATATTGTAGAACAAATTTGTAACAAATAATATGCATAGAATCCTATACGCCTTGTTTTCTTAAGTCTGTTTCAAGTGCATAGTGTATACCCTCAAAGCAGACTTCCACAATGAAGATGAACTGATATAAGCTCTCATAAGCTTGTAGATTATCATATCTAAAGGAATCTTCACTTGTTGTGCATCTCGGATCCATGGGTGACCTGCAGGTACCATTGCACAAGTAAACAGTTAAGCATCATTATGCAGAAGGATAGTCTTCCTAAGGAGGACATTACTGTACAGCAGTGCCAAACAAATATAGTTCTTACTGAGAGCTTGTGAGGTAGTCATCCTCTTGTGGTAATCCTTATTAAGCAACCTTTTTACGAGGTCATTGGCTTCAGTAGAGAGAGTAGGCCATGGGGCCTCATCAAACCTTGGTTCTGTCTTAAGGACAACTCGGAATATTCCAGATTTTGTGCGTACCCAGAAAGATCGGCTCCCACAAAGCAAAATGTAGGCAATTACTCCAATGCTCCACATATCTCCTTCATTGCCATAAGATCGATGAAGCACCTCAGGAGCAACATAATATGCACTTCCAACAATGTCATTGAGTCTTTCATCAGAAGATGTAACAATTGTGGTGTGTCACAATACAGCCACATTTAAATGTAGTAAAAACAAAATGTTAAACAAAAATCTGAATGAAAATATGTTAGACTAACCCGGCTTTACAAAGTCAGACAAACCAAAGTCTATGACCTTCAAGGTGAGTTTTCTTCCTTCGATGAGAATAGAAAATTCTGGGAAAAGGAATAAATAAATTTTCTCATGCAACTACTACCCACTATTAATCACAAGTCTGAATCTCCTCAAAGTCTGGCCCTAATCTAGCTAATGCACTAAACCATCATGTGTCGTGACTAAAAAGATCACAACAATTAAATATTTAATCACTACAATTTGCATAAAGAGTATCCCACCCTTCTTCAGAACCACTCAATTCAGGTTCACCTAAACTTGTTCCTGGCTGCAAGGGAGAGGGATCCCAATTCCCTACAACCCAAAAATACAAACAAAACTGGAGTCCTAAACTCAAATACACTTCCCCTTGAACAAATACAAACTAATTTTAGTATGTGTTTCGATAGGATTCGCAGAACATTCTTCAGGAAGGCGGTGTTTCCTATTCAAAAATTTCTCTAGAACGCTAAGATTGAACTATTCTTTAGCTGCCCAAAGCTTGACATCATAATAGCTCAAATCACAAAGAAAATTCCAAAGTCATCCGCACGAACCGAATCTCCTAGATCACGAGCTCTTTCAGCCTAACCCTAGCTAGCAACGGAAACCTATACACGGAGAGGGGGTAAGGAGGGGGAGGCTCGCCTGTAGTCGTCGTCGTCTGAACGGGACCTCCGCCTCTCCCGGCGGCGGCGCTTGTGGCGGGGCTTGCGGTCCTTGCGCACCTTGAGCGCGGAGGAGGAGGAGGTGGACGGCGCCACGTCCTTGCGGCGGCGCTTGTGGCGGGGCTTGCGGTCCTTGCGCACCTTGAGCGCGGAGGAGGAAGAGGTGGACGGCGCGGCGTACTTGCGGCGGAGGTGGCGGCGGCGGACTCGGTCGTCGCTCCCCGATGAGGAGGAGGAACCGGTGGAGTCCGTGCTGCTAGCGGTGCACCTCTCCCTCCACCACGCCTCCAACCCTAGCAGCCCCTCCGCCTCCCCCTCCCCTTCCCCGCGTGCCGCGATCCTGCGCTGGCTGGCCGCGCTCCCGCCGCCGGCGCGCGCGGCGACCTGCACGGCCCTCCTGCCCCCATCCGCCTCGGCCACGCTCCTCTCCATGCTCCGCCGCCTCCGCCTCCGCGGCCACTCCTCCTTCTTCGTCCTCGCCGACCGGCCCCCTCCGACCCCTCATCCCCAACCGTCCTCTCGCGCCTCTCTCGGGGCCTCCTCGCGTGCGCCGCCGCCTCCTCCCGCGCGCACGACCTGCTCTTTGCCCGCGCGCTCCTCTTCACCGCCACCACCGGCACCACCGCCTCCCCCACCCCCGATGCGATCACGCTCGCCCAGCCCCTCCTGGTCGACCTCAACGCCTTCGTCGCCGCCATGGACGAGATCTCCGGTGGGGCCTTCCTCCGCGCAGGCGCCGCCGACACGCAGGTGATGGCCGTGTGATGGCCGGATCCAATAGGAGGTCGGGAAGGTGGGGGAAGGACGAATGGCGTGCGGCGGAGGGAGAAGTTGTTCTGGGTGAGATCGTGGGCTGGTTTTACGGTTCAGTCATATGCGGGACAAAATCTTTTTTCCGAAGGGTGGGGGGAGGAGAGCGAGGCGGGGAGTTTTTCATTGCGTCGATGGTTGTGTGAGGTGGGATCGAGAGGTCGAACCATCGCTGGTTGAACCATCACGACGGCACATCCTCCTTTAATAATAGATATATATATATAATTCTTCACCTAGGTAATCTTAGAACCGTTTCATAATTAAATTACATTTGGAATACCAATAGTTACATTTATATTGATTCATTGTGTAAAATTTGATATAAAATAAATAAATATATTGGTCATAAGACCAGAAAAATTGTATTTCATGTATATTTTACACTATGTTTTTATGTTTGTAGTTTTACGTGACATAAAATATTTTTTGTGGTGACTATAAATTTCTTATGGTCTCCTTTAACGTATGAAATAAGAAAAAAAATAGAAAACATAAAATTATGATGCATTCATGTGAAAATAGAGGGGTTCTTTATCCAGGGTGACGAATAGTCAATCCATATATATATATAGAGAGAGAGAGGTATTCTTAGGCCGTCATACAATTACGTAAAAAAAAAGTCAACCTGCAGTAAAAAAATCCGTGCAAATTATTTTCTTTGCGCCCGTGGCACTACAAAACATGGGCCCTGCTCCACTTGGGCCATCCTTTGCGATACAACGTGGCTGAAAAAATAATATAAAAAAAACAATTATTCCACCTAATAACATATACATGTCATATTTTTATCTTGTTGCAAACATGTTCTTCAAGTTCGACAAAAGTTTCCTTCATGTTTGAATCAAGCTTCTATATCTTCATATCATAGGAGTCATAGTTTTCAGTTCATCCACACACCTCACACAAGTAACATTAAGTTGCTAAAAGCAACAAAAAGTACATAACAACTTTTCCACGATAAAGTTTTTCCTCTTTTTTAGTTTAGATATTTGAATATTTCCTTTTAGTGAAACAACTTCACTTTACTAGACACGAGAGTAAATCGAATTTGAGACATTTGTGAGAGTTGGATACGAAAAATAACGCACGGAGTAGGTGTCGACATTTTTTCGGCCGTTGGAATGCACGCGCATATGTACTACTCCCTCCGTTTCAAAATATAGGACCTTTTAGAGATTTTATTTGAAGACTATATACGAAGCAAAATGAGTGAATCTATAATCTAAAATATGTCTATGTACATCTGTATGTAGTTCTTAGTGCAATCTTTAAAAGGTCTTGTATTTAATAACGGAGGGAGTAGCATTGTACAATGTACATGGCCTTGCCATGGTCCAGCTCTGGTCTCCACCCGTCGCTGGCACCGGGGTTCGTCACACAGCCACTTTATTCGATACATACATACAAAACCTGGAAAAAGAAAGAAAAGGCAAGATTTTGTTCGATACAGACACGTTGACTGCAGATACCGGGGCACAGACACGTACGCCCGCGTGCACATACAGCAGTTACAACAAAGCATCTCTCCTTGTTTCTATAGCTGTCGCGACGAACACTCGTACCCGGGCCCGTAAAGATGCGCCGGCAGCCGCGGCTTAGCCCGCAGACGCAACGGCTCCGCCAGCACGAGGCTGGCCTGCGTCTCGCGCAGCTCAACTCCGTCCACGCCGGGCGGGACGCTCCACGTGAACCCCTGCAGGAGCCGTGCGAAGAGCATGACGGTGAAGAGGGTGCCCAGCGCGACCCCGGGGCAGCCCCGCCGCCCGGCGCTGAAGGACACGAACCGCAGCTCCGGCTCGCTGAGCGCCACGGCGGCGTCATCGCCGGTCAGGTGCCGCTCCGGCCGGAACTCGAGCGGGTCGGCCCACACCCTGGGGTTCCGACCGAGGGCGACGCGGCTCAGGACGACCTGGCTGCCCCTGGGGATCGAGTAGCCGGCGACGGTGGTGCCGGCCATGGCGACGCGGGGCGGGTTGAACGGGTGGTACGGGTGGAGGCGGAAGGCCTCCCGGATGCAGGCCTTGAGGTAGTTGAGGCTGCGGAGGTCGGGCTCCTGGACAAGCCGGTCCCGGCCGACGACGGCGTCGAGCTCCTCCATCGCCTTCCGCATCAGCTCCGGCTTGTTCATCATCTCCGCCAGCGCCCACTCCACCGCGTTCGATGGGTTGTCGACGCTAGCAATCATGACATCCTGCATGCATGCATGCATGCAATAAAGTCAATCCATCGGTCGTGTGTTTATGCCGTGCAGACATGTCGGGAGTCATCTGACCGATTTGGCACGTGAGAACAGCAAATTTAGTTTTGTAGTATATCCAATTGTTCAAAAAAAAAAGTTTTGTATCCAATGCAGTATTGAATGGTCCAATTACTCTGCGTCCACCACACATTTGGTTGGGATGAGGAAGGTTGAAAATTAACCATGGAAAATGGGTACATTTTGTAGCTGCCAGCAGAAAATATGAAGGTCGGGCAGTGGCCTTTTGTAGAACCGTGAGAATGTATGGGTGTAAAACATTAAATTAGGATCATTTCGTAAGTGCTTTTTTGAACCCCGAGCTCACATGCTCCTTGGTGCGCAGTAAATTTCAAAATAAACAATATCTGAATTTATTTTGTGACAAACATTGATGAATGTTTCAACTACCCGGTACCACATTTTGTAGTGAAATGACATTTGTGAAACTCTGGTCAAAAAACAAATTTGCTGCTGCAAAACGCTTTCAATAATAGTCTTTTTCGAGCGTCGAATTCTTGCGCCCAGACCACCATGAATTGTATTTCATATTGAAAGTTTGTATGCGGGTGAAGAATGAAAAATCAAAATTGTTTCACCAATGAAACCTAGGAGAAATCCATTTAATACTACTCCCTTTGTCGTGGTTTATTACCCTCCTTTGTATTTTGTGTTAAATTTAAATATAATTTGTACTGATAAAATATATGTTTTATGTTAATTATAATACATTTAAAACCTTTTTCAAGTACGAATCAATTGATATAAATTTAATTACACATCACTTATATTTTGCCAGTTAAATCTATGGTCAACATTTGATAAAAATACAAGGAGGATTGTTAAAATCGGATTGAGGAAGTACCATCTTATTTATAATTTTACTTTGTTTATTATTTTTTTTCTTAAGTCAAACTATTTAAATTTTGATTAAATGCATATGAAATATAATTAGAAATAAAATGATGACTCTTAAAATATCAAATAAATACGAAATGAAAATATTATGATCGATATGTTGATATTGTATTGCTATTGTGAATGTTGATACTGTATTTTTTTATAAACATAATCAAACAACGGGAAATTAAACTGAAGACAAATATAATATATGAAGCTAAAAGATAAAGGGGGTATTTTTAAAATCACAAACTGGAATACAATCGAAATGACAAAACGGAGAAAGAAAGAAGAAAGGTTGCCACAAATCAGGTTTACCCAGCTTCCCTTCGTACTATGAGATAAAAAGCAACTTGTTAGTATATCTTTGCCATTGCTTCATGTACTCTTTCCCTTCATCTTAAAATATAAAACCTTTTTTTTACACTATCAATGTTGAACAAGTGTACTATTTTGAGACAGAGGCAGTTTATTTTGCTGCATCCACCTTTGGTTTGTACTTAAAATTTTGAGAAAACATTAGTGTACATGCCGCAAAACTTCAAGTCCGGATTATAAGCATAAATAAAAAAATAAAAAAACAAATTTAGTATCAGTAGCGATAAAAGGCCAAATTAAAGAAAACGGACGTTTGGAGCTCGGCCTTCATGGAGGACGAAAATTTTGAAATATTCAAAATTCAAAATTTTTGGTTAAAAAAAACTAAAAACAAATATGCAAGTAAATAAGGATGTTATGTGTATGTGTATAAAATTTTAGGATAAAATACCTTGAAATACGATCTACACAAAAAAGACAAATTCATGATCTGAAACGATGAATATTATCATCTGTTAAAAGCCTCATATTTGTCTTTTTTTTTGCTTTTGTACAGCCCTCATTTCAATGTTTTTTTTGGAACATTTACACACATGTGTGTTACGTCCGGACATATCTCTGTAATTTTTCAGAATTTTTTGAAATGTAAAAATATAAATTCTCATGAAATTTGAATTTCAAATTTAAAGGCCTCCATGAAGGCTGAGGTCCAAAATCAATTTCCGCAAATTAAATGGCAACTTAAGGTAGGCACGTCCAAAGTCAATTTTGCCTTCTTTTTATCATGACTTTTTGTATGAAATTTGATTTTAAAAACTGTACAGTAACATGTTTTTTGTTGAAAGAGAAAGAATTTTGTAACATGTTAAGGTCCAAATATTATCTACACCATACGTTTTTTCAGATTTTTTAGAAAGATTGAAGGACGGTGCTCGAGATATTGTCCCCGTAGCCCGTACGATCACTCGATTCAAGATGAACATCTGTAAGGTCTCCTCCAGACGACTTTGATCATCGTCTTTTTTATAGTTTTATACTCTATCCGTTTTAAAATAAGTGTGGTTGGTTGAGTATAAAATTTGTATTAATTTAATATAAAATTTGCATTACTTATTTTGAACAGAGGGAGTATATAAATGAAAGTATACTACTCATGACGAAATGAATACCGCTAGAATAATACTAGCACAAACGCAATGAATAACTTACAATGGCCTGTGCCTTGATCTCTTCCACGGTGAGGAGCGGCCGCCCGCCCGCGCCGTCGAGCGAGGCGAGCACGTCGAGGAAGTCGGCAACGTCGCGCCGCTCGCCGGCTTTCCGCAGCAGCCGCCACTCCTCCACCCGCTCCTCGATGACGGGGTCGTGCAGCCGGTTCAGCGTCCTCATCACATCCCTGATGACCTTCTCGTGGCCGTCGAGGTCGAGGCCGACCAGCGCCGGGAAGTAGTCGGACACGGCGAACGCGTCCAGGTAGCCGAGCACCGCGAACAGCGCGTCCACGTGCTCCTCTTCGTCCGGCCCCGGCGCCCCGACGGCGTCCGGCGGCTGGTCGCGGAAATGCCGCCGCCCCAGGGTGAGCCTCCGGATGAGGTTGCCGCAGAAGTGCCTGGCAACGTGGCGCACGTCGATGACGCCGCCGGCATTGCACTGGGCGTGCACCCACCGCAGCATGTGGTCGGCCTCCTCCTCACGGGCGCCGCGGAGGCGGTGCTCGGTGGCCGGTGAGAGGACCTCGGCGGTGAGCACGCGCCGCATCTTCCTCCACTGGTCGCCGTAGGGGGAGATGCTGGCGCTGCGGTAGCCGACGCTGAAGGACTCGGCGGCGAACGTGGACGGCCGGTCCGCGAACACGGCGTCGTTCTTGCGCAGCACTTCGCGGGCCGTCGCAGGGCACGCCACGACGACGACGTGCACGGGGCCGAGGCGCACGCACACGATCTCCCCGCCGAAGTCCTCCAGCAGACGGTGCAGCCACCGGAAGACGGGCTTGTTTGCCAGCATCTGGTGCATGTTGCCCAGCACCGGCAGCCCCGCGGGCCCCGGCGGCAGGCCGGCGTGCTTGAACGGGGTGGTCTTGCTGCTCTGGCGCCGCAGGAACACGAGAAGGAGCACGATGGTGGCAGCCATTGCGGCTAGCATTGCAAGCACCGGTGCGCCGGCGCTCGGTAGTGGCATGGTGGCAGTGGTGTTGGTCGAGCACTTTTCCATATTGTTGTGCCCGTGAATTGAACGTTAATTCAATATATAAAGGCGGCCATCGCGCCTTGGAGATAAGGTACTCGTCCTCAAGCGAAGCGAATTGATTTTTAATATCTACCTGTATCTCTATATTATAGTACTTCATTCATCTATAAATTAATATAAAAGCATTGAAATCACTATTTTGTTATCTATTTTTTTTTATATTAGTTTACGGAGGTACTAATATATACTTCCTCCGTCCGGAAATACTTGTCCTAGACATGAATGTATCTAGGCTTATTTTCGTTATAGATACATCCATTTTATTCATTTTTAGGACAAGTATTTTCGGTCGGAGGAAGTACTACTCTATACTCGAATACTAAAAAGAACCAAATAATAAGTACCGTACGTGTGACACTAACCATTTCGGTCTTGACATTTTTTTAAACTGAAGTTACCAACCAAATTGAAAAAACAAACCCCAAACAAACTGAAAATTGCCATCGTAAAAGGAAGTTGACATGTTTAACAACTAAAGTTGTTTTTCTCACGTAACTAGATTTATCATAAAAAAGATTTGAATTTGCCATGTGTTTGTACTATACATGTGACACTTAACGGGGTAACGTTTTATCTTCCACTTTTTTCCCACTATCTATTTGTCCAACCTCTCATCCTCCAATGATTTTCCAATTCCATCCCGGCAAAAAAATTTGGCAAGTCAATAAATAATAAGTTTTCGATCTATGGATAAATAAACATTTACCATCCCCAGCAAAACATTTTTTGGTCACTCAATAAATAGCAATAAATGTTTAATATGTAGACAAATAAATACTAGTCACGTTTTACCGTCTCAAAATTATTGTCTTTGATTTATGTAAATATGAATGTATCTAGTCAGTTTTTAGTATCTAGATGCATTCATATCTAAAAAAAAATCTAAAACAAGAATTTTAAGACGGAGGAAGTATCAATCAAGGTGTTAGCTTAAGTAACCCAATAAAACAAATCACTCACCGGCATATATACCTATTTCACATGTTTAAGAAATGGTAGGAAATGTATGTTTTATATAATCAAAACATGAAGTTATTTTATCTAAATGTTTTCCCTGTATGGTCGTCTTATTGTGTTAAAAAATATTAAACCCCATGGCAGTACACCTACACATCCAAGTATATATAAATATAAAGGCAGATAGAGATCGCACGTTGAAGATAGGGTATTGCTCCTCAAGTGAAGCAAATTGATTTGTAATACTCTCTCCGTTCACTACCATCATATGTTCTTGTAGATATTTTAATATATACTATATGCAGACAAAATAAATGATCTAATACATTAAAATAAGGCTACATCTGATTTTAAAAATTAGAACATTTTATAATATTGAATGAAGGGAGAGTAAATAGAGTATTTTAGTAAATATAAATGCAGGTAGAGATCAATACGAAGGTGGAGAAAGGACATTGGTCCTCAAGCCAAGCGTATTGATATATTAGAGCATATACAGTCGGACCTTACAAATCCGGCCCCTCAAACGTCCATAACGTGTTCGGTCACGTCCGCGAACACTAACCAGCCACGCTTTAAATAATGCATTCTATATCTGGATACCTTAAATTTGAAACCTCAATTCCATTCTATTATATGCAACGCAAACCTAATACTAAGTGGAGCTCGTCCGGCTCCGTCGTGTCCATGTCCAACGGCTGGCTGCGTCCCTCACAGTGTCGGTACGGTCGTCCGCGAGGTAGAGTAGGACACGGGACACTAGCCGGCTCACGAGAGTCGATCTCCCGCTGTCTCCCATGCCCTACTCTTCCTTGTCGGAGCCCGTAACTCGGACGGTGCCAGTCGACGTGAAGTCGATGACGGATCCTTCCTCGGAGGAACCGACGTCCACCACGACGCGGTTGCGTCGCCCGCACTGGTTCACCCTATGGGGCGCCGAAGAGTGTGATTCCGCCTCTCCAACATCTGCCACCGCGAGGGCCTCCGCCGCATCATGTGCCCACTACCTCGCCCGACGGGCATGCCGCGCCATGACATCGTCCGAGAACGACAATGCTTCGTGCTCAGTGCGTCAACTGAGGGGTTGTGCTTACGCCACGACATTCAGACGCCAAACGAACCGCACCGCCTCTAATGAGGCAGCAACGCGGGATCCAAGCACCGGTAGTGCGGACGCAATGGATTCCCGGCGTTGCGAGTCCGAGCGCTGCCGGCGTGCGGCCGCCTCCCGGGAGCGACGGAGCGCAAGCCGGACGACCATCGCCTTCTCTGGCCGTGTGGGACGAGCTCGTGGTCAACGAATCTGAAGGTGAAGAACTCAGATCCGATACCCTCCATGCCGGAGGTGAGCTTAGTGTTGGGAATATGCCCTAGAGGCAATAATAAAATGGTTATTATCATATTTCCTTGTTCATGATAATCGTCTATTGTTCATGCTATAATTGTATTAACACGAAACAATAATACATGTGTGAATAAATAGATCACAATGTGTCCCTAGCAAGCCTCTAGTTAGCTAGCTCGTTGATCAATAGATGATCATGATTTCCTGATCATGGACATTGGATGTCATTGATAACGAGATGACATCATTAGGAGAATGATGTGATGGACAAGACCCAATCCTAAGCATAGCACTAGATCGTGTTGTTCGTATGCTAAAGCTTTTCTAATGTCAAGTATCTTTTCCTTCGACCGTGAGATTGTGCAACTCCCGGATACCGTAGAAGTGCTTTGGGTGTATCAAACGTCACAACGTAACAGGGTGACTATAAAGGTGCACTACGGGTATCTCTCAAAGTATCTGTTGGGTTGGTACGAATCGAAATCGGGATTTGTCACTCCGTGTGACGGAGAGGTATCTGTGGGCCCACTCGGTAGAACATCATCATAATGAGCTCAGTGTGACTAAGGAGTTAGTCACGTGATGATGTGCTACGGAACGAGTAAAGAAACTTGCCGGCAACGCGATTGAACAAGGTATGGGGATACCGACGATCGAATCTCGGGCAAGTTCTATACCGGTAGACAAAGGGAATTGTATACGGGATTAATTGAATCCTTGACATCGTGGTTCATCCGATGAGATCATCGTGGAACATGCGGGATCCACCATGGGTATCCAGACCCCGCTGATGGTTATTGTCCGGAGAGGTGTCTCGATCATGTGTGCATGCCTCCCGAACCCGTAGGGTCTACACACTTAAGGTTCGATGACGCTAGGGTTATAGGGAATTGTTATACGAGGTTACCGAAGGTTGTTCAGAGTCCTAGATGAGATCTCGGATGTCACGAGGAGCTCCGGAATAGTCCGGAGGTAAAGAATTATATATATGAAGTGATGATTTGGTCGCCGGAATTGTTTCGGGCGACACCGCTAATGTACCACGACCACCGAAAGGGTTTCGAGGGTCCACTGGGAGGGGCCATCAGCCCCAAAAGCTAGCATGGGCCAAAAGGTGGAAGGGAACCAGCCCAGAGTGGGCTGGTGCGCCTCCCACCTAGGCCCGAGGCGCCACAAGAGAGGGAAGGGGGAAACCCTAGTGCAGATGGGCCTAAGGCCCATCTAGGGTTCGCCACCCCCTCGCTCTTGCCCTGGCCGCCACCACCAGCCCTAGATGGGGCTGCCGCACCCTTTGGGGGTGGGAACCCTAAAGGGGGCGCCCCCTTCCTCTCCTCCTATATATAGTGGAGGTTTTGGTTGATTTGAGACACACGAAATCTCTCTCTCGGCGCAGCCCTGCTTCTCCTCTTTCTCCTCTCCCACGGTGCTTGGCGAAGCCCTGCCGGGAGACCTCATTGCTCCACCGCCACCACGCCCTCGTGATGCCGGAGCTCTCCCTCAACCTCTCCCTCCTCCTTGCTGGATCAAGGCGTGGGAGACGTCATCGGGCTGTACGTGTGTTGAACGCGGAGGTGCCGTGATTCGGCACATAGATCGGAACCGACCGCGATCTGAATTGCTGCGAGTACGACTCCATTGACCGCGTTCATAGTAACGCTTCCACTTAGCGATCTTCAAAGGTATGAAGATGCTCTACAACGTCTCTCATTGCTGGTCTCTCCATAGATACATTCTTGTATGGCGTAGGAAAATTTTGAATTTACTACGTTCCCCAACAGTGGCATCCGAGCCAAGGTTCTGTGCGTAGATTCTATGCACGAGTAGAACACAAAAGTTGTGGGCGCTGATTTTGTAAATTGCTTGCCATTACTAGTCTTATCTTGATTTGGCGGCATCGTGGGATGAAGTGGCCCGGACCAACTTTACACGTACTCTTACGTGAGAATGGTTCCACCGACAGACATGCACCAGTTGCATAAGGTGGCTAGCGGGTGTCTGTCTCTCCCACTTTAGTCGGATCGGATTCGATGAAGAGGGTCCTTATGAAGGGTAAATAGCATTGGCATATCAACGTTGTGGCTATCACGTAGGTAAGAAACGTTCTTGCTAGAAACCCAAATCAGCCACGTAAAACTTGCAACAACAATTAGAGGACGTCTAACTTGTTTTTGCAGTGTATGCTATGTGATGTGATATGGCCAAGAGAATGTGATGTTGCATATGTGATGTATGAGATTGATCATGTTCTTGTAATAGGATTCACGACTTGCATGTCGATGAGTATGACAACCGGCATGAGCCATAGGAGTTGTCTTAATTTATTGTATGAGATGCAACGTCATGTTGGTTACTTTACTTTATTGCTAAATGTTAGCTATAGTAGTAGAAGTAATAGATTGGCGTGACGACTTCACGGAGACACAATGATGAAGATCATGATGATGGAGTTCATGGTGTCATGCCGGTGACGATGATGATCATGGTGCCCCGAAGATGGTGATCAAAGGAGCAAGATGATAATGGCCATATCATGTCACTATATGATTGCATGTGATGTTTATCATGTTTTTTTACATCTTATTGCTTAGAACGACGGTAGAAAATATAAGATGATCCCTCATGAAAATTTCGAGAAAGTATTCCCCTAAGTGTGCAGCGTTGCGAAGGATCATTGTCTCGAAGCACCACGTGATGATCGGGTGTGATAGATTCTAACGTTCACATACAACGGGTGTAAGCCAGTTTACACACGCAAAACACTTAGGTTGACTCGACGAGCCTAGCATGTACAAACATGGCCTCGAATACAGGAGACCGAAAGGTCGAACATGAGTCGTATGGTTGATACGATCAGCATGGAGATGCTCACCATTGATGACTAGTCCGTCTCACGTGATGATCGGACATGGGCTAGTCGACGTGGATCGTGTAACACTTGGATGACTAGAGGGATGTCGATCTAAGTGGGAGTTCATTAGATGAACTTAATTATCATGAACATAGTCAAATAGGTCTTTGCAAATTATGTTGTAACTTACCCTATAGCTCCACGGTATTTGATACGTTCCTAGAGAAAATATGGTTGAAAGATAGAAGTAGCAATTATGCGGACTCGGTCCGTTAACTGAGGATTGTCCTCATTGCTAAACAGAAGGCTTATGACCTTAACGCACCGCTCGGTGTGCCGAATCCCAAGCGTGATCTATGGATGTTGCGAACGTCCGACATACACGTTTTTGATAACTACATGATAGTTCAGTGCATATTGCTTGAACGACTTAGAATTAAGGCGTTAAAGATGTTTCGAACGTCGCAGGACATACGTGATGATCCAAGAGATGAAATTGGGATTTCATGCTCGTGCCCTTGTTGAGAGGTATGAGACCTCCGACAATATTCTTTGTCTGCAAAAGTAAAGGAGAAGAGCTCAATCATTGAGCATGTGCTCAGATTGTCTGAGTACTACAATCGCCTGAATCGAGTGGGAGTTGATCTTCCAGATGAAACAGTGATAGTTCTCCAAAGTCATTGACACCAAGCTACTAGAGCTTCGTGATGAACTATAACATATCAAGGATGGATATGATGATCCTTGAGCTATTCGCGATGTTTTACACCGCGGAAGTAGAAATCAAAAAGGAGCATCAATTGTTGATGGTTTGTGAAACCGCTAGTTTCAAGAAGGGAAAGGGCATGAAGGGATACTTCATTAAATGCAAACCAGTTGCTGCTCTAGTGAAGAGACCCAAGGTTGAACCCAAACCCGAGACTAAGTGCTTCTGTAATGAGGGGAACAGTCACTAAAAAGGAACTACCCTAGACACTTGGTAGATGAGAAGGCTGGCAAAGTCGACAAAAGTATATTGGATATACATGATATTGATGTGTACTTACTAGTACTCCTAGTAGCACCAGGGTATTAGATACCGGTTCGGTTGCTAAGTGTTAGTAACTCGAAATAAAGGCTACGGAATAAACAGAGACTAGCTAAAGGCGAGGTGACGATGTGCGTTGGAAGTGTTTCCAAGGTTGATATGATCACACATCGCACGCTCCCTCTACCATCGAGATTAGTGTTAAACCTAAATAATTGTTATTTGGTGTTTGCGTTGAGCATAGACATGATTGGATTATGTTAATGGCAAATACGATTATTCATCTAAAGAGAATAATGGT
Source organism: Hordeum vulgare subsp. vulgare (assembly GCF_904849725.1). Classification (NCBI taxonomy): domain Eukaryota; kingdom Viridiplantae; phylum Streptophyta; class Magnoliopsida; order Poales; family Poaceae; genus Hordeum; species Hordeum vulgare. The sequence continues at coordinate 480,691,254 of NC_058522.1, forward strand.
TATTCTGTTTACTTGAATGATACCTTAAATGGTCTTGCACCTAGAATGAATGGTTTATTGAATCTCGATCGTAGTGATACACATGTTCATAATATTGTTGCCAAAAGATCCAAAGTAGTCATGATAGTACCACTTACTTGTGGTACTGCTGCTTGAGTCATATTGGTATAAAATGCATGAAGAAGCTCCATGCCGATGGATCTTTGTACTCACTCATTTTTGAAACGTTTGAGACATGCAAACCATGCCTGTTAGTATAAACACATGAAGAAACTCCATGCGGATGGATCGTTTGACTCACTTGTTTTTGAATCACTTGAGACATGCAAATCATACCACATGGGCAAGATGACTAAAGACCTCTTTTTCCAGTGAGATGGAACAAGAATGTAACTTGTTGGAAGTAATACATTTTGATGTGTGCAGTCCGATGAGTATTGAGGCACGCAGTGGATATCATTATGTTCATACTTCACAAATGATTTGAGTTGATACTAGTGTATTTACTTGAGGAAACACAGGTCTGAATTATTGAAAAGGTTCAAGTAATTTCAGAGTGAAGTTGAAGATCATCGTGACAAGAGGATAATATGCCTACGATGTGATCGTGGAGGTAATCATATATATCTGAGTTACGAGTTTGGTAAACGTTTAAGACAAGGTGAAAATTGTTTCACGTGAAAAATGTTTCACAACTCATGCCACCTGGAACACCATAGGATGATGGTGTGTCCGTATGTCATAATCGTGCACTATTAGATATAGTGCATACTATGATATTTCTTATCAAATTACCACTATCGTTTATGGGTTAGGCATTGGAGACAACCGCATTCACTTTAAATAGGGCACCACTCAATTCCGTTGAGATGACACCGTATGAACTATGGTTTAGAGAAACCTTAGCTGTCATTTCTTAAGAGTTTGGGGCTGCGATGCTTATGTGAAAGAGTTTCAGCCGGATAAGCTCGAACCCAAAGCGGATAAATCCATCTTCATAGGACACCCAAAATAGTTGGGTATACATCCTATCTCAGATCCAGAAGCAAAAGTGTTTGCTTCTAGAAACGGGTCCTTTCTCGAGGAAAGGTTTCTCTCGGAAGAGTTGAGTGAGAGTATGGTGGATACTTGATGAGGTTATTGAACCATCACTTTAACCAGTGTATGGCAGGGCGTAGGAAGTTGTTCCTGTGGCGCCTACAGCAATTGAAGTGGAAGCTTATGATGGTGATCATGAAGTTTCAGATCAAGTTATTGCCAAAACCCTCGTAGGCGGACAAGGATGTGTACTACTACAGAGTGGTATGGTAATCCTATCTTAGAGGTCATGTTGTTGGACAACAATGAACCTACGAGATATGGAGAAGCGATGGTGGTCCTGGATTCCATCAAATGGCTGGAGGCCATGAAATCCGAGAGAGGATCCATGTATGAAAAACAAAGTATAGACTTTGGAGGAACCACTTGATGGTCATAAGACTATTAACTGTGAATGGATCTTTAAAAGGAAGACACACGATGATGGTGAAAAGTCAACATTAAAAAAGCTCGACTTGTTGCAAAGGTGTTTTCGACAAAGTTCAAAGAGTTGACTACGATGATACTTTCTCACTCGTAGCGATGCTGAAAGTCTGTTGAAATTATGTTAGCAGTTGTTGCATAATTTATGAAGTATTGTAGATAGGATGTCAAAATATTGTTTCCTCGATGGTTTCCTTGAGGAAAGGTTGTATGTGATACAACCAGAAGATTTTGTCGATCCTAAAAAGGTGCTAACAAGTATGCAAAGCTCCAGCGATCCTTCTATGGACCGGAGCAAGCATCTCGGAGTTGGAATATACACTTTGATGAGATGATCAAAGTTTTTGGTTCTATACAAAGTTTGTGAGAAACTTGTATTTCCAAAAGGTGAGTGGGAGCACTATAGAATTTCTGATGGATATATGTGGTTGACATACTGTTGATTGGAAATAATGTAGAATTTCTGCAAAGCAGAAAGGGTTGTTTGAAAGGACTTTTTCAAAGGAAAACCTAGATGTAGCTACTTGAGAGTTGAGCATCAAGATCTATAAAGATAGATCAAAGTGCTTAATGGAACTTTCAACGAAATGCATGCCTTGACAAGTTTTTGAAGGAGTTCAAAATAGATCAGCAAAGAAGGAGTTCTTGGCTATGTTGTAAGGTGTAAATTTGAGTACGACTCAAAGCCCAACCACGGCAGAAGAAATAGAAAGGACGAATGCCGTCCCCTATGCATCAGCCATAGGCTCTACAAGTATGCTATGCTATTTACCGCACCTAAAGCGTGACTTGCCATGAGTCAGTCGTGGGGTACAAGAGTGATCCAGGAATGGATCACTGGACAACGGTCGAAGTTATCCTTAGTAACTAATGGACTAAGGAATTTTTCTCAATTATGGAGGTGATTAAAGAGTTCGTTGTAAAGGAGTTACGTCGATGCAAGCTTTGTCACTAATCCGGAGGACTATGAGTAGTAAACCGGATTCGTATAGTAGAGCAATCATTTGGAATGGTTCCAGATGGGGCATAGTAGCATCTATAGGATGACGTAGAGATTTGTAAAGCATACACGGATCTGACCTCTCTCACAAGCAAGACATGATCGAACCCTAGAACTGTATGGGTGTTGAATTCATTGCAATCACATAGTGATGTAAACTAGATTATTGACTCTAGTGCAAGTGGGAGACTGTTGGAAATATGCCCTAGAGGCAATAATAAAATGGTTATTATCATATTGCCTTGTTCATAATAATCGTCTATTGTTCATGCTATAATTGTATTAACACGAAACAATAATACATATGTGAATAAATAGATCACAATGTGTCCCTAGCAAGCCTCTAGTTGGCTAGCTCGTTGATCAATAGATGATCATGGTTTCCTGATCATGGACATTGGATGTCATTGATAACGAGATCACATCATTAGGAGAATGATGTGATGGACAAGACCCAATCCTAAGCATGGCACTAGATCGTGTTGTTCATATGCTAAAGCTTTTTCTAATGTCAAGTATCTTTTCCTTCTACCATGAGATTGTGCAACTCCCGGATACCGTAGGAGTGCTTTGGGTGTATCAAACGTCACAACGTAACTGGGTGACTATAAAGGTGCACTACGGGTATCTCTGAAAGTATCTGTTGGGTTGGTATGAATCGAGATCGGGATTTGTCACTCCGTGTGATGGAGAGGTATCTCTGGGCCCACTCGGTAGAACATCATCATAATGAGCTCAATGTGACTAAGGAGTTAGTCACGGGATGATGTGCTACGGAAAGAGTAAAGAGACTTGCCGGCAACGATACTGAACAAGGTATGGGGATACCGATGATCGAATCTCGGGCAAGTTCTATACCGGTAGACAAAGGGAATTGTATACGGGATTGATTGAATCCTTGACATCGTGGTTCATCCGATGATATCATCGTGGAACATGCGGGAGCCACCATGGGTATCCAGACCCCGCTGATGGTTATTGGCCGGAGAGGTGCCTCTCGGTCATGTGTGCATGCCTCCCGAACCCGTAGGGTCTACACACTTAAGGTTCGATGACGCCAGGGTTATAGGGAATTGTTATACGAGGTTACCGAAGGTTGTTCGGTGTCCCGGATGAGATCCCGGACGTCACGAGGTGCTCCGGAATAGTCCGAACGTAAAGAATTATATATATGAAGTGAGGATTTGGTCGCCGGAATTGTTTCGTGCGACACCGGTAATGTACCGGGACCACTGAAAGGGTTTAGGGCGTCCACTGGGAGGGGCCACCAGCCCCAAAGGCTAGCATGGGCCAAAAGGTGGAAGGGAACCAGCCGAGAGTGGGCTAGTGCGCCTCCCACCTAGGCCCAAGGCGCCACAAGAGAGGGAAGGGAGGGGACCCTAGTGCAGATGGGCCTAAGGTCCATCTGGGGTGCGCCACCCCCTCTCTCTTGCCCTGGCCGCTACCACCAGCCCTAGATGGGGCTGCCGCACCCTTTGGGATGGGAACCCTAAAGGGGGCGCCCCCTCCTTCTCCCCCTATATATAGTGGAGGTTTTGGCTAATTTGAGACACACGAAATCTCTCTCTCGGCGCAGCCCTACTTCTCCTCTTTCTCCTCTCCCACGGTGCTTGGCGAAGCCCTGCTGGGAGACCTCGTAGCTCCACCGCCACCACGCCGTCGTGATGCCGGAGCTCTCCCTCAACCTCTCCCTCCTCCTTACTGGATCAAGGCATGGGAGACGTCACCGGGCTGTACGTGTGTTGAACGAGGAGGTTCCGTGATTCGGCACATAGATCGGAACCGACCGCGATCTGAATTGCTGCGAGTACGACTCCATCGACCGTGTTCATAGTAACGCTTCCGCTTAGCGATCTTCAAAGTTTGAAGCTGCTCTACAACCTCTCTCGTTGCTGGTCTCTCCATAGATAGATCCTTGTATGGCGTAGGAAAATTTTGAATTTACTACGTTACCCAACACTTAGGTGGCGGATGGGAGTGAAGGGGAGTGAAGGGAATTGAGTGAGTGGCTAGGGTTTGGTCCGACGAACGAATGGGGATGAATATATATGGAATAGATGCGGACCAGCGCGGGCCAATGCGGACCAGCGGGGCGTGCCCAGGCTCCTTCATATCCGCTCCATATTTGGGCTGAAAATAAGGGGTGTCGGTCATCCTGAACGTTTGAGGACGGTTTGAGGGGGGGGGGGGTCCGTTTAGATCGATTTTCTTGACGTGTCAATGATCGGGCGATCTGCCGAGACGTTTGAGAAGGGTTTAAGAAGTCCGAGTGTGTAAAGGCTCTTAATACTCAATAAAAATGCATTTGAAGATCACGTATTCGAGATAGGATATTGATCCTCAAGTGAAGCGAATTGATTCGTAATAGTACATATAAATGCATGTGGTAATCGCGCCTCTGAAATAGAGTATTATTATTTGAAATATTACAGTATTACTTTCTTTCTTTCTAAATATAAGATCTTTTATTTTTTTTATTTTAAACTATATACGAAACAAAATTAACGAATCTATACTTTAAAATATGTCTATATACATTTGTATGTACTCTATAATAAAATTTAAAAAATGTTTTATATTTTGAAAGGTAGAGAATAGTACAGTTGTAAATATAAATATAGGAGGAGATCACAACTTTTTTTTTCTTGAAGCTAGGGTGAATGGTGAATATAAAATGCATACGTCGGTGTGGTATTGGTTGAATTGATCTAGAACATTAAATGTCTGAGCCAAATCCTGGGCAGATCAATCTACTGTAGTAGATAAAGAGACAGAGGAAGGGCGATGATAAATGAAACTTTGACAGGTGGAAGGAGAGCAGCGGGCGAGCTCGTGATTCATGCAGCAGCAGCGCACAGTCAGCACTCGGCAGTGCAATTCAAGACGGCCCATGGTGCCAGCGCCTTGCATGCTATGGCGCTGCATGCGTGCATGGGGACGGCGCTGCACTTCACTGCTGCCAGGGTGATGTGCAGTGCCAGTGTGGTGTGCCATGTATAATTGACGAGAAGCGAGAAGACTTGACGAGAAGCGAACGTCAGGCCGTGCAGCGCCAGTGTGGTCTGGTGTGCCATGTATAATTGACGAGAAGCGGGAAAACTTGACCAGTGATGGAGGAAATACGTGACCTCCAAGGAAGTTGACGAGGAATGGTGTAGATCTTGGATTAAGGTTGGCCGTGAGCCGTGACGGCGAGATGGCCGGAGCGTCGCGAGACGCGGGGCGGCGAAAGATCGAGAGGCCGTGTGATGAGTCTGTGACGCGGAGGGTGTGAGGATGCTGCGTGTGCACTGCTTGCCAACAGTGGAAATACGTGGCAGCAGGAAGGCAGGGGCGTACGGCTATTTGTCGGCCAATGGGAATTCAATTCTTTCTCCTTCTTCTTGTTCGTTTTTGGTAGAATGGGGCCTGGCAAGTTAAATTACTGCTCTGGATCGTCAGGTTGGGAACTTCAATGGCGACGCCGCCCAACGGCCACCCGATTTCCGCTTCTCTCTGCCGCCGCGTGCACAGCGTCTAGGTTGCCCTCCAACATGCATGGTGGCGCATGTTCCTTCGGACCCCTGAGAGGCCTGAGCACGTCCGTGGTTCCTCCAATGTGGCCTTTCTCGTTCCGATGGAGCGTTGTGACATAGCTCGATGCGTTTTCGGGCCTTCATTTTGGCGGAGCTAACCTTTTGAAACACGGAAACTTGTAGAAGCAGTGGTCGAGAAGTCGTCGATGCAGGTGATGTGGCCATCGATCTGCTGTCTGTGAAGCAAATCATCATTCTGATCGATGGAGGCTGAAACTCCAAAAGTCTATGAAAGTTGGTCAGAGTTCAAACGCATTCATCGAAGGCACAAAACCACACAGCGTTCACCGATGACAAGCACACAAATGAAACGAGAAAAAGGGCAAAAAAAACCCATTATTCCTAAACTTGAAAAACGTACATGTTGCCCCAAACAAAATACAGAGATTTCCTAAAGAAAATCAGACACTAAAGGGCCAGAAAATTGATGCCGAGGAGTGTAGTGACTTGGACGTTGCAATCCCTTGCTCGCCTAAGTCCGTTGGGTATCATGCATCAGTCATCCTACCTTTCGATGTCATGGAGCGCAGAGCTCTGGAAGTTGCTGTCCTTCCCTCATCCACGACCATCGAGCATGTGATGCTTGTGACTGACATGATCATTGAGCCAAGTGTGTTGGCACCTACTTCAAATTCAAATGCTCCCTTCACGACGGAACTTTGCGACTTGCTCGCGAGTGTGGAGGTTGCTAGACCTAGTTTGGGCAGGTCGATTGCTTGCCTTTTGATGGGGACGCTAATAAGATGCAAACAAAAGAAGGTAGACAAAAGAAAGGGTGACACCATAAACAAGGCGTCTTTGGGTGCTTGATGGATGATCTTCGCTCTCTTGGCCCGTCCTTTTCGATTGGATTCTCATTATGGTTCGAGAGGTGCCCGATGTCTTGTGTCGAGGTGTTCTTATCAGGGTCTCTTGGCATAGTAGCAATGTCGGAGTTCATGGAGGTTGTGTATTCGGAGAGTACGACGGGGTCACATGTGTGGTTGTGGGGTTTATTATCGTGTGAGTAGTTAGTCTGTGCTCCATTTGTACTGGTTTTTGTTCGGTTTTCCATAAATTAACTAGGCAATTCTCTTCTTAATTAATCGACGAGGCAAAACTTTTGCCTCCTTTAAAAAAAACGACACAAATTACCCACAAAGTTGTCCGCCAAGTCCGGATCCAAGATCAAACGTGTCGTTGTCAAGCGCCATGCGTTGACGCGATCTTCCGGTGTTCTAGGCAGCCCGATGTACAATAGAAGCGCATGTCCTTGGATCTGTCTCGTGCCATGGCTGCGAGAGGGGAAGGAGTCTAGGTTAGGACGATCACCCTCTCTCTCTCTCTCACACTCTCACACACACACACACACGCATGCACTCACGCACATCAAGCGTTATAGGGAAAACAATTTCGAAGGTGAAAGTATTGCTTAATATCTTCAAGAGCATATATAATACTCAGTGATGAAATATATTCAAAGGTTGTCATGAAACCCATGCATCATGTCAAAAGCCTTACCAAAGGAAGATGGTTCCACTACTAACAAAGCATCTTGCAAACGCCACACAACGTGGAGTGTAGCTGGTCGTTTAAGTTCATCTCTAATCGAATTCCCCAAAATCCGAAAATTCTTGTATTGAGATCGTGTGGAGAGTTAAGCTCTAGCTAACTGAATCCTCAAACCTACTATTTCTTGAAACTTGAGGAGTTAAATCTCAAAAAAATCATCTTCTACTCAAATTTCGCAGGAAACACTCATTCTGTCCAAATCTCATATGTGCTCCTCTATTTGAAAAAAATGGCACAACCAACAACATCATCCAATCGACCTACACGCTGCTCCCACCAATGGGAATTCCTCCCTCCCTCTCCCCCGACCAAACCCTAGCTCTTCCATGCCGCCATCAAACCCTACCTTTAATTTAGCTCATTTTAGCGTTAATTTAGCTCTAATAAATGTTATCTACTTTAATTATGAACTATGACGTTGTGTTGTGGAATACTATGTATAATTGTGCACTATGTGGCTCAAATGTAGTTTTAAATTTGATTGTGATATGAGATGATCGTGCACAATATGGATTTTCATTTTTAACTCCTCATATATGAGGAGTTTGAGGAGCAACCTTTTGGAGGTTTGGTTAGAGATTGCCTAAGGCACACATTCCATTTGAGGGACAATGTTACTTTTGGATATGGTCGCTAAAAGAGATATAGTCTAGTTGCTACAACAATGTCTTGATCTTTAGGGTATTACGGAATGCACATCACATGTGTCTAAAAATGGGCCACTCTGGCCCCCGAGAGAGTTTCATGTATAACGACTTCGCTGAGTAAGGCATAGATGACTTCATGGACGAGGACACAACGGGACTCGCATCTCGCCACATCATTACATTGTTCGTATTGTCTTGCAACCTCCCATTACGCCAACTCCTCAATCCTCATGCCCAAATGAGTCGTCCGTCACCCTGAAAAACTTGTTTGGTCAAATTCATAGAATTGAATTGCATGTTAAAGCAAACTAGGGAAAATGGTCTTTTAAGGGGCGCTACACCATTTCTAATCAGGTGCCTAATCCCTGGCTCAAATTAATGCTTGATCAGATGCGAACTTCTGCATAATTTGGAACCACCTTGCACTGAACAAGATATGATGTCACAGATGGCATATTTGTGCACTACAATAGATTCAATCCTTCGGTTGTCACATCACCAACCAGTTGACCAAGTAGTGCTAACTCTATGTTCCAGCTCCTTCCCAACATAACTTGGACCTATGCATTTGTCAAAGGCGGCACAGATATTGTTCACCTAGAAAGTACATATGCATGTCATAGAAGGGAAAACTGGACATACACGAGTTTGTAAGGAAAATCTTGCTCATGGAATAGAACAAATTTCCTTGTCGCACCTCCACTAGTGGGTTGTGCACTTTCTCGGCAAGGTTCCACTCGACAGTGTAGACTTTTTGTTACCGACTAGATAATTGTATTTATGTTGCAACAAGACGATATATGTCCTGGTAGGTTAGCGAGTGACTGCACGCCTATCACTTGAAAATTGATGCACTATTGTAATTTGTGTATGCAATCACCATGATTTACCTGTCATCTTATTGTTAAGTACTTATTTGGTAATAGTTTATTGGCTTACCAAATAAATGTTATTCTGTTTGGTAAGTTAATGAGAAATGGGGCAGTTGAGGAGGCTTTGCGGGAAACAGTGTGAGACATAAATGAGAGACATGATGAAAAAGGGAGGGAAGGGTAACGTACTTTGGGTGGTTGGGCGAAAGAAAGAGAGAAAAGAAAAGCTTATGTTTTTAGTATATATAAGCATGGATATGGATATGTATATGGATATAGATGAAGATAAAGATAGATATGGACATAGATATAGATAGATATAGAGATAGAGATAGATAGATGTAGATATAGAGATAGAGACGGGCATGAAAAGGTAGGAGAGCGGAAAGTTGTCAATCTGGCATTTAATGACATTAACAACACCGATATGGCCATGAGGTGATGTCCCATACAATCACCTAACTTTGAGCAGGTCAATTCTACGACAAACCATGTTCTCTGAGCACATGAGCGCAAATTTGTGATTTGCAGTTCATGTATATTCATTTGGGATGTTGGTTAAGGTGGCATCTGCCTATTGTAGATGCTTCATTCACCGAAAACTAGACGAGAGGTGACACCGTGGATGTGGACAGTAGAAAGGGGCACCAATAGGATGTTTGTCAGTGCTTTGACCACCCGACCAAACAAGAGGGAAGAAATTGGATTGCAAATTCCCACCCTTACACATTTGAGGAAGGGGCCCATGACTGCTTCATGATACCCTTGACTAATAAGATGTGCATGTTAGATGTTGCGACCTCAAGAGCAAGGTTTTGTTGCAATAATTCTCACTTGATGTTTGAGAACCAAGGTATCAAATCAACATAGTTCCTGTACAATGCAATGCAATGTGTGCTCGAAATTGATTTTGTGTTCATGGTAATTAAAAACCAGAATTAAAAGGTAAAAAACAAAGTAGACAAGGTGGTATTTATCAGAATAATGGATTTAGATTCGTAACTTCATGTTAGGGCTGGTTTTCCGAGACATGAAATCCCACAAAATGACCCTCGTGTCATCACTAGCCATATGATTACTATTACTCATGGACACTTTCTTGATATAGAATTTCCAAGCAGGTACAAGAATTTGAGTACAAGACCATAGATGTCCATTGAATACAACAATGATTTTTTGTGGCGCATGACGGAAGTGACTCGTGGATCTCCAACGTCTATGGGACTCGATTCCCACAAGACAGCTGACCTCGACAACTCCTATCTCGCGTGGCTTCTATATCCGACTCCTAGGTTGCGGGAATTTTTTCATAGCGCTCCTCCCCAAATTCATGACCTGCCCAAGAAAATAGCCATGGACAAGCGAGTGGTTTCTTTTGAATGTACTCACATACATCATGACCAAGGATATAATAAAGCAGGTGAAATGCATGTTGTAAACTTTTAAGTGTATGTAATATTATCATGACCCGAAGTAAACTAAAGAATGCAGTTATGTAGGTTCTGTATTGGTATCGAACCCAAAGGTTAGATAAGTATGAGTAATCATATGATCATAAAAATTTAAAGACGGGTTCCAGGAGGTACAACTGCCTCGAATGATCCCAATAGAAAGCATTAAAGGAATGCCACTGTCGGGGGTCTGAAGCGACACCACATAAATGTCTTATATCGGAAGTAAGGACATGAGTTGGCAAAGTTGGGCATCTGAAGCGACACCACATCAAGGGCTTATATCGAAAGTAAGAACAGGAATTGCCACACTCGGGCGTGTGAAGCGACACCACAGAAAGGGCTTATATTGGAAATAAGTACATGAATATCCACCACTTAGAAACTTACGAGGAGATACTTAAAAAATTATACAAGAGAAATGGTTAGTCCATAACAATATTAATATTAATAATCATGCATCATAATTCATGATTAGTATCCTTGTTTAATTGTTCCATCCAAAGACCGGCACTAGGACAGACACTTGACCCATCCCAGACTGTAGTCCTTAACCGCGGACATGGCTATTCGTATATGTTTTATACTCTGCAGAGGTTTTACCCTTTCCCCACAAGTAAATGATTTCTTTACTCAACACCGAGACATTGACTAATTCCAATTACGATCTTTGGGTTGCAAACACGCCTAACCAGAACACACCAGCTTAACTTTCCCGATGCCCAGAATCACCGAAGTCATCATCAAGAAAAGCTCTAAGATGGGGATACTCCAATCTCGAATAGCACGGGATCACAATTTTTACCGCGTGCAACTAATGAGTGCCCCTCTCCCGACCTCAGACGGAAACACCCATGCCCCTGCCCAGGTGACATGCTTACTAGAGGACTCTGGTATCTTACACTATGGTTTCTCTGGATGGTGTGTGCAGGGAAAGGGGTTAACAACCTACTGAACCATATCCTACCTATAGGAGGGACAAGTGGCAACACGATTCAAGTATGGGGGTTATTGGTGACAAGACTCAATCCACCCTCGATCGATGAGGTTTATTTCTCCTGTAGTGGTTAGCACAATACAAATTAGTTAGTAGTACCCAACAGGGTCATCACCTGGCATGTCCGTACATGCGCTCACTAATCAATCCTCGCCACAACGAGATATCAGTATCACAGTCACTTACTCTCATGACTTATTCTTGCCTGCAGATTAGACATGACCAACTTATACATGCATGGCATGATGCAATAACCACATCCGCTTATATTACATGTTTGAGTGTCAACAAATACCTTAAAATAACCCATGCATGCATGAAGAACTATATGCAAATTTTATTTTAATTAACATAATCATGGTCAACTTATTCTCATAAGCAAACAACCAAACATTCATCATATCAAGTGTTCAAGATGCTTGCCTTGGGTTTGCAGGAAAGTTGGGTGCACTTCAGAATTTTTGAAAAAAATTCTTCCCACCATTTTCCTATTTTCAAAATAATGCAATTATAACATAATTTCAACACAATGCCAAAAGGTTGTTTGGGAAATTTTTAAATAAATTCTAAAATAAACTAAATGAAATTTTAAGAATACCAGAAGAAGAATCATGTATTTTGGGGTTGTGGTTTAAAAATCATGGCTAGTCAAAGTTAGGTGAACTTTATGTTTTTAAACAAAAACTTAAAAAGAAAAGGTATCAAGCAAAGATACGCTTTCCCAAAACAGAAAGCATACTATACGTAGTCCACTTCCACGCAAATAAAACGTACCAGTGGGGTTGCGCCACCACTGCAAAGGACTGGCTCATCGACAGGTGGGACGCGCCTGTTGGGTTTGTCTCCTTACCCCCGCACGCCTGAATGGCAGCAAAGAAGGGCTTCAGCGATGATTGTCGACGCTATTAGGCTCCATTCCCGGTGCTCGGCATACCGACATGCTCAGGAGGATGGACCACAACCGATGGAGGGGAGGGGATCGCCAAAGAGCTCGACGTTGAGCACAGGCTCGACCATGGTGGAGGGAGCTTCGGGGGAACAAGGGGCTTTCACCCATGATGGTCTTTGAGATAATCGATGATACAAATGTGATGGTAGTGGCTGGGGGAGTCTATTGATGAAGAAATTAGCGAGCGAGGGTCATTGGTTGCATGGGAATTGACGGGGTGGCGGTGGCGACAGTAGCTGCCGGAGTTGCGGAAGAGGGCACCCTGAGCTCCATTTTCACTACTGGAGGGGGATTTGGTTGATGGGAGCAAAGATGTTGTTGTGGGAGGCCCGAGTGGCCCTTTTATAGGCGTGTGACATCAGTTCATCACTTCCAGAGAATGGCCATGGCGGCGGAGGCCATTACTATGGTTGTTGAAGCCGATGGGATTGACGGTGGATGGTGGGGAATTGGTATGGACGGTGGCCATCCAAATTTACTCTCAGGGATGTGCTGGCTAGCTTGGTGGTTCTAGGTGGATCGGAGAGCGCCGATCACAACAGACTGGTGCTACGAGCATTGATGGCGGAGGAGGACATGTCGAGGTTGGTGTGGTCGGTGGAGTGGTCGGTGCGATTAGGAGAGGGCGATGATCGTCCAATTTACGCCACGGGGTGGTTGGTTCAGGAAGCTTGGGCAGCGGAGGCCACATGCAAGCTCAGTGGCGACCATTGATGGCGAGCCCTGGTCGGTAGCGAGGCCGGTGCTGTCGGTGGGGATCTCATGAGGACGATGGTCATCCACGGTAGTGTTTGGATGAGTTGGGTGGCCGTTGCGGGGCTAGGGATGCAGCAAGGGAGCCACGGCGGCTTGGGTGCCCCTAACTGCAATAACAACACTTTGCCCGCCCTCTGGGCATGCCCTCAACATCGTCGACCAAATGTCAAGGCCCTCTAGGTCGACCCAATGGAGCTGATTTTTGGTAGTTTGGTGCTAGTGGGTAATCCAGATATGGTGGACATAATGGTTTGGCCCTATGAGCAAGTGACCAATGTGGTCTAGAAAAAATCAAATTTTCTGTCATGTCCACAAGTTGTTCGATAGGATGCAAGAGCTATCTAGGAGACTCTTTTGGATGTGGCACTTGGTAGGATGATGCTTCATTAATTATGTTATAGTTAGCATGGTAGGGTTGGGTTGGCCAAATAGAAAAGTTGCTAGTGCATGTTTTAGAGGAATTCAAGTTTGGAGGGAGTATTTCATGAACTCAAGAGATGCCAATGGAGCCAATCATGTGGATTGTGGTTTTGGTGGGAAGGACTACAAGGTGTAAAAATTTCAGAAGTGTTTCAGCTAGGAACAATGGGGTTGTAGTTCAATGCTCAAACCGGACGAGAATTGGAAATTGGAGCTCTGCTCAAAATTTACAAATGACCATGGTTGGCTTTTGCATAAAAGTGATATACATGCATCCTATGACCCCTCATAATTTTTTTGAAATTTTAAAATAATTATTTGTGATATTTTTAGTGCAACACAAGCATTCGAGAGGTTGAAAATGCTATTAAAGAATTAGTTTGGGCAAGTTTTATTATAAAAATATTCCCTATTAAATTTTTAAAAGTTAAAAGAAATGGCTTAAACAAACCTTCAAAGTTGACAATATTTTCCAAAAATATCTATATGGAGGAAGGATTTTAGAAAATAGGAACCACAGAAGATTTTAAAATTAATAAATGAACTAATATAATTCAAAATTTTATTTTTAGCCAATTTTATTAATAAAATCTTGGTTAAAATTTTGGGATGTTACAAAATATGCCCCCCTTAAGAAAATCTCGTCCTCGAGATTCCTAAAGAACAAAAAGACTAACTGCAAACCACATCAAACAAACAATTCCTATGCGAAATGCACTCCTCATATACGTCCTAAAATACAACACAAAAGGTTACTCCATGCAACCAATTGCGAACATCGCAACAAACACGTTCGCGGCCTGTTATGGCATGAAGGCGAAATCTATGGGGATTTGTGGAAATGTCCTTGGTTCTAGGGAACATGGTGTGACTCCTCGTTGATTGCGTTGATTTCTCTCCAAGATTAAAGGATGATGTAGTATAGCCATGTCAAGTATTTCCCTCAGTTTTGAAACCAAGGTATCAATCGAGTAGGAAGATCCACAAGACTATGTAAGCAACACCTGCACATAAATAGCAAATCCTCGCAACCCAATGCGTGGAAGGGTTCCAATCCCTCGTGGGTAAAGCAAGGAAAGATTGATAGATGCAATTAAGAGTGATATCAAATAAAACACAATAAGGTATTTTTGTTTTTTTGATGATATAGATATGAAAATAGAAGAGCAAATAAAATAGAAATGCAAATAGCGTAGTAAAGATTGGAAATAGATGATGTGAAGTAGATGGGGGCCGTAGGTTTCACTAGTGGCTTCTCTCGAGAAAATAGCAAATGGTGGGTAGACAAATTACTGTTGGGCAATTGATAGAAGAGAAAACAGTTGTGATTGTATTCCAGACTATGATCATGTATATAGCATCACGTCCAAGACAAGTAGACCGACTTCTGCCTACATCTACTTCTATTACTACACACATCGACTGCTATCCAGCATGCATCTAGTGTATTGAGTTCATGGAGAAATGGAGTAATGTCTTAGGAACAATGACATGATGTAGACAAGATATATTCATGTAAGAATAGACACCGCCGCTTTATCCTTGATAGCAACGATACATTCGTGTCTTGTCTCTTTTTGTCATTGAGAGTGAGCACCGTAAGATCGAACCCATCACAAAGCACCTTCTTCCCATTGCAAGATAAAAGATCAAGTTGGCCAGACAAAAACAGATCGAAGAAGAAATACGAAGCTATAATAATCAAGCATGAGTATGTTTTCATAGATCTAATCGTAAACTCACAATTCATCGGATCCCAACAAACACACCGCAAAAGAAAGAGTTACATCATATGGATCTCCAAGAGACCATTGTATTGAGAAACAAAAGGAGAGAGAAAGCCATCTAGCTAGTACCTACAACCCCGTAGGTCTAATATGAACTACTCACACATCATCGGAGGAGCACCAATGAGGATGATGAACCCCTCCGTGATCGTGTTCCTCTCTGGAACGGGCTCTAGATTGGATTTCATGGCTTCTGGAACTTGCGGCGGATGAAACGATTTTTCATCAACTTCTCTAGGGTTTTCTGAATATTGGGGTATTTATAGAGCTCACAGGCAGTGGAGGAGGCACGCGAGCACTCCACTAGACACCAGGCCGCACCCTGGTGTCTAGTGAGCTGTCTGGGCCTCGTCTGGTGATCCTCCTTGGCTCCCAAGTTTCCTTCTGGTCCAAAACAATCTTCGTAAAGTTTCGTGGCATTTGGACTTCATGTGATATTCATTTTCTATGAAGGAAAAAACATCAACTCGCACTAGGCACTATGTTAATAGGTTAGTCCCAAAAAATGATATAAAGTTGCTATAAAATGATCACAAAACATCCAAGAATGATAATATAACAACATGTAACAATCAAAAATTATAGATACGTTGGGGACGTATCATGGTGCGACACCGGTATGACGTGTCTATCGACTCCATCGTAGGGTTGCGCGAGTTAATGTCTGAGACGTCAATCTCCAAAAGACGAGTGGCATATTAGTGTGGTTATTGGTTGTGTGGTTTTGGTAGTTATGCCCAGAATTTACTTTGCGACCACACGTTGAGGAATATTATGCTAGCTCACGCATAGTACCCTTTAAAAAAATGGTACACAATTAATCCACAAACCCACTATGTCACATGACTACAATAGAAATATTGGATTACACGGTGACGAGGCACTAGGGGCTCGACGACTACTCTGGTGGACTCTCTCCACCTCCATTGGCATCTGGGCGAGCATGCTCAAGAGCCGTCAAAACTTTGTTGGGTGCTACAGCTTCAGGGCTTGCTAGGGTATGGAGCGGAGTTATAGGGTTGCAGTAGCAATGGAGCCTCGTGTGATGTGCCCTAGTCATAATCTCATTGCAGTAGGCCTACAAGTAGCGGTGGAGTTCCTCCGGGGAAAGGAAAGGGTTGCCCGGTTGGATATCTGGGGCAAACCTCGTGGTTTCAAATGGCCTACCGAACAACACTGTAGCGACCCGACTCAAGACGAGTCAAGCCTCTGTGTTCCTGTGCCATCCCTGGATCAGTATGCTGGCACACACAGTACATCAATGTATATATCAAAGTGCAATCACATGTAAATAGCGTAAAACTGATATATACCTTAATTATTTCAGCGGAAGCAGTCAAGGGAGTGGAGTCCCAATAAACACCAACGGCAAGTTGAGTGTAGACCGTAACCCTGAATCGTACTCTTACTCGTCGAAGAAAAATATCTGCAACATGAGACGTTGTAGCCATGTAGGTCAGCATATTGAATATGCCGGCAAGTCACATAAGAGAGGGGTGAAAAGTAATCATCTATACTATATGCATATATGGCAGGTGGGGCTATCAGTTTTTAGCGAAAAGCCAGTTTTCTCCTACAACAAGAGGGGCTAAAAGCAAAATGTTACTACATCGTTGGTTGTTAACGAGATGGTTCCGCCAACCAGATCTCGTACCCATGTTGTCGATAATACCCACATCAATATTATTATTTGTGTTGAGAATTTCAGATAACTTCAGTTCCTTTGGCTCAAGTTGTCCATGACCGTGGACACGGCTAATCGATTAGGTTTGAGTACTCTGCAGAGTTTTGCACACGTTCCCCACAAGATTTGATCGCCTCCGAGTATGTCCTCGCACTTCAGGGTGTTTGAAGACCGGATGATCAAAACATGGTCTTTCAACGGGTCCCTCTGAATTCCTGTCGGTGCCCATCCATTCCTACCGTTCTTCTACATCTGCTAGCACCGCCTGTCCAGAGTCGCCGGCTTGTCCAACCAAGCCAGAGCCCATAATGACTTGTGGCTGTGCAGGTAAGCCTTGGGTCTTGAAAATATCCGTCCGTCTCTTTGAGCCTGGGTGAAGCTTTCCGCAGGATGTCATGGCCGTCCCTAGCATCCCGGGCATCCACTGGGTTTTCCAGGGAGCCGTTCAACCGTCCTTCACCCAGAGTTGCATTGCGTCCGAGGTCTTGAAAATCTTGTCTTAACCGGTCTTGATTATTTAATCAACCTCGCATCACTCGTGTTATGCACTCAACCGAAATCCCGTCTACTCAAGCATAGCAATATGAACTTTGTCGTCCCAGGGCCAAGTATCGGGGTTGTTGTGTGCCTACCACATGCTACTACAATCTATACTAAAATTTCCAAGTACCTAAGCAGCATGCAATTGGGCATAGGATGGTAGAACTACAATGCATAAAACATAGGTGATAGTATGATTAAAGTGACTTGCCTGGTGATGTTGACGAAGAAGAATTTCTCGAGAAATAACTTGATAGACTACTCGTCACTCTCCGATGAAATCTATATAAAAACATATCATTCACATAAGCACTCATACTAGCAATCATTCTAGCAATCAAAACAAAAGAGAGAGCGAATAGGAATCCGAAGGAAACTTCAAATAAGACTAGGGAGTCTTCTACTACGTCAAACACTAAATAGTTTTTGTCTAACAGAAAATAATAACAAGGAACTAAGATATAAGTGTAACTAAGATAAACTAAATTATTTTTCACAAAACTACTTGAAAGGATTTCCAAACGGGATTTGAAACAATGCGGAAACCAATCGCAAGTTACTAAGGAACTAGAATTGATTTCATGATAACAAATAAAAATAAAATCAACACTTGTTGCAAAACTACTGTTAACTAACATAAAAAAAACAATAATCTTTCTGAAATAATAAATAAAATATTTAAAAACAAAAATAGGAAAGGAATTAGCCGAAATCCTAAAAGAGGTGAAACAGAAATTGTTTCACAAGAAACAGTGAGCTAAAATAATCAAACAAATCTGAAATTTTTACCACTGATAAATAAGATCACTAGTGATCAGTACCAAAAGGAATAAAATTAAAAGATATTTTTAAACTCCTGAAATAAGCAAAACAAGCTTTAAACTAAATCTGATCTAACTTATATTTGCAAATTTCAAACATAGACAAATTATATGTTTTTAAAAACTACAGGAAATGTGTGAGCTACTGGAAAAAGAATCACTATCATTGGACTTCGGGATCAAAAGTTATGGCCAAAACAAAACAGAAACTTTGCTGTTTTTGGAACTAAGCAGAAAAAAATAAAACAATTGCTACAGACTACGTGGCAGTCCCTGATTGGCTAAAAGGTGTTTGCTTCATAGACTAAACAGCGGATGGCCGCTAAATAAGAAAGATGCTTCGGTTCACTTAACTGATGGACCGGTTCTTTTTAGAAAACCGAAGAGGTAAGTACTTCCTAATCTACACCGTGGGATCTAGATCTAACGGTAATACAAAAAAAAACAAAACAAGTAAAAGAAAAAAAGGAAAGGAGGGAGGAGCCTTACCGTGGCTGGGAAGAGCTCCCTCGCTGGCAATGGTGGCCGATGGGGTGGGGGGGTCGCCGGCGAGGGGTGGGGTGGCAGGGGCGGTGGGGCTCCAGGGAGGGGAGGGAGGCGAGGTGGAGGGAGGGCTGCAGGGGGAGGGGCCGAAGGGTGAGAAGCTCCTCGCAATGGGGAGGAGTTCTGGCAAGGGGAGGGGGGGCTGCAGGGAGGGCGAGGTGGAGGAGGTGCAGGGAGGTGGCGAAGGGTGCAACAAGGTGGGGTGGTGGAGGACTCGGCAGGGAGGGGTGGGGAGGTGCAGGGGCGATGGGAGAAGCTCCGGTGAGCTCACTGGTGACCGACTCCGGCGAGGGTGGCGCGCGAGCTAGAGGCGAGGAGGGGGGGGGTGGTTTCAACGGGAATGGAACGAGGAGTTCATGGGGGTTCTTATAGAGGCGACGGGAGGTGCTAGGAGGGAAAGGATTTCGCGAATCCCGGAGGTGGAGATCTCCCTCTCCATGGATGGAAGGTTTTCTGTGACGTGAGGGAGAGAGGAGGAAGAAGATGATCTCCTGTTGGGCTAGAATAGGAAAGTGCTTAATGGGCCAGCAGGTTTTTCCAAAATAAAGGGATTCCTTTCCTATCTTTAAAACTAGGAAACTAAAACGATAAAAAGGAAATCAAATCAATTCGAAATAAATAGTTTCTATATACTAAAATTATCAGAAAAATAAAATATAAATGATGGGCATTTTTCCACGGCAAAAATAAAAACTTCAGAAAAAAATATTTTCACAAATTTGCCTAAAAGATTTATTTTCTTTTGCAAATAATTTTCAAATGACCCTCTAAGTTTTAGGGTTCAAATAACTTTCAAAATGCCCGTGGGTTTGAGGGTCATGTTCCTCCTCTCTAGAATGTATTTCCCGGCATTTCTTGCACGAAGAAAACGAATGGAAATGCAAAAGAATTCAAATGCAAATATCTCCGTTCAAATTATTTATAGTTGAAGAAGTCATGTCATCTTCTCTCTTTGCTTTTAAAAGATTGAATTTGAATTCACCGGAGAAGGGGAAAGTCATTTTATTCCCTCTCATTCAAAAGTTTCGAAAAGTTTCAAATTTCACACAAGTTTCAATCACTCAGGCAAGCAACAAACAATCAATCTAATAATTATATTAACATTCCAAAATTTATAATTTTGGGATGTTACAAACTACCACACTAAAATGAATCTCGTCCTCGAGATTCGAAGAGGCTAGAAAGAAAGGTTAGGGTTTGGGGGTCTTCTAACAATTCCAATCTCCTGCAAAGTGGGATGCTACCACACTTAAAATGAGAGGTACTGTTCCCTTAAGATTTTAACAATCCTCTGGGGTTTTTGGCATCTGACTCCTCACAGTCTTCATATCTTCCGTTTTATTCATAACGTCTCCATCAAAAACGAGGGCTCTTCCGTGGATATAAGCTTCTTCCGTTACTGGGTCTTCTTAACTGACAGTCTCGTGATCAATTCTAACCTATCGATGATTCTCATGGTGGTCTACCATTTGTGGCTATCCTGCAGAGAGAGGGGTCTTGGTTTCATTCTCACCGTAAAATATCCTACGCGTGACAACAGATGCCATGTACTTGGGGCTTTCCTTGTACCATTCTAAGGCTTAAACAAAAGCTTCAAAGAACGTCGTCTCTCACTATGGGTAAGTCTCTCAGATTTACCATTCCGAATAGCAAGATAAATGATAAGAGTAAGTCGTCATGGTGATCAATCCATTCCGCACCCAAATCATTTCTCTGTATAAGGTTTAGCGAATCTCGCATTCTAACACTTGGGCATTCTCACAAGCGTTGCATAATTTCTCTTGTCCACGAACGAAGTTCGGATAATCCATTGGTTCTACAAGCTGAACGAAACATCTATCGTATCTTCACAACTCTCAAGTTTACGTATGCTCCTAAGAAAACGTTTGCTGATCCATCATAGCTTCTTCCATAAATCATATTCATTTAATAATCAATCCTTTATTACATCCTTGCTTTCTTCAAAATTCCAACTCAAAAGTAATTTATTACAAATGCTGCCATCCACATTGTTCGGTATGGTCAAGCATTTCTGCCAACTTTGTCTCTCTTGGAGGTACTTTAGTTCCACTCGAACTTTCCGAGGTGCTCCTTGAAATCATCCATCTTTTGCTTCATCATGGTGGTCATGAGCTTCATCTCCATCATCTCTGCACGTACCTCACTTAGGTAATCCTGGGTATGACGGAGTCTTGCTTCTAGTATTTCTCCGATCTGACGTATGGCTTCCATGGCAGCTTCACGAACAACATCAAAGAAGGTTCTCGTGGTACACGTGAAATGAAAAAGTATTGCCCCATAGTCTTTGGACAAACTCCTTTCACATGGTGGAGGTGTACTTCCACGTACCAAAGTTCCACTCCATTTTCCATGAATGGGTAGCCTTTGTAGACTGCATCTCCTTCAAGATGAAAGTGCTTCATCATGTCCTTCAGGATTTTCGGGTAATCATGCTCACTGGTCAGGGTCATGATCGTTTCTGGGCCCTTGAGGAATGACTCGTAGAGAGTTGTCATCTACAGGTGTCAGTAAATAGGTACTTAGAGGAATGTATATGTCGCCTTGGTAATCATGGTACATTCCTACTCAGTGGATCCTGTGGGTTTACCGATTACTACCACACTTAAATGAATTATACTCATGCCTGCATAGACCATATTTTCTCATATCCTCATAATGTTCGGAGATCTTTGCTCGTAGAGAAACAACGCATACAGTTTCAACATAGACAATCATGAGACAATAAATTCCATTTATTCATGATGTTATTACAATCTTAGGGACTTCTGTTACAAATTTTTTTTCACCCCATGATCTCATGCAAAACAAGAGTTCTTCAGATTACACTAATTGCCGCGGTCAAAACTTAACTACTCCTTTTTAGCTTTCTTCCTTTGTGGACAATCGCTAGCAAAATGTCCTGCTTCCTTGCAACGAAAGCAAACGAGTTCTGACAAGTCTCGAGGCGTCTTAGTGTTTGCTTTTGCTCCTTGGGTTTCCGGCTTCCTTCCTGAGCACATGTATTTGTGGTGGCCAAATTCCATACACTTGTAACATCTGACATGACTCAGGTCTATGTCTGCAAAGATTTGGCTCTTTCGAGGGTACTTTTTCTTCTTTCCGGACTCCTTCATTTTGGCCAGTTCTTCTATTTCAAGTGGATCAAACTCCACTTCTTCCGTCAGGAAGTTTCCCAGATACTCTTGGCTTCTCTTCGTGCAATCCTGTGAATAATGTCCTTCTTCTCCACATGAGTAGCATGCATTGGAGAAAAATCTGGTCAGACCTTGTCCATCAGGGTCTTCAATATTTTCGTTCATCACCGGTCCGTCTAGAATCTTCTTCTTGAGGGTTTCCGTCACTGCATCTTTCTGCTGCTTGACAACTTGTTGCACCTTGGGGTAAATGTGACACTGAGCTGGGTAGTTGGTGGTTCCTTCACAAAGGAAACAAGTCACCTGACTACTTGGGCACTCCTCACCTGGGTGATTTTCTTCACAATGAGTGCATCCATCCTTGTGTTCTTCCTGGGTGTGTCCTATTTCTCCACAGATCTTGCATGCACAATTCTTCTCCTTCGAATTATCATAGCACTTCTGAATAAGTCGAGATCTTAACAGAGTGTTCTTGAATTCGTCCCAAGTTTCTGCTCCACTAAATCCTTGTATGGCATGGTGCATTTTCCACCAGATTGCAGCACTTTGGGTAAAGTACTAAAGAGCGTGTTCCACTTCATACTTCCTTGAGATCAAGTTGCTCCCGAAGTGGTTCTCCATGTTCTGAATCCATATTTCAGCCTCCAGCTGGGTCATTGGTCCAGAGACTACAAGTCCAGCTTCATACTCCATCTGGTAGGGTTGAGGTTTTGGGGATGAGACGGGTAAGAGAGGGAGGGAGATACACACAATACAAACAATATTTTTGAGAATAGGTTTTAGTTGTGGCCGTCGGAAAACACACACCAACGATGGCTCACAAATCATCGTATCTAACGTGGGTACATAAAAGGGGTTTGGACTTCTAATGGTCATATAATTATTCGGACACTTCAAAGTCTTTGAGTTCTTCGGGTCTTGAGAGTCTACTATTGGTGTAGCTTCAATTCTTCATTTGCATGATGATATCCTCTTTACTTTGACGTGGGAGTCGGTTGATCCTTCATGTGGTCAAAAGGGAAAGGGCATTGTCTAACTATTTGAGGTGAGAGAGAACGTTTTATGAAATCAGAAAAGATGAGAAGTGAAAGGTGTTCTCGAAAATAAGATTTTTTTGAGAGATCCTATCCTAAGAAATTTCCAGTTTCTAGGGTCACGTCCTACAGCCAACATGTGCTCTGAATACCATTTCTGTAGCGACCCGACTCAAGACGAGTCAAGCCTCTGTGTACCTGTGCCATCCCTGGATCAGTATGGTGGCACACACAGTACATCAATGTATATATCAAAGTGCAATCACATGTAAATAGCGTAAAACTGATATATACCTTAATTATTTCAGCGGAAGCAGTCAAGGGAGTGGAGTCCCAATAAACACCAACGACAAGTTGAGTGTAGACCGTAACCCTGAATCGTACTCTTACTCGTCGAAGAAAAATATCTGCAACATGAGACGTTGCAGCCGTGTAGGTCAGCATATTGAATATGCCGGCAAGTCACATAAGAGAGGGGTGAAAAGTGATCATCTATACTATATGCATATATGGCAGGTGGGGCTATCAGTTTTTAGCGAAAAGCCAGTTTTCTCCTACAACAAGAGGGGCTAAAAGCAAAATGTTACTACATCGTTGGTTGTTAACGAGATGTTCCGCCAACCAGATCTCGTACCCATGTTGTCGATAATACCCACATCAGTATTATTATTTGTGTTGAGAATTTCAGATAACTTCAGTTCCTTTGGCTCAAGTTGTCCATGACCGTGGACACGGCTAATCGATTAGGTTTGAGTACTCTGCAGAGTTTTGCACACGTTCCCCACAAGATTTGATCGCCTCCGAGTATGTCCTCGCACTTCAGGGTGTTTGAAGACCGGATGATCAAAACATGGTCTTTCAACGGGTCCCTCTGAATCCCTGTCGGTGCCCATCCATTCCTACCGTTCTTCTACATCTGCTAGCACCACCTGTCCAGAGTCGCCGCGTTGTCCAACCAAGCCAGAGCCCATAATGACTTGTGGCTGTGCAGGTAAGCCTTGGGTCTTGAAAATATCTGTCCGTCTCTTTGAGCCTAGGTGAAGCTTTCCGCAGGATGTCATGGCCGTCCCCAGCATCCCGGGCATCCACTGGGTTCTCCAGGGAGCCGATCAACCGTCCTTCCCCCAGAGTTGGATTGCGTCCGAGGTCTTGAAAATCTTGTCTTAACCGGTCTTGATTATTTAATCAACCTCGCATCACTCGTGTTATGCACTCAACCGAAATCCCGTCTACTCAAGCATAGCAATATGAACTTTGTCGTCCCGGGGCCAAGTATCGGGGTTGTTGTGTGCCTACCACATGATACTACAATCTATACTAAAATTTCCAAGTACCTAAGCAGCATGCAATTGGGCATAGGATGGTAGAACTATTATGCATAAAACATAGGTGACAGTATGATCAAAGTGACTTGCCTGGTGATGTTGACGAAGAAGAATTTCTCGAGAAATAACTTGATAGACTACTCGTCACTCTCCGATGAAATGTACATAACAAACATATCATTCACATAAGCACTCATACTAGCAATCATTCTAGCAATCAAAACAAAAGAGAGAGCGAATAGGAATCCGAAGGAAACTTCAAATAAGACTAGGGAGTCTTGTACTACGTCAAACACTAAATAGTTTTTGTCTAACAGAAAATAATAACAAGGAACTAAGATATAAGTTTAACTAAGATAAAATAAAGTATTTTTCACAAAACTACTTGAAAGGATTTCCAAACGGGATTTGAAACAATGCGGAAACCAATTGCAAGTTACTAAGGAACTATAATTGATTTCATGATAAAAAATAAAAATAAAATCAACACTTGTTGCAAAACTACTGTTAACTAACATAAACAAAACAATAATCTTTCTGAAATAATAAAGAAAATATTTTAAAACAAAAATAGAAAAGGAATTAGCCGAAATCCTAAAAGAGGTGAAACAGAAATTGTTTCACACGAAACAGTGAGCTAAAATACTCAAACAAATCTGAAATTTTTCCACTGGTAAATAAGATCACTAGTGATGAGTACCAAAAGGAAGCAAATTAAAAGCTATTTTTAAACTCCTGGAATAAGAAAAACAAAGTTTATGCTAAATCTGATCTAACTTATATTTGAAAATTTCAAACATAGACAAATTATATGTTTTTAAAATCTACAGGAAATTTGTGAGCTACTGGAAAAAGAATAACTATCATTGGACTTCGGGATAAAAAGTTATGGCCAAAACAAAACAGAAACTTTGCTGTTTTTGGAACTAAACAGAAAAAAATAAAACTATTGCTACAGACTACGTGGCAGTCCCTGATTGGCTAAGGGGTGTTTGCTGCATAGACTAAACAGCGGATGGCCGCTAAATAAGAAAGATGCTTCGGTTCACTTAACTGATGGACCGGTTCTTTTTAGAAAACCGAAGAGGTAAGTACTTCCTAATCTACACTGTGGGATCTAGATCTAACGGTAATACAAAAAAAAACAAAACAAGTAAAAGAAAAAAAGGAAAGGAGGGAGGAGCCTTACCTTGGCTGGGAAGAGCTCCCTCGCTGGCAATGGTGGCCGATGGGGTGGGGCTTCGGTGGGGGGGGGGGTCGCCGGCGAGGGGTGGGGTGGCAGGGGGGCGGTGGGGCTCCATGGAGGGGAGGGAGGCGAGGTGGAGGGAGGGCTGCAGGGGGAGGGGCCGAAGGGTGAGAAGCTCATGGCGATGGGGAGGAGTTCTCGCAAGGGGAGGGGGGCTGCAGGGAGGGCGAGGTGGAGGAGGTGCAGGGAGGTGGCGAAGGGTGCAACAAGGTGGGGTGGTGGAGGACTCGGCAGGGAGGGGTGGGGAGGTGCAGGGGCGATGGGAGAAGCTCCGGTGAGCTCACTGGTGACCGACTCCGGTGAGTGTGGCGCGCGATCTAGAGGCGAGGAGGGGGGGTGGTTTCAACGGGAATGGAACGAGGAGTTCATGGGGGTTCTTATAGAGGCGACGGGAGGTGCTAGGAGGGAAAGGATTTCGCGAATCCCGGAGGTGGAGATCTCCCTCTCCATGGATGGAAGGTTTTCTGTGACGTGAGGGAGAGAGGAGGAAGAAGATGATCTCCTGTTGGGCTAGAATAGGAAAGTGCTTAATGGGCCAGCAGGTTTTTCCAAAATAAAGGGATTCCTTTCCTATCTTTAAAACTAGGAAACTAAAACGATAAAAAGGAAAACCAAATCAATTCGAAATAAAGAGTTTCTATATACTAAAATTATCAGAAAAATAAAATATAAATGATGGGCATTTTTTCCACGGCAAAAATAAAAACTTCAGAAAAAATATTTTCACAAATTTGCCTAAAAGATTTATTTTCTTTTGCAAATAATTTTCAAATGACCCTCTAAGTTTTAGGGTTCAAATAACTTTCAAAATGCCCGTGGGTTCGAGCGTCATGTTCCTCCTCTCTAGAATGTATTTCCCGGCATTTCTTGCATGAAGAAAACGAACGGAAATGCAAAAGAATTCAAATGCAAATATGTCCGTTCAAATTATTTATAGTTGAAGAAGTCATATCATCTTCTGTCTTTGCTTTTAAAAGATTGAATTTGAATTCATCGGAGAAGGGGAAAGTCATTTTATTCCCTCTCATTCAAAAGTTTCGAAAAGTTTCAAATTTCACACAAGTTTCAATCACTCAGGCAACCAACAAACAATCAATCTAATAATTATATTAACATTCCAAAATTTATAATTTTGGGATGTTACAAACACTATCAAGGCGTTGGTGGTGGGTGCAACTTCACTTCTCATGGGGGTCAAGGGAGCAAGCGTCCTGCATGGCGCAACCAGATCATTGGCAATCTAATCGAAGAGTGCTTCTTGCACTCTCAGGTAACGAACCAGATGCACCGGAGCGGGATTTGACTCATGGTCTCCGTTGGCGACTTGGATTGGGATACCATAGTCATAATGACTAGGGTAGTAAAGGAAAGGGCGGCTGTTAACCCTCGGCGGCCGATGCTGGAGTTGAACTGTAGCCCCTGACGCTACAAGTTGGATGGCTTGGGGCTCATTGGAGGTCATCCCTCACATGAACTGGTAGGGGCATTCTGATTGATGCTCTATTTGTAGATGTGCACCGTGGCCCAGAAGTGATGGATGACATCACTCGTGTGCTCGCGGTACACAACATATTCCCGGGCTCTTCCATGCCAAATGCACGACGAGTGAGATTAGCGAGGTGGTTACAAAGTCCTCAAGCTCGATGGCGGTGGCCTTACTGTGAACGACTAGCACATGCATCTTGGTGGTTTGGATATCAAGGTGAGAATGAGGGATGTCGTGTGCTGGGATGAGGCAAGGCTTTCCTTTATAGGCTAGTGGAGTCTTCCATCACACGCTTGTGGATGGGAAAACTTAGTTGTCTGCCATGGGCATACGACCTATGGGTTGGGTTGATCAGTTGGGCATCGAGTGCCAAAAGATGTCGGCTGACAACTAGGTGGGCTATCCGGTTGAATGGGCTTGAGTGTGGACAGAAAATGATTTGGATGGTGTGGAATTATAAAGATAGCGACCATGCTAACATGCGATTAGACAATGGTCATTCTGGATCTGATACCAAGCTTGTCAGGGTCGGTTTTCCGAAACATAAAATCCCAGCAAATGAATCTCGTGTCGTTGGCAACCCCAGGATTAGTGTTACTGATGGACACTTTCTTGATGCAAAATTTCCATGTAGGTACAAGAATTTGAGTACAAGACCATAAAGGTTGATTGAATACAACAATGTTTTTTATGTGGTGGATGACGGAAGCGACACTTGGATCTCCAATGTCTATGGGACTCCATTCACACATGAACAACTGACCTGGATAACTCCTACCTTGCGTGACTGCTATCTCCAACTCCTAGGCTGCGGGAACTTCTTCATAGCGCTCTTCTCCAAATTTGTGATCTGGCCAAGAAAATAGCTAGGGACAAGCCACTGAGTACTTTTGAGTGTACTTGCAAACATCATGAATAAGGATATAATAAATTAGGTGAATGCTTGCTGTAAACTTTTAAATGTATCCAACATTATCATTACCCAAAGTAAATTAAAGAAAGAACTTATGCAAGTTCTTTATTAGTATGGAAAACAAAGGTTAGATAAGTATTCAGCTTAGGTGCATTCATGACTCCGTGCATTATTTAGTGATAATACATTCATGCATCATTTAGTGATAATACATTCAGCTTAGGAGCTATCGTTGCACGCCGTGTGCATGGTAATCAAACCAAGGGAAAGATCCACGATGGTATTTATGCTACTCGTTTAGCAAAAAGATTGACATCAATATAAGTCCCACTCTCTTACCTAAAGTTTATCTACAACACCAATCCATGTTAGAACATCAATTTATTGCCAAAACCATAGTCTTCGCAGCACATTCATTACAACATAGTATATATTGAAAGTGTGTTATGTCGACTAAAGGGGGGTGAATAGGAAGTTTTTACAAATTCATCACTCAGGAAATTCCTAGTGAGGAAAGTCCTCAGTCATGAACTGAGTGCAACAGAATAAGTACTCAAACAGATAAGCAAAAGCGACTATAGCTTAGTTCTCACAGAGAGGTGAAGTGTTCGCTTTGCACAGGTCGCGTGAACAAGATAGGCAGGTGATGAATAACTTAAGTGAAGAATTTGAGGTGAGGAATTCAGAGAAAGTCTACAGTCAAATTCTTCAAACAGTACAGATCAAAGTCATCAACATGCAATTCAAGAAACGAAAGAGTTGAAGAAATAGAACCCATAGATCACTGAGGACAATGGTTTGATGACCCAGTTCCAACTAGTGTGATAGTCGTACGTCTGGTTTGGAGCAGCTAAGTATTCAAACCAAAAAACAGACAGTCACGGGACACAGTCCCTACCATAGTCACCTTAAGCTAAGGACACAGAGTCCTCGCCCAACACTCGTGGTAAGTCTTCAGGGCAGACTTCCGAGCCCTCACAAACTCGGTCACACGGTGATCCACAATTGACTTCTCGATGCTCTAGACCATGATGCCCAACCGTGTGGAGGATGCATAGTCCTCAAAGGTAACAAGCGTCGGTTCCACATAGGAACAATCTCTTCAGTGATGCTCAATCACTTTGGGTTTGGGGTTTTGGTTTGTGTCGTGGGAATAAGCCTGTAAAGCCCCGGACACACCCGCCGGCGGTCGTTACTCCTGGCGGGATCTAGACTGGCCCCACATATCAATACTAGTCTTTTCTGCGCACTTTGTCCTCACTCGTGCGCACCCGGGATCAACTTCCCGGTCGGTCACCCATCCTAGAACTACTCCAAGCTGAGCACGCTTAACCTAAGAGTTCTGTTCGAATGGGCTCCGAGAAAAGAAGGAATTTCTTATTGATATGAGTAGTCTATCATATCCCTAATAAGCCAGGCTATCACATACACCACCACTCAGAGGAACCGACGTCCTCGTCGGGCCACAGGAGAGTTCCCTCTTGGCACAAACGTCTGTGCATCGAGTCCAGCACATGTGCCATGCCGTGTGCCACGACGGGTCACAAACGTCATGAACAACATGACTGCGCACCTGTCCGCAAACATCCGTGTAACCGCGAGGGTCAGCTCTGATGCCAAACTTGTAACGCCCTGGACACACCCGCCGGCGGTCGTTACTCCTGGCGGGATCTAGACTGGCCCCACATATCAATACTAGTCTTTTCTGCGCACTTTGTCCTCACTCGTGCGCACCCGGGATCAACTTCCCGGTCGGTCACCCATCCTAGAACTACTCCAAGATGAGCATGCTTAACCTGAGAGTTCTGTTCGAATGGGCTCCTGGAAAAGAAGGAATTCCTTATTAATATGAGTAGTCTATCATCCCTAATAAGCCAGGCTATCACAAAGCCTGACAGTAGATGAGTAGGGTACAAAAGTAGAGGGCAGAGTCCTAGCTATGGCAAGGTTGTATGAGTTCAGGCCCCTTTGCGGTGGAGGTAATAGCCCTACATCTCAGTGCTCTAGAGCTTAGTGTCGAGTGGGATATAGGTGCTACAGAATGCGAAGCCTTGTGCCACAGGGGAGGGGTGGCTTATATAGAGTGCGCTGCCCCTCATAAGTGTCCAGCATACAAGGGTGAAATAAGTGAGAATAAATTTATACGTTACAGGTAACGTATGCTATTAATGACAATAACTACAGTAGTCTAACGTATGCCCGTTGGCCTCCCTGGGGTGACTTCTGGCCTTCGATGTCGACTGGCTTCTGGTCTTCACCGAGTGGAATCCAGTCGTCGAGTGTATGATGGTCCTCCGAGTGGTTTCCTACCGAGTGGATAAGAGGTTATCTTCATCCAGTCGGTAGGTCTCTTGTGGTCTTCAAGCTAATAATGAGGTGCCCTTGGGTAGGACTTATAGGTCAGGCCTATGACCCTACCATAGGGCTATAACCCCGTCAATTTGGGTGTTTGGGTTTTTTTCCTCACTTGATGATTTTCGCTCAAAGTCCTCGAGGATTGGGTTGCTCTAAATGACAAGTATCAGTTTCTCTCCGAGCAACCAACCAAGTAGTGGTTGGGGGGGGCTATTTATAGCCTCGGAGCATCCCGAAATGATATGACATTAATTCCCCCAATGATATGACCGTTGTGTGGATAAGATTGGGGGCAGGTGGCAGGTGGCACTGTGTAAGTCCTCATGTCTCTCATGTTCCTCACTGATAGGCAGTTCGCACTGGCAAAATCCTAACTCCTTAGTTAGTGCAATTTCTTCAATAACCAGAAGAACTTCGTATCTATCAGTGAATACATTGACTTAGCTGTGAGAGATTTTCAAAGGCTTCACTCGAAGGATTTGGTATGTGTAGGTTTTGAGTTGAGCATGATGAGGAAATCTTTCCTTAGTATTACCTCGACCCCTTTAATAGTATGGTGTTCCTATGACTCAAGAAAGAAGAAAATGAAACAGAAAGAGTAAATCTTCAAGCTTCAAAGTCTTTAGAGCATTTTCTTCGGGATACACCAATTCCTCATTTTCAATGTCTTCATGAGGAATAGCTATTTCTTCGCTATCAAAGTCTTCTAGGAATGACCAAAGTTTTCACTCGAAGACATACATTTATTTTTAGGGGTCGATATTCTTCGAATAACTCAAACTCCTCAGCGACTTATAGAGCCTGTGTACACTCACAAACATATCAATCTCTTAACCGATAAGTCTTCAATCCACCAAAATCACTAAGGGGCACTAGATGCACTCACAATCTCCCCCTTTTTGGTGGTTGATGAAAAATAGGTTAAGTTTTCAACGGGAATAAAAATATGAAGTGTACGTACAGATTTTGAGGAATTTGATTGCAAGGTATAGAGAAACTCCCCCTGAAGATGTGCATATTTGAGGAATTTGCTTTGCACTGCAAATGCACATTCATGATTTATACCATGGAGATCTCCTCCTATATCTTGTAATTCATACATGCATTTATCATATAGTATGAGGAATTTGAAATGCATGATAAAAAATGGTGTTTGACGAATTTCAGCATGCATGCATTTAATCAACTTGAGGAATAAGCATGCGAGGAAAAACGTTCAAAAGTGTCAGACCACCACCGGGCTTAATGTTGGAATTATGCCCTAGAGGCAATAATAAATATAGTTATTATTATAATTCCTGTATCAAGATAATAGTTTATTATCCATGCTATAATTGTATTGAATGAAGACTCATTTACATGTGTGGATACATAGACAAAACACCGTCCCTAGCATGCCTCTAGTTGGCTAGCCAGTTGATCAATGATAGTCAGTGTCCTCTAATTATGAACAAGGTGTTGTTGCTTGATAACTGGATCACGTCATTGGGAGAATCACGTGATGGACTAGACCCAAACTAATAGACGTAGCATGTTGATCGTGTCATTTTGTTGCTACTGTTTTCTGCGTGTCAAGTATTTATTCCTATGACCATGAGACCATATAACTCACTGACACCGGAGGAATGCTTTGTGTGTATCAAACGTCGCAACGTAACTGGGTGACTATAAAGATGCTCTACAGGTATCTCCGAAGGTGTTAGTTGAGTTAGTATGGATCAAGACTGGGATTTGTCACTCTGTGTGACAGAGAGGTATCTCGGGGCCCACTTGGTAATACAACATCACACACAAGCCTTGCAAGCAATGTAACTTAGTGTAAGTTGCGGGATCTTGTATTACGGAACGAGTAAAGAGACTTGCCGGTTGCTTGAAATAGGTATGCGGATACTGACGATCAAATCTCGGGCAAGTAACATACCGAAGGACAAAGGGAATGACATACGGGATTATACGAATCCTTGGCACTGAGGTTCAAACGATAAGATCTTCGTAGAATATGTAGGATCCAATATGGGCATCCAGGTCCCGCTATTGGATATTGACCGAGGAGTCTCTCGGGTCATGTCTACATAGTTCTCGAACCCGCAGGGTCTGCACGCTTAAGGTTCGACGTTGTTTTATGCGTATTTGAGTTATATGGTTGGTTACCGAATGTTGTTCGGAGTCCCGGATGAGATCACGGACGTCACGAGGGTTTCCAGAATGGTTCGGAAACGAAGATTGATATATAGGATGACCTCATTTGATTACCGGAAGGTTTTCGGAGTTACCGGGAATGTACCGGGAATGACGAATGGGTTCTGGGAGTTCACCGGGGGGGGGGGGGGCAACCCACCCCGGAGAAGCCCATAGGCCTTGGGGGAGACACACCAGACCTTAGTGGGCTGTTGGGACAGCCCACAAGTGCTCTATGCGCCAAGAGAAGAAAAATCAAGAGGAAAAGAAAAAAAAAGGAGGAGGTGGGAAGGGAGGAGGACTCCCTCCCACCAAACCTAGTCCAACTCAGTTTGGGGGGGGGGGAGAGTCCTCCCCCTTGGCTCGGCCGACCCCCTTGAGGGTCCTTGGACCCCAAGGCAAGGCCCCCTCCCTCCCACCTATATATACGGAGGTTTTAGGGCTGATTTGAGACGACTTTTCCACGGCAGCCCGACCACATACCTCCACGGTTTTTCCTCTAGATCGCGTTTCTGCGGAGCTCGGGCGGAGCCCTGCTGAGACAAGGTCATCACCAACCTCCGGAGCGCCGTCACGCTGCCGGAGAACTCTTCTACCTCTCCGTCTCTCTTGCTGGATCAAGAAGGCCGAGATTATCGTCGAGCTGTACGTGTGCTGAACGCGGAGGTGCCGTCCGTTCGGTACTAGATCGTGGGACTGATCGCGGGATTGTTCGCGGGGATAGAGGGACGTGAGGACGTTCCACTACATCAACCGCGTTCTCTAACGCTTCTGCTGTACGGTCTACGAGGGTACGTAGATCACTCATCCCCTCTCGTAGATGGACATCACCATGATAGGTCTTCGTGCACGTAGGAAATTTTTTGTTTCCCATGCGACGTTCACCAACAGTGGCATCATGAGCTAGGTTCATGCGTAGATGTCTTCTCGAGTAGAACACAAAAGTTTTTGTGGGCGGTGATGTGCGTTTTTCTGCCCTCCTTAGTCTTTTCTTGATTCCGCGGTATTGTTGGATTGAAGCGGCTTGGACCGACATTACTCGTACGCTTACGAGAGACTGGTTTCATCGTTACGAGTAACCCCCTTTGCTCAAAGATGACTGGCAAGTGTCGGTTTCTCCAACTTTAGTCGAATCGGATTTGACCGAGGAGGTCCTTGGATGAGGTTAAATAGCAACTCATATATCTCCGTTGTGGTGTTTGCGTAAGTAAGATGCGATCCTACTAGATACCCAAGGTCACCACGTAAAACATGCAACAAAAAAATTAGAGGACGTCTAACTTGTTTTTGCAGGGTATGATTGTGATGTGATATGGCCAACGATGTGATGTGATATATTGGATGTATGAGATGATCATGTTGTAATAGAAATATCGACTTGCACGTCGATGGTACGGCAACCGGCAGGAGCCATAGGGTTGTCTTTATACTAACGTTTGTGCTTGCAGATGCGTTCACTATTTTGCTAGGATGTAGCTTTAGTAGTAATAGCATAAGTAGCACGACAACCCCGATGGCAACACGTTGATGGATGATCATGGTGTGGCGCCGGTGACAAGAAGATCGTGCCGGTGCTTTGGTGATGGAGATCAAGAAGCACGTGATGATGGCCATATCATGTCACTTATGAATTGCATGTGATGTTAATCCTTTTATGCACCTTATTTTGCTTAGAACGACGGTAGCATTATGAGGTGATCTCTCACTAAAATTTCAAGACGAAATTGTGTTCTCCCCGACTGTGCACCGTTGCTACAGTTCGTCGTTTCGAGACACCACGTGATGATCGGGTGTGATAGACTCAACGTTCACATACAACGGGTGCAAAACAGTAGCGCACGCGGAACACTCGGGTTAAGCTTGACGAGCCTAGCATGTGCAGACATGGCCTCGGAACACATGAGACCGAAAGGTCGATCATGAATCATATAGTTGATATGATTAGCATAGGGATGCTTACCACTGAAACTATACTCAACTCACGTGATGATCGGACTTGGGATAGTGTAAGTGGATCATGAACCACTCAAATGACTAGAGAGATGTACTTTTTGAGTGGGAGTTTAGCATATAATTTGATTAAGTTGAACTCTAATTATCTTGAACATAGTCTAAGTCCACTTTGAATATATTTGTGTTGTAGATCATGGCTCACGCGACAGTCATCCTGAATTTTAATACGTTCCTAGAGAAAGCTAAGTTGAAAGATGATGGAAGCAACTTTGTAGACTGGGCTCGTAATCTTAAGCTAATCTTACAAGCTGGGAAGAAGGATTATGTCCTTAATGCTGCGCTAGGAGATGAACCACCCGCTACGGCTGATCAGGATGTTAAGAACGCTTGGTTAGCACGTAAGGAGGACTACTCAATAGTTCAATGTGCAGTCTTGTATGGCTTAGAACCGGGACTTCAACGTCGCTTTGAGCGTCATGGAGCATTTGAGATGTTCCAGGAGTTGGAGTTTATCTTTCAGAAGAACGCCCGGATCGAGAGGTATGAGACCTCCGATAAATTCTATGCTTGCAAGATGGAGGAAAACTCGTCTGTCAGTGAACATGTGCTCAAAATGTCTGGGTACTCAAACCGTCTAGCTGAGCTGGGGATTGAACTCCCGCAAGAAGCTATCACTGACAGAATCCTTCAATCACTGCCACCAAGCTATAAAGGCTTTGTGTTGAACTACAACATGCAAGGGATGAACAAGTCTCTCGGCGAGTTGTTTGCGATGCTGAAAGTCGCAGAGTCTGAACTCCGTAAAGAGCATCAAGTGTTGATGGTGAGCAAGACCACTAGTTTCAAGAGAAACGACAAAGGCAAGAAGGGCAATTCGAAGAAGAGTGGCAAGCCTGTTGCCAATCCGCCGAAGAAACCCAAGGCTGGACCTAATCCTGAAACAGAGTGCTTCTATTGCAAGGGTATGGGTCACTGGAAGCGCAATTGCCCCAAGTATCTGGCAGATAAGAAGGCGGGCAAAGAAAAATCAGGTATATTTGATATACATGTTATTGACGTGTACTTAACCGGCTCTCGTAGTAGTGCCTGGGTATTCGATACCGGTTCTGTTGCTCACATTTGCAACTCGAAGCAGGAACTGCGGAATAGACGAAGGCTGGCGAAAGACGAAGTGACGATGCGCGTAGGAAATGGTTCCAAGGTTGATGCAATCGCCGTCGGCACAGTGTCACTTCAACTACCATCGGGATTAGTGATGAACTTAAATCGTTGTTATTTAGTGCCTGCGTTGAGCATGAACATTATCTCTGGATCTTGTTTATTGCGAGACGGTTACTCTTTTAAGTCTGAGAATAATGGTTGTTCTATTTCTATGAGTAATATCTTTTATGGTCATGCACCGAATGTGAGAGGATTGTTCATATTGAATCTCGATAGCGATACGCATATACATAACATTGAGACCAAAAGAGTTAGAGTAAACAATGATAGCGCCATATTTTTGTGGCACTGCCGCTTGGGTCATATTGGTGTAAAGCGCATGAAGACACTCCATGCTGATGAACTTTTGGTGTAACTTGACTTTGATTCACTTGACACGTGCGAACCATGCCTCATGGGCAAGATGACTAAGACTCCGTTCTCCGGAACAATGGAGCGTGCAAGTGACTTGTTGGAAATCATACATACCGATGTGTGTGGTCCAATGAGCGTAGAGGCACGCGGCGGATATCGTTATTTTCTCACCTTCACTGACGATTTAAGTAGATATGGTTATGTCTACTTGATGAAGCACAAGTCTGAAACATTTGAAAAGTTCAAGCAATTTCAGAGTGAAGTGGAAAATCATCGTAACAAGAAGATCAAGTTCCTACGGTCTGATCGTGGGGGTGAATATCTGAGTTTCGAGTTTGGTGCTCACTTAAGACAATGTGGAATTGTTTCGCAGTTAACACCGCCTGGAACACCACAGCGTAATGGTGTGTCCGAACGTCGTAATCGTACTTTGTTAGAGATGGTGCGATCTATGATGTCTCTTACTTATTTGCCGTTATCATTTTGGGGTTATGCATTAGAAACAGCTGCATTCACTTTAAATAGGGCACCATCAAAATCCGTTGAGACGACACCATACGAACTGTGGTATGGCAAAAGGCCAAAGTTGTCGTTTCTTAAAGTTTGGGGATGTGATGCTTATGTCAAAAAGCTTCAGCCTGAAAAGCTGGAACCCAAAGCGGAAAAGTGCGTCTTCATAGGTTACCCAAAAGAGACAGTTGGGTACACCTTCTATCTCAAATCCGAGGGCAAAGTGTTTGTTGCTAAAAACGGAGCTTTTCTCGAGAAGGAGTTTCTCTCGAGAGAATTGAGTGGGAGGAAGATAGAACTTGACGAGGTTGTCGAACCTCTCATCCCTCTGGATGGTGGCGCAGGGCAAGGGGAAACCTCTGTCGTTGCGACGCCGGTTGAGGAGGAAGTTAATGATGATGATCATGAAACTCCAGTTCAAGTTTCTGTTGAACCACGCAGGTCAACGAGATCACGCGCTGCTCCAGAGTGGTACGGTAATCCCGTCTTATCAATCATGTTGTTAGACAACAATGAACCTGCAAATTATGAAGAAGCAATGGTGGGCCCAGATTCCAACAAATGGCTAGAAGCCATGAAATCCGAGATAGGATCCATGTATGAGAACAAAGTGTGGACTTTGGAGATACTACCTGAGGGCCGCAAGGCTATTCAGAACAAATGGATCTTTAAGAAGAAGACGGACGCCGACGGTAATGTGACCGTTTATAAAGCTCGACTTGTGGCAAAGGGTTTTTCACAAGTTCCAGGAGTTGACTACGATGAGACTTTCTCACCCGTAGCGATGCTTAAGTCCGTCAGAATCATGTTAGCAATAGCTGCATTTTTTGATTATGAAATCTGGCAGATGGATGTCAAAACGGCGTTCCTTAACGGTTTCCTTAAGGAAGAATTGTATATGATGCAACCCGAAGGTTTTGTCGATCCTAGAAATGCTGACAAGGTGTGCAAGCTCTAGCGATCCATTTATGGACTGGTGCAAGCATCTCGGAGTTGGAACAAACGCTTTGATGAGGTGATCAAAGCATTTGGGTTTATACAAGTGGTTGGAGAATCCTGTATTTACAAGAAAGTGAGTGGGAGCTCTGTGGCATTTCTAATATTATATGTGGATGACATATTACTGATTGGAAACAACGTAGAGCTTTTGGAGAGCATAAAAGGTTACTTGAATAAAAGTTTCTCTATGAAGGACCTAGGAGAAGCTGCTTACATTCTAGGCATTAAGATCTATAGGGATAGATCAAAACGCGTGATAGGACTTTCACAAAGCACATACCTTGATAAAGTTTTGAAGATGTTCAAAATGGAACAGTCCAAGAAAGCGTTCTTGCCAGTTTTACAAGGTACGAGATTGAGTAAGACTCAGTGCCCAGCAACTGATGAAGATAGAGAGCATATGCGCTCCGTCCCCTATGCTTCAGCCATAGGTTCTATCATGTATGCGATGCTGTGCACTAGACCGGATGTTAGCCTGGCCATAAGTATGGCAGGTAGGTTCCAGAGTAATCCAGGAGTGGATCACTGGACAGCGGTCAAGAATATCCTGAAGTACCTGAAAAGGACTAAGGAGATGTTTCTCGTGTATGGAGGTGACGAAGAGCTCGCCGTAAAAGGTTACGTCGATGCAAGCTTTGACACAGATCCGGACGACTCTAAGTCGCAAACCGGATACGTATTTATTCTTAATGGGGGTGCAGTAAGCTGGTGCAGTTCCAAGCAAAGCATCGTAGCAGATTCTACATGTGAAGCGGAGTACATGGCTGCCTCGGAGGCGGCTAAGGAGGGTGTCTGGATGAAGCAGTTCATGACGGATCTTGGAGTGGTGCCAAGTGCACTGGATCCAATAACCTTGTTCTGTGACAACACGGGTGCCATTGCCTTAGCAAAGGAACCATGTTTTCACAAGAAGACCAGACACATCAAACGACGCTTCAACCTCATCCGCGACTACGTCGAGGAAGAGGACGTAAATATATGCAAAGTGCACACGGATCTGAATATAGCAGACCCGCTGACTAAACCTCTTCCACGGCCAAAACATGATCGACACCAGAACTGTATGGGTGTTAGATTTATTACAATGTAATTCACATGGTGATGTGAGGGCTAGAGTATTGACTCTAGTGCAAGTGGGAGACTGTTGGAATTATGCCCTAGAGGCAATAATAAATATAGTTATTATTATAATTCCTGTATCAAGATAATAGTTTATTATCCATGCTATAATTGTATTGAATGAAGACTCATTTACATGTGTGGATACATAGACAAAACACCGTCCCTAGCATGCCTCTAGTTGGCTAGCCAGTTGATCAATGATAGTCAGTGTCTTGTGATTATGAACAAGGTGTTGTTGCTTGATAACTGGATCACGTCATTGGGAGAATCACGTGATGGACTAGACCCAAACTAATAGACGTAGCATGTTGATCGTGTCATTTTGTTGCTACTGTTTTCTGCGTGTCAAGTATTTACTCCTATGACCATGAGACCATATAACTCACTGACACCGGAGGAATGCTTTGTGTGTATCAAACGTCGCAACGTAACTGGGTGACTATAAAGATGCTCTACAGGTATCTCCGAAGGTGTTAGTTGAGTTAGTATGGATCAAGACTGGGATTTGTCACTCCGTGTGACGGAGAGGTATCTCGGGGCCCACTCGGTAATACAACATCACACACAAGCCTTGCAAGCAATGTAACTTAGTGTAAGTTGCGGGATCTTGTATTACGGAACGAGTAAAGAGACTTGCCGGTAAACGAGATTGAAATAGGTATGCGGATACTGACGATCAAATCTCGGGCAAGTAACATACCGAAGGACAAAGGGAATGACATACGGGATTATACGAATCCTTGGTACTGAGGTTCAAACAATAAGATCTTCGTAGAATATGTAGGATCCAATATGGGCATCCAGGTCCCGCTATTGGATATTGACCGAGGAGTCTCTCGGGTCATGTCTACATAGTTCTCGAACCCGCAGGGTCTGCACGCTTAAGGTTCGACGTTGTTTTATGCGTATTTGAGTTATATGGTTGGTTACTGAATATTGTTCGGAGT
This sequence comes from Hordeum vulgare subsp. vulgare, assembly GCF_904849725.1. Taxonomy (NCBI): domain Eukaryota; kingdom Viridiplantae; phylum Streptophyta; class Magnoliopsida; order Poales; family Poaceae; genus Hordeum; species Hordeum vulgare. The sequence continues at coordinate 480,731,166 of NC_058522.1, forward strand.
CCCGGATGAGATCACGGACGTCACGAGGGTTTCCGGAATGGTCCGGAAACGAAGATTGATAAATAGGATGACCTCATTTGATTACCGGAAGGTTTTCGGAGTTACCGGGAATGTGCTGGGAATAACGAATGGGTTCCGGGAGTTCACCAGGGGGGGGGGCAACCCACCCCGGGGAAGCCCATAGGCCTTGGGGGAGACACACCAGCCCTTAGTGGGCTGGTGGGACAGCCCACAAGTGCTCTATGCGCCAAGAGAAGAAAAATCAAGAGGAAAAGAAAAAAAAGGAGGAGGTGGGAAGGGAGGAGGACTCCCTCCCACCAAACCTAGTCCAACTCGGTTTGGGGGGGGGAGAGTCCTCCCCCTTGGCTCGGCCGACCCCCTTGAGGGTCCTTGTACCCCAAGGCAAGGCCCCCTCCCTCCCACCTATATATACGGAGGTTTTAGGGCTGATTTGAGACGACTTTTCCACGGCAGCCCGACCACATACCTCCACGGTTTTTCCTCTAGATCGCGTTTCTTCGGAGCTCGGGCGGAGCCCTGCTGAGACAAGGTCATCACCAACCTCCGGAGCGCCGTCACGCTGCTGGAGAACTCTTCTACCTCTCCGTCTCTCTTGTTGGATCAAGAAGGCCGAGATCATCGTCGAGCTGTACGTGTGCTGAACGCGGAGGTGTCGTCCGTTCGGTACTAGATCGTGGGACTGATCGCGGGATTGTTCGCGGGGCGGATCGAGGGACGTGAGGACGTTCCACTACATCAACCGCGTTCTCTAACGCTTCTGCTGTACGGTCTACGAGGGTACGTAGATCACTCATCCCCTCTTGTAGATGGACATCACCATGATAGGTCTTCGTGCGCGTAGGAAATTTTTTGTTTCCCATGCGACGTTCACCAACACTTAAGTTACAACTCATTTCAGCAAAAACTTCACAATAACGAGAGTTTGTAACTTAATAAAATTTATAATAGCCCATAAAGTAGACCCGCTTGAAGACTAACTCAGATTTCTCCCCCTTTGTCATCAAGTGACGAAAAGGGACAAAAACTATGGACTAACGCCCCTGAAGAATTTCAATGTGTTGATGGAGGAGGAGCGCCAGCATTCTTCGGGTCAATGTACCTGGTTGGGCCAACAACTGTGTCATCAAGATCTTCATCGTCATCAGCAGAGCGGAATGAGGAAAATGAATTGTCCACCAAGTCAAGAACTGGGATCTTCTTGAATTTCTTCTTTGGTGGCCATGACCAGTCGAAGTCTTGATTGAACTCCATTTCCATCAGTACCTTGGGAGTCTTGAGGTGTGATAGTATGGTCCAAGTGTGATCAAATACTTCGTGAAGATAGTACTGTTTTTTCTTCACAGCATACTAAGTTCCATTGAGGGTTTTCACAACGGAGCCAAACTAACACTTAACCCACTTATGGTTGCGATCAACTTTCGTATGAAGACTCAGGAGAAGCTCTCGGTCAGTCATCACTCGTGGGATATTTGGGCTTGAAGCTTTTGCCTTACCATCAGACTCATGTGATGTAGTGTCATCATTGGTGGAATATGCTGCAGCTTGACGAAATTGTCCATCCAGCGGCCAAGTTCCTTCATCTTTCATCGATTTTCCCTTGCCTTCAACTACTTCAAAAGATTTCTTAAGGACTTCAAGAGGAGGCAAGTAGCTGAGATGATTCGGATAATCAGGCTAATAGGGTATGGAGGATCTGGTCCTGATGAATCTCATGATCCAAGGTGCATATATCTTCAGCTCAAATGGTGACAAGGCATTTGTGGACAATGTTCTCATGAACAAATCGTGATGATCTATCTGGATACCATGAATGATGTTAAAGAGCATGTTCTTCATGATCCCCACAACATCTTCTTCAGAGTCATGACCTTTGATAGGAGTGATGGTTTGGGCCAAGATCTTGTACACAATCCTTGACACATATTTCAATTCCCTCACCAGCAATTGAGTCCTTGGAGGCTTTCCAGGAGCTAAGGGCTTCATGTGTACTTCCATCAGATGATTTGGCAGCTCTTTGTCATCATATAATCATCTGGCTCCTTGCGAAGGAATTTGAACTGGCAGTGCTCGAAGCAATTTAGTGGCTGGAGTAGTAAACTGAGTATTGTCAGTCATCCAGTCCAAGACTCAAGAGTTGATGTTTTTGTGGTCACCAAAGATGTGGAGAGTGGCATAAAATTGAAGAATAATCTCTTTGTTCCAACCGCTGATATCGGTGTAGAATTGAAGTAACCCTGCATATTGAAGAACATTCAGAGCTGGAGTCAAGCATGGAATGTATTCCATATCTCCATGAGGAATATGTCGATGGTGGAAGATCTTGTTCTTGTCAACAAGCACCGTACTGTAGTAGTTGACTTGCGGGCTTGTCCAAAACCTCTTGTGCCTGATGCGAAGTTTTTCATATGGATTTGCACCAATGAAGAAATGGTGCTCGTCATAGAACATTGCCTTCTAAAACTTCGACCTCTTGGGGTAAGGCTGACGAGGCTTTGGTTGAAGGTTTAGCTCAAGACTTTCATCATCCTGAGGAATTTTAGCCACCACAACTGCTGTTTGAGGGTTTGCAAAAAGTGGTTCATCGACCGTTTCTTCATTTTGTGCAGGAGCAATTTCTTCAGTCTGAGGAATATGCTAAGCCAATGTATCAGTTTCTGGCGTAGCAGTTTCTTCCACATTTGCATTTTCATCAGCTGATACATCTCATGCTTGTTCGGGGACAGACTAGACCGGGGAGCTTTTTTCTTCTGAGCCAGTCAAAACTTCGGTGGCTGCAGGCGACTCATGTAGTTGAGGAATAGAGGGACCAATGGCGAATTGGGATGAGCATTTTCCCAAAAGTCATCATGTATCATTGGTGTGTTGCAGCCAATGTCCACATCGTCATCCTTTTCTTCAGGAGTCATCTCTATGTTTAGAGGAGGAGGAGTCGAGGCTTGAGGGATTTTATCAGCTTCAATTTCCTCATGAATGGGTGTGGAAGCAGCATAGCGATTTTCTTCCATTTCCTCATCCCTTTCTTGGATAACATCCTCCTCACCAAAGGGCACAATCATATAGTCAGGTGCAACATTGAGAGGAGTTGCATCAATTGGAGCAGTTGAAGAAGTTGTTAAAGCCCACAAGTATTTTGCCTCTGAGGACTCTGAAGTTGTTGATGCCTTTCTCTTCTTGGCTTCTTTTTTAGCTGCTTTGGTTTTCTTCACTTCTGATGCAGAAGGAAGAGTGATTTTCTTCACTGTTGAAGACTTTGGTGAAGGAGCATTTTCTTCAGGCATCGGATATTCCTCAGCTGGCCTAGCAGGTTCATCAACATTTTCATGAGCCAGTTGGACAGTGTAGTTGGCCGGAGGAATTGATGGTTGCGTCGGGGCTGCAACCCTGTTGTTATACTCTGCTATGGCTTCAGTAGTAGCCTTGACGAATCTCACTTTGGATCCTTTCCTTTCAGCATGATAGCTTGTGATTTTCTCACTAAGGGTTTTGATCTCAGCTTGAGTGGAGACAAGTTGCTCAGGCGTTAAGGTCAAAAGATTTTGCTACAAGTACTTCTCCTTTTGGACCTTTTCCTTTTGTGGAAACACAATACTTGTGTGGATACATAGGCAAAACACTGTCCCTAGTAAGCCTCTAGTTGACTAGCTCGTTGATCAAAGATGGTCAAGGTTTCCTGACCATAGGCAAGTGTTGTTACATGATAACGGGATCACATCATTAGGAGAATCATGTGATGGGCTAGACCCAAACTAATGAACGTAGCATGTTGATTGTGTCATTTTGTTGCTACTATTTTTCTGCGTGTCAAGTATTTATTCCTATGACCATGAGATCATATAACTCACTGGCACCGGAGGAATACCTTGTGTGTATCAAATGTGGCAACGTAACTGGGTGACTATAAAGATGCTCTACAGGTATCTCCGAAGGTGTCCGTTGAGTTAGTATGGATCAAAACTGGGATTTGTCACTCCGTGTGACGGAGAGGTATCTCGGGGCCCACTCGGCAATACAACATCACACACAAGCCTTGCAAGCAATGTGACTTAGCGTAAGTCACGGAATCTTGTATTACGGAACGAGTAAAGAGACTTGCCGGTAAACGAGATTGAAATAGGTATGCGGATACTGACGATCGAATCTCGGACAAGTAACATATCGAAGGACAAAGGGAATGACATACGGGATTATATGAATCCCTGGCACTAAGGTTCAACCAATAAGATCTTCGGAGAATATGTAGGATCCAATATGGGCATCCAGGTCCCGCTATTGGATATTGACCGAGGATTCCCTCGGGTCATGTCTACATAGTTCTCGAACCCACAGGGTCTGCACACTTAAGGTTCAGCGATGTTTTATGCGTATTTGAGTTATATGGTTGGTTACCAAATGTTGTTCGGAGTCCTGGATGAGTTCACGGACGTCACGACGGTTTCTGGAATGGTCCGGAGATGAAGACGAAGATTGATATATAGGATGACCTCATTTGATTACCGGAAAGTTTTCGGCATTACCGGGAATGTATCGGGAGTGACGAATGGGTTCCGGATGTTCACCGGGGGGGGGGGGGGCAGCCCACCCGGGGGAAGCCCATAGGCCTTAGAGGTGCCGCACTAGCCCTTAGTGGGCTGGTGGGAAAGCCCAAGAAGGCCCCCGCATAGGAGATAAGAAAAATCAAAGAGAAAAAAAGGGGGAAGTGGGAAGGAAGGGAAGGACTCCACCTTCCAATCCTAGTTTGGACTAGGATTGGAGGAGAATTCCTCCTCCCACCCTTCGGCCGACCCCCTTGGGGATCCTTGAGCCTCAAGGCAAGGCCTCTCCCCTCCCTCCTATATATACGGAGGTATTAGGGCTGATTTGAGACAACTTTGCCACGGCAGCCCGACCACATACCTGAACGGTTTTTCCTCTAGATTGCGTTTCTGCGGAGCTCGGGTGGAGCCTTGTTGAGATAAGATCACCACCAACCTCCAGAGCGCCATCACACTACCGGAGAACTCATCTACCTCTCCGTATCTCTTGCGGGATCAAGAAGGCCGAGATCATCGTCGAGCTCTACGTGTGCTGAACGCGGAGGTGCCGTCCGTTCGGCACTAGATCGGAGTGGATCGTGGGACGGATCGCGGGACGGTTCGTGGGACGGTTCGCGGGGCGGATCAAGGGACGTGAGGACGTTCCACTACATCAACCGCGTTTATTAACGCTTCCTGCTGTGCGATCTACAAGGGTATGTAGATCTGAAATCCCCCTCGTAGATGGACATCACCATGATAGGTCTTCGTGCATGTAGGAAATTTTTTGTTTCCCATGCGACGTTCCCCAACAATGGCATCTTGAGCTAGGTTCATGCATAGATGTCATCTCAAATGGAACACAAAAGTTTTTGTGGGCGGTGATGTGCGATTTGCTGCCCTCCTTAGTCTTTTCTTGATTCCGCGGTATTGTTGGATCGAAGCGGCTCGGACCGACATTACTCGTATGCTTACGAGAGACTGGTTTCATCGTTACGAGCAACCCCGTTGCTCAAAGATGACTGGCGAGTGTCGGTTTCTCCAACTTTAGTTGAATCAGATTTTACTGAGGAGGTCCTTGGATGGGGTTAAATAGCAATTCATACATCTCCGTTGTGGTGTTTGCGTAAGTAAGATGCGATCCTACTAGATACCCCTGGTTACCACGTAAAACATGCAACAACAATTAGAGGACGTCTAACTTGTTTTTGTAGGGTATGCTTGTGATGTGATATGGCCGACGATATGATGTGATATATTGGATGTATGAGATGATCATGTTGTAATAGTTAATATCGACTTGCACGTTGATGGTACGGCAACCGGCAGGAGCCATAGGGTTGTCTTTAAACTAGTGTCTGTGCTTGCAGATGCGTTTACTATATTGCTAGGATGTAGCTTTAGTAGTAATAGCATGAGTAGCACGACAACCCCGATGGAGACACGTTGATGGAGATCATGGTGTGGCGCCAGTGACAGAAGATCGTGTCGGTGCTTTGGTGATGGAGATAAAAAAACACGTGATGATGGCCATATCATGTCACTTATGAATTGCATGTGATGTTAATCCTTTTCTGCGCCTTATTTTTCTTAGAACGATGGTAGCATTATGAGGTGATATCTCACTAAAATTTCAAGACGAAATTGTGTTCTCCTCAACTGTGCACCGTTGCTACTGTTCGTCGTTTCGAGACACCACGTGATGATCGGGTGTGATAGACTCAACGTTCACATACAACGGGTGCAAAACAGTTGCACACGCGGAACACTCGGGTTAAGCTTGACGAGCCTAGCATGTACAGAGATGGCCTCGGGACACATGAGACCGAAAGGTCGAGCATGAATCATATAGTTGATATGATTAGCATAGAGATGCTTACCACTGAAACTATTCTCGACTCACGTGATGATCGGACTTGAGATAGTGGATTTGGATCATGTACCACTCAAATGACTAGAGAGATGTACTTTTTGAGTGGCAGTTCTTAAGTAATATGATTAATTGAACTAATTATCATGAACATAGTCTAATGGTGTTTGCGAATTACGATGTAGCTTGCGCTATAGCTCTACTATTTTTATATGTTCCTAGAGAAAATTTAGTTGAAAGTTGATAGTAGCAACTTTGCGGGCTGAGTCCGTAAAACTGAGGATTGTCCTCATTGCTGCGCAGAAGGCTTATGTCCTTAATGCACCACTCGGTGTGCTGCACCTCGGGCGTCGTCTATGGATGTTGCGAACATCTGACATACACGTCTTTGATGACTACATGATAGTTCAGTGCACAATACTTAATGGCTTATAAGCAAGGCGCCGAACACGTTTTGAAAACGTCGCAGAACATAGGAGATGTTCAAAGAGATGAAATTAAGATTTCATGCTCGTGCCCTTGTTGAGAGGTATAAGACCTCAGACAAGATTCTTTGCCTACAAAAGTAAAGGAGAACAACTCAAATCGTTGAGCATGTTCTCAGATTGTCTGAGCACAACAATCGCTTGAATCAAGTGGGAGTTAATCTTCCAGAGGAGATAGTGATGGTTCTCCAAAGTCACTTCCACTAAGCTGCTAGAGCTTCGTGATGAACTATAAACAAATCAAGGATAGATATGATGATCCTTGAGTGATTCGCAATGTTTGACACTGTGAAAGTAGAAATCAAGAAGGAGCATCAATTGTTGATGGGTAGTAAAACCACTAGTTTCAAGAAGGGTAAGGGCTAGAAGGGATACTTCATGAAACGGCAAACCAGTTGTTGCTCTAATGAAGAAACCCAAAATTGAACCGAAACCCGAGACTAAGTGCTTCTGTTATGAGGGGAATGGTCACTGAGCCGGAGCTACCCTAGATACTTGGTAGATAAGAAGGCTGGCAAAGTCGACAGAAGTATACTTGATATACATGATATTGATGTGTACTTTACTAGTACTCCTAGTAGCACGAGGGTATTGGATACCGGTTCGGTTGCTAAGAGATTAGTAACTCGAAATGAAAGCTACGGTATAAACGGAGACTAGCTAAAGGCGAGGTGACGATACATGTTGGAAGTGTTTCCAAGGTTGATGTGATCAAACATCGCATGCTCCCTCTATCATCGGGATTGGTGGTAAAACCTAAATAATTGTTATTTGGTCTTTGCGTTGAACATGAACATGATTGGACCGTATTTATTGCAATACGATTATTCATTTAAAGAGAATAATAGTTATTCTATTTGCTTGAATAATTACCCTCAATGGTTTATTGAATCTCGATCGTAGTGTTACACATGTTCATAATATTGGTGCCAAAAGATACAAAGTAATAATGATAGTACCACTTAGTTGTGGCACTGCCGCTTGAGTCATGTTGGTATAAAATGCATGAAGAAGCTCCATGCCGATGGATCTTTGTACCTACTCATTTTTGAAACGTTTGGGACATGCAAACCATACCTGTTGGTATAAAATGCATGAAGAAAATCCATAGAGATGGATCGTTTGAACTCACTTGATTTTGAATCACTTGAGACATGCAAAACATGCCACATGAAACAAGAGAGTAACTTGTTTGGAGTAATGCATTTTTGATGTGTGCAGTCCAATGAGTGCTAAGGCACGCAGTGGATATCGTTATGTTCTTACTTCACTGACGATTTGAATAGATACAGGAGTATTTACTTGATGAATCACAAGTCTGAAATATTGAAAAGTTCAAAGCAATTTCAGAGTGAAGATCGTCGTGACAAGAGGATAAATTGTCTACGATATGATCATAGAGATGAATATCTGAGTTACGAGTTTTTGGTACGCAGTTAAGACAAAGTGAATATTGTTTCGCAGTTCATGCCACCTGGAACACCATAGTGTGATGATGTGTCTGAACGTCATAGCCACGCCCTATTTGATATGGTGCATATTATGATGTCTCTTATCGAATTACCACTATCGTTTAGGGGTTATACATTAGAGACAACCGCATTCACTTTAGATAGGGCACCGCGTATTTTCGTTGAGATGACACATTATAGACTATGGTTTGGAGAAGCCTAAGTTGTCATTTCTTGAAAGTTCGGGGCTACGATGCTTATGTGAAAAAGTTTCAGTATGATAAGCTCGAACCCAAAGCGGATAAATGCATCTTCATAGGATATCCAAAACAGTTGGATACATCTCCTATCTCAGATCCGGAAGCAAAGTGTTTGTTTCTAGAAACGGGTCCTTTCTCGAGGAAAGATTTCTCTCGAAAGAATTGAGTGGGAGGGTGGTGGAACTTGATGAGGTTAGTGAACCGTCACTTCAATCAGTGTGTAGTAGGGCGCAGGAAGATGTTCCTGTGGCGCCTACACCAATTGAAGTGGAAGCTAATGATGGTGATCATTAGAGCTTCGGATCAAGTTGCTACAAACCTCATAGGTTGACAAAGGTCGCGTACTACTACAGAGTGGTACGGTACCCCTGTCTTGGAGGTCATGTTGTTGAACAACAATGAACCTACGAGTTACGGAGAAGCAATGGTGGGCCCGGATTCCGACAAATGGTTGGAGGCCATGAAATCCGAGAGAGGATTGATACGTCCATTTTGCATCATGCTTTCATGTTTATATTTATCGCTTTATGGAGTGTTATTATACTTTGTGGTACCATACTTATGACTTTTCTCTCTTATTTTGCAAGGTTTACTTGAAGAGGGAGAATACCGGCAGCTGGAATTCTGGACTGGAAAAGGAGCAAGTCTGAGTCCTCTATTCTACGCAACTCCAAATGCCCTGAAAATCAACGTGGATTTTTTTGGGAATATGTAAAAAATACTGGGCGAAAGAAGTGCCAGAGGGGAGCTGCCAGGGGCCCACAAGCCTGGTAGCCGCGAACTGCCCCCCTAGCCGTGGCTACTAGGCTTGTGGGCACCCTGGTGGCGCACTGCCCCCCTCTTCTGCTATATGAAGGGTTTCGTCCGGAAAAAAAATCAAGGCGGAGCTTTTTCGAGGAGGCGCCGCCGCCACGAGGCAGAACTTGAGCAGAACCAATCTAGAGCTTCGGCAGGACGATCCTGCTGGGGAAACTTCCCTCCCGGAGGGGGAAATCGTCGCCATCGTCATCACCAACACTCCTCTCATCGGAGGGGAATCGTCACGATCAACATCTTCATTAGCACCGTGTCATCTCAAAACCCTAGTTCATCTCTTGTAACCAATCTCCGTCTCGCGACTCCGATTGGTACTTGTAAGGTTGCTAGTAGTGTTGATTACTCTTTGTAGTTGATGCTAGTTGGATTACTTGGTGGAAGAGTTTATGTTCAGATCCTTGATGCTACTCATTACACCTCTGATCATGATTATGATTATGCCTTGTGAGTAGTTACTTTTGTTCGTGAGGACATGGGATAAGTCTTGCTATTAATAGTCATGTGAATTTGGTATTCGTTCGGTATTTTAATATGCTATATGTTGTCTTTTCCTCTAGTGGTGTTATGTGAACGTCGACTACATAACACTTCACCATATTTGGGCCTAGAGGAAGGCATTGGGGAGTAGTAAGTAGATGATGGGTTGCTAGAGTGACAGAAGCTTAAACCCCAGTCTATGCGTTGCTTCGTAAGGGGCTGATTTGGATCCACTAGTTTAATGCAATGGTTAGATGTTGTCTTAATTCTTATTTTGTAGTTGCGGATGATTGCGAGAGGGATTAATCATAAGTGGGATGCTTTTCCAAGTAAGGGCAGTACCCAAGCGCCGGTCCACCCACATATCAAATTATCAAAGTAACGAACGCGAATCATATGAACATGATGAAACTAGCATGACAGAAATTCCCATGTGTACTCGGGAGCGCTTTACTTCCTATAAGACTTTGTTCAGGCTTGTCCCTTGCTACAAAAGGGATTGGGACACTTTGCTGCACCGTTGCTATTACTTGTTACTTGTTACTTGCTACGTTTCACCTCACTACACCATCACTTGTTACCGCTACTTTCAGTGCTTGCAGTTATTACCTTGCTGAAAACCGTTTATCAGAGCCTTCTGCTCCTCGTTTGGTTCGACACTCTTACTTATCGAAAGGGCTACGATTGATCCCCTACACTTGTGGGTCATCAAGACTCTTTTATGGCACCGTTGCCGGGGAGTGAAGCGCCTTTGGTAAGTGGAATTTGGTAAGGAAACATTTATATACTGTGCTGAAATTTATTGTCACTTGTCACTATGGAAACTGTTCCTTTGAGGAATTTGTTTGGGGTATCTTCACCATGAACAGAGGCACCAGGAGTTGCTCCTCAACCTAAGGTACCTACTGAAAATATCTTTTATGAAATTCCTTCGGGTATGCTTGAGAAACTGATGGCTAATCCTTTTACAGGAGATGGATCATCACATCCAGACTTGCATCTAATCTATGTAGATGAAGTTTGTGGTTTATTTAAGCTTGCAGGTTTGCCCGAGGATGAGGTAAATAAGAAAGTATTTCCTTTATCTTTGAAGGATAAGGCATTGACATGGTATAGGCTATGTGATGATACTGGATCATGGTACTACAATCGGTTGAAATTGGAATTTCATCAAAAGTTTTATCCTATGCATTTAGTACATCATGATCAGAATTATATTTATAACTTTTGGACTCGTGACAGGGAAAGCATAGCTCAAGCTTGGGGGAGGCTTAAATCAATGCTATATTCATGCCCCAATCATGAGCTCTCGAGAGAAATTATCACTCACAACTTTTATGCTCGGCTTTCTCATGAAGATCGTACCATGCTTGATACTTCTTGTACCGGTTCTTTTATGAAGAAGGATATTGACCACAAGTGGAATTTATTGGAAAAAATCAAACGTAACTCTGAAGATTGGGAGCTTGAAGAAGGTAAGGAGTGAGGTATGAATTTCCAGTTTGATTGCGTTAAATCTTTTGTTGAAACAAACACTTCTAGATATTTTAGCGCTAAGTATGGACTTGACTCTGAGATAGTAGCTTCTCTATGTGAATCTTTTGCTGATCATATTGATGTTCCCAAAGAGAAGTGGTTTAAGTATCATCCTCCCGTAGAAGTCAACATAGTTAAACCCAATCTAGTTGAAGAGAAAGTCATTGCCTATAATGATTCTTTTGTTCCTTGTGCCTACACTGAGAAACTACCTTACCCTGCTAGGAAAAAAGGATTATTCTAAAGCTCCAACTGTGATACGTAGGGGTTACATTAGACCACTTGCACCCCGTGAGGAAATTAGGGTTGAACCTAGTGTTGCTATTATCAAAGATCCCTTAGCCGAAGACATAGACGGGCATGTTATCAAATTCTGTGAGGACTCCGCTAGAATTGCTAAACCTCACGCGAAAGACAAATACAGACCTCTAGTTGGCCTGCCTGTTGTTTCTGTCAAGATAGGAGATCACTGTTATCATGGTTTATGTGACATGGGTGCTAGTGTTAGTGCAATACCCCGGTCCCTATATGATGAAATCAAAGATGAGATTGCACCTGCTGAGTTAGAACCCATTGATGTCACTATTACGCTAGCTAATAGAGACACTATCTACCCTCTGGGAATTGCGAGAGACGTAGAAGTCCTGTGTGGTAAGACGAAGTATCCTACTGATTTCCTCATCCTTGCTACTGCACAAGATAGCTTTTGTCCCATCATATTTGGCAGACTCTTTCTCAACACTTTCAATGCTCATATTGATTGCGTTAAACAGACTGTCACTGTTAGTTTCGAGGGTGCGTCTCATGAATTTAACTTCTCCAAGTTTGGAACACAACCCCATGAAAAAGAGTCGTCTGGTAGAGATGAAATCATTGCTCTTGCCTCTATTGCCGTGCCTCCTACGGATCCTTCAGAGCAATATCTGCTTGAGCATGAAAATGATATGCATATGGATGAAAGAGATGAGATAGATAAAATTGTTTTAGAACAATATCATATTCTTAAGAATAATCTGCCTGTTGAACTGCTTGGGGATCCTCCCCCACCAAAGGGTGATCCTGTGTTCGAGCTAAAACAGTTACCAGATACTCTTAAGTATGCCTATCTTGATGAGAAGGAGATATATCCTGTTATTATTAGTGCTCACCTCTTGAATCACGAAGAGAAGAAGTTATTAAAAACTTTAAGGAAGCACCGTGCTGCTATTGGATATACTCTTGATGATCTTAAGGTTATTAGTCCCACTCTATGTCAGCACAAGATTAAAACCGATCCTGATTCTAAGCCGGTTGTTGATCATCAACGGAGATTAAATCCTAGGATGAAAGAGGTCGTGAGAAAAGAAATATTAAAGCTTCTGGAAGCAGGAATCATTTATCCTGTTGCTCATAGCGATTGGGTAAGTCCACTACATTGCGTACCTAAGAAGGGAGGTATCACCGTCGTTCCTAATGATAAGAATGAACTAATCCCACAGAGGATTATTACTGGCTATAGGATGGTGATAGACTTCCGGAAACTGGACAAGGCAACCAGGAAAGACCATTATCCTTTGTCGTTTATCGACCAAATGCTAGAAAGGCTATCTAAACACACACACTTCTGCTTTCTAGACGGTTATTCAGGTTTCTGGCAAATACCTGTTGCACAATCTGATCAGGAGAACACCACTTTCACCTGCCCCTTCGGTACCTTTGCTTATAGACGTATGCCTTTTGGCTTATGCAATGGACCTCCCACCTTTCAAAGATGTATGATGGCAATATTCTCTGACTTTTGTGAAAAGATTGTTGAGTTTTTCATGGATGATTTCTCCGTTTACGACTCTTCCTTTGACGATTGCCTCAGCAACCTTGATCGAGTCTTACAGAGATGCAAAGATACTAACCTCATCTTGAACTGGGAGAAGTGCCACTTCATGGTTAATGAAGGCATCGTCTTAGGACACAAAATTTCTGAGAAAGGCATTGAAGTTCATAAGGCTAAGGTTGATGCAATTGAGAAAATGCCTTGCCCCACATATATCAGAGGTATACGAAGTTTCCTAGGTCATCCTGGTTTCTATAGAAGGTTCATTAAAGACTTCTCTAAGATTTCTAGGCCTCTTACCAACTTCTTGCAGAAGGATGTTCCTTTTGTTTTTGATGAGGATTGTGAGGAAGCTTTCGAAATACTTAGGAATGCGTTGATAACCGCACCTATTGTTGAACCACCTGATTGGAACTTGCCCTTTGAAATCATGTGTGATGCTAGTGATTATGCTGTTGGTGCTGTTCTAGGACAAAGAGTTCACAAGAAGTTGAATGTCATTCACTACGCTAGTAAAACTCTAGACAGTGCCCAAAGAAACTATGCCACTACGAAGAAGGAATTTTTAGCAGTCGTGTTTGCATGTGAAAAGTTTAGATCTTATATAGTTGACTCAAAAGTCATTATTCATTCTGATCATGCTCCTATTAAGTACCTTATGGAGAAGAAGGACGCTAAGCCTAGGCTGATCAGATGGGTTCTCCTGCTACAGGAATTTGATTTGCACGTTGTTGACCGAAAGGGTGCTGATAACCCTGTAGCAGGTAACTTGTCCAGGCTAGAGAATGTCCTTGATGACCCACGACCTATTGATGACAGCTTTCCTGATGAGCAATTGAATGTCATCCGTACTTCACATAGTGCATCGTGGTATGCTGATTACGCAAACTATATCGTAGCCAAATACATACCACCCAGTTTCACCTACCAGCAAAAGTAGAAATTCTTCTTTGATTTGAGATACTACTTTTGGGATGATCCTCACCTTTATAAGGAAGGAGTAGATGGTGTTATTAGACATTGTGTGCCTGAACATGAACAGGGACAGATCCTGCAGAAGTGTCATTCCGAAGCCTACGGAGGACACCATGCTGGAGATCGAACTGCACATAAGGTATTGCAATCAGGTTTCTATTGGCCCACTCTCTTCAAGGATGCCCGTAAGTTTGTCTTGTCTTGTGACGAATGCCAAAGAATAGGGAACATCAGTAAACGTCAGGAAATGCCAATGCACTATTCACTTGTCATTGAAGCATTTGATGTCTGGGGCTTTGATTATATGGGACCCTTCCCGAGTTCCAATGGGTATACTCACATCTTAGTTGCTGTTGATTACGTCACTAAGTGGGTATAAGCTATCCCCACTAGAAATGCTGATCACCACACCTCTATTAAGATGCTTAAAGAAGTCATTTTCCCAAGATTTGGAGTCCCTAGATATCTGATGACTGATGGCGGTTCACACTTCATTCATGGTGTTTTCCGCAAGATGCTTGCTAAGTATGATGTCAACCATAGAGTTGCATCTCCTTATCATCCTCAGTCTAGTGTTCAAGTGGAGTTGAGTAATAGGGAGATCAAATTGATCTTACAAAAGACTGCCAATAGATCTTGAAAGAATTGGTCTAGCAAACTTGACGATGCACTATGGGCTTATAGGACTGCTTATAAGAATCCCATGGGCATGTCGCCGTATAAAATGGTTTACGGTAAGGCCTGTCATTTACCTCTTAAGCTAGAACACAAAGCTTATTGGGCAATCAAAGAGCTCAACTTCGATTTCAAACTTGCCGGTGAGAAGCGGTTGTTTGATATCAGCTCATTAGATGAATGGAGGGCTCAAACATATGAGAATGCCAAGCTGTTCAAGGAAAAGGTTAAGAGATGGCACGATAAAAGAATACAAAAACGTGAGTTCAATGTAGGTGATTATGTCCTTCTATATACAATTCTCACTTAAGATTCTTTGCAGGCAAGCTTCTTTCTAAATGGGAAGGTCCCTACGTTGTCGAGGAAGTATATCGTTCCGGTGCCATCAAAATCAACAACACGGAAGGTAATTTGCCAAGAGTGGTAAATGGGCAAAGAATCAAGCATTATATCTCTGGTACTCCCATAAATGTTGAGAGCAATATCATCAATATCATAACTCCGGAGGAGTATATAAGGGATGTTTATCAGCCTGTTTCAGACTCTGAAAACAAAGAGGTATGTGTTTCGGTAAGTAATTGGACTCCAAAACTTTTCGAGTAGGAAATTTTCTCCGTTTTGGAATTTATGGAAAAATAGAAAAATAAAAAGTAGTCCGGAGAGCGCACGAGGCGGCCACAAGCTTGGTAGCCGCAGCCTCCCCCTGGCCGCGGCTACAGGGCTTGTGGGTACCTCGTGTGCCTCCCGGACTCCGTTTTCTTGCGGAGCACTCCTTCTGGTCCAGAAAAAATCATTATATATACTTCCGTTTGGTCTGACCCCGTATTATGCAGATTTCCTCTGTTTTTTGTTTCGAGCCTGTTTCTGTTGTAGATCTAGATCGTCATGACTTCCCCAAAAGCTGCTAAGGACAAGATCTTCGAGAAGGTCATCAATCCCTACCTCACAGAAGTGCTGCAACACCCTCAATCTATTGAGATGCGTGAGGGTATGTTGCACATCCGTGATGTTGAGGGGCCTAAGAAGACCGGAAGCATGGAGACGAGGCTCGAAGAAATGGAGCAACAAGTCTTCAAGTGCCAAGGGATGGTGGAGCGTGGACTCAACGCCAACCACATGATGATCACGGAGTTCACCAACAAGCATAAGATGGATGCCAATGACATTGGGAAGCACCTCTCCAGGCTCTATGACAGGGTTGATCAACTCCACGGCCAGATCTATGACCTGCAGAACCAAAACTGTGAGTATGAGTATAGATTTAAATCAATACGGTTGGCTGCAGATTTGAGGATTCCGACGACTCGTTCATCCTGCCATGATGGAGCACCTATGCCTTGGAAGACAGAGGATCAAACTCATGTTGCAACTCCTCCACCACCACCACCAAAGCAAGACAACTGAGCATTGGTATGGGCAATCCCCTTGGCTTTTGCCAAGCTTGGGGGAGTTGCCCTGGTATCGTATCACCTTTATATCTTTTTCTTTTACCTATGTTTTAGTTCTTTCCTTTTCAGTTTTTATTTCTTCTCTTAGTGGGATAAGTCTTTAGTGTTTAGTTTGAGTCTTTTGCCTTGTGTCTCCCCCAATGTATTCGAGCTTGCGAGCTATATAATAAAGAGTATCTTAGTCAAGGGCTTTGTTTTGTGCCATGATCAAAAGTATGAAAAGAACAAAAGCATGAAAAGATCATGAGATGATCTTATGGAAAGTGATAGCTTCACATATAACAAGTATGATGATTGAAACTTGTTGAGAATAGACCAACATAGACCCCAGTCATTGTTGCAATTAATAAGAAGTAATAACGAAATAGAAGTTCACATATAAATATATCATCTTAGACACTTTCTATAATTGTGAGCACTCACCAAACTATTACATGCTTAGAAGTAGATGTTGGACAAGGAAGACAACATAATGAATTGTGTTTGCTTGGTTCCAAACAATGTTATATGTCTAGAGATCCCTTAGCATGTGACGACTGCTTCCACCTCATATTAGCCAAAACTTCCATACTAAGTAGAAATACTACTTGTGCATCCATAAACCTTCAACCCAGTTTTGCCATGAGAGTCCACCATACCTACCTATGGATTGTGTAAGATCCTTCAAGTAAGTTGTCATCGGTGCAAGCAATAAAAAGTTGCTACCTAAAGTATGTATGATTTATTACTGTGTGGAAAATAAGCTTTGTACGAACCTGTGATGAGGAATACATAAAAGCGACAGACTGCATAATAAAGTTCTTTATCACAGGGGGCAATATAAAGTGACGTTCCTTTATACTAAGAGGTCGTATATCCAAACCTTAAAAGCGCATGTCAACCTCTGCTTCCCTCTGCGAAGGGCCTATCTTGTACCTTTACTTTTGTCCTTGTGAAAGTCATGGTGATCAACACAAATTCCCTATTCCGCCTTCATCTTGGTGAATGTCATATGCTAGGGAAAGATCTATATTCATATTTCAACTTGGAGATGAGTACTTATGCTTTATTATTGTTGACTTTACCCTTGAGGTAAATGGTTGGGAGGCAAAATTATAAGCCCCTATCTTTCTCTGTGTCCAACTGAAACTTTGATACCATGAGTACCACATGAGTTGTAACAATTGTGGAAAACAAAAGAGACGATTGAGTATGTGGATTTGCTTTACAAGCTCTTATTTGACTCTTTCTGATGTTATGATAAATTGCAATTGCTTCAATGACTATGGACTGTTGTTGGCTACTTCTCGGTAAGGTTTTTGATTCATACTTTGATTTGTGAAGGAATTGTTACTTTCCCATAAGAATCTTTATGATGTATTGCTGTTCTATGTGTGATCATGATGCCCTCATGTCCGTATTATGTTTTATCGACCCCTTCATCCCTAAACATGTGGACATGTTTATGGATCTTGGTTTTCGCTTGAGGACAAGAGAGATCTAAGCTTGGGGGAGTTGATACGTCCATTTTGTATCATGCTTTCATGTTGATATTTATCGCTTTATGGACTGTTATTATACTTTGTGGTACCATACTTATGCCTTTTCTCTCTTATTTTGCAAGGTTTACTTGAAGAGGGAGAATACCGGCAGCTGGAATTCTGGACTGGAAAAGGAGCAAGTCTGAGTCCTCTATTCTGCGCAACTCCAACTGCCCTGAAAATCAACGAGGAATTTTTTGGGAATATATAAAAATTACTAGGAGAAAGAAGTGCCAGAGGGGAACTGCCAGGGGCCCACAAGCCTCGTAGCCGCGGCTACAGGGCTTGTGGGCACCCTGGTGGCCCATTGGCCCCCTCTTCTGCTATATGAAGGGTTTCGTCCGGAAAAAAAATCAAGGCGGAGCTTTTTCAAGGAGGCGCCACCACCACGGGGCGGAACTTGAGCAGAACCAATCTAGAGCTCCGGCAGGATGATCCTGCTGGGGAAACTTCCCTCCCGAAGGGGGAAATCGTCGCCATCGTTATCACCAACACTCCTCTCATCGGAGGGGACTTGTCACCATCAACATCTTCATCAGCACCATCTCATCTCCAAAGCCTAGTTCATCTCTTGTAACCAATCTCCGTCTCGCGACTCCGATTGGTACTTGTAAGGTTGCTAGTAGTGTTGATTACTCTTTGTAGTTGATGCTAGTTGGATTACTTGGTGGAAGAGTTTATGTTCAGATCCTTGATGCTACTCATTACACCTCTGATCATGATTATGATTATGCCTTGTGAGTAGTTAGTTTTGTTCCTGAGGACATGGGATAAGTCCTCCAATTAAGAGTCATGTGAATTTGGTATTCGTTCGGTATTTTGATATGTTGTATGTTGTCTTTTCCTCTAGTGGTGTTATGTGAACGTCGACTACATAACACTTCACCATATTTGGGCCTAGAGGAAGGCATTGGGGAGTAGTAAGTAGATGATGGGTTGCTAGAGTGACAGAAGCTTAAACCCTAGTCTATGCGTTACTTCGTAAGGGGCTGATTTGGATCCACTAGTTTAATGCTATGGTTAGACGTTGTCTTAATTCTTCTTTTGTAGTTGCGGATGCTTGCGAGAGGGGTTAATCATAAGTGGGATGCTTGTCCAAGTAAGGGCAGTACCCAAGCGCCGGTCCACCCACATATCAAATTATCAAAGTAACGAACGCGAATCATATGAACATGATGAAACTAGCATGACAGAAATTCCCATGTGTCCTCGGGAGCGCTTTACTTCCTATAAGACTTTGTTCAGGCTTGTCCCTTGCTACAAAAGGGATTGGACCACTTTGCTGCACCGTTGCTATTACTTGTTACTTTTCACTTGCTACGGTTCACCTCACTACACCATCACTTGTTACCGCTACTTTCAGTGCTTGCAGTTATTACCTTGCTGAAAACAGTTTATCAGAGCCTTCTGCTCCTCGTTGGGTTTGACACTCTTACTTATCGAAAGGACTACGATTGACCCCCTATACTTGTGGGTCATCAAGGATCCATGTATATAATAAAGTGTAGACTTTGGAAGAACTACTTGATGGTAGTAAGACTATTAAGTAATGATGGATCTTTAAAGGAAAACAGACGATGATGGTGACTATTCACCATTAGAGAAAAGCTCGACTTGTCGCAAAGATGTTTTCAACAAGATCAAAGAGTTGACTATGATGAGACTTTCTCACTCGTAGCGATGGTAAAAGTCTGTTGGAATTATGTTAGTAGTTGCTGCATTATTTGTGAAATATTGCACATAGGAAGACAAAACATTGTTTCCTCGACAGTTTCCTTGAGGAAAGATTATATGTGATACAATCAAAAGGTTTTGTCGATCCTAAAGATACTAACATGGATGCAAGTTCTCGCGATCCTTTATGGACTGGTGCAAGCATCTCGGAGTTGGAATATACGCTTTGATGAGATGATCAAAGTTTTTGGGTTTGTACAAGGTTTATGAGAAACTTGTATTTCCAAAGAAGTGAGTGGGAGCACTATAGAACTTCTGATAAGTATATGTGGTTGACATATTGTTGATCAGAAGTAATGTAGAATTTCTGTGAAGCATAAAAAGTTGTTGGAAAGGAGTTTTTCAAAGGAATACCTGGATTGAGCTACTTGAAACGTTGAGCATCAAGATCTATGGAGATATATCGAAACGCTTAATAGAAGTTTCAACAAGATGCATGCCTTGACATGTTTTTGAAGGAGTTCAAAATAGATCATCAAAGAAGGAGTTCTTGACTGTGTTGTATGGTGTGAATTTGAGTAAGACTCAAAACCCGACCACGACAGAAAAAAGAGAATAGACGAAGGTCGTCTTCTATGCCTTAGCCGTAGACTCTAAAGTATGCCATGCTGAGTACCGCACGTGATGTGTGCCTTGCAGCAAGTCTATTAAGAGGTACAGAAAGTGATCCAGGATTGAATCGCTGATCAACGGTCAAACTTATCCTGAGTAACTAAATGGACTAAGGAATTTTTCTCGATTATGGAGGTGGTTAAAGAGTTCGTCGTAAAGGGTTACGTCAATGGAAGCTTTGACACTAATCCGAATAACTATGAGTAGTGAAACGGATTCGTATAGTAGAGTAGATATTTGGAGTATTTCCGAATAGCACGTAGTAGCAACATCTATAAGATGACATAAAGATTTGTAAAGAACACACGGATCTGAAAGTTTCAGAACCGTTGACTAAAACCTCTCTCACGAGCAAGACGTGATCAGACCCCAGAACTATATGGGTGTTGGATTCGTTGAAATCACATGGTGATGTGAACTAGATTATTGACTCTAGTGCAAGTGGGAGACTGTTGGAAATATGCCCTAGAGGCAATAATAAATTAGTTATTATTATATTTCTTTGTTCATGATAATCGTTTATTATCCATGCTATAATTGTATTGATTGGAAACACAATACTTGTGTGGATACATAGACAAAACACTGTCCCTAGTAAGCCTCTAGTTGACTAGCTCGTTGATCAAATATGGTCAAGGTTTCCTGACCATAGGCAAGTGTTGTTACATGATAACGGGATCACATCATTAGGAGAATCATGTGATGGGCTAGACCCAAACTAATGAACGTAGCATGTTGATCGTGTCATTTTGTTGCTACTGTTTTTCTGCGTGTCAAGTATTTATTCCTATGACCATGAGATCATATAACTCACTGGCACCGGAGGAATACCTTGTGTGTATCAAACGTCGCAACGTAACTGGGTGACTATAAAGATGCTCTACAGGTATCTCCGAAGGTGTCCGTTGAGTTAGTATGGATCAAGACTGGGATTTGTCACTCCGTGTGACGGAGAGGTATCTCGGGGCCCACTCGGTAATACAACATCACACACAAGCCTTGCAAGCAATGTGACTTAGCGTAAGTCACCGAATCTTGTATTACGGAACGAGTAAAGAGACTTGCCGGTAAACGAGATTGAAATAGGTATGCGTATACTGACGATCGAATCTCGGGCAAGTAACATATCGAAGGACAAATCGAATGACATACAGGATTATATGAATCTCTGGCACTGAGGTTCAACCAATAAGATATTCGGAGAATATGTAGGATCCAATATGGGCATCCAGGTCCCGCTATTGGATATTGACCGAGGAGTCCCTCGGGTCATGTCTACATAGTTCTCGAACCCGCAGGGTCTGCACACTTAAGGTTCGGTGTTGTTTTATGTGTATTTGAGTTATATGGTTGGTTAAGGAATGTTGTTAGGAGTCTCGGATGAGATCACGGACGTCACGAGGGTTTCCGGAATGGTACGGAGATGAAGATTGATATATAGGATGACCTCATTTAATTACCGGAAAGTTTTCGGCATTACCGGGAATGTACCGAGAGTGACGAATGGGTTCCGGATGTTCACCGGGGGGGGGGGGGGGCAGCCCACCCCGGGGAAGCCCATAGGCCTTAGGGGTGCCGCACCAGCCCTTAGTGGGCTGGTGGGCAAGCCCAAGAAGGCCCCTGCGCAGGAGATAAGAAAAATCAAAGAGAAAAGAAATAAAGGGGGAAGTGGGAAGGAAGGGAAGGACTCCACCTTCCAAGCCTAGTTGGACTAGGATTGGAGGAGGATTCCTCCTCCCCCCTTCGGCCGACCCCCTTGGGGCTCCTTGAGCCTCAAGGCAAGGCCCCTCCCCTCCCTCCTATATATATAGAGGTATTAGGGCTGATTTGAGACAACTTTGCCATGGCAGCCCGACCACATACCTCCACGGTTTTTCCTCTAGATCGCGTTTCTGCGGAGCTCAGGCGAGCCCTGCTGAGATAAGATCACCACCATCCTCCGGAGCACTGTCACGCTGCCGGAGAACTCATCTACCTCTCCGTCTCTCTTGCTGGATCAAGAAGGCCGAGATCATCGTCGAGCTGTACGTGTGCTGAACGCGGAGGTGCCGTCCGTTCGGCACTAGATCGGAACGAATCATGGGACGGATCGCGGGACGGTTCGTGGGACAGTTCATGGGGCGGATCGAGGGACTTGAGGATGTTCCACTACATCAACCGCGTTTATTAACGCTTCCTGCTGTGCGATCTACAAGGGTACGTAGATCTGAAATCCCCCTCATAGATGGACATCACCATGATAGGTCTTCGTGCGCGTAGGAAATTTTTTGTTTCCCGTGCGACGTTCCCCAACAGAATGGTGGTACCTTTTTCCTGTGCGACCGTTTCTTGTTTGTTTGTGATGATTGCTTGAAGTGTTTGATCATCATATTCATCTTCATCCTTCGATGCAGAGGGAACACTGAGAACAACTCTGTTTGGGCTTGGCCTTGTTCCTCTCCCAATAGTTATCTTTTTCCTCAGTATGCCACCTGAAGACTTGTGTACAGAGCCAGAGGCGATTGGTCTTGAGGGAATTGGGGTCCCTGTTGGATGCTGACTTGACTAGGGTTACAGAGGAAGTGAATACTTTGCTACAGTTGAGGACATTGCTGCAACAGTTGGAGCTGGCTGAGGATTTTGCTATTTTGTTAGTGCTTTTGAGGACTTGGGCTTTACACCTGATTTCTTCATGAGGGCCTTCTTGGGAGGTGGCTCAGTAGCAGAGGCCACGACAGTAGAGGTGGAGGCAGCAACAGTTGGAGCAGATTCCTCACTGAAGGTCATCACAACTTGTTTGGCAACTTTCCTCAGTTTTGCGAGATACTTTGATTTTTCCTCACGATAGTCTTCAATAGTGACCATGCTTGAGGGATGAGCACTTTGTTGATCTCCTATAGGAGGTGTGTTGCAAGGAGGCTTCAGGGGAAATTTCTTGGTGTACTTGGGAGTGACATATTTGTAATCCCTCCACTCCTTAGCCCATCGCCGTTCAATCCTCGGAAGCCTGATTTTACGCTTCGCATTGGTTTCCTTCCAATAGTCTTTTTCATCAGGAGTGCAATAGTCAACATAAATGTCTTCAGAAATCTCAAGAGCAGTCTTCAGCTCTGCATTCTTTCCACCCTTTTGTTTCTTGTCATCTACCATTTTCTTCAGTTGAGCACTTTGTTGAGGATTTTGAATTCTTGAGGAATCTCACGACACTCCCAGTTTTTCTTCAAGAAACGCTGTAAATGAGTTAAGTTGATGAGAACCTAGTGATTCATGAGCAGACATTTTGTACCTGTGAACAGAGTATATGTGCTAAGAATTTGGAGAGGTCATATATGTTCTCACAGTTGAGGAATTTCAAAAATGACTCAAGTTGAGGAATTTGACCAATATTGTGCTAAGGAATTTGACCAATACTGTGCTGAAGAATTTCACTAAGCATTCTGGTCTTGGGTTCCAGAGTTGTGCAGATTTAAAAATTTACACAATTGAGGAATCTTGTGAAGAATTTAGTAACTTAGAGAAGTTCATCAAGTGTTCTAGACTTGGATGTGTTAATGTGAAGAATTTTCTGAGAAATAACATTTTTCACAAATCTAATGGAAATATGAAGATCAACACGGGTAGTAAAATTAAATTTTAATTACCCTATGTGAAGAACACGACGAACAGAGAAGGGTAGAACTGAAGCTCGTCGGTCCGTATCTCTAGCACCCTAAGTGGGCGACTAAAGACAACTACTGCAGCGGCGGGGGAAGATGTTCCACGGTCGGCATGACTCCAGCGACGACGAGGTCCAGGCAGTGAAGCTGTTCCTACCGGCAACGAAGATTTCCAGCGATGGCGCTATGTTAGAGTTCGAGCGGGGGAAGATGAGAGCGAGAGGAAGAGTTTTGATTGAAGGGTGTAGGGGGCTATTTATAGCTCAGGTGAAAATGGTCTCGAGCGAATGTTTTGGACAGAAATACCCTTGACCCTTCATTTCCGCTTGACATGCGTTACCCACGTACGAAGCGGTGTATTTAGTGGAGATCGTGCTTATCATATCATGGGTAGTGGGTGCAGTTAGAGCGGTAATGGCCGAAAATTTTGAGTTGAAATTTTTTGAGTATTTTGTTAGCAAAGTCTTGAGCTGACAAGGACTGAGTGACGACTTTGAACAAGTGCAAATAGAATGTATATGAAGAGTTGAGAATAGTTTGGGTTGAGCTTAGAATAGAGGGGAGACAGATCCGGTCATATTGACTTAGAAGAAAAACCAACTTGAAGACTTAGCAATAAGTGAATGCTGTTGAGGACTTTGAAAGCTCATAACTTAGTATATAGTCAATGAAGAACATCATAGAAAAGTTTTTGAAGAATTTGAACTTTTGAAATTTTGCAATTTTGAGGATTTTGAAACTTTGCAATTTTGAAGATTTGGAGAATTTGCTAAAAGTCTCAGTTTTGAAGAATTTCAACTTTGTGGAATTTGAAATTTGGTGCTGGCGTGACTCAATGTATAAGAATGACAATTTCATGCACCGCATACACTTGTTTTACGGTCGTGAGAATCAAATTATTCATTAATTTGTTCACACTTAGAGTGTTATTATTCATTGATTGAAGAAAAACGTTACTTCATGTGTTGCATATCTAAGTCCTCAATTTTGCATAAGTGTTAGGATGTGTGCCTTTTTCATAAAACATTTGAAGATTTTAGGATATTTAGCTCACACCGCAACTTGCAAAATCTCTTCTCATCCAAGGGCTTAGGAAAGATATCTGCTAGCTGGCCTTCAGTCTTCATGTGGTCGATGATGATGTTACCCTTGAGTACATGATCACGAAGAAAATGATGACGAATCTGGATGTGCTTGGTCTTCGAGTGTTGTACCAGATTGTAAGCAATCTTGATTGCACTCTCATTCTCGCAGTAGAGGGGCACATTTTTCATGTTGATGCCGTAGTCCTTGAGGGGTTGCATCATCCAAGGCAGTTGAGCACAACAAGACCAAG
Organism: Hordeum vulgare subsp. vulgare; assembly: GCF_904849725.1. NCBI lineage: Eukaryota > Viridiplantae > Streptophyta > Magnoliopsida > Poales > Poaceae > Hordeum > Hordeum vulgare. The sequence goes on from NC_058522.1 coordinate 480,756,338, forward strand.
AACAATGTATTCAGCTTCAGAAGTGAAGAGTGAGACACACTTCTGCTTCTTTGAGGATCAACAGACTAAGGATCGTCTAAGGAAATAAAATGTGCCTGATGTTGACTTACGATCCACACAGTCACCAGCATAATCAGAATCAGGATATCCAACGAGGTGTAGATTTGAGTCCTTGGGGTACCATAATCCAAGTGTTTGTGTGTGAGCTACATATCGAAGAATATGTTTCACAACCTTATGGTGTGATTCCTTCGGGTTTGCTTGGAAATGTGCACACATGCAAACACTAAGCATAATGTCTGGCTTAGATGTCCATAGGTACAATAAAGAGCCAATCATAGAGCGATATACATGCTCATCGAAATTGTTACCATTTTCGTCAGTGCCGAGATGGCTGTTGGTAGGCATGGGAACTTTGAAACCCTTGCATTCATTCATGCCGAATTTCTTCATGACATCCTTGAGGTATTTCTCTTGATAAATGAAGATGTCGTTGCGTTGTTGACGAATTTGAAGCACTAGGAAGAATTTCAGCTCCCCCATCATGGACATTTGATATTCTTCACCCATCATGTAGGAAAATTCGTCACTATAACATTTCTGAGTACAACCAAAGATGATATCGTCCACATATATTTGGCATATAAACAGTTCATTATCATAGGATTTTGTGAAAAGATTAGGATCGAGTGAACCGGGTTTGAAGCCTTTCTTCACGAGGAATTCATTCAACGTATCATACCACGCCCGAGGGGCTTGCTTGAGGCCATAGAATGCCTTTTTGAGTGTGAAGACTTTGTCAGGATGCTTCGGGTCTTCAAAACCTGGGGGCTGAGCAACATATACTTCTTCCTCAAGCTTACCATTGAGGAATGCACTTTTCAAATCCATTTGATACAGTGTAATATTGTGATGATTAGCATAAGCAACCAATATACAAATAGCTTCAAGTCTAGCAGCATGTGCAAAAGTTTCATCAAAGTCAATTCCTTCAACCTGTGTGTACCCTTGGGCTACAAGTCGTGTCTTGTTCCTCACTACCTAACCATCCTCATCTTGCTTGTTTATGTAAATCCACTTGGTACCGATGATACTATGCTTGCGAGGATTAGGTCATTTTACAAGTTCACATACTTCATTCAGCTTGAATTGATGAAGTTCATCTTGAATGGCTTGAATTCACTCAGGTTCCATGAAGGCTTCATCAACTTTTGAGGTTTGTGTGATAGACACAAAGGAGAAATGTCCACAAAAGTTAATTAAATGTGAAACTTTTGAGCGAGTGAGGGGACCTCGTGCATTGATGCCATCAAGGATTTTTTTTCAATTTCCACTTCATTTGCAATCCTCGGATGCGTTGGTTGAAGACTTTGGTTGGGTTGAGGAATTTGATCTCCAGTAATTTCCTTAGGTGCACCCGCTTGATTTTGATCATCGTTGCGGATGACTTCTTCAACAGGAGGTTGACCCTGAGTAGGAATGATATCTTTAGTAGCCTTGTGCTTAATAGCTTCCTTAGGAGCCAATTTATCTAGCGCAGGAGGTAGTTGCTCTCTTTGCGAGCCATTAGTTTCATCAAACCGCACATCTACAGTTTCAACAACCTTGTTGTGGTACCTGTTGAAGACTCTGTAGGTGTGCGAGTCCGTAACCGAGCATAAAACCCTCATGTGCTTTCGGTGCAAATTTTGAACTATGGTGAGGATCTCTAATCCAAAATCTTGCACCGAAGATGTTGAAATAACTTACATTGGGTTTCCTGTCGGTGAGGAGTTCGTATGAAGTCTTCTTGAGGAATTTTTCAAGATATACCATGTTGATGATGTGGCACGCAATGTTGATTGCCTCAGGACAGAAGCGACGAGGAGTTTGATATTCTTGAAGCATAGTCCATGCCATTTCAATCGGAGTCATGTTCTTTCGCTCGATGACGCCATTCTGTTGAGGAGTATAAGGAGCAGATAATTCGTGAGTGATACCAAGTTCATCAAGATAATCATCAAGGCCTGTATTCTTGAATTCCGTCCCATTTTCACTCTTGATGTGTTTGATTTTAACACCGAAGTTTGTTGAGGCCCTTGAGTAAAATCGTTTGAAGACTTCCTACACTTCAGTTTCGTAAAGAATGATATGCACCCAAGTATAACGAGAATAGTCATCAACGATGACAAAGCCATATAGAGATGTTGCATTGGTTAGAGTAGCATAATGAATAGGTTCAAAGAGATCCATGTGGAGCAATTGAATCGGACAAGTAGTAGTCATGATAGTCTTTGAGGGGTGTTTGGATCGAGTCATCTTTCCAGACTCACAAGCCCCGAAGAGATGGTCCTTGAGGAATTTGATGGTTTCGATGCCAATGACATGCTTCTTCTTCGCGAGTGTGTGCAAATTCCTCATGCCTGCATGACCAAGTCGTTAATCCCATAGCCAGCCCTTTGAAGCTTTTGCTAGAACACACGTGGCTGGCTGAGGATCTACAGAGAAACCAACAATATACAAGTCTCCTCTCCTAAAGCTTTCGAAGACTTTGGGTTTGTCAGATTCCATGACAACTACACATCTATATTTTCCAAATATGACAATCGTATCGGGATCACAAAGCATTGAGACTGACATGAGGTTAAACCCAAGGGATTCGACAAGCATGACTTTGTCCATGTGTCGGTCCTTAGAGATAGCCACTTTACCAAGTCCCAATACCTTGCTTTTACCTTTTAAGTGTAGGTCATATGCTTCAGTGGTTATTGAGTCAGTGGGATATTTATCAATAAGATTTTATCACGAGACATGTGATTTGTACATCCACTATCAAGAACCCACTGTCTGGTCTTGGGTTGGTCATACTGCAGATGAATTAGTATTGCTTACCATCTCATATGCTTCAGATTGAAAAATATGATACCAATTTCAACAGATTTGAATTTCATCACATAAAAAATATTTTTGACATAATGAGGATGAGTGAAATGACAGATCATCTCATCAGGTTTTATCTTGCATCCTATCGAGCAGTTTCCTCAGGTCCCCAGCAAATTCTTCAGTTGATGACTTTCATCTGGAGACTTGACCTGCAGAAGTGATTAGTTCGATTTCCTCACCACCCACATCTGAAGGGGTGGTAAAGAGTTTATCATCCTGCGAGCACCATATGAGAATTGAGGCATTGAAGCTAATGCACTTCTTTTAACACGAGGGGGGTAGAGTACTCAAATAAATAGGTAGAGAAATTCTTGGAGGACATATGAACATAGTGATTTGAGGAATAATGCACATGTTCATGTCCCTTGTAAGTTTCCCTGAATGTCATAAGCATTAGTGCGAGTACGATCATAGTTTTGACCATTCAAGGAATTTGATCCTCATGAAGACTTTGGTCCACCTAAGGAATTTGATCTAGGGTTCATGTTCTTCACCGGTGGTGTCATGAGGAAATTCACCTAAAGACTTTCCAACCTGCTTTTGAGAACCCAGATTTTCCTAAGGGGTGGTCCATTCCTGCAGTTAGTTCCAACATATCTAGCAAATACTTAGCCCGCCTGATTTTTGAACAATTTATAGTTAGACTCAAATGACTCATCAGAGGAATACGACATTTCACATGCAAATCATGTTAGAGTAGATGGATTAACAGGAGGTGCTTTTACAACAACCCATGGGGTTTTGGAGCACATCAACATTCAGTTTCCTCTCAAAGGCAATACCCTCTTTCCTCGTGTTCCCGTTTGGAATCTGCTTTTTGAGCACATCGCAAAGAGTTTGATGCCCTTTGAGGCTTTTGTATATGCCTGTCACATACAATTCCTTCAACCCTGCATTTTCGTCAGCGACATTTGTGGTTTCCTCAGGTGAGGAATTTGTTACCACATAAACAGTTGAAGAATTTGTAGCAATAGAAGCATTTGAAGTTCTAGGTGAAGAATTAATAGTTTCACGTTCAATGCATTTCAAACATGGTGGAATGAATTCTTCCTAAGCGGTACTGATCTGTTGTGCAAGCAAAGAATCATTTTGATTCGAAAATCATCATGAGACATTCTTAGCTTCTCAAGATCTTTCTTTCTTTGAAGAAATTCATAAGAAAGTTTCTCATGATCAGCCAAGAGTGTGCCATAATATTCTTGAAGACTATCAAACTTAGACTGAAGACTTTGAACATCTTCAGTGAGGATTTTAGTCTGATTCATTTCATCACTCAATAGGTCATCGCTTTTGTCTAGCATTTTTTGAAGCTTTTCAATAGCAGTTTGTGGCTTAGTGGCAATATTAGCAAGTTTATAGTAACTGGGTTTTTGATAATCATGAGGTTCACAATCACTAGAGTTAGAACAAGAAGTGTGGCTTGGTACCTTTGAACCTTTTGCCATGAAGCAATAGGTAGGAGCAAAGTCATCATCATAGTCATCAGTGTTGTTGACGTTGTCATTTTCTTCAAGGTCGAAGATGGACTTGTTGAGGAATGTGGTAGCAAGGGATAGGCTTGCCACACCACTGTGACTCCCCTTCAGAACCTTCCTCTTCATCATAGTCCTCAGATTCTTCTTTACAATCCATTTCCTTGCCAATAAGTGTCCGAGCCTTTCTGAAGTTGGTCTTCTTGTGCAATGAGGATTTTGAAGATGAGGACTTTGAATACTTCTTCTTTTTCTTTGAGTCATTGGAACTGTCATCTTTGTACTTCTTCTTCCTTTATTCCTTCACCCAGCATGGACAATCAGCAATGTAGTGACCAGATTTCTTGCATTTATGGCATGTTCTTTTCTTGTAGTCCTCAGGTGAAGATTCTGCTTTCCTCATATCTCTTCTTGAAGACTTTCCGAACTGGCCACACCTTGATAACTTCTAGAATTTCCTCATGAGCATAACAAGTTCCTGACCAAGTTCGTCAGGATCACAAGACTACAATCAGATTCTTCTTCTTCAGATGAGGAAACAACCTTTGCCCTCAGTGCACGAGGTCTTGTATAGCTTGGTCCATAAAGGTCTCTCTTCTCTTCTTGTTGGAATTCATGAGTATTGGGTCTCTCAAGTATATCAGCAGGATCAAATAGCTTTTAGTCTCTTTGTTCTTGAATCATCAGTACCAGTGTGTCAAATGATGGATCAAGAGATCGTAGCAGTTTCTTCACAAATTCAGGGTTTGTGATGTCTCTGGCTCCAAGACCGTGAAGCTCATTGAAGATGTCAGTGAGGCGATCAAAGGTATGTTGGTAGCTTTCATTATCAAGTCTCTTGAAGCGGTTGAAGAGATTGCGAAGAACATCAACTCGAGAGTCACGTTGTGTGGACACTCCTTCGTTGACTTTGGTCAACCTTTCCCAGATTAGCTTCGGAGAGGCCAAATCACTCACTCTTCCATACTGATCTTTGCTCAGATGGCCACAGATGATATTCTTTGCTTGAGATTCGAGTTGCTTGAATCTCTTCACATCAGCGGCAGTGATAGTTGAAGTGACAGAGGGAACACCATTTTCTTCAACATACCAGAGATCATTGTCAATTGCTTCAAGGTGCATGCACATCTTGTTCTTACAGTAGGGGAAATCCTTTCCTTCAAAGGTAAGACAACCCGCAGTAACCTTGATCATGCATGCGGTCGACATAACTAAAACTCTAGGCGGTTAAACCAAAATCACACAGAACAAGGGAGTACCTTGCTCTGATACTAATTGAAAGTGTGTTATATCAACAAAAGGGGGGTGAATAGGCGATTTTTACAAATTCATCACTAAGGAAATTCCTAGTGAGGAAAGTTCTGAGTCATGAACTGAGTGGAGCGGAATAAGTACTCAAAAGAAAAGCAAAAGCGACTATAGCTTAGTTCTGAGAGTGAGGTGAAGTGTTCGGTTTGCAGACATCGCGTGAACAGGATAGGTAGGTGACGAATAACTTAAGTGAAGAATTTGAGGCGAGGAATTCTGAGAAAGTCTTGAGCCAAATTCTTCAAATAGTACAACTCAAAGTCATCAACATGCAATTCAAGAAATGAAAGAGTTGAAGAAATAGAACCCATAGATCGATGAGGACAATGGTTTGATGACCCAGTTCCAACTGGTGTGACAGTCATACATCTCGTTTGGAGCGGCTTAGCATTCAAACCAAAGAACAGACAATCCCGGGACACATAGTCCCTACCGTAGTCTCCTTGAGCTAAAGACACACAGTCCTCCCCCAACACTCGTGGTAAGTCTTTAGGGCAGACTTCCAAAACCTTACAAACTCGGTCACACGGCGATCCACAATTGATTGCTCGATGCTCTAGACCATGACACCTAACCATCTAGAGGATGCATAGTTCTCAAAGGTAACAAACTTTAGTTCCACACATGAACAATCTCTTTAGTGATGCTCAATCACTTTTGGTTTTGGGTTTTCGTTTGGGTGTTTGGGATTTTCCTCACTCGATGATTTTTGCTCAAAGCCCTCGAGAATTGTGTTGCTCTAAATGATATCTGTCAGTTTCTCTCGGAGCAGCCAACCAACTAGTGGTTGTGGGGGAGGCTATTTATAGCCTGGGAGCATCCCGACATGGTATGCCATTAATGCCCCCAATGATATGACCGTTGTGTGGATAAGATTGGGGACAAGTGGTGCATGGTGCGGAAACGGTCGGATCTTTCAACTGTGAAATTCCTCATATCTCTCATGTTCCTCACTGATAAGCAGTTCGCACTGGCGAAATCCTAACTCCTCAGTTAGTGCAATTTCTTCAATAACCAGAAGAACTTCGTCTGTGTCACTGAAGACTTAGACTAAGCTGTGAGAGATTTTCAAATGCTTCACTCGAAGGATTAGGTATGTGTAGGTTTTGAGATGAGCATCATGAGGAAATATTTCCTTAGTATTACCTCGACCCCTTTAACAGTACGTTGTTCCTACGACTCAAGAAAGAAGAAAACGAAACAAAAAGAGTAAATCTTCAAGTTCCAAAGTCTTCATAGCATTTTCTTCGGGATACACGAATTCCTCATTTTCAATGTCTTCATGAGGAATAACAATTTCTTCGCAATCAAATTCTTCAAGGAATGACCAAATTCTTCACCCAAAGACATACATTTTACGGGTCGATATTCTTTGAATAACTCAAACTCCTCAACGACTTATAGAGCATGTGTACACTCACAAACATATCAGTCTCTTAACCTATAAGTCTTTAATCCACCGAAATTACTAAGGGGCACTAGATGCACTTACATATATTGACATGACTCGTGATGATATTCTATTGCCTGCACCTTCTTTGTTTAACTATCATGCCAGGAACTAGTATGTCGACATGCCACCAAATAAAATTGCATATCAAAACTAATTGGCTGAGGAGGAGGCCAAAGCTCATGCTTGGGATGCTGAAGTACCTCAGCCCAACAACTTTCCTCTTGGATTAGATGGCTACTACGAATGGTGATCGCCAAGCTAGGCAAAAGCCTAACCTTGGGGGAGTACGTATTTCTCATCGGCATTGCATTCATGTTCACACACTTCATATCAGTTGTCGGTGTTTGATAACCCACAAGTGTAGGGGATCGCAACAATCTTCGTGAGTAGTATTTTACCTTGATTTATTGATTCGACACAAGGGGGGACAAAGAATATTTATTGGCCTTACCAGTTGAGTTGTCAATTCAACCATGATACGTCTCCATTGCATCTCTAATTTTTGACTGTTCCATGCTATTGTGTTGTCATTTTAGAAAACTTTTTAGGCACTTATCTACCAATTTATATTATTTTTAGCACTGACCTATTGACCAAGTACCCAGTGCCAGTTGTTGTTTTCTGCATGTTTTATTTCACTTTTTAGGTTCTAGTACCAAACGAAGTCCAATTGATCTAAAACTTTTTGTGATTTTTTTCCGGACCAAAACAAGACCGTGGTGCATCGGAAGAAGGTCAGGAAGCGCTTGAGGCCCCCACAAGCTATCAGGGTGCGGCTTGGGGGCGGCCTGATGGCTTGTGGCCACCTCGTGGCTCTCCCGACCCCTTTCTCTGGATTATAAATTCCTATTTACCATCAAAACTCCAGAGGAGGACCCGAAACACTTTTTTCGCCGCCACAAGTCTCCGTACCAACGGGAAGCCATCTAGAGCTTTGTTCTGGCACTCTGTTGGAGGGGGATCAATCACGGAGGGATTCTTTATCAACCTTGTTGCCCTCATGATGATGTGTGAGTACTTCATGATACGTCCGTTTTGGATCATGTTTTCATGTTGATACTTATCGCTTCTTGGGCTTTTATTTCACTTCACGGTACAATTCTTATGCCTTTTCTCTCTTATTTTGCAAGGTTTACATAAAGAGGGAGAATGCCGGCAACTGGAATTCTGGCCTCAAAGTGGAGCAAAGTTGAGATACCTATTCTGCGCAACTCCAAACGCCGTAAAAATCAACGAGGATATTTTTCCCGATTTATAAAAAATACTGGGCCGAAGAAGCGCCAGAGTGGCACTAGCAGGTGGCCACAAGCCTGCACGGCGCGGCCACCCCCAGGCCGCGCCATGAGGGCTTGTGGGAAGCCTGCTGGCCCACTAGCCCCCTTCTTCAGCTATATGAAGGGTTTCGTCCAGGAAAAAATCACGGAGGAGCTTTTTCATGGATTCGCCGCCGCCACGAGGCAGAACTTGAGCAGAACCAATCTAGAGCTCTGGCAGGACGATCCTGCCGGGGAAACTTCCCTCCCGGAGGGGGAAATCGTTGCCATCGTCATCACCAACACTCCTCTCATCGGAGGGGACTCGTCACCATCAACATCTTCATCAACACCATCTCATCTCCAAACCCTAGTTCATCACTTGTAACCAATCTCCATCTAGCGACTCCGATTGGTACTTGTAAGGTTGCTAGTAGTGTTGATTACTCTTTGTAGTTGATGCTAGTTGGATTATTTGGTGGAAGAGTTTATGTTCAGATCCTTGATGCTACTCATTACCTCTCTGGTCATGAATATTATTATGCTTTGTGAGTAGTTACTTTTGTTCCTAAGGACATGGGATAAGTCATGCTAATAGTAGTTATGTGAATTTGGTATTCGTTCGGTAATTTGATATGTTGTATGTTGTTTCTCCTCTAGTGGTGTTATGTGAGCGTCGACTACATAACACTTCACCATTATTTGGGCCTAGAGGAAGGCATTGGAAAGTAGTAAGTAGATGATGGATTGCTAGAGTGACAGAAGCTTAAACCCTAGTTTATGTGTTACTTCGTAAGGGGCTGATTTGGATCCACTAGTTTAATGCTATGGTTAGACTTTGTCTTAATTCTTCTTCCGTAGTTGCGGATGCTTGTGAGAGGGGTTAATCATAAGTGGCATGCTTGTCCAAGTAAGGGCAGTACCCAAGCGCCGGTCCACCCACATATCAAACTATCAAAGTAACGAACGCGAATCATATGAACATGATGAAAACTAGCATGACAGAAATTCCCATGTGTCCTCGGGAGCGTTTTTCCTCCTATAAGACTTTGTCCAGGCTTGTCCCTTGCTACAAAAGGGATTGGGCCACTTTGCTGCACCGTTGCTACTTTTGTTACTTGTTGCTTGCTACGAATCATCTCACCACACAATCACTTGTTACCGACAATTTCAGTGCCTGCAGATTTTACCTTGCTGAAAACCACTTGTCAGATCCTTCTGCTCCTCGTTGGGTTCGACACTCTTACTTATCGAAAGGACTACGATTGATCCCCTATACTTGTGTGTCATCAAGACTCTTTTCTGGCGCCATTGCCGGGGAGTGAAGCGCCTTTGGGAAGTGGAACTTGGTAAGGACACATTCATATAGTGTGCTGAAATTTATTGTCACTTGTCACTATGGATACTAATCCTTTGAGGGGCTTGTTCGGGGTATCTTCACCTCAAACGGAAGCAAAAAGAGTTGCTCCTCAACCTGCTGCACCTACTGAAAAATATTTTGTTTGAATTTCCTTCGGGTATGCTTGAGAAACTGGTCGCTAATCCTTTTACAGGAGAATGAACATCACATCGAGACTTGCATCTAATCTATGTAGATGAAGTTTGTGGTTTATTTAAGCTTGCGGGTTTGCCCGAGGAAGAGGTCAATAAGAAGGTCTTTCCTTTATCTTTGAAGGATAAGGCATTGACATGGTATAGGCTATGTGATGATCCTGGATCATGGGACTACAATCGGTTGAAATTGGAATTTCATCAAAAGTTTTATCCTATGCATTTAGTACATCGTGATTGGAATTATATTTATAATTTTTGGCCTCTTGACAGAGAAAGCATCGCTCAAGCTTGGGGGAGGCTTAAATCAATGCTATATTCATGCCCCAATCATGAGCTCTCGAGAGAAATTATCATTCAGAACTTCTATGCTCGGCTTTCTCATGATGATCGCACCATGCTTGATACTTCTTGTACCGGTTCTTTTATGAAGAGAGATATTGACTTCAAATGGAATTTATTGGAGAGAATTAAACGCAACTCTGAAGATTGGGAGCTTGAAGAAGGTAAGGAGTCAGGGATAAATTTCCAGTTTGATTGCGTTAAATCCTTTGTTGAGACAAATACTTTTTGTGACTTTAGCGCTAAGTATGGACTTGACTCTGAGATAGTAGCTTCATTGTGTGAATCTTTTGCTGCTCATATTGATCTCCCCAAAGAGAAGTGGTTTAAATATCATCCTCCTTGATAAGTCAATGTAGTTAAACCCACTCTAGTTGAAGAGAAAGTCATTGCCTATAATGATCCTATGGTTCCCAGTGCTTACATTGAGAAACCACCTTTCCCTGTTAGGATAAAGGATCATTCTAAAGCTTCAACTGTGATACGTAGAGGCTACATTAGAGCACCTACACCCCCTGAGCAAATTAGAGTTGAACCTAGCATTGCTATTATCAAAGATCTTCTGTCCGACGATGTTGAGGGACATAATATTCACTTCCGTGAAGATGCTACTAGAATTGCTAAACCTCACGCTAGAGACAAACATAGGCCTGTTGTTGGCATGCATGTGGTTTCTGTTAAGATAGGAGATCATTGCTATCATGGTTTATGTGACGAAATACCTCAATCCTTATATGATGAAATCAAAGACGAGATTGCACCTGTTGAGATAGAGCCTATTGATGTCACTATTCAGCTTGCCGATAGAGATACTATCTGCCCTGTGGGAATTGTTAGGGATGTTGAAGTCTTGTGTGGTAAAATGAAGTATCCTGCTGATTTCCTCGTTCTTGCTACTGCAAAAGATAGCTTTTGTCCCATCATATTTGGCAGACCCTTCCTCAATACCGTCAATGCTCATATTGACTGTGAGAAGCAAACTGTCACTGCTGGCTTTGAAGGTGTGTCACATGCTTTCAATTTCTCCAAGTTTGGTAGACGACCTCATGAAAAAGAGTTGCCTAGTAGGGATGAAACTATTGCCCTAGCTTCTATTGCTATGCCTCCTACTAATCCCTTAGAGCAATACTTGCTTGAGCATGAAAATGATATGCCTATGGATGAAAAGGATGAAATAAATAGAGTTGTCTTAGAACAATATCATATCCTTAAGAATAATATGCCTGTTGAACTGCTTGGGGATCCACCCCCACCAAAGCTTAAACAGTTGCCTGATACTCTTAAGTATGCTTATCTTGATGAAAATGAGATATATCCTTTCATTATTAGTGCTATCCCCGCAGAGCATGAAGAAAAGAAGTTGCTAAAAACTCTGAGGAAGCACCGTGCTGCTATTGGATATACTCTTGATGATCTTAAGGGCATTAGTCCCACTCTATGCCAGCACAAGATTAAAACTGATCCTCATTTCAAACCAGTTGCTGATCATCAAAGGAGATTGAATCCTAAGATGAAAGAAGTAGTAAGAAAAGAAATACTAAAGCTCCTCGAAGCGGGTATTATCTATCCTGTTGCTCATAGCGATTGGGTGAGTCCGGTGCACTACCTCCCTAAGAAGGGAGGCATTACCGTTGTCCCTAATGATAAGGATGAATTGATCCCACAGAGGATTATTACTGGCTATGGGATGGTGATCGATTTTAGGAAACTGAATAAAGCCACTAGGAAAGATCATTACCCTCTGCCTTTTATCGACTAAATGCTAGAAAGACTTTCTAAACACACACACTTTTGCTTTCTAGACGGTTATTCTGGTTTCTCCCAAATACCGGTTGCACAATCTGATCAGGAGAAAACAAATTTCACCTGCCCTTTCGGTACCTTTGCTTATAGACGTATGCCTTTTGGCTTATATAATGCACCTGTCACCTTTCAAAGATGTATGATGGCTATATTCTCTGACTTTTGTGAAAATATTGTTGAGGTTTTCATGGATGACATTTCTGTTTACGGGTCTTCCTTTGATGATTGCCTCAGCAACCTTGATCGAGTCTTACAGAGATGTAAAGACAGCAATCTTGTCTTGAATTGGGAGAAGTGCCACTCTATGGTTAATGAAGGCATCGTCTTAGGACATAAAATTTCTGAAAGAGGTATTGAAGTCGATAAGGCTAAGGTTGATGCAATCGAGAAAATGCCATACCCCACAGATATCAAAGGTATAAGAAGTTTCCTTGGTCATGCTGATTTCTATAGAAGGTTCATTAAAGACTTCTCTAATATTTCTAGGCCTCTTACCAATCTCTTGAAAAAGGATATTGCTTTTGTCTTTGACGATGATTGTGAGGAAGCCTTCGAAATACTTAAGAGGGCTTTGATAACTGCACCTATTGTTCAACCACCTGATTGGAACTTGACTTTTGAAATCATGTGTGATGCTAGTGATTATGCTGTTGGTGATGTCCTAGGGCAAAGAGTTGATAAGAAGTTGAATGTTATCCACTATGCTAGTAAAACTCTAGACAATGCCCAAAGAAACTATTCTACTACGGAAAAGGAGTTTTTAGTAGTCGTGTTTGCATGTGAAAAGTTCAGGTCTTACATAGTTGATTCCAAAGTCACTATTCACACTGATCATGTTGCTATTAAGTACCTCATGGAGAAGAAGGACGGTAAACCTAGACTTATCATATGGGTTCTCTTGCTACAAGAATTTGATTTGCACGTTGTTGACAAGAAGGGTGCTGATAACCCAGTAGCAGATAACTTGTCTAGGTTGGAGAACGTTCTTGATGACCCACAACCTATTGATGATAGCTTTCCCGATCAGCAACTGAATGTCATCAATGCTTCACGTAGTGCACCGTGGTATGCTGATTATGGAAACTATATCGTTGCCAAATACATACCACCTAGTTTCACGTACCAGGAAAACAAGAAATTCTTCTTTGACTTGAGACACTACTTTTGGGATGATCCTCACCTTTATAAGGAAGGAGTAGATGGTGTTATTAGACGTTGTGTACCTGAACATGAACAGGGACAGATCCTACAGAAGTGTCACTCCGAGGCCTACGGAGGACACCATGCGGGAGATAGAATTGCACACAAGGTATTGCAATCAGGTTTCTGTTGGTCCACTCTCTTCAAGGATGCCCGTAAGTTTGTCTTGTCTTGTGACGAATGTCAAAGAATAGGTAATATTAGCAAACATCAGGAAATGCCTATGAACTATTCACTTGTCATTGAACCATTTGATTTCTGGGGCTTTGATTATATGGGACCTTTTCCAAAATCCAACGGGTATACTCATATCCTAGTTGCTGTTGATTACGTCACTAAGTGGGTAGAAGCTATCCCCACTAGTAGTGCTGATCACAACACCTCTATCAGGATGCTGAAAGAAGTTATCTTCCCTAGATTTGGAGTCCCTAGATATCTAATGACTGGCGGTGGTTCAGACTTCATTCATGGTGCTTTCCGTAAAATTCTTTCTAAGTACGATGTCAACCATAGAATTGCGACTCCCTATCACCCTCAGTCCAGTGGTCAAGTAGAGCTAAGCAATAGAGAGATTAAACTAATTCTACAAAAGACTGTCAACAGGTCTAGAAAGAATTGGTCTAAGAAGCTCGATAATGCACTGTGGGCTTATAGAACTACTTATAAGAATCCCATGGGCATGTCTCCGTACAAAATGGTGTACGGTAAAGCATGTCATTTATCTCTTGAGCTAGAGCATAAAGCTTCTTGAGCAATCAAAGAGCTCAAGTTTGATTTCAAACTTGCCGGTGAGAAGAGGTTATTTGATATTAGCTCGCTTGATGAGTGGAGAACTCAGGCATCTGAGAATGCCAAGTTGTTCAAAGAGAAGGTTAAGAGGTGGCATGATAAGAGGATACAAAAGCGGAAGTTCAATGTAGGTGATTATGTCTTGCTATATAACTCTCGTTTAAGATTCTTTGCAGGCAAGCTTCTCTCTAAATGGGAAGGTCCCTATGTTGTTGAGGAAGTATATCATTCCGGTGCTATCAAGATCAACAACATGGAAGGTAATTGTCCGAGAGTTGTAAATGGGCACAGAATCCAGCATTATATCTCACGTACTCCCATAAATGTTGAAAGCAATATTATCAATACCATAACTCCGGAAGAATACCTAAGGGATATTTATCAGCCTGTTTTAGACTCCGAAAACGAAGAGGTGTGATTCGGTAAGAAAACAGAGTCCAAAACTTTTCCAATCGAAATTTTTCTCCGTTTTGGAATATTTGAAAAAATACAAAAATTGGAAGTAGTCCGAAAAGTGCGCGAGGAGGCGACAAGCCTGCACGACGCGGGCCCACCCCCTGGCCGCACCGTGAGGGCTTTTGGCCACCTCGTGCGCCTCCTGGACTCCATTTTCGTGCAGAGTACTCCTTCTAGTGTGGAAAAAATCATTATATATACTCCCGTTTGGTCTGACCCCTGCATCACGGAGATTTCCTCTGTTTTTTGTTTCGAGCCTGTTTTCTGCCGCAGATATAGAGCAAGATGTCGTCTGAGGAATCTGTGGGGGAGAACAATCTCCCTCAAGTTTATGGAGAAGTAAGTGCTGACTTGAAAAGGATGGAGGTCATGGGGGCTAAGGAAAGGCTACCTAAATACACCAAGGGCAAAACCAAGGAGATGAATCAGGCGTGGGACGAAGTGCAATCTATTCTCAACAGGGAAGAAATTAAGGAAGTGGATTTCCTCCAACCCTACCTCCACCTACTATCTCCATCCTTGATTGAATTCTTGAGGTTTTGTGAAATAACTCGTGCTTGCAATACTTGTCTCACTCGTGAAGTTGTTTTGCTGGAAAAACATATCGCATATCTCCAAGGTATAAATCAAAGATTAATGGCCCTCTTGGAGTCAAAGATTGCAACAAGTCCACCACCATCACCACCAAAGGAAGACAACTAAACATGGGTATGGGCAATCCCCTTGGCTTGTGCCAAGCTTGGGGGAGTTGCCCCGGTATCGTATCACCATCACATCTTTTGCCTTTACCTTTGTTTTAGTTTTCCTTTTCAGCTTTCTCTTTTTCTAGTAGACTAAAAGTCTTAGTGTTTTAGCCTTGAGTTTTGCTTTGTGTCACCCCCGATGTATTCGAGCTCGTGAGCCATATAATAAAGAGTGTATTAGTTGAAGGGCTTTTCCTCTTGCCATGATAAAAAGAGTGAGAATAGAACAAAAGCATGAAAGATCATGTAATGATCTTATGGGAAGTGATGGCTTCACTTATAAAAAGAATGAGGATTGAAACTTGTTGAGGGTAGGCAAACATAGTCATATAAGAAGAATGAGGATCTTCACTAATTCCTTATCTCGCCTTTATCTTGGCTAAGGTCATATGCTTGGGAAAGATCTATATTCATATGTCAACTTGGAAGTAAGTATTCATGAATTATTATTGTTGGCATTACCCTTGAGGTAAGCAGTTGGGAGGCAAAAACTATAAGCCCCTATCTTTCTGTGTGTCCAGCTGAAACTTTGATCTCATGAGTACCACGTGAGTTATAGCAATTGTAGAGAACGAAAGAATGGTTGAGTATGTGAATTTGCTTTACAAGATCTTATTTGAATCTTTCTGATGTTGTGACAAATTGCAATTGCTTCAATGACTAAAGGCTATCGGTTGTTACTTCTCGGTAAGGTTCTTGATCCATGCTTTACTTTGTGAAGGAATTATCACTTTAGCATGAGAGATTATATGTTGGTATTGTTGTTCTGATCATGATCATGATCCATGCATGTTCGTATCTTGTTTTGTCGACACCTCTCTCCCTAGACATGTGGACATGTTTATTGAGCTAGGCTTTCGCTTTAGGACAAGCGAGGTCTAAGCTTGGGGGAGTTGATACGTCCATTTTGCATCATGTTTTCATGTTGATATTTATCGCTTCTTGGGCTCTTATTTCACTTCACGATACAATTCTTATGCCTTTTCTCTCTTATTCTGCAAGGTTTACATAAAGAGGGAGAATGCCGTCAACTGGAATTCTGGCCTGAAAGTGGAGCAAAGTTGAGATACCTATTCTGCGCAACTCCAAACGCCATAAAAATCAACGAGGATTTTTTCTTGATTTATAAAAAATACTGGGCCGAAGAAGCGCCACAGGGGTGGCAGCAGGTGGCCACAAGCCTGCACGGCGCGGCCACCCCCAGGCCATGCCATGAGGGCTTGTGGGCAGCCTGCTAGCCCACTAGCCCGTCTCTTCTGCTATATGAAGGGTTTCGTCGAGGAAAAAATCAGGGAGGAGCTTTTTCGTGGATTCGCCGTCGCCAAGAGGCGGAACTTGAGCAGAACCAATCTAGAGCTCCGGCACGACGATCCTATCGGGGAAACTTCCCTCCCGTAGGGGGAAATCGTCGCCATCGTCATCACCAACACTCTCTCATCAGAGGGGACTCGTCACCATCAACATCTTCATCAGCACCATCTCATCTCCAAACCCTAGTTCATCACTTGTAACCAATCTTCGTCTCGCGACTCCGATTGGTACTTGTAAGGTTGCTAGTAGTGTTGATTACTGTTTGTAGTTGATGCTAGTTGGATTATCTGGTGGAAGAGTTTATGTTCAGATCCTTGATGCTAGCCATTACCTCTCTAGTCATGAATATGATTATTCTTTGTGAGTAGTTACTTTTGTTCCTGAGGACATGGGATAAGTCATGCTAATAGTAGTCATGTGAATTTGGTATTCGTTTGGTAATTTGATTTGTTGTATGTTGTTTTTCCTCTAGTGGTGTTATGTGAACGTCGACTACATAACACTTCACCATTATTTGGGCCTAGAGGAAGGCATTGGGAAGTAGTAAGTAGATGATGGGTTGCTAGAGTGCCAGAAGTTTAAACCCTAGTTTATGCCTTACTTCGTAAGGGGCTGATTTGGATCCACTAGTTTAATGCTATGGTTAGACTTTGTCTTAATTCTTCTTTCGTAGTTGCGGATGCTTGCGAGAGGGGTTAATCATAAGTGGGATGCTTGTCCAAGTAAGGGCAGTACCCAAGGGCCGGTCCACCCACATATCAAACTATCAAAGGTAACGAACGCGAATCATATGAACATGATGAAAACTAGCATGACAGAAATTCCCGTGTGTCCTCGGGAGCGTTTTTCCTCCTATAAGACTTTGTCCAGGCTTGTCCCTTGCTACAAAAGGGATTGGGCCACTTTTCTGCACCGTTTCTACTTTTGTTACTTGTTGCTTGCTACGAATCATCTCACCACACAATCACTTGTTACCGACAATTTCAGTGCCTGCAGATTTTACCTTGCTGAAAACCACTTGTCAGATCCTTCTGCTCCTCGTTTGGTTTGACACTCTTACTTATCAATAGGACTACGATTGATCCCCTATACTTGTGGGTCATCAGTTCACCACATACCTTCAGGTCCATAGCAGTACATAGATGGCATCTCTCTCTCTTTGGTCTTCAATACAATTATTATCGCATCTTCGCTTTGATCCACATGATGTAACTCTTTTGTACGGTGTGTTTGTTGGGATCAGATGAATTGTGGGTTTATATTCATATTATTCATGATAAATATTTGAGTCTGCTGTGATATATAATATGATTATTATGTTTATGATTATGGTAGCTTCTTAATTCTCTCTGATCTATTGAAATAGTTCGGCCAACTAGATTGATATTTCTTCGGTGAGAGAGGCGTGTTGTAGTAGGTTAAACCTGGCGAGTCTCTGCATCCCAGTGACATAAGGGGACAAGTTGCATATTTGTGTTGCGTCTACTAAAGGTAAAACAATAGCGTTTATTCATATTAGTTGAGTTTACTTTATCTACATCATGACATCTTACTCCAAGCATTACTTCATTCGTCATGAACTTAATACGTAGAGAGGCAAGCATAGAAGCGCTCTTGAAGCGAAGTAATAGTAATAGGTGCATCCATGAGTTGGCATATTTGTTTATGGATGTGATGCCTATATTTAGATGATAATTTCCGTGAAAATCGCATAACTATCGACTCTTCTATCAATTGCTCAACAGTAATTTGTTTACCCATCGTATGCTTATTTTCATGAGAGATGCCATTAGGGAAAGCTATGCCCCCGGGTCTATTCACAACATATTGCTAAAACCTCCAACACCTTGCTGCAATTTATTTGATTTGATTTTATTTTTAATTTTATAATTATCTACACACCTCGTTCGCTTGCAAATAACGAGACCAAGGGGATTAACAACCCTCTTGCCCGCGTTGGGTGCAAGTTGTTTGTTCTTTTGTGCGCAGCCGCTGAAGGCAATTGTGGAATGATATTCCTATTGGTTTGATAAACCTTGGTTTCATATTTGACGGAAATACTTACCCACTTCGTCCTGCGATAACCCGCTCCTGTTCACGGAAAACCCAACGCAGATCCCGAGTATGAGGAAGAATTTCTAGCGTTGTTGCCGCGGAATATCATCATCAACTATCAAGTAACTCCACACAAAATTTCATTCACTTGTTCCTATTTTTATTTTCTGGCATATTTAGTTTGTCTCCTATAAAAAATAAAAATACAAAAATATTTACCTTTGCTTGCTTAGCTTGTCATTAGATTGCATCTTCGCTCTCTAGTTTGCTTGTTACACTTGTTACTTTGCTTTCATAGTCACCATGTTGCAAGATAGATTCAATAACTTCTCGTATTACCATAGAATTATGGAAGTGGAAGACTCCATGAAAGCTTTCATGACTTCACAATTTGAGCACAATTATTATTTTTGCTTCATAGATTAAAGAGCATTCAATTTTGCTTGATGCTATCTGTGCTTGACATGATGAGATCAACAAATGTGTGTCTAATCTTCAATCACAATTAGCTAAAACAGAAGAACTGTTAGGAAGGATTTCTGATAAGAAAACCACTCTAGTAAATAGGATGGTGCTAAACCGGAGTCTTTACCTACTCATAATCATCATGAAGACCTTAGAAAGATCGGTTCTTCTCCTATTGAATCTTTGTTTACTTCTCTGAATACTAATGATAAAGGGACTGGAGATGAGTCCACTTTAGTTAAGGATCATCCCGTTTGCTTGGAGGTTGATGATCCTAATGATAAAATTGGAAAAAGTGTTCTTAGAGAGGTCAAAACTTTAACTAGTGATGTGCCCACTATATTGGATTACAAGGACTTTAATTACGATAATTTCTCTTTAGTAGAACATATTAACTTGTTGCAACCCATTATTATCTCACCCAATGCTTATGAACAACATAAAGCTTTTACTCAACATATAGTAGAAGCTATTGTAAATTCTTATGATGAGAAACTTGCGCTTGAGTTTCTATTCCAAGAAAGTTGTGTTATGAGTGGGAACCTACTATCAAAATTAATATAAATAAATATGAATGCAATGCTTTGTGTGATCTTGGTGCTAGTGTCTCAACTATACCTAAAGCTTTATGTGATGTGCTCGGTCTCACTATCATTCAAGATTGTTCCCTTAACTTGCATATTGGGATTCTACCATTAAGAAACCCTTAGGTAGAGTTAATGATGTTCTTACCATTGCAAATAAAAATTATGTGCATGCAGATTATATTGTGCTTGATATTGATTGCAATCCTATTTGTCCCATTATACTTGGAAGACCTTTCTTACGAACTATAGGTGCAATCATTGATATGAAAGAGGGAAACATAAGGTTCCAATTACCACTTATAGATTAAAAAGGCAAGGATGACAACACTTGAAACTATGCAATATGCCTAGCTAGGGGCGTAAAACAGTAGCGCTTGTTGGGAGCCAACACAATAGTTATCTTAAATTTTTCCTTCATTTTCGATTAGTGTATGATAACATGATTATTTCTGATGTAATTCTTGTGTTTTTATGTTTTAATTAGTGTTTGTCACAAGTAAAGCCTTTTGGATGATTTGCATGATGAGTAGAATTGATACGGTGCAAAACAGAAACTTTGACGCCGAGTGCAGAATTTCTCTGATTTTATTGGAATGTCTTTTTAAGCTTTATTTTTTAAAAGTTTCTTATATAAAAACATCATAGGTATTCCTAAGTTTTCAGAATTTTTTGAGTTACACAAGTATGGTAATTAAATATATTACTACAAACTATTCTGTTTTAAACAGATTATGTTTTGCATGCATAGTTTGCTTGTTTTGATTATGATATGGATTATATCAGGGGGTATAAGTCATGAAGAAGTTTGAATACAACACATTATGCTAAAATAAAAGAAGATTCAATTTATGACAATACCTAAAAGGGTTTATTATGTTGCCTATACTAACGGATCTCACGACGTTTTGTTGAGTTTTGTGTGATTGAAGTTTTCAAGTTTTGGGTATTACCTTCATGGACAAAGGAATGACAAGTAGCAAGAGCATACGCTTGGGGATTCCCAAAGGCAGACCAAGGTAATATTATATAAATACTCAAGCATCTAAGCTTGGGGATGCCCCGGGAAGGCATCCCCTCTTTCGTCTCAATCCATCGGTATGTTACTTGGAGCTACATTCTTATTCATCACATGATATGCGTTTTGCTTCGAGCATCGTTTGTTTTTGTTTACTTTTACTTTCAGTTTGCCACAATCATTGTTTGCTAACACACCTATTTTATAGAGAGACACCATCATCATGATTTGTTAGAATACTCTATGTGCTTCACTTATATCTTTTGAACTTAGCAGTTGCCCTAGTACTTCACTTATATATTTTTGAGCACGATGGCGTGTAGATTTTATAGAAATAATATGCTCTAGGTCTTTACTTATATTTATTTGATACTTAATAAATAGTTATGGTAATTTGCATGGGTAATAGGACTGGATAAAAATAATGAGTGTTCAATAAGTGATAATAAAAACCATCATGTAGCACATATAGAGAAATTGTGGTTAGTGATATTGATGTGGTAATATGAAAAGGTGTGAGTGCATAATTATTAACTCAGATAGGTTTTGATATTAAGATCTTAAAACTTCTTGAACATCTGAAAGATTAAAAGGGCATGGTGATGATGTGTGAGCATTTCTATTCCTCATTGAAAACCTAGTGTTGTTTCGAGTCGGAGTCGCGCGATGGTTAATTCAACCCTCTACCTCGGGGCATGCAACAGTACTTTGATTTGTGATAAGACTAATAAAACTTTGCAATAACTATATGAGTTCATTACGACTAATGTGACATTATGGACATACACAATCTCACCTCCTCATATTTGCTAGCCTCTCTAGTACCATGAATAACCCATTCTCACCTCGAGGATTGGTGCAACTTCCGCCGATGCATCCAAACCTCGTAACATGATACGTCTGTTGCACATAAGCCTTATTATATCCTCCTCTAAACAGCCACCATACCTACCTATTGTGGCATTTCCATAGCCATTCCGAGATATATTGCCATGCAAATATCGTCATCACTTCACATGACTTGTTCGTTCATCATCATATTGCTTTGCATGATCATATAGAGATGACATATTATTTGTGACAAAGGCACCATTCATAATAACATCCATGGAAAAACCATCAAATTTCGTACGCTGAATACATGGCACGCTAGATCATTGCACATCCTGGTACACTGCCAGAGGCATTCATATTGGAGTCATGTTGCTTCATTCATCATATCAGGTTATCCACGAGTTGATGATCATCATTATTAGAGCATTGTCCCAGTGAGGAAATAAATATGGGGGGGGGGGGCAAATGTGTGACGCCCTCGATTTAATCGTACGCTAATCATACACGCAAATGCGTACGATCAAACCCAAGGACTCACGGGGAGATATCACAACACAACTCTAGACACAAATAAAATAACATCAGCTTCATATTACAAGCCAGGGGCCTCGAGGGCTAGAATACGAAAGCTCGATAAACACACGAGTCAGCGGAAGCAACAAATATCTGAGTACAGACATAAAACATGGGGTGCCTTAGAGAAGGCTAGCACAAAAGATACAACGATCGAACGAGGCGAGGCCTCCTGCCTGGGAACCTCCTAACTACTCCTGATCATCAGCGGCCTCCACGTAGTAGTAGGCACCGTCGGGGTAGCAGTCGTCGGCGGCGGGGACCTCCATCTCCTGGGCTCCATCATCTGGTCGCAGCAAACGGATCAAGGGGACAAGGGGGGAGCAAAGCAGCGGTGAGTACTCATCCAAAGTACTCGCAAGTCTTACATCAGAACTATTCTAATTATGCATCAGTATCAAAGAAGGGGGTTTATATGTGGACTGACTGCAGCAATGCGAGAATAGAGAGAGAAGGCCTAGTCCTATCGAAGACTAGCATCCTCAGGGTCTTGCAGCAATAGACGAGAGTAGAACAGGGGTAAAACATAAATAGTCATATTGTTGTAGCAATATTAAAGTGAGGTCACGCCTAAAGACCCTCCCTCGACTCCCTGCGAGGAAGCAATCCCGAGGCAAACTAATTCTAGTTAAGTAACAATTGTAGTTGTAAAAGATCAGGGCACAACTCCAAGT
Organism: Hordeum vulgare subsp. vulgare; assembly: GCF_904849725.1. Lineage (NCBI taxonomy): Eukaryota > Viridiplantae > Streptophyta > Magnoliopsida > Poales > Poaceae > Hordeum > Hordeum vulgare. The sequence continues at coordinate 480,779,144 of NC_058522.1, forward strand.
CGTCCTGTAACCGTGGACACGGCTATCCGAATAGTTAATTTTCATCCCTACAGGGGTGCACCACATGTCCCGTCACGCTCGATAACACTCTGGCCGGACATACTTTCCTGGGTCCTGCCCGGCCTCGGAATATCGACACGTCGCAGCCCCACCTAAGACTAATCAGAGAGGCCAGCCCGTCGGTCTAAATCCTAAGCACAAAGGGTTCGTGGGCCCAGTTCCCCTTCACGCTCCTGCACGTGGCGTGGGCGGCCGACGTCAGTCCTAGCATCCCTTAATCACAAGCGCGATGCATCTCGGGACCACTCGGGCGCGCGCCGCTACATTGCTGGCATCTGAAAAGCTTCGGCTGATACCGCGACGCCGAGTACCCATAATTCTTCCCGCGTAGCCGGTTAGTGCAAAAAGGTCTCCGACCAACCCATATCAAAATACCTAAATCCATTAGCATTTTAATTAGGCCAACAACACAGTCTCACGGGAATCCACCCGTCTTACAACTAATCACCAATGATCCCAGTAACATGGTCGAGTAACTGTGTGGTTGTAACATCGGGGGGGGGGGGGGAATCCGAGGTATCACCCTCGTTGGATTCCGAACGATGTACCCGTCAAGGTGGGCTTAGAGGAATCACCCTCGGGGGTGCCACACTCGCGGGGTGGCACGACAGAGACGTCATCGGGAATGGTGAAAGAGGAATCACCCTCGATAACCACGACCGACTAGCTATACTACAGAGATATCATCAGGAGTACTTAGCGAGGTGTCACCCTCGGTACCCGATAGTATCCCTGTAGCGTCGTACAACGAAGGGGGGTGAATGTGCTGTGTTGGGTCTGGCTCGTCGATCAGAGATCGAGATTCGAAAACAAGCGGGGCAACTGAACTACGGGGTCAGAGGGAATGACTGCTCCACGTATACTAAGCAGGTTAAAGGTACATGACTGAAAGTAGCAGTTCATCAAAAATAGGCTATGCATCAGATATAGGGGCTAACTACAACAGTAGCAAAATACTAATGCAAGTAGTAGGAAGAAAGACATAGGCGATATAGGAATGATCAAGGGGAGTTTGCTTGCCTTGCTGCTCTGCGGCAAAGGACTGATCGGTAGGGTCGTAGATGTACCCGGCAGCAGCGTCAGTCTCGGGGTCTACCGGTAAGAAGAGGGGGAAGAAACAATAAATAATAGCATCGATGCAACACAAAGCATGACATGGCAAGATGCAGGCTAGACATGAGCTAACGCAGCAACATCCGTCATAGACGGTCGGAAGAATATCTGATGATATTTTCCGGGTCTCGGGCTACTACCGGTTATACTGGAAACGAAGGAAAAGTTCCAAGTTTGCTATGCTAGGGACGCGTGACAGACGAACGGACCGTGTATCCGGGTTCGTCTCGTTCTGCTGATCAACTTTCATGTTGAAAATATTTCGATCCGACTTACAGATTATTTAATATTAATTTTTAAAGTTTTATTAATTATTTAAGAATTAAAAACAGATTTAAATATTTTAATAAAATCCTATTATGACATCATCGCGATGTCATGCTGACATCAACATTTGACTGGTCAACTGACCAGCAGGTCCCGAACGTCATAGGCACAATTTTTTTATTAAGATTAATTATTGATTTATCAGATTAATTTAATGAGGGACCCACGTGTCATACTCTAATTATTCTAATTAATTCATTTAACTAATATATCTATTTATTTGTTTATTTAATAAAAACATTATTTTTAATTTTATTTTAACTATCGCGTGGGGCCTCCCTGTCATAGACAGCGGGTGCATTGGCCCCACCGGTAAGTGGCCTAAGGCTATTTACTCATTTTTTAATCACAAATACATAACCATACAAATGTCGTATTCCTCTAAATATCCATATACGCAAATGCATACATCGCATCTCATACATACATACATACATATGCATCTAATACATCATTTATTTTTATTCATTTTCTCTCAAAGCTCTCATCTCCCTCTCTGCTAACAGAGAGACACAGAACTCTCTCTGCTCCAACTCAACATAGAAGGACATAAACTTCAATCCCTCCTACCGGTGTCTACCGTCGACGGATCGAGGTCCCGTTTGCCGGAACGGAACCGGGACGGCGGGGAGAACGACATGGTGGGAGGAGCCCGAGGAGGGGCTCACCGACGGTGACGAGACGGCCCGATGAATCCGGAGTTCGCACGAAGGTGAAGGTGACGACGGTGACGCGGTTCCGGTGAAGACTCGAATCATATTCTTTTAATATTTGTAATGAACTTATAAAGTACTTTTTCTTTTGTTTTCAAATTTTTGGATCCGGACAGACTCGAATCAACGCGGGTCTGAGATGGGAATTCGATGACGTGGCATCTTTAGCGGGTGATCACTGTAGCTTAATCACAATAATTACTGTAGCAAAAGTCGAGGATGTCACAATTCTCCCCTACTAACCAGAATTCTCGTCCCGAGAATTAAGAGGTAGAAGGAAAGAGCCCGGGGTATTCATCACGAAGATGATCCTCGCATTCCCAAGTGGCTTCATCTTCAGATTGATTTGACCACTGTACCTTAAGGAAGTTGGTGACCTTGCGATGAGTCTTACGTTCAGCTTGGTCGAGAATGCGGACCGGATGCTCTTTATAAGAGAGGTCTTGTTGTAGTTCGAGCATATCGTGATCCACTGCTCGAATAGGGTCCTTGAAGCAGCGACGGAACTGAGAAACATGGAAGACATCGTGAACCTGAGAAAGGTTCGCCGGCAGTTCCAATTGATAAGCCACTCTTCCACGCCTTTCGAGAACAGTGAAAGGAACAATATAACGAGGAGCTAACTTGCCCTTGATTCCGAAACGGTGTGCACCTCTCATTGGTGTGACACGAAGATAAGCCTTTTCACCAGGTTGATAGACCATATCCTGATGATGACGGTCATACTGACTCTTCTGACGAGACTGAGCAGCCTTCAGATTCTCATGAATAATGCGGACTTGATCTTCGGCATGTTGAATAATATCCGGACCGAAGAGTGATCGTTCCCCAGTTTCTGACCAATTCAGAGGAGTTCGACACCTTCGCCCATACAATACTTCGAAAGGGGCCATCTTCAGACTAGCTTGATAGCTATTGTTGTAAGAGAACTCGGCATACGGGAGAGATTCCTCCCATTTCTTACCGAAAGAAATGACACAAGCTCGAAGCATGTCCTCGAGAATTTGGTTGACTCGTTCAACTTGTCCCTGGGATTGAGGATGAAATGCAGTGCTGAAGGACAGATGAGTCCCCATAGCCTTCTGAAAACTTTCCCAGAATTTTGAAGTGAACAAGCTGCCACGGTCCGAACTGATTACCAACGGAATACCGTGAAGTGAAACAACTCTTGACATATAAAGATCTGCCAGCTGACTAGCATTAATCGTTTCTTTGACGGCCAGGAAATGTGCAACTTTGGACAGTCGATCAATGACGACAAGAATAGCATCATTACCTTTCTGAGATCTGGGAAAACCAGTGACGAAGTCCATTTCAACTTGGTCCCATTTCCACTCAGGAATAGAGATAGGTTGCAAAGTTCCAGCAGGCTTTTGGTGTTCTGCTTTGATACGCCGGCATATATCACATTCTGCCACATAGCGTGCAATGTCTTGTTTCATATTGGGCCACCAGAATCTTTGCCGGATGTCTTGGTACATCTTGGTACTACCCGGATGAATAGATAATGGTGTGTCATGAGCTTCTTCCATCACCTTCCCAGTCATCCTGAGATTTTCCTTCTTATTTGGGACGAATAGGCGACCCTTGAAATACAAGGCGCCACCTTCATCAACAGTGAAAAAGGAGGGTTTACCCTTCGCAATATAGCTCTTAATCCTGTCAACATCATTGTCAAAGTCTTACAGATTCTTTATGGAGCTCACAAGATCTGGTTCAACCACTAGGCTACTGAGGGAACCCGGATTAACAACACGAAGGTTCATCTTTTGACAATCTTCAGGAGGGGGAACAAGGTAACCCTGAGGAACAATGTGGAGGTTCAGCTTACGGAATTCCTCTTGCAGACGATCGTGAACCTGATGAACCTGGAGGTGGTTCCAGTATGACTTGCGACTTAAGGCATCAGCCATTACATTAGCCTTGCCAGGGGTATATGATATACTACAGTCAAAATCAGCTATACGCTCCATCCATCTTTGTTGACGCAGGTTCAGCTCCGGTTGAGTGAACAAGTACTTCAGACTTTGATGGTCGGTGTAGATTTCACAACGATTACCGACAAGGTATTGTCGCCATTCCTTCAATGCATGAATGACTGCGGCAAGCTCGAGATCATGAACTGGGTAGTTCTCTTCATGAGCACGCAGTTGACGCAAAGCATAAGCGATCACCTTGCGATCCTGCATTAGGACACAACCTATTCCTTGACGAGAAGCATCACAGTATATGACGAAGTCCCTTTTCGTATCTGGAGGAGCAAGTACTGGAGCGGACGTCAGTTTGTCCTTGAGCGCCTGGAAACTTTCCTGACATTTATCAGTCCATTCATACTTAACACCTTTGTGAAGCAGGTTGGTTAAGGGCTTCACAATCTTGGAGAAGTTCTCGACAAATCGACGGCAATAGCTGGCGAGTCCGAGAAAACTTCTGACTTGCTTGACATTCTTCGGGGGAGTCCAGTCAAGAATAGCTTGAATTCGTTCGGGGTTGACCGCAATACCATCCTTGGAAATCACATGACCAAGGTAAGTCACTTCGTCTAGCCAGAACTCACATTTGGAATACTTCGCATAGAGTTTATGCTCCCGAAGCTTATGCAGTACAAGACGAAGATGTTCAGCATGTTCTTCTTTGTTCTTCGAAAACACCAGAATATCAGCCAGATATACCACGACAAATTTGTCGAGGTAGTCCATGAATATATAATTCATCAGTCGAGAGAAGGTTGCCGGTGCATTGGTTAAGCCGAAGGACATGACGGTGTACTCGTATGATCCATATCGAGTAACAAAGGCGGTCTTTGGAATATCCTCCTTGCGAACACGGATCTGGTGGTATCCCAATCTCAAGTCGAGCTTAGAGAAAACGGTGGAACCAGCAAGTTGATCATACAAATCATTTATCCGAGGGAGAGGATATTTGTTTTGAATAGTGGCCTGGTTGATAGGACGATAGTCTTGAACCAATCGATTTGTCCCATCCTTCTTCTTAACAAAGAGAGAAGGTGCTCCCCAAGCAGAGGAACTCGGACGGATGAAACCCAGACGGAGCGAGTTGTCAATTTCTTGCTTAAGTTCAAGGAGTTCATGTGGTGGCATTTTATAAGGACGCTTGGCAATAGGAGTGGTACCGGGTACCAAGTCAATGACAAACTCGACAGCTCGAGCAGGGGAATTCCCGGAAGTTCTTCTGGAAAGACATCTTGGAGTTCTTGGACCACTGGAATGTTTTCAATCCCTTCAAGAGGCGACGCATTTAATGCATTCAAAGCATACAGTCGTGCCTCAGCATTACGGACGAGATGCGCATGGTAGCTTATTACTTCATCTGAAGGGTGTAGGAGGTGGACGGTCTTGGTGGCACAAACGATCGATGCCGTATGAGCTTTCAACCAGTCCATCCCCAATATGAGATCAATGTTGGATGACTTTAGTAGAATGGGGTTGGCAAGGAATTCTAATCCTTCAATTTCAACTGGAACATGGGGGCAAACCACAGAGGTTCGGCATTCGCCCCCAGGGGTGTTTACCACTATCGGGATGTTCATCTCTTCGCTCCTAATGCCATGCATGTATGCAAAATTTTCCGACATAAAGGAATGCGATGCTCCTGTATCAAACAATACAGAAGCAGGTACTGAGTTAACGAGAAGTGTACCCATCACGGTAGCAGGCTAGTCTTGAGCTTGACCCATATCAATGTTGTTGGCCTGACCACGAACATAAGCAGGCTTAGTGTTGAAGTTGCGGTTTTGGTTGTTGCCACTGCCAGTTGCCGGAAGTGTCAGCTGATTCGGTTTCTGCCTGCAGTCTCTAGCACGGTGACCTGGACGGCCACACTTGAAGCATAGCCCGTCCTCAGGACGGGAAGGAGGAACTCGAGGTGGTGGAGCCGGAAGCCTCGGCTGCCTAGGTGGTGGAGGAGGCAGGCGAGGTGCAGCATAGGACGGCCTCGGAGTAGGAGCAGGTGCGTGGTACATGTTGTTTGGAATCCAGATCTTCCGCTTCTGTACAGATGAGCCCGAAGATGAGCCCATGTCACGGTTGCGCTTGCTGCTATCTTTGTATTCCTGTAGACCAGTCTCAACCTGAATAGCCTTGTTCACCAGGGTGGCGAAATCAGCATAGTCCTGAACGAGGAGTGTCAGCTTGATATCAGGGTGGAGGCCTTCACGGAACTTCTCCTGCCTGCGTGCATCAGTCGCAATGTCTTCTTCAGCATAGCGAGATAATTCCAGAAATTCCCGCTGATAAGCATCCACAGTCTTGTTGCCCTGGACCAAGTTGCGGAACTCACGCTTCTTCCGGTCCATGATTCCCTGGGGAATGTATCGAGCACGGAAAGCAGACTTTGCCCAAGTGATGATAGTTCCATCGGGCTGAGAGCGCCTGTGGCTGTCCCACCATTGAGCAGCGGGACCCTTCAGAAAGTAGGCGGCAAAGTTGACATAGCTCGCCAGGGGCACATTGGCAGACTCCAGCTCATAAGAAATGTCACGGAGCCAGTCATCAGCATCTAGAGGCTGAGTTGAGCTGCGGTAGATCGCAGGGTTGAGACGGCAGAAGTCTTGCAGTGTCACGCCGTGTGGTTGGTTCATGTTCGGCCTTTGGAACTGATCCATGAGCCCTTGCATAAACTGGCGGTTCAGTTCAAACTGTTGGATCATCCCCGCCATATACTCAGGAGGCGGGGGTGATGCATCGTTGGCAGGGCCACGCGGGCGGCCAGCTGGTCTAACCATCCTGTTAAATATTTAGCAGGGGTAGTTTAGCTTAAAGTAATTGCAAAGGCATCGCACGCATTCATGAAGTAATTAAGCATTATGAAAGGGAAATGCGATAGATACTCCATAGTAGTTGAGTTCGACATACAGACCCATACATAAGTTCGATTACAGACTAACGATTACAAATTCGAAATTTGGCGATAGCCCGGACGCATTTGACGATACCCTGGACTCACTAGGCGGCGCGCGGGCACGCGGTGGAAGAGTACCACAACGAGATGTAGCGATAAGGCTACATCAACGTCAGAGAGGACGATCGAATCCTGGTAGCTGGCGGTGATAGAAGGTAGGGACAGGACCCTGTGTCCCGTTGTGACTCTGGTGAGGGTACCGCATCCAGTCGAGCAGCTGAGGTCCAAGTGCAGGGTTTCTACCCCCAACATCAGTCCACTCGAGAGCTGATGGTAGCTCTGTCCTGCTCGGCTCGCGGATGCGCATAGGTGGAACCCTCGGACAGTGTGATGGCTGCAGCTCTGTCAACGCGTCGTAAAGACGAGAGCGCGTAGCATACAGCTCCATAGTCAGAGCTCGGAAAGCACGATCCATTGCCTCAGTGTACTGCACCAGAACCCGCGCGTCGTAGCGACGCGTCACGTAGGGGGCGCAGACAGCGACGTAGGAATGGTCGCTGCGCTCCCGAACGTCAGAAGCGTAGGCAGTGAGATCAGATCCAGTCTCATCCCCAGCAGGAGCATGCGGTATGTATCTGAAAGGGCTCTCCTCCAGGTGAGGGTACGCTCCACGGAGACGGGTGATGGCGATGTAGGCCGCATCATGGACGGCCATCTCGACCGACACTCCAATACCACAGAACACGTGGCGCTCGAGGGTCTCGCCGCCCCTCTGGTCGAAGATGCGAACCTCAGCCTGGTACTGGTACTGGTTATACTCGCGGAAATCCTCGAACACAGTGTACTCGGGGTACCAGCGATATCCCAGCCTGGTCAGGAGATCGACCAAAATGGCTGGGAACCCAGTCGTCTCAGTGGCCTGTGTCAGGCGCACGTGCTGTCTTGCGGGACGCATCTGAAAAATAAGATTGACGGATGTCAATGACAGTGTGTGTAATACATATTCAGGAGAAAATGAGTAGATAGTCCAGCGCTCCGGATCGATGTGATTCGAGAACCTAATGTTAGAGTTAGTAAAATCTTTGACCCGAAAGAGAAGAGAAAGTAGAGCCCAGAGTATAGGAAATGAGTAAAAGATACTAATACCACCCAATTGAGATGTGGGCCCGTAAGCCACAACATCAGTGTTAGTAAAGTTTTTTTTCAAACACTAGACTCAACTTCGGCCAAGGAGTTGGAAAGGGGGCTACCTACAGGCAGTTGGCTCTGATACCAACTTGTGACGCCCTCGATTTAATCATACGCTAATCATACACGCAAATGCGTACGATCAAACCCAAGGACTCACGGGGAGATATCACAACACAACTCTAGACACAAATAAAATAACATCAGCTTCATATTACAAGCCAGGGGCCTCGAGGGCTAGAATACGAAAGCTCGATAAACACACGAGTCAGCGGAAGCAACAAATATCTGAGTACAGACATAAAACATGGGGTGCCTTAGAGAAGGCTAGCACAAAAGATACAACGATCGAACGAGGCGAGGCCTCCTGCCTGGGAACCTCCTAACTACTCCTGATCATCAGCGGCCTCCACGTAGTAGTAGGCACCGTCGGGGTAGCAGTCGTCGGCGGCGGGGACCTCCATCTCCTGGGCTCCATCATCTGGTCGCAGCAAACGGATCAAGGGGACAAGGGGGGAGCAAAGCAGCGGTGAGTACTCATCCAAAGTACTCGCAAGTCTTACATCAGAACTATTCTAATTATGCATCAGTATCAAGAAGGGGGTTTATATGTGGACTGACTGCAGCAATGCGAGAATAGAGAGAGAAGGCCTAGTCCTATCGAAGACTAGCATCCTCAGGGTCTTGCAGCAATAGACGAGAGTAGAACAGGGGTAAAACATAAATAGTCATATTGTTGTAGCAATATTAAAGTGAGGTCACGCCTAAAGACCCTCCCTCGACTCCCTGCGAGGAAGCAATCCCGAGGCAAACTAATTCTAGTTAAGTAACAATTGTAGTTGTAAAAGATCAGGGCACAACTCCAAGTCGTCCTGTAACCGTGGACACGGCTATCCGAATAGTTAATTTTCATCCCTACAGGGGTGCACCACATGTCCCGTCACGCTCGATAACACTCTGGCCGGTCATACTTTCCTGGGTCCTGCCCGGCCTCGGAATATCGACACGTCGCAGCCCCACCTAAGACTAATCAGAGAGGCCAGCTCGTCGGTCTAAATCCTAAGCACAAAGGGTTCATGGGCCCAGTTCCCCTTCACGCTCCTGCACGTGGCGTGGGCGGCCGACGTCAGTCCTAGCATCCCTTAATCACAAGCGCGATGCATCTCGGGACCACTCGGGCGCGCGCCGCTACATTGCTGGCATCTGAAAAGCTTCGGCTGATACCGCGACGCCGAGTACCCATAATTCTTCCCGCGTAGCCGGTTAGTGCGAAAAGGTCTCCGACCAACCCAGATCAAAATACCCAAATCCATTAGCATTTTAATTAGGCCAACAACACAGTCTCACGGGAATCCAACCGTCTTACAACTAATCACCAATGATCCCAGTAACATGGTCGAGTAACTGTGTGGTTGTAACATCGGGGGGGAATCTGAGGTATCACCCTCGTTGGATTCCGAACGATGTACCCATCAAGGTGGGCTTAGAGGAATCACCCTCGGGGGTCCCACACTCGTGGGGTGGCACGACAGAGACGTCATCGGGAATGGTGAAAGAGGAATCACCCTCGATAACCACGACCGACTAGCTATACTACAGAGATATCATCAGGAGTACTTAGCGAGGTGTCACCCTCGGTACCCGATAGTATCCCTGTAGCGTCGTACAACGAAGGGGGGTGAACGTGGTGTGTCGGGTCTGGCTCGTCGATCAGAGATCGAGATTCGAAAACAAGCGGGGCAACTGAACTACGGGGTCAGAGGGAATGACTGCTCCACGTATACTAAGCAGGTTAAAGGTACATGACTGAAAGTAGCAGTTCATCAAAAATAGGCTATGCATCAGATATAGGGGCTAACTACAACAGTAGCAAAATACTAATGCAAGCAGTAGGAAGAAAGACATAGGCGATATAGGAATGATCAAGGGGAGTTTGCTTGCCTTGCTGCTCTGCGGCAAAGGACTGATCGGCAGGGTCGTAGATGTACCCGGCAGCAGCGTCAGTCTCGGGGTCTACCGGTAAGAAGAGGGGGAAGAAACAATAAATAATAGCACCGATGCAACACAAAGCATGACATGGCAAGATGCAGGCTAGACATGAGCTAACGCAGCAACATCCGTCATAGACGGGTCGGAAGAATATCTGATGATATTTTTCGGGTCTCGGGCTACTACCGGTTATACTGGAAACGAAGGAAAAGTTCCAAGTTTGCTATGCTAGGGACGCGTGACAGACGAACGGACCGTGTATCCGGGTTCGTCTCGTTTTGCTGATCAACTTTCATGTTGAAAATATTTTGATCTGACTTACGGATTATTTAATATTAATTTTTAAAGTTTTATTAATTATTTAAGAATTAAAAACAGATTTAAATATTTTAATAAAATCCTATTATGACATCATCGCGATGTCATGCTCACATCAACATTTGACTGGTCAATTGACCAGCGGGTCCCGAACGTCATAGGCACAATTTTTTATTAAGATTAATTATTGATTTATCAGATTAATTTAATGAGGGACCCACGTGTCATACTCTAATTATTCTAATTAATTAATTTAACTAATATATCTATTTATTTGTTTATTTAATAAAAACATTATTTTTAATTTTATTTTAACTATCGCGTGGGGCCTCCCTGTCATAGACAGCGGGTGCATTGGCCCCACCGGTAAGTGGCCTAAGGCTATTTACTCATTTTTTTAATCACAAATACATAACCATACAAATGTCGTATTCCTCTAAATATCCATATACGCAAATACATACATCGCATCTCATACATACATACATACATACATACGCATCTAATACATCATTTATTTTATTCATTTTCTCTCAAAACTCTCATCTCCCTCTCTGGTAACAGAGAGACACAGAACTCTCTCTGCTCCAACTCAACATAGAAGGACATAAACTTCAATCCCTCCTACCGATGTCTACCGTCGACGGATCGAGGTCCCGTTTGCCGGAACGGAACCGGGACGGCGGGGAGAACGACATGGTGGGAGGAGCCCGAGGAGGGGCTCACCGACGGTGACGAGACGGCCCGATGAAGCCGGAGTTCGCACGAAGGTGAAGGTGACGACGGTGACGCGGTTCCGGTGAAGACGAGGAGGAGCCGGACGGAGGTTCGCCGAGAGGGGCCCCGGTGAGGAGGGCCCCCCGGAGATGGAGCCGGCCGGAGTGGGTGAGGCCGGCAAGAGGGACCTCGAGGAGGCCGGGGCCCCTGCCGGCGGGGTGGAGGCCGAGGGGGGGGGGGGCGGCTCGCCGGCGAGAAGGAGGAGGCCGTGGGGGGGGGGGGCTCGCCGGCGGAAAGGAGAGGGGACCGACGGGGGGCTGGTGCCGGCGGGGTGACCAAGGGGCCTCGGCCGGCGGGGGATCTGGGGGCCGCCGGCGGGAGGGGGAGGAGGTGGAGAGGAGGGGCACGGGCGAGAGGGAGGGAGGCGGCAGGGGCCGCCGGCGGGAGGCAGGGGCCGACGGGAGGGGAGCCGAGGTGGGGAGGGATTTGGGGGGGTGGGGGCTCTCGCGGGGGGAGGGAGTTACGGGACATGGGAGTGTGGGGGTCTCGGTGGGGTGGGGTCTGTCGTGGGGGGGGGGGGGAAGGGAGACCGAGAGGGGGAGGGAGAGGTGGCGGCGGCAGGAGGGGAGGGAGCGAGAGGGGCTCCCTCGCCAAGGGGGGAGGCGCTAGGGTTTGGAGGGTGGGGCGCGGGGGTTGCTTTTTCCTTTTTTTAGTTTTGTTTTATTTTGCCTTTTTTTTATTATTTCTATCTTTCACATTTATTTTACTAACTGATTTTTCTTTTTAAATACTTTCTTTTATTATACTTTCTTTTACAATTTATTATACATACCTGTAATTCTCTCTTTCATATTCATATTCTTTTAATATTTGTAATGAACTTATAAAGTACTTTTTCTTTTGTTTTCAAATTTTTGGATCCGGACAGACTCGAATCAACGCGGGTCTGAGATGGGAATTCGATGACATGGCATCATTAGCGGGTGATCACTGTAGCTTAATCACAATAATTACTGTAGCAAAAGTCGAGGATGTCACAAAATGAGCCCACCATAAAAATGAGAGAAAAAGAGAGAAGGGACTTTGGTACTTCCTTTACCACACTTGTGCCTCAAAGTGGCACCATGTTCATCATATAGAGAGTCTCATGTTATATCATTCATATGATAGTGGGAATCAAAAAAATTATAAACTTGGCTTGTATATTCCAATGATGGGCGTCCTCAAATGCTCGAGGTATTCATGAGCAAGCAAGTTCGATGCACACCTCACTTAGCTTCAGTGGAGATTTCATACACTTATAGCTCTAGTGCATCATTTGCATGGCTATCCCTACTCCTTGTATCAATATCTATCGTTGGTACGCCTAGTTGATACGAGACTATCTTCTCCACTTTTCAACCCCTTTGAAATCTAGCACCTTAGTCTGTTCCACTTATATGTTATTTCTAATGGTTCACGCTCATGTATTGCGTGAAGAATAAAAAGTTGATGCATATTGAAAAGTTAATATCCAATTTCCTAACTTGGGCACTTTGGTGCTTGACATTTGTATTTATGTGGTGAAGATGTAGCCATGCCTTGCTAATATCGTAAAGATGGAAAGGGTTGAAACAATCTTTGAGGATCATACACTTTGAAAGATTAATCGTTTTTCTGCCTATACTTATAAATATTGTTGTGTTAATATGTGTTAATTCATCATTTCTCAATGAGCATACATGCATAAGAATACATCATGGATAGCATGTCACATAAAAATTTAGTTCTTATCATGTACCTACTCGAGGACGAGCAGGAATTAAGCTTCGGGATGCTTATCAATATTTTTTAATTGTTCCATGCTATTATGTTATCATTTTAGAACAAATTTTAAGCACTTATCAACCAATTTATATTATTTTTGAGCACTAACCTATTGACCCAGTGCCCAGTGCCAGTTGTTGTTTTTTTGCATGTTTTTCCACTATTCAGGTTCCATTACCAAATGAAGCCCAATTGACGTGAAACTTTTTGTGAATTTTTTCCCGACCAAAAGAAGACTGTGGAGCATCGGAAGAAGGCCGGGAGGCGCACGAGGACCCCACAAGCCATCAGGGCGTGGCCTAGGGGCATCCAGATGTCTTGTGGCCGCGTCGTGGCTCTCCCAACCCCGTTCTCGGGATTATAAATTCCTATTTACCCTTAAAACTCCAGAGGAGGTCCCTAAACACTTTTTACACTGCCACAAGTCTCCGTCCCAACGGGAGGCCATCTAGAGTTGTGTTCCGGCACTCTGCCGGAGGGGGTATCGATCATGGAGAGCTTCTTCATCAACCTTGTTGCCCTCAAGATGATGTGTGAGTAGTTCACCATAAACCTACGGATGCATAGCAGTACCTAGATGGCATCTCTCTCTCTCTTTGATCTTCAATACAATGATCATTGCATCTTCGCTTTGATCCACATGATGTAACTCTTTTGTACGATGCATTTGTTGGGATCTGATGAATTGTGGGTTTACATTCAGATTATTTATGATAAATATTTGAGTCTCCTCTAATATATAATATGATTCTTATGTGCATGATTATGGTAGCTTCATAACTCTCTCTGATCTATTGAAATAGTTTGGCCAACTAGATTGATATTTTTTCAATGAGAGAGGTGCGTTGTAGTAGGTTCAACCTGGCGAGTTTCTATATCCCAATGACAGAAGGGGACAAGTTGCATCTTTTTGTTATTGCTACTAAGGGTAAAATGATGGGGTTTATTCATATTAGTTGAATTTATTTTTTCTGCATCATGTCATCTTACTCCAAGCATTACTTCGTTCGTCATGAACTTAATACGTATAGAGGCAAGCATAGAAGCTATCTTGAAGTGCAGTAATATTAATAGGTGCAGGAAGGAGTGGGGCTATTTGTCAATGGACGTGATGCCTATATTTACATGATCATTTCCATAAAAATAACATAATTATCGGCTCTTCTATCATTTGCCCAACAGTAATTTGTTTACCCACCCTATGCTTATTTTCATGAGAGATGCCTTTATGGAAAGTTATGGCCCCTGGGTCTATTCACAACATATTACTAAAACCTCCAACACCTTGCTGCCATTTATTTGCTTTTATTTTATTTTCCATTTTATAATTATCTACAATTATCTAAACACCTCATTCAATTGAAAATAAGGAAACCAAGGGGATTGACAACCCTCTTGCCCGCGTTGGGTGCAAGCTCTTTGTTCTTTTGTGTGGAGCTGCTGAAGAAGGTTGTGGATAGATATTCCTATTGGTTCGATAAACCTTGGTTTCATAACTCAGGGAAATACTTACCCACTTTGTGCTACGTTAACCCATTCCTCTTCACGGAAAACCCAACACATATCATGATTATCAAACAACACCCGGGATATCTCTCTCAAGCGAAGATTTAGTAGCAAGACAAGTAATAGTAGTAACAGTAACATTGATAGCAATCATTTTGTAGCAGTTATGACAGTAGAAGTAGCAGTAGTAACTTTGTAAGGCATAGTATATGTAAAGCGTAGGCACATGGATCAACGATGGATAGATATGGATGACATTCATCATGTAGCAGTTACACACTAGAGTGACATAGGACTAGCTCCAATTCATCAATATAATGTAGGCATGTATTCTGTATATAGTCATATGTGCTTGCGATAAAAACTTGTATGTCATCTTTTGTCCTACCCTCTCGTGACAGCTGTGTCCTAATGGAAACTAAGGAATATTAAGGCCTCTGTTTAATAGAGAACCGGAACAAAGCATTAACAGATGGTGAATACAGGAACTCCTCATACTACGACAATCACAAGAAAGAATCCCAATTATTGCCACCTTGGGGGATGCGGATCATAATACGTAATAGGTGCATAGAACTTGCAAGATAGGGTCTAAATACTTTCATATTCAGATAAAACATAATAGGTTCAGATCTGAAATCATGGCACTCGGTCCCTAGTTAGAAGAATTAAGCATAGGAAAGTCGTAGCAACATCAATCTCAGAACATAATAGATACTAGGGATCAAACCCTATCAACTTAACTCGATTACATGATCAATGTCATCCAAATCCCATCACCATCCAGCAAGCCTACAAAGGAATTGCTCACTCTAGGTGGTGAGAATCATGGAATTGTTAATGGAGAAGGGTTGATGCTCACGACGACAATGAATCCCCCTCTCTCCAGCCAATACGGACTCCAAATCAGCACCCCCGAGGAAGAACAAGAGGTGGCGGCGGCTCTGTCTCGTAAAACACATTGAAAACTTCTCTCTGATTTTTTCTTAGAAGACGTGAATTTATAGGACTGGAATTAGGGTTGGGATAGCCACGTGGGCCCCACAAGCTATCACGATGCGCCCAAGGGGGTGGGTGTGCCCTCGTGGCTTGTGGCCCATATGAGGCCCCCTCTAGTACTTCTTTGCTCTATAATTCCTCATATATTCTAGAAATAATTCACAAAAAGTTTCGCCCGATTTCGAGAACTTCTATTTTTGCACAAAATAACACCACGGTAGTTCTGCTGAAAACAACGTCAGCAAGGGTTAGTTTCATTCAAATCATGCAAATTAGAGGGCAAACTAGAGGAAAATTGTTTGGAAAAGATAATCCATGGTTAGTTTTATTTTATGCTTTATTCTTGTGGGTATGAAAAACTTTACACCTCCAAAAATATCCATCTCTTCTTTTTTGCTTTTTCTTTCATGTCTAATTAGTTTGTAGTATTAAAAGAAACTCAAAAATATTTCTCTTTCTAGTTGGGAGCTTTTTCATGTAAATAATTTTTATTTCTGTTTATTAGCTTTCTTTAGAAAAAACGAGAGCTCCAAAAATATTTGAGTGTGTTCCTATGAATTTCTTTTCTCTTGGTTGAGGCATTGAAAGGAGAAGACTAAAATAAAAATGTTGAGTGGCTCTCATATTCACTATTGTTGATCTAATAAAGAGCCAATATTACCTTGTCTTCTTCTTTCTATAATCTGTTTTGCAGATTCCAGCTTAGTCCATGACACACTTGCACTATTATTATTATCACAACATTTAGTCGTGTAAGTGAAAGGTAATGATGACGATATTTGATAAAGTGATCATGGTAAAGGAATCTGGTATGAACTCTTCTCATTTTCCATTTTTGTAAATATGTTTAGCTCGTTCAATCTTGATTCAACATATTATGAGTAAATCAATTTATGATGATAATTCAAGATCATAGTTGTTCATGCCATGCTTAAATAGCTAGTAGTGGATAATGATTTATCTTATGTGTCAACATGCATTAAAATGGTTATGTTGTATTATGATAGTATGGTATTTCCCTCTGAGTAATTCGAGCGACTTGCCTTGGCACATGTGCAAACATCTAGTTAATTCAAAACCAATGCAACCTTCATGATATTTAAATTTAGTGTGCTCATATCCAACTCATGCTAATGTTCAATATTAAATATTCGAAAAGCATGATTATGACAGTTTTTGCTCTACAGCTGGTTGCTTATGGATATATTGCTAGCCTTCACGTGTACTAAGAGGGAATACTACTTCTGCATCTAATATCCTAAACCAAAATTGTGCCAAACCGAGTCCACCATACCTACCTATATGCGGTATTACCCTGTCGTTCTAAGTAAATTTGCATGTGCCACCTCTAAACATTCAAATAAACCTATGTTTTGTGTGCTCGTACCGATCATGGAGTGATGGGGCGGTCAGTATCTTCCATGCTAAGGGGGTTATTCTCAAGATAGGTGTTTATTCGCGTGTCATTGCATGAGAGAGGCTCGTAAAAAGGATGTACAATCATACATAATAATAAAAAATTAAATAAAACTCCTCGGACAATTGATATGTTGGAGCCTTGGAGGGAACCCGAGGATTCGGTTAGCCATGGCTTGTGATGAATGGTGAATGGGAGTAAACTTTATATTTCCACTTGGGAACCGCTAATAATGAGTTTGACATGGAAGATATCAAAAACTCTATTGTAACATTGACAGGAAAAGCACACCACTGAAAATTACAATTTTATCTCAGTTTTAAACCTTTAGCTCTGGCACCTCTACAAATCCATGCTTCCCTCTACGAAGGGCCTTTCTATTTACTTTCATGTTATTTTCCCTTTATTTGAGTCATCATATTCTTACTAAAAGCACCAGACCTAAGAGCACTATTGTCATTCTTATGCATTGAGTATAGTTAATGTTGGATGTGAGCATGACTGGATCTTTTCTACTCTGAATTACAATTTTAGCTGCCGCTTGGATCTCAGAGGTGTTGTGCATTTATGCTTAACGGTCTCAGAAAGGACTAGCGAGATAACACATCATCGTATTATATCATGATTGTTTCGACAAACTTTTGGCATGTAAGATATTTTATTATTTCTCGCTAGTTGGTTATGTTATTGCCATGAGTGAATATGTTGTTTAATTGTTATCATGGATATGGTTATTAATGATTTATGCTGAAAACCTCACCACTAGCTAAGCATATATATATATATATATATATATATATATATATATATATATATATATATATATGTATATAGACACACACACACACACGTAGAGCATGGATTTGTATCAACACTAGCTAGGGTGGTTGCTATCTGAACCCTTTGTTTGCATCGAGATCCGAATTTTCTTGTAGATAAGGTTCCTATTTCTTGAATTTTGGATGATGTCAATTACCAAAGAGGAAGCCATGTGGAGTCCTTTACAAAGAAGTAGACCAAAATAGCGGCCTATGACCTATGATGGCAGGAGTATTCAGAAAATGCACACATGCCCTTTCTAGCATTGGTCTTTGAGCATGAACCGTTTTGGGTAAGCATGTGACATAAGTTTTGTTGTGTAGTGAACCACCTCTCTCTCACACACACATACACACACATATGCGCGTATGTGACAAGTGAACAGTGAAGTGTGGTCCAATTCATTTGTATGAGTAAATAACAATCAACCACCGAATATATAGGAAATGAAAAAGAGGAAAGAGAAGGGATCAGATCCCAAGACATAACGTGCAATACTGATTGGAGTCGCTCCACCGAAACTTTATATCTTCACTTTTGTCTATATATATATATATGGCTAATTACTTTCATGCCCTTAGTTGTGTCACACTTGGTAGGTTTACCCCTAGTTTTCGAAAACCCTAAGTTTTCCCCAAGTCCGTTTGCTCTTCTTATGGTTTTGCCCTTATGCCACGTTTTCGTCTGGTTAGTGTTGTTTGACCTTGTGTTGACCTTCCATGGAATTTTTGCTGGACCATTTTACCTCTGCCTCTTCAATCTCTTGAGAGATAGTTCCAAGTGGGACCCATCACCCCCTTGCTCCCTTCTATTTTTCTCCCGGCGGTCAAACCCTAGCCTAGATCCCCTCCCTCCTCTCTCTCAAATCTCGTCGATGTTGGATCATGTCTGTGGCCATCGAAGGGAGGCTACTGATGTCTACTACGCAACTTTATTCTTGTAGACTCGTGTTGGGCCTCAAAGCGCGGAGTTTTGTAGGACAATAGCAATTTTCCATCAAGTGGATGACCTGAGGTTTATCAATCCATGGGAGGCGTAGGATGAAGATGGTCTCGCTCAAACAACCATGCAACCAAATAATAAAAAGTATCTTGTGTCCCCAACACACAAAATACAGTGGTAATTTGTATAGGTGCACTAGTTCGGTGAAGACATGGTGATACAAGTGTAATATGGATGGTAGAAATATATTTTTCTAATATGAATAAATAAAAACAGCAAGGTAGCAAGTAACAAAAGTGAGCACAAATGGTATTGCAATGCTTAAAAATGAGGCCTAGGGTCTGTACTTTTGCTAGTGCAATCTCTCAACAATGCTAATATAATTGGATGACATAACAATCCCTCAATTGGCGATAAAGAATCACTCCAAAGTTCCTATCTAGCAGAGAACATAAGAAGAAATTGTTTGTAGGGTACGAGACCACCTCAAAGTTATTCTTTGTGATCAATCTTTCCGAGAGTTCGTACTAAAATAACAACTTATCCTTTCCGATCGATCTATCCAAGAGTTCATACTAATATAATACCCTAAAAAATTCATATTCATAATACTCAATCCGACACAAAGTACCTCAAAGAATCCCCAAGATTTCTACCAGAGAAACAAACACGTGAATGTGAATCAACCCCTATGCATATATTACCCCAATATCACCTCGGGAATCCACGAGTTGAGTGCCAAAACATATATCAAGTGAATAAATATGATACCGCATTGTAACCACGGGTATTCATAGCAAGACATACATCAAGTGCTCTCACGTCCATAAAAGTATTCAATCTGATAAAACAAAATCTCAAAGGGAAAACTCAATTCATCACAAGAAGATAGAGAGGGAGAAACAACATATGATCCAACTATATTAACAAAGCCCATGATACATCAAGATCGTGCCATCTCAAGAACACGATAGAGAGAGATTAAACACATACCTACTGGTACAAACCCTTAGCCCCGAGGGTGGACTACTCCCTCATCGTCATGGTGGCCATAGGGATTACAAAGATGGTCGCAAATGATGATCCCCCTCCGACAGGGTGCCGGAACGGGCTCCCGAATGGTTTTTCGTGGATACATAGGCTTGCGGTGGTGGAGCTTATGATCTCGGGTTATTTATGGGGGTTTCTATATTTATAGGTATTTTTGGCACCGGTCTCACGTCAAGATGGGCCACGAGACGCGCCTGCCTGTGGCCCAAGGTTGGCCCACCTCATCGACCAGAAACCAATAGGCCCAACACCACTCAAGGCAAGGCCCTCGTGAGGGGCCAAGCCTCACGAGGAGGAACAGCTTCAAGACCCGCAGGGCCCCCCCTCAGGACCCCTCCGGAGCGGCGGAGATTCCGAGACAAGACCCAGCCTCAGGATTCAAGGATGATGCGGGAAAGGACAGGCGAGCAACGGATGATACGTCTCAAACGTATCTATAATTTTTTATGGTTTCATGCTGTCATCTTGTCCACTTTGGATGTTTTATATACCTTTTCTATCTTTTTTGGGACTAACTTATTATTTCACTACCATGTGCCAGTTCCTGTTTTTTCTATATTTTTGACTCTTTTCAGATCTGATTTTGGAACGGAGTCCAAACGGAATAAAGTCCCCGAAATAAAATTTTCCAGAACAGAAGAAGATCGGGGGACTTGAGGGCCAAGGCAGGAGGCCCACAGGGAGCCCACAAGCCCTGTGGCCGCGGCCAGGGGGGCCCGCGGCCACCAGTCTTGTGGCCTCCCTGGAGCTCCCCTTCCCTAGCTCTTTGTCCTATATATTCCCTAAAATCCTAGAAAAAATCAGGGCGTCCACGAAACCACTTTTCTGCCGCCGCAAGCTTCCGTTTCCGCGAGATCTCATCTAGAGACCCTTCCTGGTGCCCTGCCGGAGGGGACTTTGGAGGTGGATGGCTTCTACATCAACATCATCACCTCTCCAATGACTCTTGAGTAGTATACTTCAGACCTACGGGTCCGTAGTTAGTAGCTAGATGGCTTCTTCTCTCTCTTGGATCTTCAATACAAAGTTCTCCATGATCTTCATGGGGATCTATCCGATGTAATCCTGTTTTGTCGGTGTGTTTGTCAAGATCCGATGAATTGTGGATTTGTGATCACATTATCTATGAATTATATTTGAGTCTTTGCTGATTTCTTATATGCATGATTTGATATCCTTGTAAGTCCCTCCGAGTCTTGGGTTTTGTTTGGCCAACTAGATCAATGATTCTTGCAATGGGAGAAGTGCTTGATTTTGGGTTCATACCGTGCGATGACCTTTCCCAGTGACAGAAAGGGCAGCAAGGCACGCATCGTGTTGTAGCCATCAAGGGTAACAAGATGGGCTTTCATCATAGATTTGAGATTGTCCATCTACATCATGTCATCTTCCTTAAGGCATTACTCTGTTCTTATGAACTCAATACACTAGGGGTGTGTTTGGTTTCAGGATGAGGTGGAATCGGACGGGTTGGTTCCATCCCTAGCAGCCGTTCTCGTGTTTAGTTGGGTTAGGAATCGGAATTGAGTCATCCGCATGCAGGGAATATTCCCTCTAGATGCTTCACCAAGTGATTCCACCGATTTGGAGGAATCGACTCGTTATTCGTCCGAGAAAGCAAAGAAAAAAAAATAACCAAGCAATTCTCACCGCGTTCACCCCCGCACCCGAACAAAAGTTTTCGTGGTTATTTTTTCTCGTTTTTGCGATTAATTTTTTTCGTGGTTATTTTTTCATTTTCGTGATTATTTTTTGTAAATATTTGATATGTACTCAGGATCATATATTTTTATTTGCATGTGTTGAAAATAGAAAGAAAATGTTGCTGAAAATTTAAATTATAGGCTTGTTAAATGCAAATAACTCTATTTGTTCAGATATGTAATCTCACCATTTATATCGAAGAGGTGAGTGGTATCAGATTCTTCTCATTTCATCTCTCCAACTAAACACCGGGATGGAACCAACCCATGACTTTTTTTATCATCAACTGAACACGAGGATGGAACCAACCCATGACTTCGGGACGGAACCATGACATTCCATGACTTTCGGTCCTCAAACCAAACACACCCTAGATGCATGCTGGATAGCGGTCGACGTGTGGAGTAATAGTAGTAGATGCAGAAAGTATCGGTCTACTTGTTTTGGACGTGATGCCTATATGTATGATCATTGCCATAGATAACGTCATGACTTTCCGCGGTTCTATCAATTGCTCGACAGTAATTCTTCCACCCACCGTCTACTTGCTTTCATGAGAGAAGCCACTAGTGAACACTACGGCCCATGGGTCTACTCACAACTATCATCTCAGCTTTTACTTTTACTTTGCTTTGTTTACTTTTTGCTTTTTTCAGTTCTCACTTTGCAAACAATCTATAAGGGATTGACAACCCCTTCATAGCGTTGGGTGCAAGCTCTTTGTGTTTGTGCATGTACTTGTGACTTGACGCGATCCTCCTACTGGATTGATACCTTGGTTCTCAAACTGAGGGAAATACTTAGCACCGCAGTGCTACATCACCCTTTCCTCTTCAAGGGAACACCAACGCAAGGCTCCAAGGCCGCGGGGGAATCCTTTGCATATTTGCCAAGGAAATCCCTATAGGCGTATCTAGAAGCAGAAGGATTTCTGGCGCCGTTGCCGGGGAAGTTCTTTTGTTGCCGTAGCAGAAGGATTTCTGGCGCCGTTGTCGGTGAGAGATCAAGTCAATATCTATCCAAGTAAGTGTCACAAACTCATATCTTGCATTTACCTTTTTTGCCAGTTGCCTCTCGTTTTCCTCTCCCCCACTTCACATTTGCCGTTTCCATTTGCCTTTCTCCTTTGCCTTTTTCGTTTGCCTTTTTCGTTCGCCCTTTTCTCTCGCTTGCTTTCTGTTCGCTTGTGTGCCATGTATCTTCAATATGCTTGCATCTTCGCTTGCTGAAAATCTAGTGATATGGATCCTCATCCACTTGCTAATCTCTTTAAGAGATCCAATTATGTAGATCCAATTGCTAGTAAGTTGAGTGCACTTGACTTTCTCTATGGAGTTTTGCTTGAGATGCGTGAATCTGAAAATCGTGATGAAGAAATTCATGAAGTGATTCATGAGGGCTCCTTGGATGAAAAGCATGATTGCAATGGTTTCACTATAAATTCTATTAGTGACAATCATGCTAAAAATATGCAAAACCCTAAGCTTGGGGATGCTAGTTTTGCTATGACCACTACTTATTGCAATAATCATGATTGGGGTGATGATCTTTCTTATGATCTTGAAAATTTGTTTAAACCTCTTGATGATTACGATATTTCCAATAATATTGAAAGTGGGTTTGGAGAAGTCATGACTTTAGTTGATGATAATCCCACTATTTTTGAAGAGCGTCAACTTTGCATGCATGTGGATCATGAAAAGAATATCCAATGTGATAGTTACATTGTTGAATTCGAATATGATCCCACATGCAACTGCTATGAGAGAGGAAAATATTTTGGTAGAAACTTTCATGTTACCAAATTACCTCTCGTTATGTGGAGATTGCTATTGTCTCTTTCTTCTTCCTTGCATATGGCAACTATTGGTTGTCTTGACAATCTGTTTTCCTATAAAATGCCTATGCATAGGAAGTATGTTAGACTTATATGTGATTTTCACATGCTTTATGATGCTCTCGTTTGCTTCAATTCTTGTCTTTTGTGTGAGCATCATTGAATTATCAATGCCTAGCTAAGGGCGTTAAACAATAGCGCTTGTTGGGAGGCAACCCAATGAATTTATCTTTTTTCTTTCTATTTTGTTGCGTCCACACTTTCACAATTCTGTTGTGATTGTGTTTTTTGTGTTCCTTTTTGTGTTTGAGCCAAGCAAAACCTTTATGATTGGTCTTGGTAATGGTTGTTTGATCTTGCTGGAAAAAGACAAAAACGTTTCGCTCACGAGATGATTTTTCATTTTTATCCAGAAAGAGCTTCTGAGTTGATTCTTTTTGCTGCTGATTAATATGCTTTTTTCCCCAGACCTTCGTAAGTTTTCAGATTTTTTGAAGTACCAGAAGTATACGAAGTATACGGATTGCTACAGACTGGTCTGGTGTTAACAGATTCTGTTTTTGTTGAGTTAGTTGCTTATTTTGATGAAACTATGGATATTATCGGGGGTATTAGCCATGGAAGATTGAAAAAACAGTAACCCAACATCAAAATAAGTAGAATTTAAGTTTGCTACAGTACCTAAGGAAGTGGTGATTTGCTTTCTTATACTAATGATATCACGAGTTTCTGTTTAAGTTTCGTGTTCTATAGTTTTCAAGTTTTGGGTGAAGTTCTTATGGACAAAGAGATAAAGAGTGGCAAGAGCTCAAGCTTGGGGATGCCCAAGGCACCCCAAGTTGATTCAAAGATGTCGAAAAAGCCTAAGCTTGGGGATGCCCCGGGAAGGCATCCCCTCTTTCGTTTTCAATCCATCAGTAATGTTACTTGGGGCTATATTTTTATTCACCACATGTTATTTGTTTTGCTTGGAGCGTCTTGTATCGTAGGAGTCTTTTATTTTTGTTGTGTCACAATCTTCCTTTCTGCACACCTAGAGAGAGAGACATGCACTCACCATGATTTTGTCGAGCTTCACTTATATCCTTTGGTTAGACAATTCTGCTCACATGTGTTTCACTCATATCTTTTGAGCTAGTAGATTTTGCTCTATGTGTTTCACTTCTATCTTTTAGAGCACGGAAGCGCGTGGCGTGGTAGTTGATCTATGCTATGAAAGTAGTCTCAAAAGGGGTAGTTATCCAAAGGGATATGAAAACTTCCACCTTCATGTGCATTGAGTAGTTAGAGAAGTTTGATTCATCTCAATTAGTTTTGAGTTGTGGTTGTGGTAATATTGCAGTTATACTAGTAAGGTGTTGTGGATCTAGAAGTACTTGTGTTGAAGTTAGTGATTCCCGTAGCATGCACGTATGGTGAACCGCTATGTGATGAAGTCTGAGCATGATTAGTTTATTGATTGTCATCCTTTGTGTAGCGGTCGGGATCGCGCGATGGTTTGTACCTACCAACCCTTCCCCTAGGAGTATGCGTTGACTGCTTTGTTTCGATTACTACTAAAACTTTTGCAACAAGTATATGAGTTATTCATGACTAATGTTGAGTCCATGGTTTAGATGCACTTTCACCTTCCACCATCACTATCTTCTTTAGTGCCATGCGACTTTTGCCGGTGCACAAAACCCACCATATAGCCTCCCTCAAAACAGCCACCATACCTACCTACTATGCCATTTTCAAAGCCACTCCGAGATGTATTGCCATGCAACTACCACCATGACATGTGCCACCACTTCTACATTGCCATTGCATGATCATAAGATAGCTATCATGATATTTCCATTGATGTCTATGCCATGCTAGATCATTGTCTCGGTACACTACCGAAGGCATTCCATATAGAGTCATCATTGCTCTAAGTTTTGAGTTGTAAGCGTGATGATCATCATTGATGGAGCATTGTCCCATGTGAGGAAATAAAAGAGGCCAGCGAAGTCCATTTACAAAAAGAGGCCAAAGATGCCCACCCAAAAAAGAGAGGCCAAAGAGCCCACCAAAAAAAAGGAGAGAAAAAGAGAGAAGGGACAATACTACTATTTCCTTTCCACACTTGTGCTTCATATTAAGCACCATGATCTTCACGATTGAGAGTCTCTCGTTTTGTCACCACCATATAGCTAGTGGGAAATTTTCATTATATAAGTTGGCTTGTATATTCCAATGATGGGCTTCCTCAAAATTGCCTTAAGTCTTCGTGAGCAAGCAAGTTGGATGCACACCCACTAGTTTTCTTTAAAGAGCTTTCACTTACTCTTAGTTCAAGTGCATCATTTGTATGGCAATCCCTACTCATTCACATTGATATCTATTGATGAGCATCTTCATAGCTCATTGATATGCCTAGTCAATGTGACCATCTTCTCCTTGTTTGCTTGCAACCTCCACCACACTCCATTCCACTTATAGTGCTAGAACCATGGCTCACGCTCATGTATTGCGTGAGAGTTGAAAAAGTTTGAGAAAGTAAAGGTGTGAAAACAATTACTTGTCCAATACCGAGGTTGTGCATTATTTAAATTTGTTGTGCAAGGATGATAGAGCATAGCCAGACTATATGATATTGTAGGGATAACTTTCTTTTGGCCTCGTTATTTTGAAAGTTCATGATTACCTTGCTAGTTTGCTTGAAGTATTATTGTCTCCACGTCAATAGCAAACTATTGTTTTGAATATAACGGATCTGAACATTCATGTCACATAAGAGGAGTTACAAAGGACATCTATGCTAGGTAGCATGAAAGCATCAAAAATTCATTCTTTATCACTTCCCTACTCGAGGACGAGCAGGAGTTAAGCTTGGGGATGCTTGATACGTCTCAAACGTATCTATAATTTTTGATGGTTTCATGTTGTTATCTTGTCAACTTTGGATGTTTTATATACCTTTTATATCTTTTTTGGGACTAACTTATTAATTCAGTGCCAAGTGCCAGTTCCTGTTTTTTCTGTGTTTTTTACTCTTTTCAGATCTGATTTTGGAACGGAGTCCAAACGGAATAAAATCCCCGAAATAAATTTTTCCAGAACAGAAGAAGATCGGGGGACTTGAGGGCCAAGGCAGGAGGTCCACAGGGAGTCCACAAGCCATGTGGCCGCGGCCCTAGCTCTTTGGCCTATATATTTCCTAAAATCCCCTGCCCTAGCTCTTTGGCCTATATATTTCCTAAAATCCTAGAAAAAATCAGGGCATCCATGAAACCACTTTTCTGCCACCGCAAGCTTCTGTTTCCGCGAGATCTCATCTGGAGACCCTTCCCGGTGCCCTGCCGGAGGGGACTTTGGAGCTGGAGGGCTTGTACATCAACATCATCGCCTCTCCAATGACTCGTGAGTAGTCTACTTCAGACCTACGGGTCCGTAGTTAGTAGCTAGATGGCTTCTTCTCTCTCTTGGATATTCAATACAAAGTTCTCCATGATCTTCATGGAGATCTATCCGATGTAATCCTCTTTTGGAAGTGTGTTTGTCGAGATCCTATGAATTGTGGATTTGTGATCAGATTATCTATGAATTATATTTGAGTCTTTGCTGATTTCTTATATGCATGATTTGATATCCTTGTAAGTCTCTCTGAGTCTTGGGTTTTGTTTGGCCAACTAGATCTATGATTCTTGCAATGGGAGAAGTGCTTGGTTTTGGGTTCATACCGTGCGGTGACCTTTCCCAGTGACAGAAGGGGCAGCAAGGCACGCATCATGTTGTTGCCATCAAGGGTAACAAGATGGGCTTTCATCATAGATTTGAGATTGTCCATCTACATCATGTCATCTTTCTTAAGGCGCTACTCTGTTCTTATGAACTCAATACACTAGATGCATGCTGGATAGTGGTCGACGTGTGGAGTAATAGTAGTAGATGTAGAAAGTATCGCTCTACTTGTTTTGGACGTGATGCCTATATGTATGATCATTGCCATGGATAACGTCATGACTTTACGCGGTTCTATCAATTGCTCGACAGTAATTCGTTCACCCACCGTCTACTTGCTTTCATGAGAGAAGCCACTAGTGAACACTACAACCCTCGGGTCTACTCACAACTATCATCTCAGCTTTTACTTTTACTTTGCTTTGTTTACTTTTTGCTTTTTTCAGTTCTCACTTTGCAAACAATCTATAAGGGATTGACAACCCCTTCATAGCGTTGGGTGCAAGCTCTTTGTGTTTGTGCATGTACTTGTGACTTGACGCGATCCTCCTACTAGATTGATACCTTGGTTCTCAAACTGAGGGAAATACTTACTGCCGCAGTGCTACATCACCCTTTCCTCTTCAAGGGAACACCAACGCAAGGCTCCAAGGCCGGGGGGAATCCTTTGCATATTTGCCAAGGAAATCCATATAGGCGTAGTCAGCAGCAGAAGGATTTCTGGCGCCGTTGCCGGGGAAGGTTTTTTGTTGCCGTAGCAGCGGACATCAAGACGGAGGAGTTGCCCCTTTAGTGCAAAGGGGGCAAGGACGTACGCGGGTTCCGAAGGCATCTCCCATAGGTTTCCATTCTGGTGCAACAAGGCCATCGCTGCTCGCCTGCAGGACGAACATCACCAAGGACCCGTCCCAGCTACGCTGACAACCACTTTTGCAGGCGAAGACCACCTTTGGGGCAGGGGAGCATGTTCCCATGTCCCCCTTCAAAATTGGCCGTTGTGGGATCCCTTCCCACCCTTGCGATAAGGGAAGAGGACCCGGGCCTCCGCTATATATCGAGGATAGGTTACTTCGTAGGAGGGATCCGATCTCTTCCACCCCGATCCAATCCATTCATTCACACACCCACTCCACAAAAAAGCCATCCAACCTCCGGACGCCCTCGAACATTGTAATAGTTCATCCACCAACCTGCACGAGAGGCAATCCAACAAAGCAGGAGTAGGGTATTACGCTTCCCAGCGGCCCGAACCTGGGTAAACTGCCGTGTTCTGTGTCTTCCTCACCATCGAGTGAGTTCTTTGCCATCCACAGCGAGTAGCGAGTTAGGCGAGGCGAGCCCGTGAGAGATCTTCGTACACGCCCCTGAGTTCGAATCTTAAGGGTTTTGTGGAGCCCGAAATCTGACATTTGGCGTGCCAGGTAGGGGGCGTGTCAAGGTCTTCTTCGAGCTTCATCTCCCCTAAGCCCCGTTGCTCCGATGGTCGGTGCACAAGAAGCTTCTTCGAACCTCGTCGAGCTGGCTTCCAACTGTCATACCACGGCGACCGGAAGTACGTATACCGGCGTCGTGGTACCAGGCGGCTCGTACCAAATCGTCAACATCGTCTCCACCGCCGCGACCACCAGTGCCACCCAGGCGCACTGCGGCTGGGAGACACCCCCGGCATCGACGACCCGCCGCATCAACCTGGGGACCTCAGCGCACACGACGCGCTGCAAATGTCGAGCGTGATGCTCCGCCAACGACCGACGCAAGGGGGCTTCAACGCATGGGCACACCACATCATGGAGCTGATCGCCATCACCCAGAAGACCATCTGACCCCACTCTTCTTCAGGGCCCTAGGCGCCAGGCATCGGGGGCTTGCAACCCCGGACGGCCCTCGGTCCCGCAAGCGGCGGGGCCCCTCCGGCCCTGGGCGGGGCCGAGAGAGACGTGTCCCATGCTGCCCTCCTCCTCCTCCAAATTCCAGCGGTCGGCCTCGAGGCGTAGCATGCTGGCAACCACCAGAGACGCGATGAGAATGGCGGGACATTCGATGCGCACACCGGCACGCATCACCAAGACTAGGTCGGCCCCCAACACCCCGGAGCGGTGAGGCAGGCGCGCTCCCTCTGGCTCAGCCAGCAACGGGCGGCGGAGGCACCGACACGGGCGAACCATGGCGATGGAGACACGCCAGGGTACCAAGGGAGGAGTCTGCACCGAGCAATGCCAGGGCCACCCAACGATGGCAATAGGAACAAGCGACTTCGTGCGGAGGCCCATCGCAGGAAGAACTCTGAGCAACGCGACCGGGGAGAACTCCCCCCCTGCCGTCGAGAGGGACCGCCACCATCGCGCTGCTGAACGGCTTTGGGGGTCGATCGAACACCTACGCGGAGCCTTACATACCGTATTATGTAATGCCACTTGACCCTCCTGACGAGGAAGTGCCCCATGCGTCGACCCCCAGACGCCAGTCCTGCTCAGGAGTAAGGGATACCCTGGGGGTCTGATACGTCTCCAACGTATCTATAATTTTTTATGGTTTCATGTTATTATCTTGTCAAACTTTGGATGTTTTGCATGCCTTTTATATATTTTTTTGGGACTAACTTATTAACTCAGTGCCAAGTGTCAGTTCCTGTTTTTCCATGTTTTTTCCCTTTCAGAGGAGATTTTGAAATGGAGTCCAAACGGAAGAAAATCCCCGAAAAGTTTTTTCCAGAATGGAAGAAGATCAGGAAGCTTGGGAGCCAAGGCAGGGGAGCCCCAGGGGCCCCACAAGCCCCCACCCCGCTGCCAGGGGGTAGGCCGCGCCACCCAGGCTTGTGGCCCCCCTGAGCGCCCCCTGACCTAGGGTTGTGCCTATAAATTCCCTAAAAATCCCAAAAAATCAGGTGATCATCGAAATCAATTTTCCGCCACCGCAAGCTTCTGTCTCCGCAAGATCCCATCTGGGGCACGTTCTGGTGCCCTGCCGGAGGGGGGATTCGGACACGGAGGGCTTCTTCATCAACACCATGACCTCTCCGATGGTGCGTGAGTAATTAACCATAGACCTACGGGTCCATAGCTAGTAACTAGATGGCTTCTTCTCTCTCTTGGATCTTCAATACAAAGTTCTCCACGATCTTCATGGAGATCTATCCGATGTAATCTTCTTTTGCGGTGTGTTTGTCGAGAACCGATGAATTGTGGATTTATGATCAGATTATCTATGAATCTTATTTGAGTTTCTTATGATCTCTCTCATGCATGATTTCATATCCTTGTAATTCTCTTCGAGTTGTGGGTTTTTTCTGGCCAACTAGATCTATGATTCTTGCAATGGGAGAAGTGCTTGGTTTTGGGTTCATATCGTGCGGTGACCTCACCCAGTGACAGAAGGGGTAGCGAGGCACGCATCGTGTTGTTGCCATCAAGGGTAAAATGATGGGGTTTTCATCATTGGTTTGAGTTTATCCCTCTACATCATGTCATCTTGCTTAAAGCGTTACTCTGTTCATCATGAACTCAATACATTAGATGCATGCTGGATAGCGGTCGATGTGTGGAGTAATAGTAGTAGATGCAGAAAGTATCGCTCTACTTGTCTCGGACGTGATGCCTATATGTATGATCATTGCCTTAGATATTGTCATGACCTTGCGCGGTTCTATCAATTGCTCGACAGTAATTTGTTCACCCACCGTGATATTTGCTATTATGAGAGAAGCCTATAGTGAACATTATGGCCCCCAGGGTCTACTCCATACCATATTTTCAGCCTTACACTTTTTACTTCATTGCAATTTCCGCCTTCGGATCTCACTTTGCAAACAATCTTGAAGGGATTGACAACCCCTTTGAAGCGTTGGGTGCAAGCTTGTTTGTGTTTGCGCAGGTACTCTATACTTGACGAGGCCCTCCTTCTGGATCAATACCTTGCTTCTAAAACTAAGGGAAATACTTACTGCTCCTGTGCTGCATCACCCTTTCCTCTTCAAGGGAAAAACCGACGCAAACCAGAGAAGTAACAAGAAGAATTCCTAGCGCCAAGGAAGGACTTTTGTTGCCGCAGCGGGGTCCCCCCTGAGCCGCACCCTAGGGCTCCCAATGGCGAAGCATTGGGCCCAAGTGGCCCGGGTAGGTAGGTGCCCCAAGCCGTGGGGTATGATGCTAGCCGCTGCCCTCGCAGAGGAACTGCAGGGCTGGACCCCGGGCCTTAGGAGGACGAGTCGGAGAAAGCAACGAGATAAAAGTGGTGCGGCTTGCCTGAGGCGACTACGGTGCTGGTGTGGGCGCCAAGGGTCGGGCCTCTAGAGGCGCCCCTCAGGCGCACAGAAGCCATGCAAGGTAATTTTTTGGTTCATTGCTCTAGGGAGCGCCTGTCGGCCAAATGAACTTCAAGTCTTCAGGGTGCGCCTCTACCAATCATATCATTCACACATGCTTCCATAACTTCTGTGCCATCCATTCGGCAATCTGACATCTTGCCTTGCTTGCATGTTTGGGCGATCTTCCCCCCCCCCCTCGGGGGCTTCGGCCGGAGCGCGTCGCCCCATCGCGGGACCTGCGGAGGCCCCGCGGCTCCCGAGGGCCGCAATCAATAGTATGAAATGAGGGGGGGGGGCGCTTGAACATCAAAAGGAGGCTCCTGAGCATCGAGCCTCAGGAGCCTTACCGGTCATAAGGCCACCTACCACCCTTGATATCGTCCACGGACATTCGGTCGTTGTCAGGGGTGGCAGGGCTTGACCCCGTAGGTGCGATCGTCCATTCGGTTGCAAGCAATGACGGTTGGGAAATGTGCAAGACCAGGTCTTGGCAGCACAGAGCCGCTCGAACGTCAAAGGTGGATCCTAACCATCGCGTCTCAGGAGGCTTGCCGGTCACAAAGCCACTTGACCACCCTGGTGCCGTCCAGGTACATTCGGTCGGTATCGGGGGGTCTCGGGGCCTTGCCTCGTGAGGCGCCTCAGGACGACAGGGAAATGTGCGGGACTAGGACCCCCGCTCAGGGGCTTGGATCGGACCACAATACCACCACAAAGAGTCTCGGGGGTGCTCAGGGCGTCCTCGGGCGATGACCAAAGGGTCTCCCTTCCATCCCACCAACAAAGCAGGAGCTACTCACAGGGAGCTGCGAAAAGGACCGGCGCAAACCCACGAGCTAAGTACCCCGCTATCTCAGACGGAGACCATCTGGTTTTACATCGAACCGAGAATGAATTAAAAGCACGCGTACTAACGAGAGAATGCAGGGCCTAAGGACTAAGCTGCGGCAAGGAACGAGGCCATCGACCAAGCGTGCGCCAACACGAACGATGCCTCAGGAGGACGAGACCTCTCGAGGGCCCTAGCTACCGCTGCCCCGAAGTAACGGTTGGGTCATCGACGGGCCCTATGCAAGGAATCCAAGCCGCAACCACTACCCGCGAGCAAGCCGTCGATTCAGGAGCGAAAGGAAAAAGGGGGAACAACAAAGGAACAGGAAAATAGAAGTTAGGGGACGCCTAAGGGGAGAGGTCGCCGACATCACCCTTGGCGCCAGCAGGCTCGGCGTCGGAGCCCTCCTCCTCATTGGAGACGGGCACCCGGACGTACCGCTCCACCAGGGTGTCCACGCGCGGGCGGACTTCGTCCCGGAGAAGACGCTAGGAATCAGAAGGCACCGGCTCGACGATGCACTAGAGATCGAGCTCCGGGACAAGGCGGCGCAGGTTGGAGAAGACGAGCGTCAAGGCAAGGCCCAAAAGCTCACACGCGTTGGACGCGTTGTCCTCCTCCACGCGGGAGATGCGGGCCTCCAGCGTATCCACCACCTTCTGGAAGAAGGAGAGGTAGCCCCCGTCGCTGCTCACCCTTGGCAGCGTCGGGGCATCCCCACGAATTGACGGGTCGCGCGCACCGCCCGGCCGGCGATGCCCTCGAACTGCTTGACCCGCTGGGACACCAGCATTCGGGCATACGCCGCCTCGTCCCGGGCAGCCTGGACGGTGTCGGCCGCCTCGTGGACCTGCCTCTGCAGCGACACCAACTCCGCCTTGGCCTCCGCCTCGCCCTGGCGGGCGGCCAGGAGTGCGGCCTCGACGCTCTCAAGATGAACCCACAGCCCCTCCACCTCCTCCTAAAGCTCGCCGAGCTTGGGCTTCTTGGCTGCGGGCGCTTTGGAGGAAAGGGAAGATCAACCACCAAGCAGCAGATAGGACAACATGGAAAGGGAGTGCCAGCGAGGTACTTACTCGCTGTCCGGAGCCTAGTGGGGCGGACGCGCGGCGACCCTGAGGGCCCTTTGCCGCTATTCCCGGGGGCTTACGAGGGCGCGGACGGAGCCGCACGCTTCCCTGTGCCAGGATCTCCTCCGGGGGACGCCATGGAATACGAAGAAATGAAGGCGAGAAGTTGGTTTCTTGGTGGAGCTAAGGAAGCAAAGAGGAAGCCGAGGGTCGCGGTGCCTCCCCCTTGCCAGGGGCGGGCCAGATTTATAAGCGAACCGCTGCCACCAACCTTCGTAGGAGCGCGAGCATCGCGCGCCCCTCGGGGGTGATCTGCAATCTCTGGCGTTAGCTAGACGAATGCTTATGACAACAAACCTTCTCCCGCAACGGCACCAGAAGAATGCTGATAGCACTCCCAGCAATGAAACTACAAGAATGTTGTTGATGGCCCACCAGCGCATGGGTTTGTAGCAGTTTTCGAGGGTAGAGTATTCGACCCAATTTGTTGATAAGCCCGTCAGGAGGTGAGAGAATACTCTCGAGTATTAGCAGCAGAATTTGTCAGATTCAACCACACCTGAAAGATTAGTATATCTGCAAGCACAGTAGTAATAGCAAAGTAATATGATAACAACGGTGTCAGAAACGATCTGTTGACGGCAGACTATTCCTAACGATTGTATCAATGGCGCCAAGTTGCCGCGTTGACGGAAGTTGTCAGTTCCCGTCAACAGCCAGTGAACCAAAATTGTAGCAGGTAGCAGCAGTGTAACGAGCAATAGCAGTGGCAAGGAACAACAGTGGTGACAACAGTAACAAGTAGCAACAGTAGCAAGCGACAGTAGTAGCAACAGTAGCAGCAGAGCAAGACAAGTAACAGCAGTAGTAGAAATAGTAGTAGCAGAGCAAGACAAGTAACAACAGTAGTAGCAACAGTAGTAGCAGCAGCAGTAGGACAAACTCGTAGGCCATGGGTCGGTGATTTGTTTGGATGATATTCATCATGCAACAGCTATAACACAGAGAGATATGTGGCTAGCTCCCGTTCGTCAATGTGATGTAGGCATGCATTCCGTGTGTCGTCATACGTGCTTAGGGAAAAGTACTTGCATTACATCTATTGTCCATCCCTCCCGTGGCAGCGGGGTCCAAAAGGAAACTACGGGATATTAAGGTTCTCCTTTTAATAAAGAACGGGACCAACGCATTAGCACTTGGTGAACACATGAACTCCTCAAACTATGGTCATCACCAGGAGTGGTTCCGGTTATTGTCACTCCGGGGTTGCCGGATCATAACACATAGTAGGTAACTACAACTTCCAAGATCGGATCTAAAACACACATATATGGGTGGCAACATAATAATTTCAGATCTCAGAACATAGTGGATACTAGGGATCAATCCCCATCAAAACTAACTCGATTACATGATAGATCTCATCCTACTCATCACCGCCCAGCGAGCCTACGAATAGATTACTCATGAACGACGAAGAGCTTCATGGAATTGGAGAGGGAAAAAGGTTGATGATGACGATGGCGACGTTTTCCCCTCCAGATGAAGAACAGGTGGTGGCGGCGCCTCCGTATTGAAAACGCGACGAAAACTTCTCTTTTTATTTTTTCTGGGACGAAAGGCAACTTATAGACCTGAGATTGGGGGCGGCAGAGCCGTGTGGGCCCCACAAGCCTGCACCACGCCACCAGGGGCGGTGGTGGTAGAGCAAGGGCTTGTGGCCCACTGGCCCACCCCCTGAAGTGGACCTTGGCGCAGATATTTTTGATATTTTCCAAAACTGCTCCCCGTAAATTTTCAGGACGTTTGGAGAACTTTGATTTCTACACAAAAATAACACCAAGGCAATTCTGCTGAAAACAACATCACACCAAGTTAGTTCCATTCAAATCATGCAAATTAGAGTCCAAAACAAGGGCAAAAGATTTTGGAAAAGTAGATATGATGGAGACGTATCAACTCCCCCAAGCTTAAAACCTTGCTTGTCATCAAGCAACTCAGTTGACAAACTGAGAGAGAAATAAAAACTTTGACAAACTCTGTTTGATCTTGTTGTTGCAACAATGTCTAACTCATAACCAGAATTTCAGCAAGATCACAAGTTAACCACAAAAGCAAATGACACAAAGGTCTGACGGTAAACTAATATCAATGGCATAATCAGCTAACGAGCAAATAATAATGAGTTTCAAATACCAACATTTCAATCAAAACAAGCATGAAGCAATATGAATGGGTGGTATCTCGCTAGCTCTTTCTGAGACCGCAAAACATAAATGCAGAGCACTTTCAAAGATCAAGGGCTGACTAAACATTGTAATTCATAGCAACGAAGATCCAGTCATGGTCATACTCAATATCAATCAAAAGCAAAGCATAAAAATGACAGAGGTGCTCTCTAATTGGTGCTTATATAAGAGGAGGATGACTCAACAGGAAAATAAATAGACAGGCCCTTCGCAGAGGGAAGCATTGATTTGCAGAGGTGCCAGAGCTCAAGCATTGAAAACAGAGATAATAATTTTGGGTGGCATGCTTTCATTGTCAACGCAATGACCAAGAGTTCTCAATATCTTCCATGCTACTCATGCTATAGGCGGTTACCAAACAGAATAGCAAAGTTTTAACTCCCCCACCACCAATCAATCACACTCCACGGCTAGCCGAATCCTTGGGTACCGTCCATACTAACATCAATCCGGGGGGAGTCTTGTTTTACAGTTATGTTTTCGATTTAAGCGTGGAACTGGGCATCCCAAATACCGGCCCCTTTCTCGTGAATGACTGTGAATAAACACATGTCGAGCATAACACTCCTAGCATGGAAGATACCAATAGCCCTCTGTCACCACATGAGCGGTTCGGGCATGCAAAACAGATTATTTCTTGAAGGTTTAGAGAATGGCACATGCAAATTTACTTGGAATGGCAAGTAGATGCCGCAAATAGGTAGGTATGGTGGACTCTCATGGAAAAACTTTTGGGTTTATGGAAGTGTATGCACAAGCAGTATTCCGCTTAGTACAAGTGAAGGCTAGCAAAAGACTGGGAAGCGACCAACTAGAGAGCAACAACAGTCGTCAAGATGCAATGAGTTTGACTAACATTAAATGCAAGCATGAATAGGATATAAGTCACCATGAACACGAACATCATAAAGGCTATCTTGATTTTGTTTCAACTACATGCACGAACATGCGCCAAGTCAAGCCACTTGAAACATTCAAAGGAGAATACCATCCTATCATACTACAACATAGTCATCTCAAAATCTATGTTGGCATTCAAGACAAACCATTATAA
The DNA here is from genome assembly GCF_904849725.1 of Hordeum vulgare subsp. vulgare. Lineage (NCBI taxonomy): Eukaryota > Viridiplantae > Streptophyta > Magnoliopsida > Poales > Poaceae > Hordeum > Hordeum vulgare. Next base: position 480,815,725 of record NC_058522.1, read on the forward strand.
ACTCTCAGCTAAATAAGCATGTCATCAGAAACTATGATCTCTCACAAGAAAGCTAAATCTGGGTCGACAAGCTAGTCATATTTAAAAAAACAAAATAGATAGAGTTCATACCAGCTTTTCAGTCTCAGTCACTTCATCATATATCATCATTGTTGCCTTTCATTTGCACGATCGAACGATGTGAACAATAATAAGCGCATTGGACTAAGCTGAATCTGCAGGCAAACACAAAGGAGAAGACAAAGTAATATGGCTCTTTGAAAGCTAAACAGGTAAGCATGTAAGAACCAATAAACATTGTAACCAATATCTTCTACCTTGACCCAAATAAAAAGAAAACTATTTACACGGGAAAACTCCCAACAAGCAAAAGAAGAAAGAAAAATCCTTTTGGGTTTTCTCAAAAGGACACAAAACAAGAAAACAAGAAAACGAAAAGAAACTAGCATGGATAATACAGTGGAAAGTGTAAACACCGGCTAACAAAGTGAAAGCATAAGCATGAATGTAAAGTCGGTGAGATCACGTACTCCCCCAAGCTTAGGCTTTTGGCCTAGCTTGGTCTACTCCCAAGGTGGGAAATAACCAGCTCTAGGATACTCCGGAGCAGACTGTGGATGCCACTGCTATGTGAGCTCCTCTGGCTCCCACTGATAAACTCGCGTCTGGTACTCGACTGGCGGCTCGGGCACGGGCGCCTGTGGTTGGGCCAAGCCCCAATATGCGTAGATGTCCGCGGGCATAATAGTGTACCTGCCTGCATGAAGATCAAACAAAGAAGGAGCAGGGAAAAGTAATAGTCTCTCAAGTACCCTGACTAAACACCAGGTTATAAATGATCCGTCTACTAGCATCTCTGTCCAGAAAATCATGGTGAACCATGCTGTCATAATCCAGATATCTCTCAGGGAGAAGCATCTCTCCTTCCTCTCCCAGTCTAATGGGTATCTCAAAGTGTCTGGCAAGACGGGTAGCATAGTTACCTCCATAGACGACACCTTTAGAACGGTTCAGGTTCAACCGTTGAGCCACTATAGCGCCCAAGCTATAAGTCTTATCGTCTAAATGATCCTGCCTCCCCACGGCCAATCAAACATTTTCCCACAAATAGTGAGAAGTACCGAAGCACAGGAAAATGTATGCTAGCAATTCTAGCGCGAGACACTCCTCTCTCCTCTCCAACAACAATAGAACGAATGAAATCCTCCAAGTCCCGTGGACGAGGGTCATGGATATCCCCAACATAAGGTAATTTGCATACATTGCAAAAGTCCTGCAGCGTCATGCACTGGGGAACATCGTATATCATGAACTCAACCATGGGAGGATTCTTCCTCGGATAAAAGTTGAAGCTTTGAACGAAAATATTGGTGAGCAGGAGATATTGTGGGCAATTATCTTCAATAAACGCAGTAAGACCTGCGTTCTCCACCAAGTAATAGAAGTCTTCAAAAATTCCGGCGGCGCGCAAAAATTCATCACTTGGCCACTCGCACGCTAGAACTTCTGTGACTCGAGGGACTACGTACTTGGGGTGATTCTTCTCATCCTCCTTGGTGTTACGGCTTGAAGAGACTCTCAAGAACCTCCTCATCTTTTCCTTTTTCTAGCTCTGAAAAATTCTGAAATTTTTAGAGACTTCGAAAGAAAAGTGAATGAAGATTAACCCAACTTGTAGCAACTACTCCTACTAGTGCCTAGAGACCGTATCACGCGCTAAAACTACTTGGGACTGGCTAAAATCAACCTTTCTAGCTCAAGAACAAGGTCACCAAGGTAGCAAGAATTCGCGAAGGATAAAGCACTAGAGCAAAAACTAATTGGACCAATGGAGGAGTCACTTACCAAAGAGTAATTTCCCCAAAACGGTTCGGAGAATGGTGCTTTGAGCAAGGAGATCGAAAGTCATAGCCAAATGAGCAAGAACACGGGTTTGAGCTGCGAAACAATTTTTTTATGGAGGTGGAAGAAGAGGCTGGGAGCTGGAATGAGTGGAGGGGGTGCCTGTGGGCCCCACAAGCTTGCACCACGCCACCAGGGGGTAGGTGGCGGAGCAAGGGCTTGTGGCCCACTGGTCAAGCCCCTTGGCCAGCTCTGAGGCCCAGAAATTTTCAAAAATTCCAAAAAAAATCATACTAAATTTTCAAGACCATCGAAGAACTTTTATTTTCGAGGTATTTTTCTCCGGGACGCTAAAACAGAAAACAAGAAAAGCTAAACTAAAACTATCATTTTTCTTCTAAGCAACACAAAAGGAAAATTCAAAACATAGGTATGTGACTCTTTGATTCATCCGTCTCATGGTCATCAAAAGAAATCCGTCAATGGGATTGATCAAGTCCTTATGACAAAACCTTCTCGAATCGCAAGAGAGAACGGAGAATTTTCGAATAGCCACTAAGTCACCTCAATGGGGATATGTATCTCCCCAACAAGCAAATCATACTTCATCTTGACACGAGGAATAGGGCATTCAAAGCTCCCAATGAGAATCGATGAAGTCTTTTCGATAGCATTGATGCACTGTACTGGATATCATTTCTTCGGAAAGTGCACTGTGTGCTCATTACCGTTGACATGGAAAGTGACATTGCCTTTGTTGCAATCTATAACAGCCCTGAAGTGTTTAAAAAGGGTCTTCCGAGGATGATAGCCATGGCATCGTCCTCGGGAATATCCAAGATAACAAAGTCTGTTAAGATAGTGGTATTAGCAACCACAACAGGCACATCCTCGCAAATGCCGATAGGGAAAGTAGTTGATTTGTCGGCCATTTGCAGAGAAATTTCAGTGGGTGTCAACTTATCCAACTCAAGTCTACGATAAAGAGAGAGTGGCATAACACTAACACCGGCTCCAAGGTCACATAAGGCAGTTCTTACGTAGTTTCCTTTAATGGAGCAAGGTATAGTGGGCACTCCGGGATCACCAAGTTTCCTAGGAGTTCCACCTTTAAAAGTGTGATTGGCAAGCATGGTGGAGATCTCAAGATCTGGTATCTTCCGTTTATTAGTTAGGATATCTTTAATGTACTTGGCATACGGAGACATCTTGAGCATATCAATTAACCACATCTGCAGAAAGACGGGTATTATCATCTCAACGAAGCGCTCAAAATCCTCATCATCCTTTTTCTTGGATGGCTTAGGAGGGAAGGGCATAGGTCTTTGAACCCATGGTTCTCTTTCTTTACCATGCTTCCTAGCAGTGAAGTCATTCTTGTCGCATCTCTTAGGTTGTGGATTATCAGGATTAACCGTAGGTTCAATCTCCACATCCTCATCATGGCTAGGTTGAGCATTATTATGAACATCACTGTCCATGTTGTTACGAGGTTCATGTTCATCACCAGATTGTGTTTCTACATCAGACGCAGAAATATCATTAGGTTCTTCAGGTGTGACCGTATTTGGTGAACTGGCATGTAGGTTTCTAACATCCTTCTTCTTCTGCTTAGGATGACTAGGTGTATCAGCATTGATTCCTTGAGAATCTTGATCAATTCTCTTAGGATGGCCTTCAGGATACAAAGGTTCCTGAGTCATTTTGCCTCCTCTAGTAATGACTCTGACAGAGTTGTCATTTAATTCATTGAGCAAGTCATTCTGAGCTTTAAGTACTTGTTCTACCTGAGTAGTAATCATAGAGGCATGTTTACTCAGAAGCTTGAGATCATTGACATTTCTGTCTACACAAGCACTTAAATGGCTAAGCATACGAGTACTTTGTTCCAAATGTCTGCTAACATAATCATTGAAACTCTGTTGTTTGGCAACAAAGTTGTCAAATTCATCAAAGCATAGGCTAGCAGGTTTATCAAAAGGAATATCACTCTCATCAAACCTACGAAGAGAATTCACTTCCACTACCTGTATCGGGTTATCGAGACCATGGATCTCTTCGATAGGTGGTAGATTTTTGACATCTTCAGATCCAATGCCTTTCTCTTCCATAGATTTCTTGGCTTCTTGCATATCTTCGGGACTGAGGAATAGAATACCTATTTTCTTAGTAGTTGGCTTAGGAGGTGGTTCGGGAATAGTCCAAGCATTATCGTTGATCAAGAGGTTATTCAGTAGGGTCTGAGCTTGTTCTACAGTTTGTTCCCTAAAAACACAACCGACACAACTATCTAGGTGCTCTCTAGAGGCATCGGTAAGTCCGTTATAGAGGATATCAAGTATCTCGTTCTTCTTAAGAGGGTGATCAGGAAAAGCATTCTGTAGCTGGACGAGCCTCCCCCAAGCTTGCGGAAGACTCTCTTCTTGGAGTTGAGCAAAGTTGTATATTTCCTGCAAGGCAGCTTGCTTCTTATGGATAGTGAAATATTTTTCACAGAAGTAATAGACCATCTCCTGGGGACTACACACACATCCAGGAGCAAGAGAGGTGAACCAGGTTTTAGCGTCATCCTTTAGAGAGAAAGGAAAGAACTTAAGGATATAGTAGTGGCGGATCTTATCCTCATTAGTGAAGAGGTTGGCTATTTCAGATAGTTTGGCAAGATGGGCTATGACCGTCTCAGACTCATAACCATGAAAAGGATCAGATTCGACTAGAGAGAATTCATAATCCTTATCGGTGACAAAGATAGGCGAAGTGGCAAACTTCGGGTCATTTTTCATCCTAGCTTCCCGAGATTTTTCCTTCCACTTGAGAAGTAATTTCTCAGCGTCATAGGCATCCTTACATGCAAGAAAATCCTCAGCTATCTCTCCCTCCATAACGTAACCCTCAGGTATATCAGGCAATTCATATCTAGGAGAGCTAGATCTAACAGGAGCAAAAGCGGGTTCTATCTCAATAGTATCGGCAGTTTCAGGAGCATCACGACCATTGGCAGTAACTCTAGCAATATGAGCATCAAGGAACACTCCTAGTGCAACATCGGGCAGAGGAGTATCTCTAGCAGTATCAAGCATAGCATCATCAGGCAAAATAGCATCTGTAGCATCATCAGGCAAAGCAGTATAAAGCATAGCATCTCTAGTAGTATCAAGCATAGTATCTCTAGCAGTATCAGGCATAGCATCAAGCATAGTATCATCAAGCATGGTATCAAGCATAGCATCTCTAGCAGTAGCAGGCATAGTATCAAGCACAGCATCTCTAGCAGTAGTATCACAAGCATCATCAAGCACAGGCGACATATCAAGATTTCTAGCAGGAGGTGATGTCGCAAACTTACTCATAACTGAAGGTGAATCAAGTGTAGAGCTAGATGGCAATTCCTTACCTCCCCTCGTAGTTGAGGGCAAGACTTTGGTCTTTGGATCCTTCAGATTCTTCATAGTGATCAGCAGATACAAATCCCAAGTAACTCAGAGAATATAGCAATACCTCCCCGACAACGGCGCCAGAAAAATGCCGATCTGCAATCTCTGGCGTTAGCTAGACGAATGCTTATGAAAACAAACCTTCTTCTGCAATGGCACCAGAAGAATGCTGATAGCACTCCCCGGCGATGAAACTAGAAGAATGTTGTTGATGGCCCACCAGCGCGTGGGTTCGGAGCAGTTTTCGAGGGTAGAGTATTCGACACAATTTGTTGATAAGCCCGTCACAAGGTGAGAGAATACTCTCGAGTATTAGCAGCTGAATTTGTCAGATTAAACAACACCTGAAAGATTAGTATCTGCAAGCGCAGTAGTAACAGCAATTTAATATGATAACAACGGTGTTAGAAACGATCTGTTGACGGCAGACTATTCCTAACGATTGTATCAATGGCGCCAAGTTGCCGCGTTGACGGAAGTTGTCAGTTCCCGTCAACGGCCAGTGAACCAAAATTGTAGCAGGTAGCAACAGTGTAACGAGCAATAGCAGTGGCAAGGAACAGCAGTGGGGACAGCAGTAGCAAGCGACAGTAGTAGCAACAGTAGCAGGAGAGCAAGACAAGTAACAACAGTAGTAGCAACAGTAGTAGCACAGCAAGACAAGTAACAACAGTAGTAGCAACAGTAGTAGGAGCAGCAGTAGGACAAACTCATAGGCAATGGGTTGGTGATTTGTTTGGATGATATTCATCATGCAACAGCTATAACACGGAGAGATATATGGCTAGCTCCCGTTCGTTAATGTGATGTAGGCATGCATTCCGTGTGTCGTAATACGTGCTTAGGGAAAAGGAACTTGCATGACATCTCTTGTCCATCCCTCCTGTGGCAGCGAGGTCCAAAAGGAAACTACGGGATATTAAGGTTCTCCTTTTAATAAAGAACCGGACCAACGCGTTAGCACTTGGTGAACACATGAACTCCTCAAACTATGGTCATCACCGGGAGTGGTTCCGGTTATTGTCACTCCGGGGTTGTTGGATCATAACACATAGTAGGTAACTACAACTTGCATGATCGGATCTAAAACACACATATATTGGTGTCAACATAATAATTTCAGATCTGAAATCATGGCACTCGGGCCCTAGTGACAAGCATTAAGCATGGCATAGTAGTAGCAACATCAATCTCAGAACATAGTGGATACTAGGGATCAATCCCCATCAAAACTAACTCGATTACATGACAGATCTCATCCTACTCATCACCGCCCAGCGAGCCTACGAATAGATTACTCACGAACGACGAAGAGCTTCATGGAATTGGAGAGGGAAGAAGGTTGATGATGATGATGGCGACGATTTCCCCTCTCTGGAGCCCAAGACGGACTCCAGATCTACCCTCCAGATGAAGAACAGGTGGTGGCGGCGCCTCCGTATCGAAAACGTGATGAAAACTTCTCTTTTTATTTTTTCTCGGACGAAAGGAAACTTATAGCCCTGAGACTGGGGGCGGCAGAGCCTACACCACGCCACCAGGGGGTGGTGGCGGAGCAAGGGCTTGTGGCCCACTGGCCCACCCCGTGAGGTGGAACTTGGGGCAGATATTTTTGATATTTTCCAAAACTGCTCCCCGTAAATTTTCAGGACGTTGTGAGAACTTTGATTTCTGCACAAAAATAACACCAAGGCAATTCTGCTGAAAACAGCGTCAGTCGAGGTTAGTTCCATTCAAATCATGCAAATTAGAGTCCAAAACAAGGGCAAAATAGTTTGGAAAAGTAGATACGATGGAGACGTATCAGGGGGCCGCGAGGTCGGCCGACGGGAGAATTGCCACCCACGTCGCTTCACCTATCAACCGAGCGGTCACGTCTGCGAGGGCCATTGGGTGTGGTCAGGTTGCACCGATGCCATTCAATGAGAACAATGATGGCCTGCGAGGTTCTTGGAGATCGTGCCATCGTGGCCTCATGCGCCCCGGACGCCTCGAGGAGCGAGAACATCTCCACGAGACGGTGGACGCGTGTGCCGCCTGGCCCGCAGGCAATTGCTACCTCTTGAGCTTGCGTTGGTTTTTCCCTTGAAGAGGAAAGGGTGATGCAGCACAGTAGCAGTAAGTATTTCCCTCAGTTTGAGAACCAAGGTATGAATCCAGTAGGAGAATGAAGCCAAGTGTCCAGAGTACCTGCGCAAACACAAACGAGCTTCCACCCAACGCTACAAAGGGGTTGTCAATCCCTTCATGATTGATTGCAAGGTGAGATCTGAAGGTGGAAAGTGCATCAAAGTAAAAGTGTAAGGCTGAAAATATGATGTGAAGTAGACCCGGGGGCCATAGTGTTCACTAGAGGCTTCTCTCAAGATAGAAAATATTACGGTGGGTGAACGAATTACTGTTGAGCAATTGATAGAACCGCGCAAAATCATGACGATATCTAAGGCAATGATCATACATATAGGCATCACGTCCGAGACAAGTAGACCGATACTGTCTGCATCTACTACTATTATTCCACACATCGACCGCTATCCAGCATGCATCTAGTGTATTGAGTTCATGACGAACAGAGTAACACCTTAAGCAAGATGACATGATGTAGAGGGATAAATTCATGCAATAGATATGAACCCTATCTTTTTGCCCTTGATGGAAACAACACGATGCGTGCCTCGCTACCCCTTCTGTCACTGGGTGAAGTCACCGCACGGTATGAACCCAAAACCAATCACTTCTCCCATAGCGAGAATCATAGATCAAGTTGGCCAAACAAAACCCACAACTCGAAGAGAATTACAAGGATATGAAATCATGCATATAAGAGATCAGAAGAAACTCAAATAAGATTCATAGATAATCTGATCATAAATCCACAATTCATCGGATCTCCACAAACACACCGCAAAAGAAGATTACATCGGATAGATCTCAATCAAGATCATGGAGAACTTTGTATTGAAGATACAAGAGAGAGAAGAAGCCATCTAGCTACTAGCTATGGACCCAAAGGTGTAACGACCCGACTCAAGACGAGTCAAGCCTCTGGTGTTTCCGTACCATCCCAAGATCATGCTGGTACACACTCAGTACATAATGTATATATTCAAGAGTACAATCACACAGCTTTATTAATCGAAATCTCATAAAGAGTACTTTATTACAATAAAGGATTACAATAAAGTGGCTGAAGGCCATCTCATGAGATATCTAATGAAGGCTAGCGGAAGCATCAGGTAGACGAGTCCATCCGACTCCAAGGGCATGTCGCTGAGCGTAGATCGTAGCCTCACTCCTGGTCGGAAAAGTACTCTGCAACATGATACGTTGCAGCCGTGTAGGTCAGCATATTGAATATGCCGGCAAGTCATCAAAGAGAGGAGTAAAATAATAATCAACTATCTCTACATGCATATTCGGCCTGTGGGGCTATGAGTTTTGCATAAAGCCAGTTTTATCCTACAACAAGAGGGGTTGGAAGCAAAATATTACTACATTGTTTGTTGTTAACGAGATGGTTCCGCCAACCAATTCTCGTACCCGAATAGTTGTTAACACCCACATCATTGTTAAGTTGTGTCGAGAGTTCAGGGGAATTTCAATGCCTTCGGCTCAAGTTGTCCATGACCGTGGACACGGCTAATCGATTAGGTTGGGCACTCTGCAGAGTTTTGCACACGTTCCCCACAAGATTTGATCGCCTCCGTGTTTGTCCTCGCACTTCAGGGTGTTTGAAGACCGGGTGATCAAAACATGGTCTTTCAACGGGTCCCTCTGAATCCCTGTCGGTGCCCATCCATTCCTACCGTTCTTCTACATCTGCTAGCACCGTCTGTCCAGAGTTGCCGCATTATCCAACCAAGCCAGAGCCCATAATGACTTGTGGCTGTGCAGGTAAGCCTTGAGTCTTGAAGTCTCTGTCTATCTCTTCGAGCCTGGGTGAAGCTTTCCGCAGGATGTCATGGCCTCTCCAGCATCCCGGGCATCCACTGGTTTCTCCACGGAGCCGATCAACCGTCCTTAACCCAGAGTTGCTTTGCGTCCAAGGTCTTGAAAATCTTGTCTTAACCGGTCTTGATTATTTAATCAACCTCGCATCACTCGTGTTATGCACTCAACCGAAAACCCGTCTACTCAAGCATAGCAATAAGAATTTGTCGTCCCGGGGCCAAGTATCGGGGTTGTTGTGTGCCTACCACATGATACTACAACTTACACTAAAATTTCCAAGTACCTAGACAGCATGCAAATTTGGCAAAGAAAGGTGAACTACCATGCATCGAAAACATAGGAAAAATAACATGATCAAAATGACTTGCCTTGATGACAGTTGTCTTGATCGAGCGCTTCTAAGTAACACGCTTCGCACTCCGGATGATCTACCGATACAAACACAAAACACACCATAATCACTTCAATCAAGCAACAAGTAAAAATAACATCACAAGTGAGGATTTGCTAAGGCCTAAGTAAAAGAATTCAACATGCGTTACTAAGGCAGAAACTTGTTTCTGTTAGAAACACCAGTAAAAATACTTTAAAAATTTTGAAACTTCTACCACAGTAAGATTTAATCACTAGGAAGCAGTAGCAAAAAGAATCAACTCAAAATCATTTTTTAAACTCCTGGAATAGGCAAAACAAGGTTTAAACTAAATCTGATCTAACTTATATTTGAAAATTTCAAACATAGACAAATTATATGTTTTTAAAAACTACAGAAAATTTGGAGTCTACGGGAACAAGAATCAATATCATTGGACTTTGGAATCAAAAGTTATGGCCCAAACAAAACAGAACTTTTCTGTTTTTGCAATTAGACAGAAAAAAAAGCTAACTAGCTAACTAACAGGGGGTATACGGGACGCGCTGTGATAGGCTGCGGGGGTGTTTGTTGCAATCGTTAGGAGCAAACGGTCGAGGGCTAACAAAACTACTAGCTAACCGTGTTAAGTGAAAAAAAACCAGTGCGGTTTTTCTAATCTAAACCGAAGAGGTATCCTAATCTAATCTACATCGTAGAATATGGATCTAAGGGCTACTAAGAAAAAAAACAACAGGAGGAGGGAGACCTTACCGTGGCAGTGGGAGGCAACTCCGGCGAGGGGTGGGTCGCCGGCGAGGGGAGGGGCTCCGGGGGCGGTGGAGGGACGGGGAGGCGGCGGCGGCTGTCCTCCGGCGAGGGGAGGCGTTGGGCGGAGTAGGGAGTGGCTCGGGGTACTGCTCCCAGGGGGTGGCCGAGGTGGTGCTCGGGCTGCTCCGGCGAGGCTGCTGCAGGGGGCTCGGGGCGGCGGCTCGACGTGGGCGGGGTGGGAACGGGGTGCGGCCGGGCTAGGGGCTACTTATAGGCCGAGGAGGGGGCCGGGGAAGGAAGGAAAAGAGGGATCCGAGAGGATCCCGAGTTCCAGGGAAAACTCGGCTCGGGGTCGGGCACAGACTAGGAAGGAGAGGAGGGAGACGACCGCGGGGAGAGAGGGGGTCGGCCAGTGGGCCCCGCGTGGCAGTGGGAGGAGGCGGCTGGGAAAGGAAAGGGCGGCCGAGATCTAAGGGATTCGGTTCCTGGGCTGTGGGGGTGGCGGCCCACAGCTATTAAGCGCTCGGGGCGGTTGCCTAAAAAAAGAAACAAGACTTTCCTATTTTAAATCTTTTCCGAAACAGAAAAACAAAAGTGAAAATAAAAGGAAATAAATCAAATATTTAATATAGAGTATTATATACCAAAAAAATCAGAAAAATATCCTCTACCCGAATAACATTTTTCCAAAGCAAAAATAAAAACTTTAAAAAAATGTTTTTTCAGAAATTCCTCAAAATGCTATATTTTATTTTTGCAAATATTTTTGCAAATGATCTTTGGATTTCTTGGCTCCAATATTTCAGAAATTGCCCGCACTTTGGAGCGTCATTTTCCTCCGCTCTCTCTCTTGCGTGCAAGAGAGTATTTCCCCGGGCATTTCTCGTGCGAGGAAAAAGATGGAAATGCAAATCAAAAGACGAAAGAAATCAAGTGCCAAATTTATTTCAATCAATATGCATAGATGCTTAGCTACAATGTAAAACATTCCCAATTAGGAAAATTGGGATGTTACAAAAGGTCTATGGTGAACTACTCACGCATCATCGGAGAGGCAATGGTGTTGATGAAGAAGCCCTTCGTATCCGAATCCCCCCTCCGGCAGGGCACCGGAACGTGCCCCAGATGGTATCTTGTGGAGACAGAAGCTTGCGGCGGCGGAAAAGTATTTTCGTGGATCTCTCTCGTGGTTTTGGATTTTCTGGGGATTTATATGCGGAAGAAGTAGAGCAGACGAGCCACAGGGGGCCCACAAGCCTCCTAAGCGCGGGCCCCCCTGGCCGCGCCTAGGGGGCTTGTGGCCTCCCCTGGTGGCCTCTGCGTTGGTTCTCACGCCCCCTGCGTATCTTCTGTTCAGGAAAAAATCTTTTCGGAGGTTTTATTCCATTTGGACTCCGTTTAATATTCTCCTCTGAAAAGGGTCAAAAACACGGAAAAACAGGAACTGGCCCCAAAAAGGATATAAAAGGCATACAAAACATCCAAAGTTTGACAAGATAATAGCATGGAACCATCAAAAATTATAGATACGTTGGAGACATATCAGCAATGAGGGCCCGCGACGCTTCAGGCCGCCCTCAAGGCTTCGCCAAGAAGCTAGCCCAGGCGTGCCTTGGGCCCCGGGGCTACTATCAGCGTTCTTGGAATGGGGGTACCCAGACCTGCCTGCATGTGGCCCAGGGTTGGCCCACCTCATCGACCATAAACCAATAGGCCCGACAGCACTCAAGGCAAGGCCCTCGCGAGGGGCCCAGCCTCGCAAGGAGGAACAGCTTCAAGACTCGCACGGGACCCCCTCAGGACCCCTCCGGAGTGGCAGAGATTCCGAGGCAAAACCCAGCCTCAGGTGTTAAGGATGACGCAAAAAAGGACAGGAGAGCAACGGATAGCAGGACGGAGCAGTTTCCTCTTTAGTGCAAAGGGGGCAAGGACGTACGCGGGTTCCAAAGGAATGTCCCAAAGGTTTTGATTCTGGTGCAACAAGGCCATCGCCGCCCGCTGGCAGGACACACGTCACCCCTGGACCTGTCCCAGCTGCGCTGACAACCACTTTTGCAGGCGAAGACCACCTTTGGGGCAGGGGAGCATGTTCCCCTGTCCCCCTTCGAAATTGGTCATTGTGGGATCCCTTCCCGCCCTTGCGATAAGGGAAGAGGACACGGGGCGCCACTATATATAGGGGATAGGTTACTTCGTAGGGGGTTCTGATCTCTTCCATCCCGATGCAATCCATTCGTTCACACACCCACACCACAAAAAAGCCATCCAGCCTCCGGAGGCCCTCGAACACTGTACTAGTTCATCCACCAACCTCCACGAAAGGCAATCCACCAAAGCAGGAGTTGGATATTATGCTTCCCAGCGGCCCGAACCTGGGTAAACTGTCGTGTTCTGTATCTTCCTTGCCATTGAGTGAGTTCTTTTCCATCCACAGTGAGTAGCGAGTTAGGTGAGCTGATCCCAAGAGAGATCTTCGTACACGCCCCTGAGTTCGAATCTTAAGGGTTTTGCGGAGCCCGAAATCCGGCAGTCTCGGGTTCGAACCCCCCCTCCCCCGAGCATCACTTTTTCCTTTCTTGTGAGATAATAGTTGTGTGAGTGACAGTGGGAACTGGACCCACTTGTCATCCGCCCTTGGGCCTCATGAGACTACGAGTGCACCCCTATGATTTTATTTTATTTTGTTCGGTTTTATTTATTCCCTGTTTTGTATTTATGTCAGATAGGCCAAGTTTCCATATTTGCATATGCCAAATCTGGCATATACTAGGTTTTACCTAGTTGAGTGTATTTTTTTGTGGATTTGTGGCATGGTTTGCTATTGTAACCTATGCTTATGATATATTAATTTGGTGTAAAAAATCCAAGAAATTCATCTGTGGCATTAGTTTTGACTTTTAAGCAAGTTGATGTGCATGATATTTTCACCATGATGGCCTTTTGTTAATTTTGTATGAAGCAATCCTTGCAACCTTTGTTAAACCTGTCAGCATGAAAGTTGTAGTGTGTTTAATGTACTAGCCTTGGTATTTTTCCTTGCTGTGAAAAACCTTGTCTAGATGTGGTATTCTTGTTATGAACATGCTATGTCAATGTAGTTGATTTGTAGGGTGAAATATGACTCTCTGAATCTATCGGTCCTTTCTGCTGGTGCAATGATGTGAACGACACAACATGTTACCCTATGTTAAATGGTGCCAATACTTTGCAATATAGATTTTGCATCATAATTATTCTTCCTATAAAATATGCCATATTGATCTAAACTCTTGTGAATTTCACCTTGTGAATTTTGCTAAGTGTGAGGATCTGCTAAGTTCACCATGCGATGTTGAGAGGATGCTACCAATGAATCTATGCAATATTTGTTCATTGTTAGTTCGTGTTAATTGTAGTGGTTATTGCCTCTATCACCCTGTTAAATTTCGTGCCATGAAAGTCCATCTACCATAGTGTTTCATTGTTGTCAATATGCCATCATGATAACTTTGCTTGTATAAAACTGATATTTTCATGAAGTCATAACCTGTTATGTTTTATGCCATATTGTGAGCTCGAGTGCCAGTAATCCATGCTGCTATCCATTTAGCTGCTTGAATGAGTTGTTGTGTGTCATGTTTACTTCATCTCCATGCCTTGGTTGAGCATTATAGCTTGTTGTAGGTGTTACTTTTAGTGTGTCCAAAGTGACATGTTGCTGTTTTGGGATAAATTGCTGGTAGAATTGTTTTGTGCCTTGTGAGAGTTGTATCCATTGGTTTTGCATGACCTTTAGGTCTATTTCACCTAGAATTCTGTGCCCAATCCACGGGCATACTTGGGATGCCAAGGTATTGCCCATACACTTCCTCAAATTATGTTTTATCATCGTTGCCTTCCATACCTTGTCGTGAGAGTTTCGGGAGATCCGTAACTCGATTTGTGATGTTCTTTATATGAATTTGTATTGTTTTCTCATGATGCATTCATTTTTTCCATGTTCATGCATACCTAAATAACTAATCTTGAGGTTCTGTCCAGAATGACAATAACTAAATAATTGCATGAGAAAGATGACTATTGTAGCATTGACATGCTTCATTCACATCATATTCATGCATCATATTGTTTGAGCATCATGTTGTGTCTGCATGTTCATGGCATGTTGTATTTTCTTTTGGGTAGCGTTGGGTTCCAAGTACGAGTACGAGGATTCTGTTGAGAAAGTTCCTGGAAAGCAAGAGTTCTATTCCCCGGAAGAAGTGCCACGCAAGATGATCGTTGACCTTGATATCTTTTCTAATTTTGTTATTATTAGATGTCTCGTTTCTATCGTTAAATATTGTTGCCTACCACATGAATATTAAGCCTCCCAAAAATGCCATGATAGTCCTCTAACCCCTCCACATCCTAGCAAACATTGATTGGCTAAGTTAGCGCATGCTCAACCCTTCTTATAGTGTTGCTAGTTGCACGTGTAGGATGATCCATGTGTTGACGTGAATATTTGGGATATTATCTTATTATTGCTATTTAATTTAATGCACGTTTATATTTGGTACATGCGGAAGGCTTGGCCTTTTGCTTGGTGTTTTGTTCCGCTTCTGTCGTCCTAGTTTCCGATTACCGGTGTTATGTTCCATATTGAGCGCTCCTAACATGCTTGGGGTTGTTATGGGGGGCTCCTTAATAATTCATTTTGGGTTAAGACTCTACCACCAAGGCCCAACATTGGTATTACGTTTGCTAAACAAATTAATACAAATGCATAGGGAATAGCTACCCAGTGGATCTTAATCAACAACCCGGGCCAGTGCTCCTCATGAGTGTTTGTCCAAACCGAGCGATGCCCGGCGCCCCCTGGTCACCCGGGGTTTCAGCCAACCCGGCATCTAGCTCATCTAATAGCGCCCTAAGAAAGTGATACGCACGGCTCTTATTGGTATTTGGCCTGCTGGGCGGTCTTGCTTGATTTTTTTTACTCTTACTGAATGTCTTGTGCACTCGGATATCAAGGATACCTCGGGCTAACTCGAGGTTGAGGTTTTCTCTCGAGGGAAGCTTGTGATAGTTCGTGATGGACTAGTTGGAGCACTCCTGTAGGGTTAAATATTTCGGAAAGCCATGCCGCCGGTTATTTGGCAACTTTGAAAAAAATATAACCTGGTTATAGTAAACTTGAAGTAAACCTAACTAAAATGAATCGACTTTGTGTAACCGTGACCGTCTGTTTTCGAGGGAGTTCGGAAGAAGAACATGGTGGGGTTATGTTTGACGTAAGTAGGTGTTCAGGTTCACTTCTTGATCATAATTAATTGGGACTGACTCATAGATTCTCATCTTAATCTTGACTCGTAAGTTAGCCACCAAATAATGCTTGCTCTGCTACAACCTCACCACTTAACCTTGCCTTACCCAAATATCTTAATTAGTCCTGATTTCTTGGTCACGAGATTGCTGAGTTCCCGTGCCTTACTGATTACTACAACACTACAAGTTCAGATACCGCAGATCCTGCCGTATATGATGCTCCATGGCTCCAGTGGGAGTATGATGAGGAGAGCCAACGCATGTACATTACCTACCCGGACGAGTAGAAGGGCCTTGGTCATCTCCTAGGATAGCGAGATAAACTTCATTGTTTTTACTGCTTGAGTCCATCCATAGTGTAACCGTGTCTTTTGGATGTTCCAATAAATGTTGTATGACTATTAATTTAGCATGTGGTGAGTGTAAGCCAACTCATAGACTCATCTCCTCTTTAAATGCATCTGCAATTATTTATGTACTTGCGAAACACTCAAACGTGTCTCTATCCATATTAAGGCCTCGTCCCCAAATACGAGTACGGATAGTGTCGCATCTTGGATGTTACAAGTTGGTAATCAGAGCCATATGACCATAGGATCCATTTGCTTGATCGAACTTGGCCGAGCCAAGTGTAGTGAAAAACTATTTTGAGTCTAGTTATATAGGAGATTACGATTTCTTCTCCTCTTTCCTGCTCTCGTGAGGAATTATGACTTAGGAATTTTAATTCTACCCCTCTTCTCGCTCAAAAAAATTTAGGATCACGTGGGGATTTTGGAATCTATATGATGTCAATGTGATGGAGTTTTGTGCTTGGTTCCTCATGTTTTCAAGGAGTAGAGCTCCAAGGGGTTTTTGACATATCGTTATCGTTCAGCTTCCTTAGTATCTCAGGACGCGGACATTGAAACGCTTGAATATTTTGCTTGGTGGAAAATAGTGCCGTGACTTTTCCCCAGTACTAGTGGACATAGCTCGAATGATCTACCAGGTCTCGTATCGTTATTTTTTCGAAGGTCTGAGCTAGATGAGTTTGCAGAACTTCTTGGATATGTGTTGACAATTGAGGGAAAGGTCATGCACGTGATTACATTGAGTAGTTTCCTGGATCTGTAACCTGATAGCATAATCAAGAAAGATTTTAGAAATTCTCAGGTGGGAATTCAAGTAGTAGATACGTCTCCGTCGTATCTACTTTTCCGAACTCTTTTGCCCTTGTTTTGGACTCTAATTTGCATGATTTGAATGGAATTAACCCAGACTAACGTTGTTTTCAGCAGAATTACCATGATGTTGTTTTTGCGCAGAAATAAAAGTTCTCGGAATGACCTGAAAATTTACAGAGAATTTTTGTGGAATTTATGAAAAATACTGGCGCAAGAATCAGCGGAGGAAGTGGAGCTATGAGCCCACAAGCCCACCAGGCGCGGGCCCCCTGGCAACGCCTGGCAGGCTTGTGGGGCCCACAAAACCCTACCGCCTATAATCTCAAGTCTATTTAGCCTCTTTCGTCCAGCAAAAATGAAGCAGAAGAGTTCATCGCGTTTTACGATACGGAGGCGTCGCCACCTCCTGTTCTTCATCTGGAGGGCAGATCTGGAGTCCGTTCTGCGCTCCGGAGAGGGGAGATCGTCGCCATCGTCATCATCAACCTTCCTCCATCGCCAATTCCATGATGCTCTTCACTGTTCGTGAGTAATCTCATGGTAGGCTTGCTGGACGGTGATGGGTTGGATGAGATCTATCATGTAATCGAGTTAGTTTTGACGGGGATTGATCCCTAGTATACACTATGTTCTAAGATTGATGTTGCTACTACTTTGCCATGCTTAATGCTTGTCACTAGGGCCCGAGTGCCCTAATTTCAGATCTGAACCTATTATGTTGTCGCCAATATATGTGTGTTCTTGATCCTATCTTGCAAGTTGTAGTCACCTACCATGTGTTATGACCCGGCAAGAACGGAGTGACAATAGCCGGAACCACTCCCGGAGATGACCATAGTATGAGGACTTCATGTATTCACCAAGTGTTAATGCGTTGATCCGGTTCTTTATTAAAAGGACAACCGTAATATCCCGTAGTGTCCATTAGGACCCCGCTGCCACGGGAGGGATGGACAATAGATGTCATGCAAGTTCTTTTCCCTAAGCACGTATGACTACATACAGAATACATGCCTACATTAATTGACGAACTGAAGCTAGTTACATATCTCTCCGTGTTATAACTGTTGCATGATGAATAGGATCCGGCATAATCATCCATCACCAATCCAATGCCTACGAGTCCTTTACTACTGGTCCTTGCTACGTTACTTTGCTACTACTGCTGACACTGTTGCTACTGTTACTCTGTTGCTACTGCTGTTACTTTGCTGCTACTACTGTCACTGCTGCTACTGTTACTGTGTTGCTACTGTTGTTACTTTGCTACAACTGCTGTCACTTTGCTGCTACTGGTTACTAATTGCTACTGCTGCTATCATACTACTTTGCTACTGATACTCTGCTGCAGATACTAAATCTTTCAGGTGTGGTTGAATTAACAACTCAACTGCTAATACTTGAGAATATTCTTTGGCTTCCCCTTGAGTCGAATCAATAAATTTGGGTTGAATACTCTACCCTCGAAAATTGTTGCGATCCCCTATACTTGTGGGTTATCAAGACCTTTTTGTGGCGCCGTTGCCGGGGAGGCACAACTATATTCTCTAAGTCACTTGGGATTTACGTCAGCTGGTCACTATGAGGAATCTGAAAGATCCAAGAACTAAAGTCTTGCCCTCAACTACGAGGACAGGTAAGGAACTGCCATCTTGCTTTGCACTTGATTCACCTTCAGTTATGAGTAAGTTTGCGACACCACCTCCTGCTAGAAATCTTGATATGTCGCCTGTGCTTGATGATGCTACTTGTGCTGCCCATGATGCTTATGATGATGCTATGCTTGATACTGCTTTGCCTGATGATGCTATGCTTGATACTGCTTTGCCACTAGGTGCATTCCTTGATGCAAAAATTGCTAGAGTTGCTGCTAGATGTGATGATACTTCTGAAACTGCTGATATTATTGAAGTAGAACTTGCTATTTTGCCTGCTAGAACTAGCTCTCCTAGACATGAATTGCCTGATATGCCTGAGTGTTATGTTATGGAGGGAGAGATAGCTGAGGACTTTCTTCCTTGTAAGGATAGCTATGCTGTTGAGAAATTACTGCTCAAGTGGAAAGAAAAATCTTTGAACGCTAGGACTAAATACGACCCGAAGTTTGCTACTTTGCCTATCTTTGTGACCGATAAGGGTTATGAATTCTCTGTCGACCCTAAGTTAATCACTCTGGTCGAATCTGATCCTTTGCATAGTTATAAGTCTGAAACGGTTGTAGCCCATCTTACCAAATGATACGTCTCCGTCGTATCTACTTTTCCGAACTCTTTTGCCCTTGTTTTGGACTCTAATTTGCATGATTTGAACGGAACTAACCCGGACTAACGCTGTTTTCAGCAGAATTGCCATGGTGTTGTTTTTGTGCAGAAATAAAAGTTCTCGGAATGACCTGAAAATTTACGGAGAATTTTTATGGAATTAATGAAAAATACCTGCGCAAAGATCCACCGGAGGAGGTGAGCCAGTGGGCCACAAGCCCAGGGGGTGCGGCCACCCCCCTGGCCGCGCCAGGCAGGCTTGTGGGGCCCACAAGGCTCCACCGCCTCCAATCTCAGCTCTATATATTCCGTTTCGCCCGGAAAAAAATAAGAGAGAAGGATTCATCGCGTTTTACGATACGAAGGCGCCGCCACCTCTTTTTTTATCTGGAGGGCAGATGTGGAGTACGTTCTGGGCTCCGGAGAGGGTAAATGTCGCCATCGTCATCATCAACCTTCCCCCATCGCCAATTCCATGATGCTCTTCACCGTTTGTGTGTAATCTCATCGTAGGCTTGCTGGACGGTGATGAGTTGGATGAGATCTATCATGTTGTTGGAGCATAGTTTATGCCTAAGTAATTTTGGTGATTGATGACAGTACCGTAAAGGACTAACCGTGTGTGTTAAGGTTTCAGGTAACACACGTCAATGGCACAAGACGATTCGCCTCCTCGTTCATGGAACAGAAGCACGACGTTCTCTACGATTCTCTTTATTTGAGTCATAGGAAAGCCGTACTATTAAGAGGGGAACCGTAGTGGAAAGGTTTGGGTGGAATCAATCTTTGCACGCGCACACTTCACATATTTTCCCTTCCCTGCATCTTTGGAGCAGCCCCCGCCTCTGTGTTTCCTTCCTCTTTGCAAAATGGTCCCCCAGCGGTAGTACCGCTGGGCCATGCGGTAGTACCGCTGGAGTGCTAGCGGTAGTACCGCTGCAGCCAGCGGTAGTACCGCTAGCTGGCGGTAGTACCGCCCCTGGTGAGCAGTAGTACCACTCCAGGAGCTTAGTACTGCCTGCCTAGCGGTTGTTCGTGGACGGACCTTTTTGCGAAGACTTTCTTGGCGGTGGTAGTGCCTTTGCACTACCAGGGGCCCAGCGGTAGTACGGCTGCAGCCAGCGGTAGTACCGCTGGAGTGCCAGCGGTAGTACCACTGCAGCTATCGGTAGTATCGCTGGAGTGCCCGCAGTAGTACCGCTGCAGCCAACGGTAGTACCGCTGGAGCTCGGGTAGAGAGTGGGAAAACGGTTGGATTCCCCCCCCCCCCACTATATAATGGGTTCTTCTAGCTGTGGAACCTCATCTCTTACCCTCCCAAGCTCCATTGTTGCTCCCTAAGCTCAAAAGTGCCCGATCTCTCTCCCTAGCCAATCAAACTTGTTGATTCTTTAGGGATTGGTTGAGAAGGCCTAGATCCACACTTCCACCAAGAGAAAGTTGATTCCCCCACCAATCCCTTACGGTTCTTGTTACTCTTGGGTGTTTGAGCATCCTAGACGGTTGAGGTCACCTCGAAGCCATATTCCATTGTGATGAAGCTTCGTGGTCTTGTTGGGAGCCTCCAAGCTTTGTGTGGAGTTTGCCCCAACCTTGTTTGTAAAGGTTCGATCGCCGCCTTCAAGGGCACCTATAGTGGAATCACGGTACCTTGCATCGTGCGAGGGCGTGAGGAGAATACGGTGGCCTTAGTGGCTTATTGGGGAGTATTGTGCCTCCACACCGCTCCAACGGAGACGTACTTCCTGTCAAAGGGAAGGAACTTCGGTAACACATCCTCGTCTCCATCGGTTCCACTTGTGGTTATCTCTAACCTTTACTGTGTGTATGCTTATGTTGTTGTCTATATCTTACTTGTTTTAATAGCTCTCGTTGTTAGCTTCATTAGGGTTCACCTCATCGTCATAATATTTGTGAACCCATATGTTGTTCACCTTAACTTGCTGAGTTTAATTAAAAAGTGGTCGTTGTCTATTCACCCCCCCCCTCTAGTCAACCATATCGATCCTTTCAATTGGTATCAGAGCCACGTCTCTTTATTAAGGGTTTAACCACCCGAAGAGTATGGAAGGCGAAGAGGGAATTAACCATGGGCAATCCGAGGCCATGGACTTGACTTCGGTCACAAGGGACGACTTGAATACGGCTATGGCCGCCCTCAAGACGTCCTTGACGAACGAAGTCAAGACCATGCTTAAAGAGTTAATTGAGGGATTCAAAAGTTCTCCCGAACAGGCTATAGTGGTGAAACCCACCGTCACCGATTCAGAGGACAACTCCTCTAAGGAAGCGGCTAAAGGTATGAGACCTACCTCATCCCACGAGAAGGATGGGACTGGAACATATGCCTCAGTTCCCCCCCCCATGGCCTATGGAGGATCCGTTCCCGCACCGCGTCTTAATCTTGTTGGTCCTCCTCCTAAGCTTGTAAAAGGTGACTTTGCTAACTGGGTATTTTCTATTAAGTCTCATTTGAATCACAGCTCAACAAACTTGTGGAGAATCATCGAACAAGGATATTATCCCCATGATCCAAGCAACCTCACTCCAAGAGAAGATGCAGACAATCAATACAATCACTCCGCTTTGTTCATTCTCCAGTCCGCAGTGCCACCTGAAGATCTTCCTCACTTGCGCCCCTTCACATTGGCCAAGGAGTGTAGGGAGCATATCATGGTGTTGTATAAGGGAAGCTCAAGCATTCAACGATCCAACTATGAAGTGATACTTGATAAGGCCGATGAGTTTGTGATGAAGGAAGACGAGGACCCTTGTGATCTCTATCGGAGGGTGACTGCTATTGCTGTGGCACTCAAGGATCATGGGAGCAAGGATGTGGATGATACATGGTTCAAGCGCAAGTTTCTCAAAGCCATCATGCCTTTCAACAAAGCCATGACATCTGTCATTCGTCAGCGCCCAGACTTCCACTCCTTGTCTTCCAGTGAGGTGTTGGATGAATTCATTGCAATGTCAAACATGAACGAAACAGCCGACAATGCACTGATGGGGAAAGTCGCATGGGAAACAAAAATTTTCCTACGCGCACGAAGACCTATCATGGTGATGTCCATCTATGAGAGGGGATGTGTGATCTACGTACCCTTGTAGACCGTACAGCAGAAGCGTTAGTGAACGCGGTTGATGTAGTGGAACGTCCTCACGTCCCTCGATCCACCCCGCGAACCGTCCCGCGATCAGTCCCACGATCTAGTGTCGAACGGACGTCACCTCCGCGTTCAGCACACGTACAGCTCGACGATGATCTCGGCCTTCTTGATCCTGCAAGAGAGACGAAGAGGTAGAAGAGTTCTCCGGCAGCGTGACGGCGCTCCGGAGTTTGGTGATGATCTTGTCTCAGCAGGGCTCCGCCCGAGCTCCGCAGAAACGCGATCTAGAGGAAAAACCGTGGAGGTATGTGGTCGGGCTGCCGTGGAAAACTCGTCTCAAATCAGCCCTAAAACCTCCGTATATATAGGGGGAAGAGGGGGAGCCTTGCCTTGGGGTCCAAGGACCCCTAAGGGTTTCGGCCGAGCCAAGGGGGGAAGGTCTGCCCTTCCAAACCGAATCCAACTTGGTTTGGAAGGTGGAGTCCTTCTTCCCTTTCCCACCTCCTCCTTTTTTTTCTCTTTGATTTTCTTCCTATGGCGCATAGGGCCTTCTTGGGCTGTCCCACCAGCCCACTAAGGGCTGGTGTGCCACCCCCAAGGCCTATGGGCTTCCCCGGGGTGGGTTGCCCCCCCCCGGTGAACTCCCGGAACCCATTCGTCATTCCCGGTACATTCCCGGTAACTCCGAAAACCTTCCGGTAATCAAATGAGGTCATCCTATATATCAATCTTCGTTTCCGGACCATTCCGGAAACAATTGTGACATCCGTGATGTCATCCGGGACTCCGAACAACATTCGGTAACCAACCATATAACTCAAATACGCATAAAACAACGTCGAACCTTAAGTGTGCAAACCCTGCGGGTTCGAGAACTATGTAGACATGACCCGAGAGACTCCTCGGTCAATATCCAATAGCGGGACCTGGATGCCCATATTGGATCCTACATATTCTACGAAGATCTTATCGTTTGAACCTCAGTGCCAAGGATTAATATAATCCCGTATGTCATTCCCTTTGTCCTTCGGTATGTTACTTGCCCGAGATTCGATCGTCAGTATCCGCATACCTATTTCAATCTCGTTTACCGGCAAGTCTCTTTACTCGTTCTGTAATACAAGATCCCGCAACTTACACTAAGTCACATTGCTTGCAAGGCTTGTGTGTGATGTTGTATTACCGAGTGGGCCCCGAGATACCTCTCCGTCACACGGAGTGACAAATCCCAGTCTTGATCCATACTAACTCAACGAACACCTTCGGAGATACCTGTAGAGCATCTTTATAGTCACCCAGTTACGTTGCAACGTTTGATACACACAAAGTATTCCTCCGGTGTTAGTGAGTTATATGATCTCATGGTCATAGGAACAAATACTTGAAACGCAGAAAACAATAGCAACAAAATGACACGATCAACATGCTACGTCTATTAGTTTGGGTCTAGTCCACCACATGATTCTCCTAATGACGTGATCCAGTTATCAAGCAACAACACATTGTTCATAATCAGAAGACACTGACTATCTTTGATCAACTGGCTAGCCAACTAGAGGCTTGCTAGGGACAGTGTTTTGTCTATGTATCCACACATGTAAATGAATCTTCATTCAATACAATTATAGCATGGATAATAAACGATTATCTTGATACAGGAATTATAATAATAACTATATTTATTATTGCCTCTAGGGCATAATTCCAACAGTCTCCCACTTGCACTAGAGTCAATAATCTAGCCCTCACATCATCATGCGAATTACATTGTAATAAATCTAACACCCATACAGTTCTGGTGTTGATCATGCTTTGCCCGTGGAAGAGGTTTAGTCAGTGGGTCTGCTACATTCAGATCCGTGTGCACTTTGCATATATTTACGTCCTCCCCTGCGACGTAGTCGCGGATGAGGTTGAAGCGTCGTTTGATGTGTCTGGGTTTCTTGTGAAACCGTGGTTCCTTTGCTAAGGCAATGGCACCCGTGTTGTCATAGAACAAGGTTATTGGATTCAGTGCGCTTGGCACCACTCCAAGATCCGTCATGAACTGCTTCATCCAGACACCCTCCTTAGCCGCCTCCGAGGCAGCCATGTACTCCGCTTCACATGTAGAATCTGCTACGACGCTTTGCTTGGAACTGCACCAGCTTACCGCACCCCCATTAAGAATAAATACGTATCCGGTTTGTGACTTAGAGTCATCCGGATCTGTGTCAAAGCTTGCATCAACGTAACCTTTTACGGCGAGCTCTTCGTCACCTCCATACACGAGAAACATCTCCTTAGTCCTTTTCAGGTACTTCAGGATATTCTTGACCACCGTCCAGTGATCCACTCCTGGATTACTCTGGAACCTACCTGCCATACTTATGGCCAGGCTAACGTCCGGTCTAGTGCACAGCATTGCATACATGATAGAACCTATGGCTGAAGCATAGGGGACGGTGCGCATATGCTCTCTATCCTCATCAGTTGCTGGGCACTGAGTCTTACTCAACCTCGTACCTTGTAAAACTGGCAGGAACCCTTTCTTGGACTGTTCCATTTTGAACCTCTTCAAAACTTTATCAAGGTATGTGCTTTGTGAAAGTCCTATCAGGCGATTTGATCTATCCCTGTAGATCTTAATGCCTAGAATGTAAGTAGCTTCTCCTAGGTCCTTCATAGAGAAACTTTTATTCAAGTAATCCTTTATGCTCTCCAAAAACTCTACGTTGTTTCCAATCAGCAATATGTCATCCACATATAATATTAGAAACGCCACAGAGCTCCCACTCACTTTCTTGTAAATACAAGATTCTCCAACCACTTGTATAAACCCAAATGCTTTGATCACCTCATCAAAGTGTTTGTTCCAACTCCGAGATGCTTGCACCAGTCCATAAATGGATCGCTGGAGCTTGCACACCTTGTTAGCATTCTTAGGATCGACAAAACCTTCGGGTTGCATCATATACAACTCTTCCTTAAGGAAACCGTTAAGGAACGCCGTTTTGACATCCATCTGCCAGATTTCATAATCGAAAAATGCAGCTATTGCTAACATGATTCTGACGGACTTAAGCATCGCTACGGGTGAGAATGTCTCATCGTAGTCAACTCCTTGAACTTGTGTAAAACCCTTTGCCACAAGTCGAGCTTTATAAACGGTTACATTGCCGTCAGCGTCCGTCTTCCTCTTAAAGATCCATTTGTTCTGAATAGCCTTGCGGCCCTCAGGTAGTACTTCCAAAGTCCACACTTTGTTCTCATACATGGATCCTATCTCGGACTTCATGGCTTCTAGCCATTTGTTGGAATCTGGGCCCACCATTGCTTCTTCATAATTTGCAGGTTCATTGTTGTCCAACAACATGATTGATAAGACGGGATTACCGTACCACTCTGGAGCAGCACGTGGTCTCGTCGACATGCGTGGTTCGACAAAAACTTGAACCGAAGTTTCATGATCATCATCATTAACTTCCTCCTCAACCGGCGTCGCAACGACAGAGGTTTCCCCTTGCCCTGCGCCACCATCCAGAGGGATGAGAGGTTCGACAACCTCGTCAAGTTCTATCTTCCTCCCACTCAATTCTCTCGAGAGAAACTCCTTCTCAAGAAAAGCTCCGTTTTTAGCAACAAACACTTTGCCCTCGGATTTGAGATAGAAGGTGTACCCAACTGTCTCTTTTGCGTAACCAATGAAGATGCACTTTTCCGCTTTGGGTTCCAGCTTTTCAGGCTGAAGCTTTTTGACATAAGCATCACATCCCCAAACTTTAAGAAACGACAACTTTGGCCTTTTGCCATACCATAGTTCGTATGGTGTCGTCTCAACGGATTTTGATGGTGCCCTATTTAAAGTGAATGCAGCTGTTTCTAATGCATAACCCCAAAACGATAACGGCAAATCGGTAAGAGACATCATAGATCGCACCATCTCTAATAAAGTACGATTACGACATTCGGACACACCATTATGCTGTGGTGTTCCAGGCGGTGTCAACTGTGAAACAATTCCACATTGTCTTAAGTGAGCACCAAACTCGAAACTTAGATATTCACCCCCACGATCAGACCGTAGGAACTTGATCTTCTTGTTACGATGATTTTCAACTTCACTCTGAAATTGCTTGAACTTTTCAAATGTTTCAGACTTGTGCTTCATTAAGTAGACATAACCATATCTACTCAAATCGTCAGTGAAGGTGAGAAAATAACGATATCCGCCGCGTGTCTCTACGCTCATCGGACCACACACATCGGTATGTATGATTTCCAACAAGTCACTTGCACGTTCCATTGTTCCGGAGAATGGAGTTTTAGTCATCTTGCCCATGAGGCATGGTTCGCACGTGTCAAGTGAATCAAAGTCAAGTGACTCCAAAAGTCCATCGGCATGGAGTTTCTTCATGCGCTTTACACCAATATGACCTAAGCGGCAGTGCCACAAAATTATGGCGCTATCATTGTTAACTCTAACTCTTTTGGTCTCACTGTTATGTATGTGTGTATCGCTATCAAGATTCAATATGAACAATCCTCTCACAATGGGTGCATGACCATAAAAGATGTCACTCATAGAAATAAAACAACCATTATTCTCTGACTTAAAAGAGTAACCATCTCGCAATAAACAAGATCCAGATATAATGTTCATGCTCAACGCAGGCACTAAATAACAATGATTCAAGTTCATAACTAATCCTGATGGTAACTGAAGTGAAACTGTGCTGACGGCGATTGCATCAACCTTGGAACCATTTCCTACGCGCATTGGCACTTCATCTTTCGCCAGCCTTCGTCTATTCCGCAGTTCCTGTTTCGAGTTGCAAATATGAGCAACAGAACCGGTATCGAATACCCAGGCACTACTACGAGAGCCGGTTAAGTACACATCAATAACATGTATATCGAATATACCTGATTTTTCTTTGGCCGCCTTCTTATCAGCCAGATACTTGGGGCAATTGCGCTTCCAGTGACACATACCCTTGCAATAGTAACACTCTGTTTCAGGCTTAGGTCCAGCTTTGGGTTTCTTCATTGGATTGGCAATAGGCTTGCCGCTCTTCTTTGATTTACCCTACTTGCCTTTGCCATTTCTCTTGAAACTAGTGGTCTTATTCACCATCAACACTTGATGTTCTTTATGGAGTTCAGACACTGCGACTTTCAGCATCGCAAACAACTCGCCGGGTGACTTGTTCATCCCTTGCATGTAGTAGTTAAACACAAAGCCTTTATAACTTGGCGGCAGTGATTGAAGGATTCTGTCAGTGATAGCCTCTTGCGGGAGTTCAATCCCCAGCTCAGCTAGACGGTTTGAGTACCCAGACATTTTGAGCACATGTTCACTGACAGACGAGTTCTCCTCCATCTTGCAAGCATAGAATTTATCGGAGGTCTCATACCTCTCGATCCGGGCGTTCTTCTGAAAGATAAACTTAAACTCCTGGAACATCTCAAATGCTCCATGACGCTCAAAGCGACGTTGAAGTCCCGGTTCTAAGCCATACAAGACTGCACATTGAACTACTGAGTAGTCCTCCTTACGTGCTAACCAAGCGTTCTTAACATCCTGATCAGCCGTAGCGGGTGGTTCATCTCCTAGCGCAGCATTAAGGACATAATCCTTCTTCCCAGCTTGTAAGATTAGCTTAAGATTATGAGCTCAGTCTACAAAGTTGCTTCCATCATCTTTCAACTTAGCTTTCTCTAGGAACGTATTAAAATTCAGGGTGACTGTCGCGTGAGCCATGATCTACAACACAAATATATTCAAAGTGGACTTAGACTATGTTCAAGATAATTAGAGTTTAACTTAATCAAATTATTCGCTAAACTCCTACTCAAAAAGTACATCTCTCTAGTCATTTGAGTGGTTCATGATCCACTTACACTAGCTCAAGTCCGATCATCACGTGAGTTGAGTATAGTTTCAGTGGTAAGCATCCCTATGCTAATCATATCATCTATATGATTCATGATCGACCTTTCGGTCTCATGTGTTCCGAGGCCATGTCTGCACATGCTAGGCTCGTCAAGCTTAACCCGAGTGTTCCGCGTGCGCAACTCTTTTGCACCCGTTGTATGTGAACGTTGAGTCTATCACACCCGATCATCACGTGGTGTCTCGAAACGACCAACTGTAGCAACGGTGCACAGTCGGGGAGAACACAATTTCGTCTTGAAATTTTAGTGAGAGATCACCTCATAATGCTACCATCGTTCTAGGCAAAATAAGGTGCATAAAAGGATTAACATCACATGCAATTCATAAGTGACATGATATGGCCATCATCACGTGCTCCTTGATCTCCATCACCAAGCACCGGCACGATCTTCTTGTCACCGGCGCCACACCATGATCTCCATCAACGTGTCTCCATCGGGGTTGTCGTGCTACTCATGCTATTACTACTAAAGCTACATCCTAGCAAAATAGTAAACGCATGTGCAAGCACAAACGTTAGTATAAAGACAACCCTATGGCTCCTGCCGGTTGCCGTACCATCGACGTGCAAGTCGCTATTATCTATTACAACATGATCATCTCATACATCCAATATATCACATCACATCGTTGGCCATATCACATCACAAGCATACCCTGCAAAAACAAGTTAGACGTCCTCTAATTTAGTTGTTGCATGTTTTACGTGGTGACCATGGATATCTAGTAGGATCGCATCTTACTTACGCAAACACCACAACGGAGATATATGAGTTGCTATTTAACCTCATCCAAGGACCTCCTCGGTCAAATCCGATTCAACTAAAGTTGGAGAAACTGACACCCGCCAGTCATCTTTGAGCAACGGAGTTACTCGTAGCGATGAAACCTGTCTCTCGTAAGCGTACGAGTAATGTCGGTCCGAGCCACTTCGATCCAACAATACCGCGGAATAAAGAAAAGACTAAGGAGGGCAGAAAAACGCACATCACCGCCCATAAAAACTTTTGTGTTCTACTCGAGAAGACATCTACGCATGAACCTAGCTCATGATGCCACTGATGGGGAACGTCGCATGGGAAACAAAAAATTTCCTACGCGCACGAAGAACTATCATGGTGATGTCCATCTATGAGAGGGGATGTGTGATCTACGTACCCTTGTAGACCGTACAGCATAAGCGTTAGTGAACGCGGTTGATGTAGTGGAACGTCCTCACGTCCCTCGATCCGCCCCGCGAACCGTCCCGCGATCAGTCCCACGATCTAGTGTCGAACGGACGGCACCTCCGCGTTCAGCACACGTACAGCTCGACGATGATCTCGGCCTTCTTGATCCAGCAAGAGAGACGGAGAGGTAGAAGAGTTCTCCGGCAGCGTGACGGCGCTCCGGAGGTTGGTGATGATCTTGTCTCAGAAGGGCTCCGCCCGAGCTCCGCAGAAACGCGATCTAGAGGAAAAACCGTGGAGGTATGTGGTCGGGCTGCCGTGGAAAAGTCGTCTCAAATCAGCCCTAAAACCTCCGTATATATAGGGGGAAGAGGGGGAGCCTTGCCTTGGGGTCCAAGGACCCCTAAGGGTTTCGGCCGAGCCAAGGGGGGAAGGTCTCCCCTTCCAAACCGAATCCAACTTGGTTTGGAAGGTGGAGTCCTTCTTCCCTTTCCCACCTCCTCCTTTTTTTTCTATTCTCTTTGATTTTCTTCCTATGGCGCATAGGGCCTTCTTGGGCTGTCCCACCAGCCCACTAAGGGCTGGTGTGCCACCCCCAAGGCCTATGGGCTTCCCCAGGGTGGGTCCCCCCCCCCCCCCGGTGAACTCCCGGAACCCATTCGTCATTCCCGGTACATTCCCGGTGACTCCGAAAACCTTCCGGTAATCAAATGAGGTCATCCTATATATCAATCTTCGTTTCCGGACCATTCCGGAAACCCTCGTGACTTCCGTGATGTCATCCGGGACTCCGAACAACATTCGGTAACCAACCATATAACTCAAATACGCATAAAACAACGTCGAACCTTAAGTGTGCAAACCCTGCGGGTTCGAGAACTATGTAGACATGACCCGAGAGACTCCTCGGTCCATATCCAATAGCGGGACCTGGATGCCCATATTGGATCCTACATATTCTACGAAGATCTTATCGTTTGAACCTCAGTGCCAAGGATTCATATAATCCCGTATGTCATTCCCTTTGTCCTTCGGTATGTTACTTGCCCGAGATTCGATCGTCAGTATCCGCATACCTATTTCGATCTCGTTTACCGACAAGTCTCTTTACTCGCTACGTAATACAAGATTCCGCAACTTACACTAAGTCACATTGCTTGCAAGGCTTGTGTGTGATGTTGTATTACCGAGTGGGCCCCGAGATACCTCTCCCTCACACGGAGTGACAAATCCCAGTCTTGATCCATACTAACTCAACGAACACCTTCGGAGATACCTGTAGAGCATCTTTATAGTCACCCAGTTACGTTGCGACGTTTGATACACACAAAGTATTCCTCCGGTGTTAGTGAGTTATATGATCTCATGGTCATAGGAACAAATACTTGACACGCAGAAAACAGTAGCAACAAAATGACACGATCAACATGCTACGTCTATTAGTTTGGGTCTAGTCCATCACGTGATTCTCCTAATGACGTGATCCAGTTATCAAGCAGCAACACCTTGTTCATAATCAGAAGACACTGACTATCTTTAATCAACTAGCTAGCCAACTAGAGGCTTGCTAGGGACAGTGTTTTGTCTATGTATCCACACATGTAAATGAGTCTTCATTCAATACAATTATAGCATGGATAATAAACAATTATCTTGATACAGAAATTATAATAATAACTATATTTATTATTTCCTCTAGGGCATAATTCCAACATGCACTTGCTCGTGTTCGCTCAAAGACAACTTCACCCAACCTTGCGTTGAAAGCAAAAGCAATGCTTGAAGAAGAAGAAGAGGATGATGAAGAAGAGAACTGCCCTGAAGACACAAAGTATGCCTATCATGAGCACATGGCTCTTGCATCAAGGCAATTCTGGGGCAACAAGAGGAACTCAAGACCCACCTTCACCAAGAACAACTCGAGTGGATTCAAACCCAAACAACGAGTAAGGACATGTTATAACTGTGGTAATGTGAGTCACTTCGTGGCCGAATGTCCCTATGAGAAAAGGGAAGACAACGGGGGCAAGCTCATTCGCAAAGACAAAACCAAATCATTTCCAATCAAGAACAACTTTGTGAAGAAACCCCACCCAAAAGGGATGGTGGCCCTTGAAGAGTACCCTTTCGACGATGATGATGATGATGATATAGTGGAAACAACAACTGTTGCTATTGCCACTGCCTCTCCCCAGAAGGTGTCTCTCTTCAACGCCCCCAATGAGAACCACATCACCAAGTGCCTCATGGAAAAAGGTACCAATCAGGTAACTCCCATCATTAAGACCAACATCGCTTCCTCCCCTTCACTGTTAAATTGTGTTGAAGATAGTGATGTTGGGGAACTTAATGAGCATGATCTTGACAAGTTTCTGTGCACTATTAAGGGAGATACCAAGAAGCACTTTGGTGCTCTCTTGGAACAACTCGGTGAGGCCACTGACCTCATTGAGTCTCATGAGGAGACCATCTCCGAGCTTCAGGGACACAGTCGTGACTATGCCGATGAAATTGCTAAATTATCTAATGCTCTAGAAAAGGAGCGCACTCTTATTTTGGCTCTTGAGGAGTCATATAACGATGACTGCGCTAAAATGTAAAAGAAACTAGATCATGATGTTGTTCTTACTCGTATGCTTAAGTCTGAAAAGTATGCTCTTGGGAATGGCCATGACAGACTCAAAGAGGAGTTTGACACACTTGACAAGGCCCACAAGGTCTTGAAAGGTGTTCATTTCTCTCTAAAAGAGTCTCATGATCAACTCCAGGCAAAGCTTACCAAGGAGATCTCTACTTGTCCTCCCTTTGTGTTAATTGATAATGCTTGTGCACCTAACCCCTGTTGTGAGCATGTACATCTTGTGGAGGAAAATGCCAAGTTAAAAGAGAAACTTGAGAAGGGCCTTGTGGCATGCATACAAGGTGAGAAGAGCCTGAACGACCTCTTGAGCACTCAAAAGGGTGTTCTAGGAAAGGAGGGACTTGGACTTACCTCCAAGTTAAAAGGTAAAAGGAGGAACAGGAACAAACGATCTCCTACCCTCATGGACATCTTTGTCAAAGAGGGTGACGGGACTCAGAAGGTGAACAGGAACAAGGTGGACTATGGAAACCTCAAGAAGGGCAAAACCATTCCTACTAACACAGCTGGCAAACTCAATTCTTCTTATGTCTTATGTTGTGCTAGTGATGGGCATGTTTATGCCAGATTTGTTGGTTCCTACGATAAGTATATTGAATGGGCTATCTAGGTTCCTAAGACCCTTGTATCTAACATGAAAGGACCCATTAAAAAATGGGTACCTAAAACCAAGCCTTGATCTATTGCAGGAGTTTGCTTCCGGTGGGGTGTCATGGTTGCTCGATAGTGGAGCAACAAATCATATGACCGGAAGCAAGGACTTAGTGGTGGATGTGCATCCTTCTCCATCTATGCCCACCCATGTCCAATTCGCCGATGCATCCTCGTCAAAGGTATTGGGATTTGGTAAGGTGGTCGTCTCTCAAGATTTATCTATTGAGAAGGTCATGCTTGTTGAGTCACTTGCCTACAATTTACTTTCGATCGTGTTTGCAGTGCCTGCATTGAAGGAAAGATTCATGAAACTGCTCATCGTCCAGCGACTCTTATCTACACTAAGAGGCCATTGGAACTTCTCCATATGGATCTGTTTGGTCCTCCATCATTTGATAGTCTTGGAGGCAGAAAGTATTGCTTGGTGATTGTTGACGACTACTCAAGATATACCTGGGTATATTTCTTTAAAAAGAAGAGTGAGACCCAACAAACGGTCATCAACTTTGGTAACGAAGCGCCACGCCAACATGAAGCAAAGATCTTGATGATTAGAAGTGACAACGGCACCGAGTTCAAGAACTACACCTTGGATGAGTTTCTAGGCGATGAGGGAATAAAACACCAATATTCCGCACCATATACCCCTCAACAAAACAGCGTGGCAGAAAGGAAGAACCGGACCTTGATAGACGCTGCAAGGACAATGATGGCAGAATTCAAATCTCCATATAACTTCTGGGCAGAGGCCATCAACACAGCATGTCATGCATCCAATCGGCTCTATATCCGCAAAGGCTTGAACAAGACTCCGTATGAGACTCTAACTGGAACCAAACCCAATCTCAAGTACTTCCGGGTATTCGGTTGTAAGTGTTTCATTCTCAAGAAAGGTGCACGGTTAGCTAAATTTGATTCTAGAGCACATGAGGGTATCTTTGTTGGTTATGCTACAAACTCTCATGCTTACCGTGTCCTCAACAAGTCCACCAGACTCATTGAGGAGACGTGTAACGTGGAGTTTGATGAAAATAATGGCTCCCAAGTGGAGCAAAGTGGTCTTTGTGATGTAGGTGATGAAATTCCTCCCCGAGCCATAAGAAGAATGGGGATTGGTCAAATACTCCCCATCGAGGAACCCCTTGTGGCCGAAGGAGAAGGACAATGCTCTACTCAAGTGGAGCCATCACCTCCACAAGTCCCACACACTTCCGATGAAAAGAGAGAAGACTCTCAACAAAATAAACTAGCTCAAGGTCAAGATAAATTTCCCAACAATGATGATGTGTGTCAGGATATTCAAGCACTACCCCAAGACTCCGAACCTGATCATGATCAAGATCAAGTGCAACCCCAAGATCCAGAACAAGTAGAAGCACAAGATCAAGATCAAGAGCAACCACAAATACAAGATCAAACTAGTGAACCTGCTCAAGTCGAAGGACAAGATGATCAGGAGACTGTCTCACAATTCCCCTCTACAGCACCAACAGCCGGCTCAAGACGCAAGGGCAAGCAAAGTAAACAAGTCGATGCTCCCCCATTATCTAATGAATAACTCTTGGAGCGTCGAGCAGCCAAGATTGCAAACAAGCTGAGAGTCAAGTCACATATTATGAAGAATGTACTTGGCAGTTTAAAAAGGGGAGTATCCACCCGTCAACAGATTTGGAATTATTGTGAGCATCACGCGTTTATTTCGTATTGTGAACCTCAACAGGTATAGGAAGCGCTCGATGATGAGGATTGGCTTATGGCCATGCACGAAGAACTTAACAACTTCGAGCGCAACCAAGTCTGGGATTTAGTGCCTAGGCCAACGGAGGAACATAATATCATCGGGACCAAATGGATATTCAAGAACAAGCAAGATGCCAATGGGATTGTGATTCGAAACAAGGCAAGATTGGTGGCTCAAGGCTACTCCCAAGTCGAGGATATCGACTACGGTGAAACCTTTGCCCCTGTTGCTCATCTAGAATCTATTCGCATGTTGCTTGCATTTGCTTCTCATCATAACTTCAAATTACAACAAATGGATGTGAAAAGTGCCTTTCTTAATGTTCCTTTAAATGAGCTGGTCTGTGTCAAACAACCCCCGGGATTCGAACATCCCAAGCTCCCCAATCATGTGTACAAACTTAATAAGGCACTCTATGGCCTTAAACAAACCCCACGCGCGTGGTATGAGTATCTTACTGAGTTGTTACAAGATCATGGGTTTGAAATTGGGAAGATAGATCCCACTCTTTTTACTAAGAGGGTTAAAGGGGATTTGTTCATATGCCAACTATATGTTGATGATATTATCTTTGGCTCTCCTAACATTTCCTTCAATGAAGAATTTGCTGCACTAATGACTAAGAAGTTTGAGATGTCCATGATGGGAGAGTTGAAGTTCTTCCTCGGGTTCGAGATTAAACAAGGTCTAGAAAGGACATTCATCAAACAAGCCAAGTACACCCAAGACATGCTCAAATGGTTCGAGCTTAAAGATGTCAAACCGGTCAAGTTCCCCATGCCAACAAGATGGAAGCTTGACAGTGATCCCAATGGTAAAGCAGTGGATCAAAAGGTATATCGCTCCATGATTGGATCCCTCCTTTACCTTTGTGCATCTAGACCGGATATTATGTTGAGTGTAGGGATATGTGCACGGTTTCAATCCGCACCAAAAGAAAGTCATTACATGGCTGTTAAGCGAATCTTTCGATATTTGGCTCATACCCCAAACTTTGGCCTTTGGTATCCCAAAGGAGCAAACTTCAATCTAGTTGGCTATTCTGACTCAGATTGGGCAGGAGATTGTGTGGAGAGGAAGTCAACGTGTGGAGGATGCTAATTCCTTGGTCGCTCATTGGTAAGTTGGTCGTCAAAGAAGCAGAATTGCGTCTCTTTATCATCCACCGAAGCTGAGTATGTGGCAGCTGCAAGTTGTTGTGCACAATTGCTATGGATGAGGCAAACTTTAAAGGATTATGGTGTCACTTGTGACAAAGTGCCTCTTCTATGTGACAATAAAAGTGCTATCAAGATTTCCCTCAACCCAGTGCAACATAGCAAAACCAAACATATTGATATTCGCCATCACTTCATTCATGAACATATCAAGCTAGGTGATATCGAGGTTCACTTCATCCACACTGAAGAGCAACTTGCAGATATATTCACTAAGCCTCTAGATGAAGCAAGGTTCCGGGAGTTAAGGCAGGAGCTAAATATCATTGATTCAAGTAATGTGGATTGAAACTAAGCATGTTGCACCTCACTTTGCATTCCATCTTGGTCTAGATGTAGGCATGGACATAGGGGGAGTGTTGTTCTCTCAATGAACTTTCCCTCCCCCCATTATGCATAAATCAATCCAGTCTTTCACTTTAGCCATTGTCAAATGGCACTTGTGCTTCAAAGACGAGCATTGGTCATGAACCCAAGGATAATTCTTCGCGGTGTCATACCATTGTCTCAAACATAGGTGGCCTCGGCCACCGCCCCGCCCCCACCTTTCTCATATATCGAAGAAAGGATATAAAATGACAAGTCAGTATATATTTCTGGTGCTCTCCTCTTTTTCCACTTACTTGTCATTTGCCCACGTTCTTCTCTTTTCCTAGGTCCCGTTGTGTCATTTGGAGCGGTACTACCGCCAGGGTAGCGGTACTACCGCTAGGACCCCCAGCGGTACTACCGCCAGGGGTAGCGGTACTACTGCCTTCCCCAGTGGTACTACCGCTAGGGATAGCGGTACTACCGCCAGGATCCCAATCTATCACGACCTAACTAGGAATTTCTTTAGGGCTGTCTCAAGGGGAGCGGTACTACCGCCAGGACCCCAGCGGTACTACCGTTGCAGCCAGC
This sequence comes from Hordeum vulgare subsp. vulgare, assembly GCF_904849725.1. Classification (NCBI taxonomy): domain Eukaryota; kingdom Viridiplantae; phylum Streptophyta; class Magnoliopsida; order Poales; family Poaceae; genus Hordeum; species Hordeum vulgare. The sequence continues at coordinate 480,852,161 of NC_058522.1, forward strand.
GGTACTACCGCCAGGTAGCGGTACTACCGCCAGGACCTCAGCGGTACTACCGCTGGCCCGTACCCCTTGGGCTATATAAAGGAGGGGGAGCCCGTGTTTCCCTGGTTCTTTCTTCTTCCTCACGGCTCCTCCCTCCCCAACCCCAAAATCCCCCTATTTTCATCTCTATTCGTGGAGCTCTTTCTCTCCGTTGGATTGGAGGGTTTGCTACACTTCTCCTTCCTCCTCCAAGGGCCATGAATCCCGGTAAAGCTCCTCACCTTCTTCTCTTGGTTGATGTTCTTGTTCTAGGGTTAGGAGCTTTGGTGGGTTGGATCCATGTCTTTGATCTTGTGCCTTGTTCTTGGGTGGCATGAAGGGGATATTTGAGGGGAGTGTAGGTCCTATGAATCTTTGTTGTTTATTTTGCCATGCCCTAGGATTTACATGCTTTAGATCAAGCACTTGAACTATGTTTGGATTAGATCTAAAACATGCTCACTCTTGCCTAGGCATGTACTTATTTAGGTGGTACTTGTGATCCTCATGTGTGTAGGGCTGTGGTGGAGTTCTTAGTGCTCATACACAGCCCATGCCCCTCCTAAAATTCGTGTAGCCATATCTATGGGGTCTATTTTATCTGTCAGATCTGAAAATCAAACCCCAGCGGTACTACCGCCAAGGTAGCGGTATTACCGCTAGGACCCCCAGCGGTACTACCGCCAGGGGTAGCGGTACTACCGCCAGGAGGATTCACTGTGCATTCTTTTCAGGTGCTTGGCAATGAGTGTTTACTTTTCTGCCTTTTCTAGTTCATTGCCTTGACCTTTTTTTTGTCGCTCCTTTTCGGTGTGTGTTTTGTGTCACAGGTGGTGCTCGCCGTTCGAACCCCTCACGGGACACGCAATCAAAGCATTATTGCAACCCAGAGGCTCCAGAGGGTTCCGCCACTTCAGGTCTGCAACCCAAAAAGCAGGCCTTCAAGAAGACCGCGCACAAGGACAAGGGGATCAATGTCCACACGATGCCCCCCAAGGACTTTCTGTGGTTCCGCACTCAAAACCATTATCTCCAAGAGCGGGCTGTGATCAAGAATGTTGACCATGTTTGGACAAGGGATCACTGCAGGATCTATCGTGATATTGTCATGCAGTTCAAGAAGAACTTTGTCCCCATTCAGTGGATTGACCTAGCTCATCACTAGCGGAACCTGGACTATTTTGGTGATGCCCTTTCTCTGATTGACAAACTGGGCATCAAGGACATGATCACTTTCAAGACAGATTTTGACCCCAATGTTGTTGCCCAGTTCTATGTCACGGTCCACTTCTCTCCTGATGATGAGCGCTCTATGGTATGGATGACCGGGACTCAGAAGATGACCGGTACCTGGCGTGAATTCATGGATTTCCTCAAGGTTGAGTTCCAGGGAGCTGACACTCCACTTGGGTCGCGTCCTCATGCTGCAGCTCCCACTGATAGGGCCCCCGCCAAGGACAGATTGCAGCAACTCTATTTGAAGAAGGGTGTGCTCCCCAAGCATCTGGACATCATGCATCGGATCTTCCGCAACACCCTCTTTCCTCGCATTGGTAACTTTGACGAGGTTCATGGCTCTCTGGCTGAGATTCTGCTGCTCTGTGAGGAGGCTATGACTAAGGAGTCTGCCCCTCTTGATATTTCTGATGTGATGTTCACGGAGCTCTGGAACTGCATCATGATGCGCAAGGTTCCCATCTACGGGCCCTATCTGTTCTCTTATATCCATCAGAAGTGGCAAGATACCTATCCGCAGGAGGAGCTATACATTCACGCTGACTACATTGTGCACGACCCTGTCAAGCTTCGCGTCAAGGATAAATGGGCCAACCCATCAACTTCCTCTCTGCACATGGATACTGACACAGAGACTGCCGCTGACAGAGGAACCGCCTCTCAGTCCCGCTCTTCTGCCATGCCATCTTGGGCCATCAAACTGCAGGATAAGATGAAGACTCTATTCTGTATGCAGGCTAAGGGTCAGTACCAGATGCACGTGGCTCAGAAGAAGAGCCACCAGAGGCACAAGCGTGTCCTAAGGACTCTTGATGTTGACATCTCCAGCGGATCAGAGGATGACATCACTCCAGAGGCTACTTGGATGCAGGCTCAAGGGTACTAGTGCTCTGGCAATGAGGAGGAAGAGGAGGAGCAGGACGATCCGGAGGGTACCGACGAGTCTGGCGATGCTGAGGATGAGGAGTAACCACCTGTGGCGTTAGGTGTGCCCCTTTTTGGTGTCTTGTGCCAAAGGGGGAGAGATTCTAGGAGCTGGATTTGCTTTCAGAGTCGAACTTTGCTTTGCTTTGCTTTCTTTCGTGATTTGCTTCGAACTTGGTTTGCTTCTAGTTTGCTATCGTTTGTGACACATGAACTTATGTGAGATTTATTTCCATCGTATGCTGTGAGTCATATGCCCCGTATTGTCATATATCTCTATCTTTTCCGTCTCATATTTCTCTCTATGCAAATCCGGTATTGTCATCAATCCACCAAAAAGGGGGAGATTGTTGGGGCATAGTTTAGGCCTAAGTAATTTTGGTGATTGATGACAGTACCGTAAAGGACTAACCGTGTGTGTTAAGGTTTCAGAAAACACATGTCAACGGCACAAGACGACTCGCCTCCTCGTTCATGGAACAGAAGCACGGCGTTCTCTACGATTCTATTTATTTGAGTCATAGGAAAGCCGTACTATTAAGAGGGGAACCGTAGTGGAAAGGTTTGGGTGGAATCAATCTTTGCACGCGCACACTTCACATATTTTCCCTTCCCTGCATCTTTGGAGCGGCCCCCGCCTCTGTGTTTCCTTCCTCTTTGCAAAATGGTTCCCCAGCGGTAGTACCGTTGGGCCATGCGGTAGTACCGCTAGCCCTAGCGGTAGTACCGCTGGAGTGCTAGCAGTAGTACCGCTGCAGCCAGCGGTAGTACCGTTAGCTGGCGGTAGTACCGCCCCTAGTCAGCGGTAGTACCGCTCCAGGAGCTTAGTACCACCTGCCTAGCGGTTGTTCGTGGACGGACCTTTTTGCGAAGACTTTCTTGGCGGTGGTAGTGCCTTTGCACTACCAGGGGCCAGCGGTAGTACCGCTACAGCCAGCGGTTGTACCGCTGGAGTGCCCGCGGTAGTACCGCTGCAGCCAGCGGTAGTACCGCTGGAGCTCGGGCAGAGATTGGGAAAACGGTTGGATTTTTCCCCCACTATATAAAGGGTTCTTCTAGCTGTGGAACCTCATATCTTACCCTCCCAAGCTCCATTGTTGCTCCCTAAGCTCAAAAGTGCCCGATCTCTCTCCCTAGCCAATCAAACTTGTTGATTCTTTAGGGATTGGTTGAGAAGGCCTAGATCCACACTTCCACCAAGAGAAAAGTTGATTCCCCCACCAATCCCTTGAGGATCTTGTTACTCTTGGGTGTTTGAGCATCCTAGACGGTTGAGGTCACCTCGAAGCCATATTCCATTGTGGTGAAGCTTCGTGGTCTTGTTGGGAGCCTCCAAGCTTTGTGTGGAGTTTGCCCCAACCTTGTTTGTAAAGGATCGGTCACCGCCTTCAAGGGCACCTATAGTGGAATCACGGTACCTTGCATCGTGCGAGGGCGTGAGGAGAATATGGTGGCCTTAGTGGCTTATTGGGGAGCATTGTGCCTCCACACCGCTCCAACGGAGACGTACTTCCTGTCAAAGGGAAGGAACTTCGGTAACACATCCTCGTCTCCATCGGTTCCACTTGTGGTTATCTCTAACCTTTACTGTGTGTATGCTTATGTTGTTGTCTATATCTTACTTGTTTTAATAGCTCTCGTTGTTAGCTTCATTAGGGTTCACCTCATCGTCATAATATTTGTGAACCCATATGTTGTTTACCTTAACTTGCTGAGTTTAATTAAAAAGTGGTCGTTGTCTATTCACCCCCCCCCCCCCTCTAGTCAACCATATCGATCCTTTCACATGTAATCGAGTTAGTTTTGACATTGATTGATCGCTAGTATCCACTATGTTCTGAGATAAATATTGCTACTACTTTTCCATGCTTAATGCTTGTCACTAGGGCCCGAGTGCCATGATTTCAGATCTGAACCTATTATGTTGTCGCCAGTATATGTGTGTTTTAGGTCCTATCTTGCAAGTTGTAGTCACCTACTATGTGTTATGACCCGGCAACCCCGGAGTGACAATAGCCGGAACCACTCCCGGAGATGACCATAGTATGAGGAGTTCATGTATTCACCAAGTGTTAATGCGTTGGTCCGGTTCTTTATTAAAAGGAGAACCTTAATTTCCCGTAGTTTCCATTAGGACCCCGCTGCCACGGGAGGGATGGACAATAGATTTCATGCAAGTTCTTTCCCCTAAGCAGGTATGACTACATAAGGAATACATGCCTACATTAGATTGACGAACGGGTGCTAGTTACTTATCTCTCCGTGTTATAGCTGTTACATGATGAATCACATCCGGCATAATCATCCATCACCGATCCAATGGCTACGAGTCTTTTACTACTGGTCCTTGCTATGTTACTTTGCTGCTACTGCTGTCACTGCTGCTGCTGTTACTCTGTCGCTACTTCTGTTACTTTGCTGCTACTAGTTATTGGTGCTACTGCTGCTATCATACTACCTTTCTACTGATACTTTACTGCAAACACTAAATCTTTCAGGTGTGGTTGAATTGACAACTCAACTGCTAATACTTGAGAATATTCTTTCGCTTCCCCTTGAGTCGAATCAATAAATTTGGGTTGAATACTCTACCCTCGAAAACTGTTACGATCCCCTATACTTGTGGGTTATCACCAAACTGCACGATATAGCCACCCTATTTACTAGTGAGGAAAAGATCCGCCACTACTATATCCTCAAGCTGTTTCCTTTCTCGCTAAAGGATGATTCTAAGACCTGGTTCACTTCTCTTGCTCCTGGTTGTGTGCGTAGCCCCCAGGATATGGTCTACATCTTCTGTGAAAAATATTTCCATGCCCATAAGAAGCAAGCTGCCTTGCAGGAAATATACAACTTTTCTCAAGCTGAAGAAGAGAGTCTCCCACAAGCTTGGGGAGGTTAGTCCAGCTACCGAATGCTTTGCCTGATCACCCTCTTGAGAAGAATGAAATACTTTATATCTTCTATAATGGACTTACCGATGCTTCTAGAGATCACCTAGATAGTTGTGTTGGTTGTGTTTTTAGGGAACGAACCGTAGAACAAGCTGAGATTCTACTGAATAACATCTTGTGCAATGAGAATGCTTGGACTATTCTCGAACCACCTCCTAAGCCAACTCCGAAGAGAAGAGGTATTCTATTCTGGAGTCCCGAAAATATGCAAGAAGCTAAGAAATCTATGAAAGAGAAAGGCATTAAATCTGAAGATGTCAAAAATCTACCACCTGTCGAAGAGATCCATGGTCTCGATAACCCGATACAGGTAGTAGAGGTAAATTCTCTTCGTAGATTCGATGAGAGTGATATTCCTTTTGATAAACCTGCTAGCTTATGCTTGGATGAATTTGATAACTTTGTTGCCAAACAACGAAGTTTCAATTATTATGTTAGCAGACAATTGGAACAGAATGCTCGTATGCTTAGTCATTTAAGTGCTTGTGTGGACACAAATGTCAATGATCTTAAGCTCTTGAGTAAACATGCCTCTATGGTTACTACTCAAGTAGAACAAGTACTTAAGGATCAGAATGACTTGCTCAATGAGTTGAATGACAATTCTGTCAGAGTTGTCACTAGAGGCGGTAGAATGACCCAGGAACCTTTGTATCCTGAGGGTCATCCTAAGAGAATTGAACAATATTCTCAAGGAGTTAGCACTGATGCACCTAGTCATCCTAGGAAGAAGAAGATAGATGAAAGGGATTTGCACACTAGCAACCCTGTTGCTGCTACACCTTAGAGTCCAAACTATATCTCTGTTTCTGATGCCGAAACACAATCTGGTGATGAACATGAGCCTAATGATAATATCAATAGTGATGTTCATGATGATGCTCAACCTACCAATGATAAGGATGTGGAGATTGAACCTGTTGATCTTGATAACCCACGGCCTAAGAATAAGAGATGCGATAAGAATGACTTTGCTGCTAGGAAGCATGGTATAGAAAGGGAACCATGGGTTCAGAAACCCATGCCCTTTCCTCCCAAACCATCCCAAAAAAAGGATGATGAGGATTTTGAGAGATTTGTTGAAATGATTAGACTTGTCTTTCTGCAAATGCGTTTGACAGATATGCTCAAAATGTCTCCGTATGCTAAGTACATGAAGGATATTGTGACTAATAAGAGGAGGATACCTGAAGTTGAGATTTCCACCATGCTCGCTAATTATACCTTCAAGGGTGGAACTCCTAAGAAACTAGGTGATCCTGGTGTGCCCACTATACCTTGCTCCATTAAAGGCAACTACGTTAGAACTGCTTTATGCAACCTTGGAGCCGGTGTTAGTGTTATGCCTCTCTCTCTTTATCGTAGACTTGAACTAGATAAGTTGACACCCACAGAAATCTCTCTGCAAATGGCCGACAAATCAACTGCTTTCCCTATCGGCATTTGTGAGGATGTGCCTGTTGTGGTTGCTAATGTCACTATCTTAACAGACTTTGTTATCCTGGATATTCCCGACGACGATGCCATGGCGGTCATCCTCGGAAGACCCTTTTTAAACACTGCACGGGCTGTTATAGATTGCAACAAAGGCAATGTCACTTTCCATGTCAACGGTAATGAGCTTACGGTGCACTTCCAAAGAAACAATATCGAGTACATTGCATCAATGCTATCGAAAAAACTTCGTCGATTCTTATTGGGAGCTTTGAATGCCCTATTTCTCCTGTTAAGTTGAAGTATGATTTGCTTGTTGGGGAGATACACATCCCCATTGAGGTGACCTAGTGACTATTCGAAAATTCTCTGTTTCCTTTTGCGATTCAAAAAAGTTTGTCAAGGAGACTTGATCAACCTCATCGACGGATTTCTTTCGATGACCATGAGATGGATGAATCGAGGAGTCACAAACCTCTGTTCCAAGTTTTTACCTTCGGTTGCTTAGAAGAAAAATGATAGGTTTAGTTTAGTTTTCCTTGTTTTCTATTTTTGCGTCCTGTAGAAAAGTACCCCGAAAATAAAAGTTCTCCGAACGTCCTAAAAATCAAGTATGATTTTTTCTGGAAGTTTTGAAAAATACTGAGACGAAGAGCTAGTTTGGGGGCTGCACCAGTGGGCCACAAGCCCTGGAGGCGCAGGCACCCCCCTGGCCGCGCCAACCTGGCTTGTAGGGCCCACGTGCACCCCTTCCACTCATTCTAGCTCCCATCCGGTTCTCCTACCTCCAGAAAAAATCGTTTCGCAGCTCAAACCCGTGTTCTTGATCTTCTAGCTGGGATTTTCAATCTCCTTGCTCAAAGCACCATTCTCCGAACTGTTTTAGGGAAATTACTCCTTGGTAAGTGACTCCTCCATTGGTCCAATTAGTTTTTGCTCTAGTGCCTTATACTTTGCGTGTTTTTGCTGCCTTGGTGACCATGTTCTTGAGCTTTGCTTGCTAATTTTAGCTGGTCCCAAGTAGTTTTGATGCCTAATATGGCCTCTAGGCACTTCTGGGAGTAGTTGCTACGAGTTTAGTAGAGCCTTGTTTACTTTTCCTTTGGGTCACTGAAAATTTCAAAAAGGAAGATGTTCAGGAGAAACTATCATGGTGGATCCTCAAGCAAGAGAGGTCCCCGTCTCGCGATTCAGGAGCTCGATCCTTACCAACCAAGGAACGCATAGGTACAACCATGTGAATGGCCTTCTGATGAATTCATGATTGAGGCAGGTTTCAAAGACGAGTTTGATACACTTGTTCACAACGTCGGACTCAAAGAATTCATCTCCGATAAATGTGAACAGTATGTTGCTCTCACTGCCTCTTTTGTTCGTAGATTCAAATTTTCAGTTGGCCGTGATACATCTGTACTGTTTGATCTCTATGACAAATCGTATACCATGGATTTGGAGGATTTCAATAGAATTTGCAAGATACCTATCTGGGGAAGTCTCAATGATCCTCCTAAATCTTCGGTTAGAGATTTTTCTCTCTGGTATAACTGTTGGAGAAACTAGAGATATTACGCACGCTACCATGGGGAGCATTCATTTTCCCGCCTTGCATTACTTTGCCCTCTTCATAGGCAGATGCATTAATGGCAAGATTGAGCATTGTCACCTCTGCGCACCAGACCTTAGTATTCTTAAGAGCGCAGTAACGGGTGATAGAAGTTTCAACATGGGAGCTATAATAGCAAGGAGGCTGAATAATAATCTAATGAAGGGGATTTCTTTGGTGGGATCTATGCCACTCGCATAGCAAATTTTCTTGGAGTACCCATCCGCGAAGGAGATCCCCCGCTCCATACAGCTTTCCTTGACCACGTCGCTTTGACACGCTACCAGTTCCTTGAGAGGGATGATGAATCCCTCCTATACCGTTTAATATTTAACCGGCAACGTGTTTTCCATATTACCCTTCCTGCTCCTGCCTTCTTTGACTTTCAGGTAAAACGGAGATATTAAATAACGAGAGGAGAGGCAGAGGAATATGAGAGGGAGGCAAAGGTTGCTCGCCTCCATAAGGCAGCTATTCAGGCAGTGGCTGCAGCGCTCCCGTATAACCCCCATTATGATTTTGGGTATCGCCTGGACCATCCTTGGGAGTAGACCAACTTAGGCCAAAAGCCTAAGCTTGGGGGAGTACGTGTTTCTCACCGACTTTATATTCTTGCTTACGCTTTCACTTTGTTAGTCGGTGTTCACACTTTGCCACTTTATCATCCATGCTAGTTTATTTTCTTTTTCTCGTTTTCTTTTCATGTGTATGTCTAGTTTGAGAAAACCCAAAAAGATTTTCTTTTTCTTCTTTTGATTCTTGGGAGCTTTCCCGTGTAAATAGTTTTCTTTTTCTTTGAGTCAAGGTAGAAGACCATGGTTACAATGTTTAGTGGCTCTCGCATGCATATTTATTTATCTGTTAAAGAGCCATATTACTTTGTCTTCTCCTTTGTGTTTGCCTGCAGATTCTAGCGTAGTCCAATGCATGAGCACTCTTATTATTTTTACATCGTTCGGTCGTGCAAGTGAAAGGTAATAATGATGATATATGATGAAGTGGCTGAGCCTGGAAAAGCACGTATTAACTCGATCTATTTTGTTTTTGTAAATATGACTAGCTCATTGTTCCTAGTTCAGCTTTGTTATGAGAGAAACATGTTTGCAATGACAACTTAGAGATCATAGTTGCTGATGCCATGCTTACTTAGCTAGGAGCTTATAATGGTTTGTCTTGGATGCCCATATGAATGTTGAGATGACTATGATGTAGTATGATAGGATGGTATCCTCCTTTGAATGATTCAAGTGGCTTGACTTGGCGCATGTTCACGCATGTAGTTGAAACAAAAATCAACATAGCCTCTATGATGTTCATGTTCATGGTGATTTATGTCCTACTCATGCTCGCAGTCAATGTTAGTTAATATCAATGCATTTTGCTGAGTGTTGTCGCTCTCTAGTTGGTCGCTTCCGAGTCTTTGTTGGGTAACGTAGCATAAATTCAAAAAAATTCCTATGCATATTCAGATCTTCCTATGGAGAGACCAGCAACGAGAGAGGAGTGAGTGCATCTTCATACCTTTGAAGATTGCTAAGCGGAAGCGTTACTAGATTGCGGTTGATGGAGTCGTACTCGCGGCGATTCAGATCGCGGTGTGATTCCGATCTAGTGTCGAACTACAGCACCTCCGCGTTCAACACACGTGCACCCCGGTGACGTCTCCCGCACCTTGATCCAGCAAGGAGGAGGGAGAGGTTGGGGAAGAACTCCAGCAGCACGATGGCGTGGTGTCGATGGAGAGACGAGGTCTCCCGGCAGGGCTTCGCCACGCACCGGCAGAGAGGAGGAGAAAGAAGAGCAGGGCTGCGCCGAGGGAGAGGGAAAAGTGCGTCTCCAAAAGCCCAAAACTGCCCACTATATATAGGAGGAGGGGAGGGGGGTGCCACCCCTAGGGTTCCCACCCTAGGTGGTGCGGCAGCCCCCCCAGATGGGAGGTGCGACTACCAAGGGGGGAAGGAGGGGTGGCGCACCCCTCTAGTGGGCTTTAGGCCCACCTGCGCTAGGGTTCCCCCCCTCTCCCCTCTTCCTGCTCCATGGGCTGAGTGGGGGGCGCACCAGCCCACCTAGGGGCTGGTTCCCTCCCCCACTTGGCCCATCTAGCCCCCCGGGATCGTTGCCCCCTTCGGTGGACCCCCGGGGCCACCTCCGGTGGTCCCGGTGGTCCCGGTACGTTACCGGTGATGCGCGAAACACTTCCGGTGTCCGAAACCATCCGTCCTATATATCAATCTTTACCTCCGGACCATTCTGGAGCTCCTCGTGATGTCCGGGATCTCATCTGGGACTCCGAACAACTTTCGATAACCTCGTATAACAATTCCCTATAACCCTAGCGTCATCGAACCTTAAGTGTGTAGACCCTACGGGTTCGGGAGACAGGTAGACATGACCGAGACACCTCTCTGGCCAATAACCATCAGCGGGGTCTGGATACTCATGGTGTCTCCCACTTGCTCCACGATGATCTCATCGGATGAACCACGATGTCAAGGATTCAATCAATCCCAATACAATTCCCTTTGTCTGTCGGTATAGAACTTGCCCGAGATTCGATCGTCGGTATACCTATACCTTGTTCAATCTCGTTATCAGTAAGTCTCTTTACTCGTTCCGTAGCACATCATCGTGTGACTAACTCCTTTAGTCACATGGAGCTCATTATGATGTGCTACCGAGTGGGCCCAGAGATACCTCTCCATCACACGGAGTGACAAATCCCGATCTCGGTTCGTGCCAACCCAACACATGCTTTCGGAGTTACCCGTAGTGCACCTTTATAGTCACCCAGTTACATTGTGGCGTTTGATTCACCCAAAGCACTCCTACGGTATCCGGGAGTTGCACAATCTCACGGTCGAAGGAAAAGACACTTGACATTAGAAAAGCTTTAGCATACGAACAATACGATCTAGTGCTACGCTTAGGATTGGGTCTTGTCCATCACATCATTCTCCCAATGATGTGATCCCGTTATCAATGACATCCAATGCCCATGACCAGGAAACCATGATCATGTATTGACTAACGAGCTAGCCAACTAGAGGCTTGCTAGGGACACATTGTGATCTATTTATTCACACATGTATTACTGTTTCCTGTTAATACAATTATAGCATGAACAATAGACGATTGTCATGAACAAGGAAATATGATAATAACAATTTTATTATTGCCTCTAGGGCATATTTCCAACAGTTTTTTGCTAGCCTTCACTTGTACTAAGCGGGAATACTACTTGTGCATCCACTTCCATAAACCCAAAGTTGTTCCATATGAGTCCACCATACCAACCTATATGCGGTATCTACCTACCGTTCCAAGTAAATTTGCATGTGCCACTCTCTAAACCTTCAAGAAATAATTTGTTTTGCATGCCTGAACCGCTCATGTGGTGACAGGGGGCTATCAGTATCTTCCATGCTAGCCATGTTATCCTCGATATGTGTTTATCCACTATCATTCACGAGAAAGGGGACGGTAATTGGAATGCCCGGTTCCATGCTCAAATCGAAAATATAATTGCAAACAAAACTCCCCCTGGATTGATGTTGGTATGGACGGCACCCGAGGATTCGGTTAGTCGTGGAGTGTGATTGATCGGTGGTGGGGGAGTCAAAACTTTACTTTTCTGTTTGGGAACCGCCTATAGCATGTGTAGTGTGGAAGATGGTGAGAACTCTTAGTCATTGCGTTGACAATGAAAGCATGCCACCCAAAATTATTATTTCTGTTTTCAAAGCTTGAGCTCTGGCACCTCTGCAAATCAATGCTTCCCTCTGCGAAGGGCCTGTCTATTTATGTTCCTCTTGAGTCATCCTCCTCTTATAAAAGCACCAATTAGAGAGCACCTCTGTCATTTTTATGCTTTGCTTTTAACTATGCTGAGTATGACTGTGACTGGATCTTCTTTGCCATGAATTACAATGTTTAGTCAGCCATTGGTCCTTGAAGGTGCTCTACATTTATGTTTTGCGGTCTCAGAAAGAGCTAGCGAGATACCATCTGTTCGTGCTGCTTCATGTTGTTTTGATTGAAGTATTGACGTTTGAGACTTATTATTATTTGCTCGCTAGTTGATTATGCCATTGATATGAGTTTACCGTGAGATCTAGATGTCATTTGCTTATGTGGTTTGCTTGTGATCTTGCTAAAATTCTGGTTATGATTTACACATAGTTGCAACAACAAGATCAAACAGAGTTCGTAAAAGTTTTTTTTTTGTGTCTTTCAGTTTGTCAACTGAATTGCTTGAGGACAAGCAAGGCTTTAAGCTTGGGGGAGTTGATATGTCTCCATCGTATCTACTTTTACGAACTCTTTTGCCCTTGTTTTGGACTCTAATTTGCATGATTTGAATGGAACTAACCCGGACTAACGCTGTTTTCAGCATAATTGCCATGGTGTTGTTTTTGCGCAGAAATAAAAGTTCCCGGAATGACCTGAAAATTTACGGAGAATTTTTGTGGAATTTATGAAAAATATTGGCGCAAGAATCAGCGGAGGAAGTGGAGCTGTGAGCCCACAAGCCCACCAGGCGCCCCCCCTGGCCGCGCCTGGAAGGCTTGTGGGGCCCACAAAACTCCATCACCTCCAATCTCACGTCTATTTAGCCTCTTTCGTCCGGAAAAAATGAAAGAGAAGAGGTTATCGCGTTTTACGATACGGAGGCGCCGCCACCTTCTGTTCTTCATCTAGAGGGCAGATCTGGAGTCAGGTCTGGGCTCTGGAGAGGGGAGATCCTCGCCATCGTCATCATCAACCTTCCTTCATCGCCAATTCCATGATGCTCTTCACCGTTTGTGAGAAATCTCATCATAGGCTTGCTGGACGGTGATGGGTTGGATGAGATCTATCATGTAATCGAGTTAGTTTGACGGGGATTGATCCCTAGTATCCACTATGTTCTGAGATTGATGTTGCTACTACTTTGCCATGCTTAATGCTTGTCACTAGGGCCCGAGTGCCATGATTTCAGATCTGAACCTATTATGTTGTTGCCAATATATGTGTGTTCTTGATCCCATCTTGCAAGTTGTAGTCACCTACTATGTGTTATGACCCGGCAACCCTGGAGTGACAATAGCCAGAACCACTCCCAGAGAATACCATGGTATGAGGAGTTCATGTATTCACCAAGTGTTAATGCGTTGGTCCGGTTCTTTATTAAAAGGAGAACCTTAATATCCCGTAGTTTCCATTAGGACCCCGCTGCCACGGGAGGGATGGACAATAGATACCATGCAAGTTCTTTTCTCTAAGCACGTATGACTACATATGGAATACATGCCAACATTAGATTGACGAACTGGAGCTAGTTACATATCTCTCTGTGTTATAACTGTTGCATGATGAATAGCATCCGGCATAATCATCCATCACCGATCCAATGCCTACAAGTCTTTTACTACTGGTCCTTGCTACGTTACTTTGCTGCTACTGCTGTCACTTCTGCTACTATTACTATGTTGCTACTGCTGTTACTTTGCTGCTACTGCTCTCACTTTACTGCTACTGGTTACTGTTGTTACTGCTGCTATCATACTACTTTGCTACTGATACTTTGCTGCAGATACTAAATCTTTCAGGTGTGGTTGAATTGACAACTCAACTGCTAATACTTGAGAATATTCCTTGGCTTCCCCTTGGGTCGAATCAATAAATTTGGGTTGAATACTCTACCCTCGAAAACTGTTGCGATCCCCTATACTTGTGGGTTATGAGTAGTCACCTAGGAAACTCCTTTCATTGGATGTATTTTGGGATATACATTTCTTCTGAGCAATTCTTAGCTCAAAAACTTGTCAATTGCAAGTGGCTTCCGAACCTAATGGTGTCGTCACTAATCCGTGGAAGTGTTCTTACTAATTCTAGTTCGAATGTTGATTGCTAATACTACATGTTGCAATATTTCAAGCCTTTGATTCAGCTTATCAGATTCATGTTTTCATGTGTGATCTATATTCATGTCAGTCTCGAGGATGGCTCCAGCAACTCGCTAGAATTCGGGTCGTGATGGAGAGGATTGAGACCCACCACCACCCCTCCTCCTCCACCATATCTATAAATTTTTATTGATCCATGCTATTATATTATTTGTTTTGGATGTTTCATATGCATTAATATGATGTTTTATATTATTTTGGGACTAACCTATTAATCTATAGCCTAGTGCCAGTTTCTGTTTTTTCCATGTTTTGAGTATTGCAGATAAGGAATATTAAACGGAGTCCAAACAGAATAAAATCTCCGGAATGATTTTTCTTGGAACACAAGAAACCCACAAGACTTGGAGTGGGGACAGGGCACCTGTCGGGAGGCCACAAGCCTGCAGGGCGGGCCATAGGGGGGTGGACGCGCCCCCTGGCTTGTGGGTCCCCTACATGTCTCCTAACCCTATTCTTCGGCCTATAAATTCCCAAATATTCCTCCATCGCTAAAAAGAGACACGAAAATACTTTTCCGCCGTCGGGAGCCTCTGTTCCCGTGAGATCCAATCTGGGAGCCTTTTCCGGTAATCTATCGGCGAGGGAAATGATCACAGAGGGCATCTACATCTACTCCATTGCCCCTCCAATGATGAGTGAGTAGTTCACCACACACCTACGGGTCCATAGCTAGTAGCTAGATGGCTTCTTCTCTCTCTTTGATCTTCAATACCATGTTCTTCATGATCTTCATGGAGATCTATTCAATGTAATACTCTTTTGCGGTGTGTTTGTCGGGATCCGATGAATTGTGAGTTTATGTTCAGATTATCTATGAATATTATTTGAGTCTCTTCTGAATTCTTATATGCATGATTTCATATCTTAGCAACTATCTTCTAGTTATTGGTTTGGTTTGGGCAACTAGATTGGTAATTCTTGATGGGAGAACTGCTTAGTTTTGGGTTCAATCTTGCGGTGTCCTCACCCAGTGACATAGTAGGGGTAGCGAGGCAAATATTGTATTGTTGCCATCGAGGATAAAAAGATGGGGTTTTCATCATAGTGCTTGAGTTTATCCCTCTATATCATGTCATCTTACTTAATGTGTTACTCTGTTCTTCATGAACTTAATAATCTAGATGCAGGCAGGAGTCAATCGATGTGTCGAGTAATAGTAGTAGATGCAGAATCGTTTCGGTCTACTTGACACGGACGTGATGCCTATATGCATAATAATTTCCTTAGATATCTTCATAATTATTCGCTTTTCCATCCATTGCTCGACAGTAATTTGTTCACCCACCGTATTATTTTCCTTTATGAGAGAAGCCTCTAGTGAAACCTATGGCCCCCGGGTCTATTTTCCATATTATACTTTAGGATCTATAAACCAAAAATACCAAAAATACCTTGCTGCAATTTATTACTTTTGTTCCCGCAATCTTTTATATCTATATCTATCAGGTCTCATCCTTGCAAATAACTATGAAGGGATTGGCAACCCCTTTTCAGTGTTGGGTGCGAGAGTTTGATTCTTTGTGTAGGTACTACGATTGGGGCCTTGCTTGTTCCTCTTACTGGATTGATACCTTGGTTCTCAACAAACTAAGGGAAATACTTATCTACTTCGTTGCATCACCCTTCCCTCTTCAAGGGAAAACCAATACAAGCTCAAGAGGTAGCAAATACTAAAATCATGATTGGATTGCAAATATTCACATGTCGATTATCAAATATGACACCATATTCACATGTCGATTATAAAATATTCACATGTCGCTGGATCTCTTTTTGTCTACTTGTGTTACCATGTGCCTTCTATTTGCTTGCATCTTTGCTTGCTAAAAATCTATTGATCTGGATCCTCATCCACTTGCTAATCTTTTCAAAATATCCAATTATCATGAACCAATTGCTAGTGATTTGAGTGTACTTGATTATCTCCATGAAGTTTTGCTTGAGATTCGTGAATCTGCAAATTGTGATGAAGTGATTCACGATGTTTCCTTGAATGAAAAGCATGATTGCAATGATATTACTATAAATTCTATTAATTTCAATTATGTTAATGATATGCAAAAATACAAGCTTGGGGATAAAAAAATTTTCATGTCCACTACCCATTGTAATGATCATGATTGGGGTGATTCTTCTTATGATCTGGAAATTTTATTTAAGCCTCATGATGAATGTGATATCGATAATAGTGTTTGCCGTAATAATTAAAGTGGGTTTGGAAGAGTGTCAACTTTATATCCCACATATTTGGAGAGTGTTCCATCTTATGAATTTTTTGATAGAAGTGGCTTTGGAGAGGTCATGAGTTTATTTGATAATAATCCCACTATTTTGGAAGAGTGCCAACTTTGCATGCGTGTAGATCATGAAGAGAAAATTTTATATGATAGCTATATTGTTGAATTTGCGTATGATCTTACATGCAATTATTCTTCTCCCTTGAATATGTTAATTTTTATATTACTAATTTACCTCTGTTATGTTGAGATTGTCAATGCTTTATTCTTCTTCCTTGCATATGCTAGTTTTTGCTTACCTTGATAATTTATTTTCTTATAAAATGCCTACGCATAGTATGTATGTTAGACTTAAATGTGATTTTTACATGCTATATGATGCTCTCTTTGTGCTTCAATTCTTGTCTTCCGTGAGAGCATCATTAAAATTATCTATGCCTAGCTAGGGGTGTTAAACAATAGCTCTTGTTGGGAGGCAACCCAATTTATTTTTGTGTTTTTGTTTTTGCTTCTATTTTTGAGTGGTTCACACATTATTACCTCTGTGATAATAGTATTTTCTTGTTTTAATTAGTGTTTGATCCAAGTAAGACCTTTGGCATGGACTACGGTGTTTGCAACTTGATTTTGCTGAAAAACAGAAACTTTCGCTCTCGGTCGTGGAATTTTGTAAATTCACTGGAACGTTATTTTGATCTGATTTTTTTACAAAAGACTGATTTACAAATTGTGCATATTTTACTAATTGTTCAGAATTTTCGGAATTACATAAGTATCTAAAGTAAACAGATTGCTCCAGACTGTTCTGTTTTTGACAGATTCTGTTTTCTTTGTGCTGTTTGCTTATTTTGATGAATCTATGGGTTGTATCGGGGGGTATGAACCATGGAGAAGTTGGAATAAAGTAAATATTACATCAATATAAATAAATAATGAGTTCACAATAGTACCTAATGTGGTGATTTATTTTTCTTGTACTAATGGATCTCATGAGTTTTCTATTCAGTTTTGTGTTGTGAAGTTTTCAAGTTTTGGGTAAAGATTTGATGGACTAGGGAATAAGGACTGGCAAGATCCTAAGCTTGGGTATGACCAAGGCATCCCAAGCCATATTCAATGATACCAAAAAGCCTAAGCTTGGGGATGCCCCTGAAGGCATCCGCTCTTTCGTCTTCAATCCATCGGTAAATTTACTTGAGGCTATATTTTTATTCACCACATGATATGTGTTTTGCTTGGATTGTCTTGTATGATATGAGTCTTTACTTTTTAGTTTGTCACAATCATCCTTGATGCACACATCTTTTGAGAGAGACACGATGAATCGTGAATTTATTAGAATACTCTTTGTGATTCACTTATATCTTTTGAGCTAGGCAATGTTGCTCTAGTGCTTCACTTATATTTTTTAGAGCACGACAGTGTGGTGTTTTATGGAAATTATTAAACTCTCATACCTGACTTCTATTATTTTGGGAGTTAATTAAACACACGGTAATTGGTTTAGTTTATTAATTTAATCCTAATATAATGGGCATCCAGGAGGGATATAATAAAAACTTTCATATTAAGTGCATTGAATATGATGAGAAGTTTGATGCCTTGCATATAGTTTTGAGACATGAAGATGGTAATATGAGAGTCATGCTAGTAAGTAATTGTGAATTAGAAGAAATAATTGTGTTAAAGCTTGTGATTCTCGTAGCATGCACGTATGGTGAACCGTTATGTGATGAAGTCGGATCATGATTTGTTTAATGATTGTCAACCTTTGTGTGGAGGTCAGGATCGCGCGATGGTTAACTCCTACCAACCCTTCCCCTAGGAGCATGCGTCTCATACTTTTCTTAGATAACTAATAGGCTTTTGCAATAAGTATGTGAGTTATTTATGACTATTATCGAGTTCATGGATTATACTCACTCTCACCCTTCCACCTTTCCTAGACTCTCTAGTACCGCGCAATTTTCGTCGGTACATTAAACCCACCTTCCTCAAAACGGCCACCATATATTTTCCTCAGAACAGCCAACATATCTACCTATTATGGAATTTTCATATCCATTCCGAGATATATTGCCATGCAACACCACTGTCCCGTTTTTATGACACGCACCATCACTTCCATATTGCTTATAGAGTCATATTTTGTTCTAGATATCGAGTTGTAATCTTTGAGTTGTAAGTAAATAAAAGTGTGATGATTTGCATTATTAGAGCATTTCCCCGTGTGAGAAAAGGATGATGGAAGCAATGATTCCCTCACAAGTTGGGATGAGTCTCCCGACTTTACAAAAAAATAAAATAGGCCAACGAAGCCCATAAAAAATAAAATAGGCCAAACAAGCCCACCAAAAAGAAAAAAAGGAAAAAAAGGAGAAAAAGGAAAAATGAGAGAAAGAGAGAAGGGACAATGCTACTATATTTTTCCACACGTGTGCTTCAAAGTAGCACCATGTTCTTCATAGAGAGTCTCCTATTTTGTCACTTTCATATAACTAGTGGAATTACATCTTTTGCACAACCACTTAGTTTACTTTTTGAGCTTTCATACACTTATAGCTCTAGTGCATTTGTTCCATGGCAATCCCTACTCACTCACATTGATATCTATTGATGGGCATCTCCATAGCCCATTGATATGCCTAATTGATGTGAGACTATCTTCTCCCTTTTTTGCAACCTCCACCATACTCTATTCCACCTATAGTACTATATCCATGTCTCATGCTCATGTATTGCGTGAGAGTTGAAAAGGTTTGAGAACATAGAAAGTGTGAAACAATTGCTTGATTTTCATCGGGGTTGTGCATGATTTAGATACTTTGTGTGGTGAAGATGGAGCATAGCCAAACTATATGATTTTGTAGGGATAACTTTCTAATACCCTATTATTTTGAAAGGAAGCAATTGCCTTATTAGTATGCTTGAAATAATATTGTTTTTATGGCAATATTAGACTTTTGTTTTGAGTCTTATGGATCTGTATATTCATGCCACAATAGAGAACATTACATGGATAAATATGTTAGGTAGCATTCCACATCAAGATTTCTGTTTTTATCATTTACCTACTCGAGGACGAGCATGAATTAAGCTTGGGGATGCTGATATGTCTCCAATGTATCTATAATTTTTTATTGTTCCATGCTATTTTATTATCTGTTTTGGATGTTTTATATGCATTAATATGTTGTTTTATATTATTTTTTGGACTAGCCTATTAATCTAGAGCCTAGTGTCAGTTTCTGTTTTTTCCTTGTTTTTGAGTATTGCGGATAAGGAATATTAAACGGAGTCCAAACGGAATAAAAACTCTGGAATGATGTTTCTTGGACCAGAAGAAACCTAGAAGACTTGGAGTAGGGGGCAGGGCACCTGCCGGGAGGTCACAAGCCTGCAGGGCGCGCCCTAGGGGGTGGCCATGCCCCCTTGGCTTGTGGGTCCCTTACAGGTCTCCTAACCCTATTATTCGCCCTATAAATTCCCAAATATTCCCCCATCGCTAAAAATAGACACGAAAATACTTTTCCTCTGCCGGGAGCCTCTGTTCCCGTGAGATCCAATTTGGGAGCATTTTCCGATAATCTGCCGGAGAGGGAATTGATCACGGGGGCACCTACATCAACTCCATTGCCCCTCCGATGATGTGTGAGTAGTTCACCATAGACCTACAGGTCCATAGCTAGTAGCTAGATGGCTTCTTCTCTCTCTTTGATCTTCAATACCATGTTCTTCATGATCTTCATGGAAATCTATTCGATGCAATAATCTTTTGCGGTGTGTTTGTAGAGATTCGATGAATTGTGAGTTTCTGTTCAAATTATCTATGAATATTATTTGTGTCTCTTCTAAATTCTTATATGCATGATTTCATATGTTAGCAATTCTCTTCGAGTTATTGGCTTGGTTTGGCCAACTAGATTGGTAATTCTTGCAATCGGAGAAGTGCTTAGTTTTGGGTTCAATCTTGCGGTGTCCTCACCCAGTGACATAGTAGGGGTAGCGAGGCACGTATTCTATTGTTGCCATCGAGGATAAAAAGATCAGGTTTTCATCATATTTGTTGAGTTTATCCCTATACATCATGTCATCTTACTTAATGTGTTACTCTGTTCTTCAAGAACTTAATACTCTAGATGCAGGCAGGAGTCGGTCGATGTGTGGAGTAATAGTAGAAGATGCAGAATCGTTTCGGACTACTTGACATGGACGTGATGCCTATATGCATAATCATTGCCTTAGATATCTTCATAATTATTCTCTTTTCTATCAATTGTTCGATAGTAATTTGTTCAGCCATCGTATTATTTTCCTTTATGAGAGAAGCCTCTAGTGAAATCTATGGCCCCCGGGGTCTCTTTTCCATATTACACTTTCAGATCTATAAACCAAAAATACCAAAAATACCTTGCTGCAATTTATTTACTTTTGTTTCCGCAATCTTTTATATCTATCTCTATCAGATCTCATCCTTGCAAATAACTCTGAAGGGATTAACAACCCCTTTTTAGCGTTGGGTGCAAGAGTTTGATTCTTTGTGTAGGTACTACGATTGGGGCCTTGCATGTTCCTCCTACTGGATTGATACATTAGTTCTCAAACAAACTGAGGGAAATACTTATCTACTTCACTGCATCACCCTTTCCTCTTCAAGGGAAAACCAACGCAAGCTCAAGAAGTAGCAAAAACTAAAATCATGATTTGATTGCAAATATTCACATGCCGATTATAAAATATGGCAGCATATTTTATTAAGTCTTCTCATGCCTCAAAATAATTAAAACAAAGACCAAATCAATTATTAAATCTACTTTTAAATTATGAAGAATTCCAAACTTATTACAATGGCCCTCAAATGTTTTGTAGTAATGCTAAATAGTTCAATGCAAAGACAATATGGACCGGAGTCACATGATGTTCACTAGTGATGGCTCTCGCCCAAAAGATGATAAACAACTATGCTTGGGTAAACAAATCACAGTTGGGCAATTGACTGAATTATGATCGCACCGCAATGCTAATTATGCTCCTTGCTAGTTAGAGGTTCAATAGTAATGGGCAGTACGCCAAGACAAGTAGACCGTTTATTCATCAGGATGTACTTACTAATCGTACACCTTGGTATATCTATCCAGAACATCTCTCCAGTATTAAGTTGCGGGCCCCACCCAAAGTGTAAACTCAAAGCAACGGACAACTTCATTATCGAACTACGTGTAAGGTAAACAATCCTTGCAACAGTGGTCACAAGCATCGTTGTTTTCTCCGTGGTGGCAACAAGCACATCCCCTAGTCTCATGTTTCTGTCACTCAAGCTAGACATCGAGGGGCCCGAACCCATAATCATGCATAACACTCCCTCTTGGAGTTACAATCTACTACTTGTCCAAAGCAATAAAAAGCAATGGAGAACATGCATGAATCACTAAGGAACATAATATAAAAGGATAATCAAATATATAACTCATAACAATTTGAACATAATCTCATAATCCATCAAATCCCAACAAACCGAGCATAGTAATAGCAAGAGAATTACATAGATGCCTTGATCATGTAGGGCAGCTCACAAGGACTAACCATTGAAGCACAAGATTAGAGAGAATACATCACATAGCTAATGGTCATGGACCCTTGGTAGAAGGAGGACTACTCACGGCACGTCCGGGAAGCATCCATGGTGGTGGAGAAGCTCCCGGAGGTCAATCCTCCCTTTGGCAGGGTGCCGGGAAGAGGTCTCCTGATGCTCCCGATCTTGGAAGCGTTGCGGCAGCAGAACGATGGAGAAATTCACGATTCCGGAAAGTATGTGAGGGTTTCCTCTTGGGTCTCTAAATATAGGCCAAAGGAGGGCACCGGAGGAGGTGGGACCCAGCGAGGCGACCTCCTGGCGTGGCCTAGGGCGTAGCCGCGCCAGTAGGACGCCTGGGAGGCCCCCTGCCCCCCTCTAGCCCTCCTTCGGTGATTCTTAAGCTTTTGTTTTGCTGATTTTTATATAATGTTTCTGGATTTTTTCGGGCTTCGGAAAATTGGGTAAAAGCCCCTGCAAAATAGACATCAGCAGAAAGAAACTGGCATTGGGTGCACTGAGTTAATAGGTTAGTCCAAATATGTGTAAAATGATATAAAAGTGTAGAAAAACATATAACAATGTCACCCAAAAGATCATGGAACAAGCAGAAATTATAGATACGTTTGGGACGTATGAACACCCCCAAGCTTAATTTCTGCTCATCCTCGAGTAGATAAACGATAACACAATAATTTATGTGGTGACATGCTAACACAGATATAAGAACTTCAAAGTAAAGCAAGTGAGATATGCAATTCAAGTCAAGACAATAACAAGCAAGAGTGTATATCTAGTATTGAATTTAGAAAAGTAAGAACATAAAGGTGCAAGAGCTCTCGCTGTCCGTGACTCGAATGTCTCCAAATGGTGTTTGCGTGCAAGAAGTGGAAGATGGGTTGAGATCATAAAATATTTTTTAATTGAGAACCCAATCTACTAAACCTCACACTTAGTCTCCTTGGGATCTTATTTTGACTCATCCCTAGACCACTAGTCACGCACAAGTCAAAATGATCCTCTCCCTTTCGATTTTGAGCACTCATGCAATGGATGAGCGTAAGCAAGATATGTTGGCACTTAGGATGGAAAATATAATAAATGATAGATATGATGTGAGGAGTAGGCAAGATATGTTGGCACTTAAGATATGGGGAAGGAAGAAAAAAAGGTGTGAAAGGCTCACATCAATGAGGACAACCATAGGCGAGAGAAAGCCAAATGATAGATATGATGTGAGGAGTAGGGATTTCCATGTAACGGATGCACATATGAGCTAAGGTAAGCTCTCCAATGGAACTAGTGGGGGCGCATCCAACTTGTTTGCTCATGAAGACCTAAAGCTGATTTGAGGAGGCTCATCATTGGAATATGCAATCCAAGTTCTATAGTCTAAGCGTACCACATAGTTATGCATGAATGATAATCTCTATATAGTACCAATATAGTAATGGAGTACGAGTGTGGATCTTTCAAAAGGAATAGTAGTCTTGCCCCCCTTCTCTCTTTTTATTTATTTTTCTTTTTCCTTTTCTTTTTCTTTATTTTTTATTTTGTGGCCTCCTTAGCTCTTTCTTTTTATCTCTCATTTGTCCTCTTTGGGATCTTTTATTTGTCCTCTTTGGGATATTTTCCTCACTTAAGGGCAACACTCTATGTTTTACATGAATAAAAAGAAAAATCATCACACTTTATAAGGAGTACTCAACATAAAGACAAGTGAAAACGATGATGATGTATGCAAATGTATGCCTCTACCAGTGTAGCAGGATATGCAATGATACTAGTGCGTCATGTAACAGTAATGAGGGCAAGGCCCAACTAGCATGCGGCTCTATGATCAAGAAAAAGCATGTATGACATGAAGATCAAGTCATGAGATCACGGATGTTGCATGGCAATGTATCTCGGAAAGGCTATGGAAATGCCTTAATAGGTAGGTATGGTTGGTGTTTTGAGGAAAGATATAATGAGGCTTATGTATGATAGAGCGTATCATTTCATGGGTTTGCACGCACCAGCGGAGTTTGCACCAACACTCAATGTGAGAAAGGGCAATGCACTGTACCGAAGAGGCTAGCAAAATATGGATAGTGGAAGTGCCAACAATCGAATACTCACATTAGTCTGAAGAACTCATATACTTATTACCGGTAACTCTCTATCTAGTTAGGAGATTCACAAAGAGACAAGTACCCCGAGGAGGAGTGTTTGTGGGTTTGGTTATCCTTGCGCATCCTCGACTCATGGTAACGTGAGGGTTCTCTATATACTCCAACCGCTCCAGAGGTTAGCGATCAATTTAGTAGCTAGAGTTCTCAACTAATTTTTCGTTTTTGAAAAACACACGGATTTCCCAAAATACGACACCTATCACTAATAGGCTCAAGCTCTTGGCACCAATACTCCAAACATTACTCAAATCAATACCTCAAAACTATTGCAAGTTACTACTATACTTAAATACCAACCTGAATTACCTACTCATGCAAGACACACAACTCAGTGCAACGAGCCAACTCTCTAAACAAGATAAGCATGATAACTCAAGAGAGTTCCAAAATCAACCTAAATAATAGCTCTTAAAAAGATAAGCATGAAAACTAAGAGCTAAGCATGATAGTAGCTATGGAAAGGTAGAGAACACACAAAAAGAATAAACATGAAAACCTATGTTGTGTTCTAGAGTGAAATGGAGTGTGTGTCTCTCCCAAACAAGGTAGGCTAGGTTCCGACTTGTTATGAACAGCAAACAAAACTAAAACAAACTAAAAAGTAAATAGCGAGATGCTCCAAGCGTAGCACATATCATATGAAGTGATAAAAATATAGCATGGATATGGACGAACTGATGATTGTTGATAGAGAAGGGGATGCACGGGGGCATCCCCAATCTTAGACGCTTGAGTCTCCTTGAATATTTCTTGGGGTGCATGGGGGCATCCCCAAGCTTGAGCGCTTGACACTCCTGTATCTTCTTTCATCATCTCTCCCATCGCATACTTGAAAACTCCCTTCATATGAAACTCATCATAAGCTGATTAGAGTGGTTAGTACGCTTAATAAAATGATTCATTACCATGATCCACATGGACTTCATGAAGAGGATAAAACTTGGAGTAAAAGAGAGACTGAATCTCTTCCCAATCCCGTCGGTGAGAATCATCTAGTATCCTATACCGTTCCAATGCTTTTCCTTTCAGTGACAAGGCAAATAATTTCCTCATGACTCCATCTCTTGTCAAACCTGAAATCTTAAACAACTCACAAAGTTCTGTAAGTTTCAACAAATGAATACTAGGGTTGACTGTTCCATCTCCTGCATAACAATCATTCCTAATTACTTCAATTATCCCAAGTGATATTTTGAATGGGATACATTCAGTAGGTGGAGGATACTTCTCTACCACGGGTGTGGTAAAGCGGCCTTCCCCAAGCAGCGAACTAAGAGTGCAGTTTTCCATAAGCCTAACTAACAAAGTCATACAACTTAGTGTTCTCAGTGGAACCCATAGCCGCAGCAACAAGAAAGAACAAAGCAACTAATTTTGTTGTTGTTTTTGGTATAAGACTCTAAAGCAAAAACTAAAAAGCAAACTAACAAGACTAAAAGCAAAGGTAAAGGATAGCGTGCAACTCCCCTATCTTGAAGACTGGAGTCCCCGGCAATGGCGCCAGAAATTCGCTTGATGACGAGTTGATGGATATACTTCTCGCCCCTTGCTGGTTACCCCAAGTGGAAGGTGGAGATGTAGTCAGCAGCAAATATCCCTTACACAGAGACTCTAAGGTTTATCGAACCAGGAGGGATCCTAGGCTCAACAAGTAGGTGTCTTCCGTCCTGGTCAGCAGAAGACGTGGACCTGCACACACAACAAATAACTTTGCTCCCAACAAGTACAGAGAGGTTGTCAATCTCTCCGGCCTTGTAGTTTGCAAAGGATCAAAACACAAGCGGGGAGGTAATAGTGATTGCAACGGAAAAGTAAATGAAAGTGGTAAATGATGGAGGTGTCAACAATGATGGTGATATGGACCGGAGTCACATGATGTTCACTAGTGATGTCTCTCTCCCAAAAGATAATAAACAAGTATGCTTGGGTAAACAAATCACAGTTGGGCAATTGACAGAATTATGATCGCACCACAATGCTAATTATGCTCCTTGATAGTTAGAGGTTCAATAGTAATGGGCAGTACGCCAAGACAAGTAGACCGTTTATTCATCAGCATGTACTTACTAATTATCCACCTTGACATATCTATCCAGAACATCTCTGTGGTATTAAGTTGCAAGCCCCACCCAAAGTGTAAACTCAAACCAACGGACAACTACATTAACGAACTATGCGTAAGGTAAACAATCCTTACAACCGTGGTCACAAGCACCGTTGTTTTCTCCCTCGTGGCAACAAGCACATCCCCTACGCTCATGTTTCTATCACTCAAGCTAGACATCGAGGGGCCCGAACCCACAATCATGCATAACACTCCCTCTTGGAGTTACAATCTTCTACTTGGCCAAAGCAATAAAAAGCAACGGAGAACATGCATGAATCATTAAGGAACATAATATAAAAGGATAATAAAATATATAACTCATAACAATCTGAACATAATCTCATAATCCATCGGATCCCAACAAACCGAGCATAGCAATAGCAAGAGAATTGCATAGATGCCTTGATCATGTAGGGCAACTCACAAGGACTAACCATTGAAGCACAAGATTGGAGAGAAGACATCACATAGCTACTGGTCATGGACTCATTGTCCAAGGAGGACTACTCACGGCACGTCCGGGAAGCGTCCATGGTAGTGGAGAAGCTCCTAGAGATTAATCCTCCCTCCGGCAGGGTGCCGGAAAGAGGTCTCGTGACGCTCCCGATCTTGGAAGCGCTGCGGCGGCGGAACGGTGGAGAAATTCGCTATTCCAGAAATTCTGCGAGGGTTTCCTCTCGGGGCTCTAAATATAGGCCAAAGGAGGGTACCGGAGGAGGTGGGACCCACCGAGGCGACTTCTTGGCGTGGCCTAGGGCCTGGCTGCGCAAGCAGGCCGCCTTGGAGGCCCCTGGCCCCCCTCTGGCCCTCCTTTAGTGATTCCGAAGCTTCTGTTTCGCTGATTTTTTATATATGTTTTTGGATTTTTCGGGCTTGTGAAAGTTGGGTAAAAGCCCCTGCAAAATAGACATCACCAAACAGAAACTAGCACTGGGTGCATTGAGTTAGTAGGTTAGTCCAAATATGTGTGAACTGATATAAAAGTGTAGCAAAACATATAAAAATGTCACCCAAAAGATCGTGAAACAAGCAGAAATTATAGACACGTTTGGGACGTATGACACCCTGCTGTAGCGCGTGTGCGCGCCTCGCCCCGACCCGGGCAGCCAACATTCACTCACGCTACCGCTGGTTGCCATCGCGCTTACCTCACCCCCCACCCCCCCCACTCACCCCATTAGCCCCAACCTAAGACAATTGGGACCCACCCCTTAAAACATTTTAAAAATTAAATATATAATAATAAATAATAAAACTAATTAGTAAAATTAATTAAGTAATTGATTAATTAGTAAGTTAACAAGTTAGCTTAATTAGCCTCTTATTAATCTATCTAATTAATTAAAATAATTAATTAGATTAATTAAACCTAACCTATTTAATTTAAAATTGGATTAGATCTCGGTCTATGACATGTGTGCCCTATTGGTCAGTTTGACCACTCAAACTAGATGGTTGATTGATGATGTTGGCATGATCTCATGGTGATGTAATAATTGCATTTCTTAATTAAAATAAATTTGTTTAATTTCATAATAATAAAAAATCTTTAAAAATTAACATAAAATAATTCATAACTCGGATGAAAATAATTTATACATGAAAGTTGGTCAAAAAAGAGACGAACCCGAATATGTTGTTCGTTTGTGTGTCACGTGCCCCTAGCATAGCGAACATGAAACTTTTCCATCATTTTCATTTGTCCGGTAGTAGCCACAAACCCGGGAAATATCATCAGATATTTTCTCGCTCTTTCCATGACGTGTAGTATTGCGTTAGCTCATGCCTAGCACTGCATATATCCATGCCATGCACCGTGATGCACCTACTTGTTGTTATTTATTGGTTCTTCCCCCTCTTCTCTCTGGTAGACACCGACGCTGACGCTGCTGCCGGGTACGGCTACCCTCATGATGACCAGCCTTTTTCTACCGAGCAACAAGGTGATCACCCCCCACCCCCCCCCCCCGGATCATTCCTATATGACCCATTATTTCTCCCTCATGCTTGCATTAGATTTGTCTACTATTGCACATAGCTCCTATTTTGATGCATAGCCTTCTTTTCATAAACTGTTATTGTACCATGTTGTACATGAAAATGCTTAGTATAGATGGAGTAGTGGTCCCCATTGACCACCTTAGTCCGAGTTGCCCCGCTTTATCATCGAAGTCTCGATCTATTGATCGACGAGCCAAGACCCGTCACATCACTCACACTCCCTTGTTGTACAACTCTGCATGGGTACTATCGAGTACCAAGGGTCGCAACTCATTACGTACTCCTGATGCTAGCTCTGTAGCGTAGTTAACCGGTGGTGGTTCACGGAGGGTGATTCCTCCTTCACCACTTCCGATAACGACTTTGTCATGCAACCCCATCAAGCGTGGTCCATCGAGGGTGACTCCTCCCTGGTCACCTTGACGGTTACATCGTTCAGAATCCATCGAGGGTGATTCCTTGGATCCCTGTAATGTTACAGTCACACAGTTACTTGACTTTAATACTGGGAACATGATGAGAGGTGTGTTGGGGGTGGATTCCCGCGTGGATGTGACGAGGCGTGGACGGGCATTCCTGGCCCTTATCACACATCCTCGTGATGGGGTGATGGGACCACATATCATGGATTGCTAATCATTACTGCAATGTTAATTAAAATGCTAATGGGATTTGGGTAGTTGATCTGAGTTGGTCGATGACCGCTTTCGCACTAACCTTCACGTGGGAGAAGTTATGGGTACTCATCATCGTTGTATCAGCCGAAGCTCTTTAGACGTCAGCAATGGAGTGGCGCGCACCCGAGTGGTCCACGTAAGCATTGATCTTGTATTAGAGGTGTCAGGACTGATCTTGGCCGCCCAACGTACCGGAGCGCAAAGGGCGATTGGCCCAAGAACCATGCGCGCTTAGGAGGTAAACCGGCGGGTTGTCCTCTCGCTTGAGCCGAGGTAGGGTTGCGACGTGTTGATATTTTGACGGCGGGCATGACCCAGGAAAGTGTGTCCGTCTAGAGTTGATCAAGCGTGTTGGGAAATGTGGTGCACCCCTGTAGGGATGAAAATTTATCTATTCGAATAGCCATGTCCACGGTAACAGGACTTGGAATTGTATCCTGATCTAATACAACTAGAATTGTGACTTATCTGGAAATGTTTAGCTTCGAGATTGCTTTATCACACAAAGTCGAGGAGTAATCTCTGGGCGTGACTTATTTAAATTTGCTGCAACAATATGACTATATATTTGTTATTGTTCTACTCTCTTCTAATGCTACAAGACATTGAAGATGCTAGTCTTCGATAGGACTAGTCCCTTCTCTCTATTCTTGCATTGCTGCAGTCAATCCAGACATATCCCCATTCCTTTGATACTAGTGCATACTTAGCATAGTTCTGATGTCAGTCTTGCGAGTAGTTTGGATGAGTACTCATCGTTGCTTTGCTCCCCCTTTTTACCCTTGACACGATTTCCGCGACCAGATGATGGAGCCCGGGAGATGGCTTATCCTGCCAACGACGACTGCTACCCCGACAGTGCATACTACTACGTGGAGGAGCTGACAACCACGAGTAGTTCAGGAGGTTCCCATGCAGGAGGCCTTGCCTATTTATATCTATGTATCTTTTCGTCGAGCCTTCTCTAAGGAAAAACTTGTTTCTATGTCTGCACTCAGATATTATTGCTTCCGCTGACTCGTTTGTTTCCCGAGCTTATGTATTCGAGTGCTCGAGGCCCATGGCTTGTAATATGAAGCTTGCATGATTTTATTTTGTGTCCATATTGTGTTGTGATATCTTCCCATGGGACCCTAATCTTGGTCGTACGCATTTGCGTCTATGATTAGCGTACGATCAACTTGGGGCCGTCACAACTCCTGAGTGTGATTTCGCTTTTAATACACTCAGGGAGAAGCTCACCTCAGCTTCGGTTCTAACTCCTCGTGGTGATTCCAAGCCATTCCAAGTTTCTATGATGCATCTCTGCAAGGTCTTGGTGGTGTTCTTATGTAATACAAGAAAGTGGTAGGTTGTACCTCTTGCCAGTTGAAGCCAAATGAGAAAAACTACCCCACTCACGATCTTGAGTTGGCAACAGTTGACCATGATTTGGTTACTTGGAGACACCTCTTGTTAGGAAGGCAAGTTGAAGTCTACACCGACCACAAGTGTTTGAAATATATCATCACTCAACCAAATCTCAATCTTCATCAAACACGTTGGGTGGAGATGATCCAAGATTACCAACCAAGCATTGACTATACTCCACGCAAAGCAAATGTGATTGCAGATGCTTTGAGTAGAAAGGCTTACTGCAGTAATCTCATCCTCAAGCCATTCTAGCCTAATATTTGCGAGTCTTTCAAGGAGCTCAACCTTCAAGTAGTTCCTCAAAGATTTCTTGCTAACCTTCAAATTCATCCAACCTTTGAAGACCAAGTACGCCAAGCTCAACTTCTTGATGATATGGTGAAGAAAATGAACATAGGCTTGGCAAAGAGCATTCCAAAGTATAAGTGCTTCCGTGTTGATGAGAAAGACACTTTGTTCTTGGAGGACCGTCTTGTGGTTCCAAAAGGAGAGCTCAGAAAATTTATCATGGACAAAGCCCACAATTCTCTCCTCTCGATACAACCAGGCAGTTCTAAGATGTATCGGGATCCCAAGCAAACCTTCTGGTGGACTCACATGAAATGTGAGATTGCTCAGTTTATGAACAAGTGTGATGTGTCTTGCGGAGTGAAGGCAGAACATCAACATCCAGCAGGTCTTCTTCATCCTTTGCCTATGCTCGAGTAGAAATTCGATCATGTTGAGATGGATTTTGTCATTGGGTTTCCTAAGCCCAAGAGAGATAACGATGCCATCTTTATGGTCATCTACAAGCTGTCTAAAGTTATCCACTTCCTTTCGGTCAAAGAATCTATTTTGGTAGCTCAGTTGGCAGAGATGTACACTTCAAGGATAGTTTCTTTGCATGGTGTTCTTATGCTTATATCTTCAGACCGGGGAAGCA
Source organism: Hordeum vulgare subsp. vulgare (assembly GCF_904849725.1). Taxonomy (NCBI): domain Eukaryota; kingdom Viridiplantae; phylum Streptophyta; class Magnoliopsida; order Poales; family Poaceae; genus Hordeum; species Hordeum vulgare. The sequence continues at coordinate 480,883,384 of NC_058522.1, forward strand.
TCTTCGCTTCCAAGTTCTGGGATTCCTTCCAAACTGCAACGGGCACTACGGTTTGTTTTAGTACAACCTTCCATCCTCGGACAAGTGGTCAAGTGGAGAGAGTCAATCATATTCTTGAAGACATGCTCAGAGCGTGTGTTATCTCTTTCGGCATGAAGTGGGAAAATTGTCTCCCATTTGCTGAATTCTCCTACAATAATAGTAGCAAGTTCACGCAAGGCCCCATTTGAGATTCACTATGGCAGGAAGTGTCGTACCCCGCTCAACTGGTCTGAAATCGGTGAGCATGAAATCCTTGGGAATGACATTATCACTGAAGCAAAATAAATGTGACATGTCATTCATGAAAATCTCAAAGCTGGCCAGTCCCATCAGAAGAGTTACTATGATAGCATGCATCACGACTTGGCATTCCAAATTGATGACTTTGTCTACCTTCGGGTATCTCCCATGAAGGGTACTCAGCGATTTGGCATCAAAGGGAAGCTTGCACCATGTTTTGTGGCTCCTTTCAAGATTGTTGGCAAAAGAGGTGACCTTACCTATCAACTCGGGCTCCCTTCAAATTTCTCCAATGTGCACGATGCCTTTCATGTATCTCAGCTCCGTAGGTCTTTCAAGACTCCCGAGCGCACCGTTGATTTCCAAGACATTGATCTCCAAGCAAACCTTTCCTATCATGAGCATCCAGTTGCTATTCTTGAAGAGACCGAGCGCAAGACTCGCAACAAGTCTATCAAATTCCTCAAAGTTAAGTGGTCACACCATTCCGATACATAAGCCACTTGGGAACGTGAGGACCTTCTTTGTTCCGAATATCCTGAGTTCTTTCAATCCTAGATCTAGGGGCGAGATCCTCTTATAGTGTGGGATAGTTGTTACAGCCCAAGTGCATTCCATGTATTAATTGCCTGATGAATCTTGTATGACATGGCAACTTTGCTCACTTAATAATATTTGGTGCTTCATGTGTTTCATTTTTGCATCATATCATCATTTCATACATTTGTTTTCTTGTTGCTTCATGTTGTGTTGGTATGAAGTATGTTATGATGATTGCGTGTTGATTTTCCTTATGAAAACCCTCCATGCATGCTTGGGCTATGCTCCCTCTCTCTTTTATTCAAATTATGCAATGTGATGATTTTTTACTTTGCCAACGTCGTCTTTAAAAATGTTCCTAAGATAGTGAATATTCTTCGTGGAATCTTAAAATCGTTCTTAACCTGGTGGACCTCTGTACCTTTTTTAAAACAAACCCCATTGCCTTGCTAAATTAAATTAGGTGCATTATTTTGCTTGGGTATAAAAAGGCCCAATAAGTTATGTAAAACAAGGCTTATTTTGTGTGAACTTAATATAGGCTATTTCTTGTTTAAAACCCTCTTTGCCCTAGTCATTTTATTTTATTTTTCAACTCTGGCCTTTATTTAAAAAAACAGGAGCTGCAGTCAGCCACCAAGGAGGAGCGGCCCAACGGTCCAGCTACTCGTAGCCCAGCAACGCAGCCAGCCACCTCGGCCTTGTCCAGCTCCAGCCCAGCTAGCCTAGCAAAGACTACCTACCCTCCTCCTCCTGCCAGTCGCCTCCACCGTTAGATAGCTTTTCTTCTACCCGACCCTGGCGGCGGCTAGGGTTTAGGGTTTTACTACTCCAGCGGCCCTGCCGTCGTTGAGGCCTTCCTAGGAATCATCAACAGGATCTGACCGATCCTCTCCCCTACTGCATCTGCAGTTAGTGGAACGAGCGGTAGGACTCCCCATGGCGTCTTCGTCAACTGCTGGTGATCCCCAGGGTTCTGCCTCTAGGGGGTGGAAGGGGAAAGCGCCAACAAATTTGGAATCGGCAACGAAGAATATGAAGCTGAAGGACTCGGAACTGGACGAGGTTGTAGTTGGAGATGAGGAGATCTCGAAGTTTGCAGAGGAAACACGTTGGCTCGCAGTAGCTAGGGTGAATACTTCGAAGCCCTTTAGTGCGAAATCTTTCAAGTCGACGATGAAGTTTATCTGGCGCTTGGCGTATGAACCCTCGATCTGCGAGGCTGATGATAACCTTTTCATAGTTCAGATGTTCTGCGTAGGTGACTGGAACAAGGTAATGCATCAAGGTCCTTGGATATTCAGGGGACTCATGGTCATCATTGAGGAATATGATGGAAGAGGCAAACCGCACGAAGTCATTCTAGATCGGGTGCATGTTTGGGCTCAGATTCATGATACTCCTGAGCTGAACCGCAGGGAGACAGTGCTTGATCAACTAGCCCGTCGGATCGGCAAAGTTAAGAGTGTTGAAATGAATCCGACTAGGGCCTTTGAAGGGAACTATGCTAGGGTTCGATTTAAAATCAAGGTAGCAGACCTGCTGGTTCGATTCACTCCCTTAGCCATCAAAGGGGAGGGGACCCTTTTACTCCCAGTCAAATATGAGAAACTTGGTTACTTCTGTGAGGTCTGCGGGATTATGGGGCATACATTGGAGGAGTGCGGCAATGGTATCCATGGGCCCGAAGAAGTTGAGTATGGACAGTGGATGGTGGCCAAGAAAAGGCCCTACCAGACGAGCCAGTTCAACCAAAACAGCTATGCAAATCCGCCTCGCAACATGGGGGGTCATCGTGGTCGAGGAGGGGCAGCACGTGGAAACCGAAACACCAATGAGACGGCTAGTGCAGCCAGGAAACGCTCATCACAAGAAGCAGGGATGTCAGGTGATAATCTCGACGATATAGCCTCAAGCCCTATGAAAACTGATTAGGTTCAGGGGGCGAAGATGAACAAACAGCCCCAACCGGGTCAATAGCAAAGAAACGATTGGATCTCTCTGTTGGTAGAAATGCGCAAACAGAGCCGGTCGGATCAGGAAAAGAGGTTTCGGACGACGTCCCTATAGCACATGGACCAAATACGGCTGAGCAAGTTCCACCAGCCCCATATGCTTATGTTTCTCCGCGTGATAAAAAGAAGTTGAAGAAGGGAGTGTCACCCTCAAAAACGATGTCATCAATGAGCAAGTTGGCGGGCTCCTCCGAGGAGCAACGCCGGGCTCAATGAGTATACTATGCTAGAACTGCCGCGGGGCTGGCAGACCTGCGACAGTTCGTGAGCTTCGCGGTTTAGCTAAGCAATATACTCTTCTAGTTCTTTGCATTGTAGAAACACAGCTCCCTCGGGAGCGAGTAGAAAGCTTAGCATCATCTTTGGGTTTTGATTCTTCTTTTGCTGTTAGTAGCTCTGGAAGAAGTGGAGGAATTGGAATTTTCTGGAATAATTCAATAAAGCTAGAAACCTTGGGATACTCTGACTACCATATTGACGCTCTGTTGTCTACCCCAGATAAACCACAATGGATGTTGTCGGTTGTCTATGGGGAAGCCAAAGTTAATGATCGGCAAATAACATGGGACCTTCTTCGATCGCTTGCTTCTGTGAGTGATCGCCCATGGCTATGTATCGGGGATTTCAATGAGGTACTGCGGCTTGATGAGTACGAAGGGGTTAGTCATCGGAGTTTGATGCAGGTACATGGGTTCAGAGATGATGTTGACATATGCGGCCTAACTGATCTGGGCTACTCAGGGCCAAAATGGACTTTTGAAAGGCGAGTAGCCGGGGGCACGTATACGCGAGTCAGACTGGACAGAGCTCTCGCGTGTGGGGAATGGTGCAACATCTTCCCTCAACGGAACTCTCCCATAAAGTTGCTGCTACATCAGATCATATCCCTATTCTTCTCCAGCTGAATGGGCAAAGCACTGGCGACGACGCTACCACAAACCTTTCAGGTATGAAATGATGTGGGAATCACACGAGGGTTTCCAGGATGAAATTCAGCAACATTGGCAGGGGCCGGGGGCTTTGACAGTGGCAGATCTCCGGAGGAAAAATGATGGTATGTCAAAAGGTCTAGAACACTGGGATAAAAACACATTTGGAAACATCCGCACAGAGATCAAAAGACTGAATAGCGAGCTTGCAAAACTCAGGGCTGAACCGGGAAGAGTGGAACCGACACGTGTGGAAAAAAAGATCAGAGACAGGTTGAATGAATTATATCACCGCGAGGCGATAATGTGGCGCCAAAGGGCGCGGATATCGTGGTTGGCTGAGGGGGATAAGAATACCAAAAAATTTCACTTACGAGCAAGCAAACGTAGAAGGAAGAATCAAGTTAAACCCCTCGTGAGGGAAGATGGTACCATAGTGAAGAAGCCCGAGGATATGGCTGCCATGGTGACTGATTTTTACCGGGGCCTTTTCATGTCAGAGGGAACACAGAATGTGGAGGAGGTGCTTCAAAGTGTTCCCCGGAAGGTTACTCCAGTTATGAACCTGAAACTTACTGCAGATAATACAAAAGATGAAGTTAAACTCGCACTATTTCATATGGTGCCTACCAAGGCGTCGGGCTCTGATGGGTACCCGACGCATTTCTTTCAGATTCATTGGGACATATGTGGCGATGAGATCTCTATGATCATCCTGAAAATTCTGCGTGGAGAGGAAGAAGTGCATGATCTGAATGATACTATTCTAGTTCTAATTCCAAAGGTAACAAGCCCCACACAACTTTCACAGTTCTGCCCTATAAGCTTGTGCAATGTTATTTACAAGATCGCATCCAAAGTTCTAGCAAATAGATTGAAATCCTTTCTGCCCGAGATTATATCTGAAGAGCAATCAGCTTTTGTGGGGGGAGGCTGATCACTAATAACATCATATCTGCATATGAATGCCTTCATTTTATGAAAAGAAACATGTCTGAGGACAATGGTTTTTGTGCACTGAAACTGGATATGATGAAAGCATACGATCGCCTTGAGTGGAGTTACTTGCAAGCTATTATGACCAAGATAGGATTTGAACCAGTCTGGGTGGACACAATAATGAGGATGGTGAGCTCAGTTAAATTCTCTGTTTTATTCAATGGACAGAAACTTGAGCAATTTACACCTACAAGAGGAACTCGACAGGGAGATCCGCTATCCCCTTATCTTTTCTTGTTAGCAGCAGAGGGCCTTTCGTGCCTCATAAAAAGTCAGAATGAGTCATCGCCTGTTAAGGGAATCAAAGTGGTTGTAACGGCTCCCCCGGTTAGTCACTTACTTTTTGCAGATGACAGCCTGCTGTTTTTCAAGGCGAGTAATGAGGGTGCTATACGGGTATCTTCCTTGTTGGGTTCCTATTGTCAAGCATCGGGACAGAGAATTAATCATGACAAGTCCTCTATGTTCTTCAGCAGGGGGTGCACACGTGAGGTAAGAAATCTTATCAAGACTAGATTGAATGTCCAGAATGAGAGCTTGAGTGAAAAGTATCTGGGACTTCCTACGGATGTGGGCAGTAATAAAAATGGGGCCTTCAAATATGTGAAGGACCGAGTATGGAACAAGGTGAAAGGGTGGATGGAAAAAATTCTTTCTTCGGGAGGGAAAGAAGTGTTAATCAAGTCTGTAGCACAAGTTGTCCCGGTATTTTCAATGGCTTGTTTCAAATTGCCCACAGGCCTATGTTTACACATCAACTCCATCATTCGCAGGTTTTAGTGGGGTAGCAAAATTGGTGAAAGGAAAACATGCTGGGTGTCATGGGAAGTTATGACCCGACCGAAGTATGAGGGCGGCCTGGGTTTTAGCGATATTGAACTTTTTAATCTTGCTCTCCTAGCGAGACAAGCATGGCGCATCTTACAATCACCGGAGACCCTGAGTGCCAAAATCCTGAAAGCACGATACTTCCCTTCTACTAAATTCCTTGATGCTGAAGTAGGCAACAATCCGTCACAGATTTGGAGGGCCATAATGGAAGGGAAGGAATCTCTCAAAGTAGGATTGATTAGAAGGATCGGTGATGGCAAGGGTACTAGTATTTGGAACCAAAACTGGCTCCCCAAGGAAGCGTCCCTGAGACTGATTGCATGCCTAAATCAACACCGACCAGAGTTGGTTTCGGAGCTTATTGATTACACATCTGCAAGATGGAACAAGGAGCTGATCAACGCAACTTTCTTACCAATTGATGCTGAGGTAATTCTGAATATTCCTTTGTGCACTCATCAGTATGATGATCACTGGGCGTGGTCCCAAGAAACAAAAGGCGAATTCACTATCCGTTCATGTTATCGGATGCTCATTACAACCAAACTTCAACGGGAGGCTTGGCTGGAGGGACGAGGCGGCCCTGCACATAGCAGTCGAGAGAAGAAGGGCTGGGAGACACTTTGGAAGATCCGAGTACCTTTAAAAATCAAAGTTTTCCTATGGCGGTTGGCGCAAACTTCATTACCCACATCGGATGTTCGCCACCATCGGAATATGGCTACTTCACCTTGTTGTGCTATCTGCGAAGCTGAAGATTCTTGGCACCACTCCCTCCTACATTGCACTATGGCACGGTGTGTATGGGCTCTAGCGGAACCGGAGCTGGTTGAACATATGCTGGCGACGGTGGAACCGGATGCGAAGTCCTGGTTGTTCAACATGTTTACATCAGTCTCTGCAAAGGAGTTACTCAGGATGACAATGACCTTGTGGGCAATCTGGGCAGCCCGAAGGTGGCTCATTCATGAAGGCGAACACCAAAGCCCTTTGGCGACACATCACTTTTTCAACAGGTATGTTGAAGAGCTTGAAGTGATTGAATCAATGAATGTGCAGTCGGCCAGGCAACCGCCGCCACATCGGCTCCTGCAAGAAGATGGACTCCGCCTCCTTCGGGCTGTGCAAAATCAATGTGGATGGGGCAGTCTGCCATATGCCCCCGATTGGCGCTGTGAGTGTGGTTTGTCGTGACGGACATGGTACTTACCTCGGTTCGTTAGTGATTGTTTTCCATTGACTAACAGACCCAAAAATCCTGGAGACTTTGGCATGCTACGAGGCACTTGCTCTGGGCAGGGATCTCCACCTTCGGAAGATCGCCATTGCATCGGACTGTCTTCAAGCGGTTCAGGATATTAATGCTGGGACTAAGGGCATTACGGCGCCAATTGTCAAAGAGATCAAGGATGGAGTTGGCGATTTCCAAGCTATTTCTTTCAGCCATGAAGGACGTGTGTCGAACACGGAAGCTCATAGTTTAGCTAGACATGCTTTGCACCTAGGGGAGGGACGCCATGTTTGGCTCCTGCAACCTTTTGATACTTATGTAATACCTATAAACCTCTCTCTAGATCAATAAAGCAAAGCATTCTCCCCCTCAAAAAAAACCTACCCTCCTCCTCACGTCGTCTCCCTTGTGCATCAGAGGAGAGCTCGCACGTTGTGAAGTTCATCACGGACGCTGAGGCTGCTCCGTCTCGCCCCCCTCCTATTTAGCCTTGATGTCCATGCACGAGACCTAGGGTTCCTCATTTCTACCGCCACCCACGGGCTTCTACACTCTCCGCATTAGCTAGCCCTCAAGAGAACGAGAGAGAGAGAGCAGTTCAAAGCCGTGCCCCCATCGCCAGCAGCATCAGGCCACAGAGGGCGTCATCGTCGGCGTCGTCTGCGTCCCCTTCGTCTCGTGCTTCCACTACGCCGGCGAGGGGACATCATTGCCAAGCAGCTGCTCCATTATCCTTGTTTCTGCTTCGGATCTCCTCTGCCCCGAGCACGCCGGAGGTTCAGAGGTCCCCACCAACAATCCAGCCCGCGTCCAGCCATGTCGTCTTGTCCAAGAGGGAACACGGTGAGCCGCACCTCCATCTCTGTCCTTTTGTCCGTTGATAGCTCACTTTAGGAGTCGTCCTCTTCGTGTCTTCACCACGTTCCCCGTGCTCTGTGGGCATCTCTGAGTTTTCTTCACAGAAGCGCGTGCACTCCCTCCTCCGCATCGGGTGCCTTCTAGTACGTGCCTAGCCGTGTTCGTAGTCGCTGCCTTGCCCTCCCGTGCGCTCCATACAACCGCAGCGTCCTCGCCTCGCTATGTTCTCCATGGTTGCGAGCCGAGCTTCTGCTCGAGCTCGAAGCCCAGCCCCGCTTGCCTCACAGCCTCCCCTCGTTGTGAGAACCGAACACCCCTAGGATTCTGCACCCTCACCACTAGTCGCAAACTCCGGTGATCGTCGGAGGGCTCTCCACCGTCATCGCCATGTTCTATGGCTCATAGAGGAAGACCCCCGTGTTTTGTTTGTCAAGAGGAGTGGAGATGCCTCTCTCGCAGACCCCCCGCTCGTAGCATAGTGGTACCGTTCTCGTGCCCTCTTCCAACCCAAAGGTCTCGGGTTTGACACCCCCCCACCCCCAGCCTCACTTTTTCCTTTCTTGTGAGATAATTGTTGTGTGACTAACAGTGGGCCCTAGACCCACTTGTCAACCACCCACGGGCCTGGTGAGACTGCCAGCGGACCCCTATGATTTTATCTTATTTTGTTTTCTTTTATTTCACTCCCTGGTTTGTATTTATGTCGGATAGGGCAAGTTTCCATTTGTGTTAATGTCCAAATTGGCCATATGCCAAATCTGGCATATACTAGGTTTTACCTAGTTGAGTGTATTTTGTTTGTGGATTTGTGGCATGATTTTCTACTTTAACATATGCTTATGATATATGAATTTGGCATAGAAAATCCAAGGAATTCATTTGTGGCATTAGTTTTGACTTCTGAGCAAGTTGATGTGCATGATATTTTCACCATTATGGCATTTTGTTAATTTTGTAAGAAGTAATTCTTGCAACCTTTGTAAAACTTGTCAACATGATAGTTCTAGTGTATTTAGTGTACTCGGCCCTGGTATTTTTCCTTCCCATGAAAAACCTTGTCTACATGTGGTATTATTGTTGTCAACATGCTATGTAAATGTAGCTCATTTGGTAGGGTGAAATATGACTAAGTCTGAATGTGTTATTAAGTAGTTGTGTTTCCAAATGGATTGCTAAGTATCTATAGGTCCTTTGTGCTGGTGCAATGGAGTGAATGATAAAGCATGTTGCTCTCTGTTAAATGGTGTCAATACTTTGCAATGTAGGTTTTGCATCATACCTATTCTTCATGTCTAATATGCCATGTTGATGTAAACTACTATGAATTTCACCTTGTGAATTTTGCTAAGTCTCAGGATGTGCTAAGTTCACCATGCCATGTTGAGAGGATGTTATCAATGAATTTGTGCAATATTTGCTCATTGTTAGTTGGTGTTAATTGTAGTGCTCGTTGCCCTCTTTCACCCTATTAAATTTCATGCCATGAAAGTCCCTGTAGCATAGTGTTTCATCATTGTCAATATGCCATCATGATAACTTTGCTTTCGTAAAACTAATATTTTCACTAAGTCATAATCTGTTATGTTCTATGCCATATTGCTAGCTTGATTACCATTGATCCATGCTGCTATCCATGTTGCTGCTTGAACGAGTTGTTGTGCATCATGTTTACTTCATCTCCACATCTTGGTTGAGCATGATAGCTTGTTGTAGCTGTTAGTTTTGGTGTGTGCAAAGTGACATGTTGCTGTTTTTGCACAGATTGTTGGTAGAATTGTTTTGTGCCTTGTGAGAGTTGTATCCATTTGTTTTACATGATCTTTAGGTCCATTTCACCTAGAATTTCATGCCCAATCCATGGGCATACTTCGGATGCCAAGGTATTTCCCATAGCCTCTCTCAACTTCTGTTTATCATCGTTGCCTTACGTACGTTGCCATGAGAGTTCCGGGAGATCCGTAACTCGATTTGCAACATTCTTTATATGCATTTGTATCATTTTATCATGATGCATTCATTTTTGCCATGTTCATGCATGCCCAAATAACTAATCATAAGGTTATGTCCAGAATCACAATAACTAAATAATTGCATGAGAAAGATGACTAGTGTAGCATTGACATGCTTCATCCACATCATATTCATGCATCATATTGTTTGAGCATTGTGTCGTGGGTGTGTGTTCATTGGATGTTGTATTTTCTTTCGGGTAGCTTCGGGTGCCGAGTACAAGTATGAGGATTCTGTCAAGAACGTTCCTGGAGAGCAAGAGTTCTATTCCCTAGAAGAAGTGCCATGCAAGATGATCGTTGACCTTGATATCTTTTCTAATTTTGTTATGCCTAGATGTCTCCTTTCTATCGTTAATTCTCGCTGCCTACCACCTAAATATAAAGCCTCCCAAAAATGCCATGATAAGTCTCTAACCCCTCCACATCCTTGCAAACATTGATTGGCTAAGTTAGCACTTGCTCAAGCCTTCTTATAGAATTGCTAGTTGCAGGTGCAGGATGATCCATGTGTTGACATGGATATTTGGGATATAATATTTTTATTGCTATTTAATTTAATACACATATATATTTGGTAAAGGCGGAAGGCTTGGCCTTTTTCTTGGTGTTTCGTTCCGCTTTTGTCGCCCTAATTTTCGGTTACTGGTGTTATGTTCCATATTGAGCGCTCCTAACATGCTTGGGGTTGTTATGGGGACCCCCTTGATAATTCATTTTGGATTAGAACTCTTCCGGCAAGGCCCAACATTGGTATTACATTTTCTAAATAACTTAATAAAAATTCATAGGGAATATCTACCCCGTGGATCTTAATCAAAAATCCGGGCCAGTGCTCCTCATGAGTGCTGGTCCAAACCGAGCGATGTCGGCGTCCCCTCGTCACCCGGGGTTTCACCCAACCCGACGTCTATCTTATCTGGTAGTGCACTGAGAAAGAGAAATGTGCGGCTCCTATTGGGATCTGGCCTATCGGTGCGGTAATGGTAGATTTGTTTTACTCTTAATGTGTTGACCAACTGTCTGCGTAACCGTGACCGTCTCTTTTCGAGGGAGTTTGGAAGGAGAACATGGTGGGGTTATGTTTGACGTAACTAGGTGTTCAGGATCACTTCTTGATCATAATTAATTTGCGACCGACTTGCGTAGACTCTCATCTTAATCTTGAGTTGTAAGTTAGCCACCAAATAATGCTTAGCACTGTTGCAAGCTCACCACTTAACTATGCCTTACCCAAATAACTTAATTAGTCCTGATATCCTCGTCATGAGATTGCTGAGTCTCCATGGCTCATAGATTACTACAACACCATAGGTTCAGGTACCATAGATCCTGTCGCAGATGATGCTCCACAGCTCCAGTGGGAGTATGATGAGGAGAACCGGCACATGTACGTTACCTACCCGATTGAGTAGAAGGGCATTGGTCGTCTCGTGGGAAAGCGAGATAGACTTCATTGCTTTTACCGTTTGATTTCGTCCGTAGTCGTCCCTATCTTCTAGATGTTTGAATAAATGTTGTATGACTTGTAATTTAAGATGTGGAGAGTGTAAGCCAACTCATATACTCATATCCTCTTTAAATGTATCTGCAATGATTTCTATACTTGCAAAATGTCAAGATGTGTCTCTATCCATATTAACGCCTTGTCCCCAAATACGGATAGTGTCGCATCTTGGACATTACACACGGGTAAGATGGTCTATCGAAATGTCCACAAATGGTTAGCACATAGTCAAACGGCACTAACTGGACGAAAACGTGACGGAAGGGCAAAACCATAAGAGAAGCAAATGGACTTGGGAAAAATCAAGGATTTTAGAAAACTAGGGGCAAACCTGCTGAGTGGACACAACTAGGGGTATAAGATCATTTTTCCCTGATATTAATGCCATTGAGCCAACTGCCACAGTCACCATTGGAGGTTTTAAAATTCCTCTTTCTACCACCAAGGATAAATATTATACCCTTATTGTCGGGGATATGCATATCCCCATTGAGGTAACTTAGTGTTTTATGAAAATTCTTCGGTTTCATGTCAATCGAAAATGGTTATTAATAAGACTTGACCAACCTTACTAATGGATCCTTTTTGAAAGACATGTGGCTGGTGAATTTATAAGAACTATATTATTAGCTTATACTCGCTATCATTGTTAGTTAAATAAAATAAAATGCCATGATTATTATGTTTTCTGAGTTTCCTGTGCAATAAAAAGTGTCGGACTGTCACAAAAATTAACATGATTTCTTATGGAATATTTAAGAGTTCTTGGTGCAAAAACACACGAGGGGAAGCAATTGTGGGCCACAAGGCAACAGGTTGCACCCTGATGGCTTGTGGATCCCATAGGGCCCCCTGCCTTATCTCTTCAAACCATGTCATCTCTTACCTCTAAAAAACCATACATTCTCTATCTCTCTCGTGTTCTTGCCCCTGAGATTGAAATTTTTGATCTCTTTACTCGGAACCCCTTTTTCAAAATTGTTTTGAGGAATTGCTCCTTGGTATGGGACTCTCATTCCTCTAGTTATTTTTTGCTTTAGTGGTTTATACTTTGCATATTTTGTTGCACTTGGTTCTATAGAAAATGAGCTTGCGTGTTGCATTCTGTGAGTTCCAAGTAGTATGGTTGCATGATATGACCTCTAGGCATCTATATGAGTAGTTGCTACCAATCTTGCAAAGTTTTACTAACATAATTACGTAGTCCTAAAATTTCAGAAATTTGTGTGTAGGAAAATGCATTTCTTAGAAGAGGTTCTTCAAGACGAAGTTCCAAATGAGTTGTCGAGAAGACCCCGGACCACAACATCAACATCTTTTGCAACACAGAGGTTAGGCCATATGAATGGTCACATGTCCCTTTCATGAGGGAGGTGGAGTTTTATCAGGAGTTCATGCAATTCATTGCAAATGCCGGGATGACCAACTTCCTCGTAGATGAGTGTGACCAATACTATCTCCTTATGAATTACTTTGTGCAAAACTTTTATTTTAACAATGGGCTTGATGCTCCCATCGTACGCTTTGATTTATATGCAATGCATTATGAAATACCACTTCTGAATTTTGTGAAATATGATTGCTTCCTTCTCACGGGGGAATATGTGACCCTAAACCAGAGGATTATGAGGAATTCATCCCTACCTTAACTGTGGGAGAAACTAGGGTTGTATCATACGATAGGGCCAGCAGTTTATATTTCTCCTATGTGCGTTACTTCGCTTTATTCATAGGGAAATGTATAATTGCTATGAGTCACGACAGTGTTCTCAGTGCCCCACCCTCGCTACATTGCGTCACGTGCTATATGGGAATAACACTTACAACTTAGGAGCTATTGTGGCATGCTGCTTGCACCTAAACCAAACCAGGGCAAGGTTCGTGGTTGTATTTATGCCACTCGCTTAGAAAGGCACTTTAATGTTGCCATACTCCCAACTGATTATCTTTTTCCTAAGGTTTATCTTGATCACCAGTCCATGATAGAGCACCAGTTTACTCATGAACCTAAACCACCGCATCACATTCGTCATAACTTAGTACACATCAAGAATACTCGCGATGTTATTGTGTTGCATGCGCCCTCTTTGTTTAACAATCATTCCAGGAACGGATACACCATCATGCTAGCAGACATAATCTCTTACCAAAATGAGTTGGCTGAGGCGGAAGGTGCTGCTCAGGCATCGGATGCATAGGTGCCTCAGTCGCATTACTTTCCACGACCAGATGGCTACTATCGGTGGTGATTATCAAGCTAGGCGAACGCCTAAGATTGAGGGAGTATGTATTTATCATAGGCATTACATTCATGTTCACACTCCTCATATAAATTGCGGGTGTTCATCCTCTTTCATTGTATATTCATGTTAGCTTTATTTTCCCCTATATTCTTGTGTGTTTCAAAATTTTTGAAAAAGATAGAAAATATTCCCTTTCCTAGTTTGGAGCTTTCCCGTGTAAATAGTTTTTCTTGTTTTGTTGTTCCCTTGTTTATTTTCTTTCTTCAAAAAACAAAAACTCCAAAAATATTTCATTGTGTTTCGCTGAATTTCTTTCCTTTTCTTTGAGCTGTTGAAAGGAGAAGACCATGATGAAAATTTTGAGTGGCTCTCATATACATTATTGTTGATCTAACAAAAGAGCCAAAATTACCTTGTATTTTCCTTTATATAAATTGTTTCGCACATTCCATCTTAGTCCACGACACTCTTGCACTATTATCATTTTCACATCATTCGGTCGTGAAAGTGAAAGGAAATAATGATGATATTTGATGAAGTGATTGTGGTAAGGGAAGATGGTATGAACTCTCTTTTTTCCATTTTTGTAAATATGTTTAGCTCGTTTGATCTCGATTCAGTATATCTTGAGTGAACATGTTTATGATGTCAATTAGAGATTATAGCTCCTCATGCCATGTTTAAATAGCTAGGAGTGAATAATGATTTATCTTATGTGTCAACATCCATTAAAATGGTTATGATGTGATATGGTAGCATGGTATTTCCGTCTGAGTAATTCAAGCGGTTTGACTTGGCCCATGTGCAAACATGTAGTTGATTCGAAACCAATGCAGGCTTCATTACTCATGCAAATTTTCAATATTAATTATTCACAATGCATTATTATGACCGTTTTCGCTCTCTAGTTGGTCACTTCTCAACCTATTGCTAGCCTTCACCTATGCTGAGCGGGAATGCTGCTTCTGCATCCAAACTCCATAAACCCAAGTTATGCCAAATGAGTCCACCATACCTACCTATATACGGTATTACCCTAAAGTTCCAAGTAAATTTGCATGTGTCACCTCTAAATATTCAAGAAAACATCCGTTCTGTATGCCCGTATGATAACCCACAACTATAGGGGATTGCAACAGTCTTCGCGGGTAAGTTAACCCAATTTATTGATTCGACACAAGGAGAGCCAAAGAATATTTATAAGCTTTAATAGTTGAGTTGTCAATTAAACCGCACCTGAAAGATACTTGCTTGGCAACGAAATATTAGTGGCAACGGTGATATGGAAGTGATGGTGGCAACGGAAATAACAGTGGCAAAGCAACAAAAGTAAAACGGCGAAAGTAAAGCTATTTGTGACCAGCAGGATTAAAACACTGTAGGCTAAGGAGATGGATGGTTGGTTATAGATGAGAGATATCATATATTTCACTTGGGGCAAGGCACATAGAAAAGTAATGATCATCTAGGCATATATCAAACATTAGGCATGTATCCCGAGGTAGTCGTGCGTGCTTGCAATAAGAACTTGCACAACATCTTTTGTCCTACCATCCCGCTATCAACGGGGCCAAAAGGAACTTATGGAGATTAAGGTGCTCCTATCAAAGAGCACCGGAACAAAGAATTACCAATCAATGGATACATGGAATCCACAAACTATAGCCCATCCCCTTTGGTGTCTCAAGCTGTCACCATTGGGATCGCCGGTTCCGGACTATAATAGGTGCATACTACTCATGGATAGGATCTAGAACACAAATATATTCATGAAAACATAAGGTATTCAGATCTGAAATCATGGCACTCGGGATCAAAGTGACAAGCATTAAGAGTAACAAGTAGTAGCAAAGATGATAAACACCATCGTAGATGATAGGCAGCATGCCCCAAACAATCCGACGAACTATTACATGATCTAACTCATCCAATCTCTCCCATCCCCTTCACCTATAGTAGGGAATTACTCACACATGATGGGAGAAGCCATGGAAGGACGATGGAGTGATGATGGTGATGACGATGGCGATGATTTCCCCTCTCCGGAGGCCAAAACAGCCTCTAGATTAGCTCTCCCAAAGAAGAACCGAGGGTGGCGGCGGCTCCGCATAGAGAACTTGCAAAATGACTTCTGTTCTGGAATTTCCTTGTCACGGGTAAAAATAGGAGCCAAAGTAGGGCACCAGAGGGGGTGGGCCTCGCCCAGGCAGCCTCCCGGCGCGGCAAGGGGGCAGGTTGCGCCAGCAGGTCGCCTGGGGGCCCTGTGGCTCCCCTCTGGCCCATGATCCCTCCCGGTGCGTGGATTTTCTCTATTTTTATGGGAATTTTCCGAGACGTCTATATATTCATTTTCCTGCACACAAGAAAACCATACAGACAGCTCTAGTGAAAACAGCGTTAGTCCGGGTTAGTTTCATTCAAATCATGCAATAATGAGGCCAGAACAATAGCAAAAGTGTTTGGAAAAGTCGATACATTTGAGACGTATCAAATCCCCCCAAGCTTAGCATATTGCATGTCCTCAAGCAATTTAGTTCAACGAACTGAACGCGACAAAGAAAACTTGACAAACTCTTTTGCTTTATCAAATGTATATAAGCATGCACTACGAACAAGTCCAACAAGTATTGAAGTAATGCTACAAAGGCAATGCACGAAGCAATCCTTCGATCATGTGAAGAGTTTCGAACAACTAGGAATGAATAATGTGTAACTGAAAAGCATAACGAGATCACAAATCCTGGGGGAGTTTTGTTTCATTAAATTTGATTTGACATTCAGCATGGAACTGGGCATCCCGGTTACCAGCCACTTTCTCGTGAATGATAGTGAATCAACACAAATCTTGAGAAAAATCTACTTACCATGGAAGATACTGATAGCCCCTAGTCACTACATGAGCGATTCGGGCATACAAACCAAAATATTTAATTGAAAATTTAGAACACAGCACATGCAAATTTACTTAGAACGGCACATAAATACCGCATACATGTAGGTATGGTGGACTCATATGGCGCAACTGGTTTCAAGGATTTTGGATGCACAAGCAGTCAGTCCGCTTAGTACAGGTGAAGGCTAGGAAAAGACGGGGAAGCAACCAACTAGAGAGCAATAACGGTCATAATCATGCAGAGCGACAAAGCAACATTGAATCGGGCATGAAAGCGATATAACTATTCTGAAATAAGAAGATCATCAAGGCTTGATAGACTTCTTGTCATAAACATGTATAAGCATGTGCCATGTCAATCCAAAAATTCTACGAAGGGAAATACCACTCTAATACTTCCTCCATCCCAAAATAATTGTCTCAACTTTGTACTAGCTCTAGTACAAAATTGTACTAAGCTTGAGAACTTATTTTGGGACGGAGGGAGTGTTCCACACCATGAACAACGCAATGCATGCTAAACATTTCAATAACACATTATGCACTCCAGCTATTTGAGACTAGTCACAAAGGAAGCATGAATACTGGGAAAACATTGTAATCATAGCACTATGTCGCTACAAGCTGGTCTCTAGATCATAAGTGTAGGCATATGTACAAAACTAGAAACAAACAGAGTTCATACCGGCTTTCCTTGTTGCATTCCTTCAGTCGATCTTCGTCATTATTGCATCGTCACTTGCACGATCGAATGTAGAAAGATATAATCAAGTGCAATTGCAACCATG
Source organism: Hordeum vulgare subsp. vulgare (assembly GCF_904849725.1). Classification (NCBI taxonomy): domain Eukaryota; kingdom Viridiplantae; phylum Streptophyta; class Magnoliopsida; order Poales; family Poaceae; genus Hordeum; species Hordeum vulgare. The sequence continues at coordinate 480,900,509 of NC_058522.1, forward strand.
GACTTGAGCTGAACTCTGCAAACAAAGCAAACTAATGAGAGAAAAGAAATCTTTTTGGGTTTTCCAAAGGTTAAACGAAAGCAAAAGAAAACGGAAATCTTTTTGTTGTTTTTTCTTAGAAAGAACAAAGAAGAACAGGCAAAAACTTTGAAAATACTTACAAAGGATACTACGGATGATGCAATGAAAGGGAGAAGGATACATACTCCCCCAAGCTTAAGCTTTTGGCCTAAGTTGAGCTCGGCTACTGCGGGCTCCAGGAGCTTCCTCCAGCTCCGGAGTGGTATGGGTGGCTCCAAGAATCATACGAGGCCTCGGGCGCGTACACTGATGCACGGCTGGCCTCCCAAGGAGAAGGTTCTTCTTCCTCGGGAACAACCTCCTCCATGGGGTTGTGGAACTGCTGCTAGATCACGAACTCGTCCAACTCAGTCGAGGTGAAAGACCACCAATTCCTGCTAGTGTAATCAAACAGAAGTGGTGCAGGAAGACGGATCTCGCGAGTAGTAAGCTCGCCAAACCTCATAATATAAACAAGGTTACCAAACTCGGAAGTCCTGGTAACAAACTCATGCCTCTTCATAGCGGTAAGATCAAAGCTTATGAATGAAAAAGGCGTATCATCCATGCGCACTGTGCGTCCGAGGTGCTCGAGGATAAGCATGGCATAAATGCAACCAAAGTGAGGCCCTTTGCCGCTGTTAGCGACGAGGCGACGAACAATCAAAGCACCAATATTATATGTGTTGTCTCCTAAGAGGGCAGCTGCCAAGATAGCGAGATCCGGAGCTAAAATGTTGCTCGTGTTGTCACGAGCTAACACCCCTCAAGAAATATAGTATGCGAAATACCTGATATGAGGAAACAAGATGCTAGAGATCTTCCCCCGGTGAATTTCCCGCGGGTCCTTACTGTAAAGGGAAGCGAATATGGATTTCAGCTCGTAGGGCTGAACGTTCATTTTGGTCGTCTTCCCGACATTCTGCACACCTATAATATCACAAAATTCTGCCAAAGACATGGTAAAGACATCATCTCTGAATTCAATCATGGAAGTTTTATCATTATATCTAAACCAGTCAACAAAATAATAGGTGAGTTTTGGATATTGTTGCACACGTCGTGTTACGAGATGTGTCAGACCTGCAACTGCATAGAGGTTATCAAACTCATCCTTAATACCTGCCTCCATAAGGAAATCTGAACACGGGTATGCCATAGCACGTGTCGTGTCCGTCTCGTGGAACAACTCCAGTGGCACGATATCATCATTGTAACTTGTCCTCATAGTAGAGGATGAAGGTATAGTTCTAGTTAGTCTATCAGTAGGCTCGGGTCTTCTTCCCAATCCATCCTTTTGCTTTTCCAAACAAGCTCATTTCTGAAATTTTTGGTTCAACACAAAAATGGAGGTTTAAGCAAACCATTCTACTCACTTCCTTCATGCATAAGCTTGCATCAAAACTTCACAAATAGATTTCTAAGCATGCATGAAAGCTCATATGAACAACAACAAGAGCCCCTAAATACTCACAAATAAGACCACCAATCAAAAATTTAATTGGAGGAGTGGAGGAGTCACATACCGGGGAGCAAACGCGCAAATTATCAATGCAAATGATGGGTTGTAGAGAGAGATCGAAATTTTTATTCTGAAATAGATGTATTGATTATTGTTACTCTAAACCTAAATATTTCCTAAACATCATTGCATAGGTTTGTTTATGTTCCATGTCCACACAATGCTGAAGTTATATGTGAAGCACTACATGCATGTCTTGTTGAATGGCACCTTGAGAAGAAGGTATCCACGGTGACCTTGGACAATTGTACATCAAATGACAAGGCTATGGAAATTCTGCCAGATAAGTTGGGCACCTCTTCTCTTATGTTGGAAGGATCTTTGTTGCATATGCGTTGTGCTGCTCATATATTAAATCTGATTGTAAAAGATGGATTGGATGTCATGGAGAAAAGGATTGAGAGGGTACGGGATAGTGTTGCATTTTGGTCAGCCACACCTAAAAGACATGAGAAATTTGAAAAGATGGCACGCCTTTTGAACAATGAATACACGTGTAGATTGGCTCTTGATTGTAAAACTAGGTGGAATTCTACCTACATAATGTTAAAGGGTGCTTTGCAATACAAAGATGTTTTTGAAAGACTTCATATACGTGAAAAGAATTTTGCTTGTCCAACCGGAGAAGATTGGGTATTTGCTAAGGAGGTTTGTGATAGGTTGAAAGTGTTCTTTGATGTCACAGTGTTGTTGTCGGGCACTTCATATGTTACAGCTAGTCTTTTCTTTCCGCAAATATGTGGCATTCGGTTGGCAATTCGTAAATGGGAAAATAGTAAACATAGTGTCATAAAAGCTATGTCTAAGGAAATGAAAGACAAGTTCGAGAAATATTGGGTAGATGTCCATGGTCTTATGGCTATTGCCACTGTCCTCGATCCACATTATAAGATGCATATGTTGAAGGCTTCATTTGGGTCATTGTATGGAGCTGAACATGCATCCATAGAAGTTGATAAAATAAAGAAGTTAATGTTAGATTTGCTGGCTGAATATCAAGATATATCTCAGTGTGCTGAAACATCTGATGTTGAAAGCACCCCAGCTGTTCATAATGGTGGTGTGGATGAAATTTTGGGTGTATTTGAGCAATACTTGTCTTCACAACCTATTGCTCCATCTCAAGTTCGCACAGAATTGGACAATTACTTGGACGAGCCCCTTATCCGTAGAACAGCAGATTTTGACATTATTAATTGGTGGAAAGTTGGAGGTGCCAAGTACCCTACTTTGCAGAAGATTGCTCGTGATATATTATCCATCCCTGTTACATCTGTGGCATCGGAATCAGTCTTTAGTACTAGCGGGAGATTACTAAGTGCACATCGTAGTCGTCTTACACCAAGCATAGCTGAAGCTCTTATGTGTATGCAAGCTTGGTAACGAGCGGACATGTTAGGTAATCTTCTTAATTGTCAATTTGTATCCTGTTCCTTTCTGCTATAAATAATTTATTATTTTTGCTTCGTCTTTGCATTAGGTGACATAAACTTTGCTCTGCAAGCAGTTCAATCTGTTCTTGAGGACGAGGAAGAAATAATGGTAACTACTTGTTGTCATTTCAGTTTATGTTTTATACGTTTAAATAACAAGTGATGTGCGCAGTTCACTACTTGTTGGTGCACTACTTGTTTCAGATGCATACTTGTGAATGTGGGTTGATGGTTGGATTTTGATTAGATGCCATGTTTTCATCCTTCATACATGCGCATTCAGAAGTAACTTGTTTATTTTAATTCTTTGTTTTTATGTCAGGATGAAAATGAGTCCATCATTACTGAAGACTAATTTGGAGCCAAGTGTGCTGGACATGGCATTAAATTACTGAAGACTAATTTGGAGCCATGTATCCCTACATGTGGACATGCGTCTGGGTCTGCCATTACTAGCATGCACGTCATTTATTTATTCAACTTCGGTTATGATGTTCAATAAGATCTTACAATTTTGATTGTGATGTAATATGATTTTAAGACAAGAGTTCTACTGTGAGACTATTTGAGTTGTCATTGTGAGACTATTTAAGAGTTGTCATTATGATTTTAAGACAAGAGTTCTATTGTGATGTAATATGATTTTAAGACAAGAGTTCTACTGTGAGACTATTTAAGACAAGAGTTCTACTTCAGTTTTTCATGCAATAAGATTTAAGACAAGTTTTTTACTATCAGACTATTTGAGTGGTCATTGTATGTGTGGACAATGTTTGAACAGTGTACTTGTTGTCTACTTATGCGTGTAGCTTATGTTGTCATTTGCAAATGAACGATGATGAATTAATTTGATCTTTGGGAAGGTGTCATGCTGATATTTTATGCCCATGGACCTCCATGGATATATGGGTATCCAATGGGTTTGGGCATGGGCACAACTTGTGCCCATGGATACTTTGGTGGATGGGCAGAAGATAGGAACATGGGTCATGGGTTGGATTTGGACCAGCTCCACCCGCACCAAACCCGACCCATTGCCATCCCTAACTCGAGCTCTAGGAGAAAAATTGGGATTTTTGGAGTGAGAGAGAGAGAGAAGGGAGGAAGAGGTACCTGGAAAGGAGCCCAGGTGGGCCGAGGCGACTTGTGGGCGCGGCCAGGGGGCAGGCCGCGCCAGCTGGATGCCTGGACAGAGGGTGGCCCCCCTGGCTAGCCCTAGGTGCCCCTGCGTCTCTTTTTTGATGGAAATTTTTATTATAAATTTTCTGGAATTTTTCTCACAACTTCACTTTTGAAAAAAAATTGAAATACTGAAAGCTGCAAAACTTTCGGTAAGCTCGAAACAATGGTTAAACATATGAAGCTTCAAAAACATAAAACTTTGGTACAACAAGGATGATGAAATATAAAAGAAATGAAAACTTAACAAGCTTCTCTTTTTACTCATATAAAACATATTTGTTAGCGAGGTTGATCAAGTCTTACTACCAAATAGTTGTTATATTGGAGCAAAAAGTTTCACTTCTTATAAAGCAATCATGGTACCTTTATTTCAATGGATATTGTCCCCCCATAATAGTTTTGTATTTGTGGTGCACATGTAGAGGAAAATCCCACTCTCCAACCTTCACAGTCTCAATATTCTCAATAGAATTAAGGCATGCCTTTTATCAATCTTCTTCACAAAATATACCGTGTGCTCCTTCTCATTAACATTGAAGGTCAGCTTTCCTTTATTACAATCAATAGTAGCACCTCCGGTGTTGAGAAAAGTTCTACCAAGAATAATAGACATACTCCCAACCTCGGGCATATCAAGCACAACAAAGTCAGTAAGGATCAAGCAATTAGCAACTTCAGCGGGAGCATCCTCATAAATACCTACTGGAACGGTTGTTGACTTATCAGCCATTTGAAGAGAGATATCTGTAGGGATTAGTTTATCTAGACAAAGCCTTTTGTAGAGAGAAAAACGCATAACACTCACTCCTGCACCAAGATCACATAAAGAAGTTCTAACATAATTATTTTTTATGGAGCAAGGAATGGTGCGTATACCTCGATCACCAAGCTTCTCTGGAATCTTGCCATTGAAAGAGTAATTAGCAAGCATAGTAGATATTGCCTCATTAGGAACTTTTCTTTTATTAGTGACAATATGTTTCATATACCTCATGTACGTAGGCAACTTAATAGCATCGGTCAAAGGAATTTGAAGAAAAAGAGGTTTCATCCATTCACAAAATTTATTGTATTGCTCTTCTTTTTAAATTTTGAAAGACTTACCTAGGAAGGGCATTGATTTTTGTACCCATGGTTCTCTTTCCTTCCCATGTTTTCTTGCAACAATATCTTCTCTAGTATACCTCTTGCGCTTGTCGGGTGCTTCTTCTTCTCGTATCTCAGGACGATCAATCTTCTCATTATCTTTATCAGGTTCAGCACCATCTTCAGTTTCAGCATCGGAAATAGATATACTATTAGGATCAACAATAGGTTCTTCATCAATTATGGGATCATTGGAGTTCCCAGCCTCCTTGTGTTTCTTCTTCTTCTTCGAGGAGCTGACAATGTCTTCTTCCTGCAATTGAGAATCTTGCTCGATCCTCTTTGGAAGCCCCTCCAGATAAAGGGGGTCCTGGGTATGTGTACCTCCTCGGGTCTTTATACTATATGCCTCCGTATCAACTTGGTTGGCATTGTTAGCAATCAAATCTTTTTGCACATTAGAAATTTGTTCAAGCTGAGTTTGAACCATATGAAAATGCTTAACAATACCTTTAACATCATTAACCGTTCTACTTAAAACATCAAGCAAACTTTTGACAGCAAGGGAATTATCATGCAATTGGCTTTGAATCTGCTCATTAAAGTGATTTTGCTTGACAATGAAATTATCAAGCTCATCTAAAACTTGATCAGGAGACTTACCATGAGGGGCGTCACTTTCATTGAATTCTAAAAGAGAGTATACCTCTACCATAGGTGGGTGAGTGGTAGGCTCACATAATTTCTCAATAGGAGGTAGATTCTTCACATCTTCAGCTTTAATACCTCTCTCTTTCATAGACTTCTTGGTTTCGTGCATAAATTCTGGGCTCAATAAAAGCATACATCTCTTCTTGGGTGGTGGAGGTGGTTCAAGAACGGACCAATCATCATGATTCTTAGCTATCTTGCCCATTAATTCTTCGGCATCGTCTGGTGTTCTTTCCGTGAAAACACAACCAGCACAACTATCCAGATAGGTTCTAGATTCATCGGTTAGACCAACATAAAATATATCAAGCAATTCATTCTTAGGAATTCCATGTATCGGTCTAGCCTTCAGCAAAGTGCAATACCTCCCCCAAGCTTTAGGGAGGTGCTCATCCTGCAACTGTTTAAAGTTATGAATTCTTTGTAAAGCAACATGTTGCTTATGAGCAGGAAAATATTTAGCAACAAAAGATTGAGCTAAATCTTGAGGACTCTTAATGGAACCACATGATAGTGCATCATACCATGCTTTAGCATCTTCCTTCAAAGAGAAAGGTAGTAGCTTAGTAACATAATAATTTCTCTTTTTGTCCTCTCTAGTGAATAAGCCACTCAACTCAGTGAGTTTGGTAAGGTGTGCAATAGCATCGTCATCTTCCCTGCCATAAAAGGGGTCAGCTTCAATTGTGGATATAAGTGAAAGGTCAACAGAGAAATCAAAATCAACATATTCAATGCAAATAGGAGATGAAGCAGATTTAGGATCAGGAGTACATTTGTTCTTCATAGAATGCTTTTCAAGCAGCTTCTTAACAGAAGCAGGGTCAGAGTCAGCACACTCTGTAAGTTCCCTGCATAAATCATCATCAAGTTCAATATAATCATCATCAAGAATTCTTTCCTTGAGACTACTCAAGTCTGGGTAACCAAAAGATCTACCAATGGGGTAGCGTGTAACATGAAGTTCAATTCCAGACTGTTTAGCAGCCTTAGCAATCTGAGACTCAATAAAATAACCAAGTAAACCAGGCTCAGCAATAGTAGTGGAAGTATCATCAATAGTATCAGGCATAGTAACATACTCGGTAGAAGCAGCATGTGATGGTGGTGAAGCAAACTTACTCATAACGGAAGGTGAATCAAGCGTAGCGCTAGTGCTGAGAACAGTACCTTTTCTCGTAGTGGATGGTAAAATTGGAACCTTGGGGTCTCCTTTCTTACCCATAGTGAATAAATCATAGCAAGCAAAATAAATCCAAGTAGACTTGTAAATAAAGTTATGCTCGCCGGCAACGGCACCAGAAAAAGGTCTTGATAACCCACAAGTGTAGGGGATCGCAACAGTCTTCGCGGGTAAGTTAACCCAATTTATTGATTCGACACAAGGGGAGCCAAAGAATATTTATAATCTTTAACAGTTGAGTTGTCAATTCAACCGCACCTGAAAGATACTTGCTTGGTAAAGAAATGTTAGTAGCAACGGTGATATGGACGTGATGGTGGCAACCAAAATAATAGTGGCAAAGCAACGAAGGTAAAATGACGAAAGTAAAGCTATTTGTGACCAGTAGGATTAAAACACTGTAGGCTAAGGAGATGGATGGTTGGTCATGGATGAGAGATATCATGTATTTCACTTGGGGCAAGGCACATAGAAAAGTAATGATCATCTAGGCATATATCAAACATTAGGGTAAGCCGAGGTAGTCGTGCGTGCTTGCAATAAGAACTTGCACAACATCTTTTGTCCTACCATCTCGCTATCAACGGGGCCAAAAGGAACTTTTGGAGATTAAGGTGCTCCTTTCAAAGAGCATCGAACAAAGCATTAACAATCAATGGATACAAGGAATCCTCAAACTATAGCCCATCCCCTTTGGTGTCACAAGCTGTCACCATTGGGATCGCCGGTTCCGGACTATAATAGGTGCATACTACTCATGGATAGGATCTAGAACACAAATATATTCATGAAAACATAAGGTATTCAGATGTGAAATCATGGCACTCGAGTCCAAAGTGACAAGCATTAAGAGTAACAAGTAGTAGCAAAGATGATAAACACCATGGTAGATGATAGGCAACATGCCCCAAACAATCCGACGAACTATTACATGATCTAACTCATCCAATCTCTCACATCCCCTTCACCTACAGCAGGAAATTACTCACACATGATGGGAGAAGCCATGGAAGGATGACGGAGTGATGATGGTGATGACGATGGCGACGATTTCCCCTCTCCGGAGGCCAAAACAGCCTCCAGATTAGCTCTCCCAAAGATGAACCGAGGGTGGCAACGGCTCCGCATCGAGAACTTGCAAAACGACTTCTGTTCTAGAATTTCCTCGTCACGGGTAAAAATAGGAGCCAAAGTAGGGCACCAGAGGGGGTGGGCCCCGCCCAGGCGGCCTCCCGGCGCGGCCAGGGGGCAGGCCGTGCCAGCAGGTCGCCTGGGGGGCCTGTGGCTCCCCTCTGGCCCATCTTCTGGCCCATGGTCCCTCCCGGTGCGTCGATTTTCTCTATTTTTTATGGGAATTTTTCAAGACGTCTAAATATCCATTTTCCTACACACAAGAAAACCATGCAGGCAGCTCTGCTGAAAACAGCGTCAGTCCGGGTTAGTTTGATTCAAATCATGCATGAATGAGGCCAAAACAATAGCAAAAGTATTTGGAAAAGTCAATATATTTGAGACGTATCACCGTACAGCTCATGGAGTGTTGGGGCGGTCGATATCTTCCATGCTAAGTGAGGTATTCTCAAGATAGGCATTTATTCGCTTTTGATATGTTGGCAGACACCCCGTTGATACAAGGCTCACGAGAGATGCTCGTAAAAAGGCTACCCAATCCTTTATAATCAAAATTAAATTAAACAAAACTCCTGGGGCGGTTGATATGTTGGCAGACACCCGTGGATTCGGTTAGCATGGTTTGTGTATGGATGGTGGAAAAGGAGTAAACCTTATATTTCTGCTTGGGAACCGCCAATAATGTGTTTAGCATGGAAGATATTGAAAACTCTATTATGATGTTGACAGGAAAATCACACCACCCAAAATTATAATTCATCTATGTTCTAAAACTTTGATCTGTCGCACCTCTATAAATCAATGCTTCCCTCTGTGAAGGTTCTATCTATTTACTTAAATTGATATTCTTGAGTCATCACCTTCTTACTAAAGCATCAGATTTGAGAGCATTATTGTCACTCTTATGCATTGAGTCTAGTTAATGTTGGAGGTGAGCATGACTGGATCTCTTCTACCCTAAATTATATTGTTTAGTCATTGATTGAAACTCAGAGGTGTTGTGCATTTATGTTTTGCAGTCTCAGAAAGGGCAAGTGAAATACCATGTCATCATATTATATCATGATTGTTTTGACAATCTTTTGGCATGTGGATACTTCATTATTGCTTACTAGCTGGTTATGTATTGTCATGAGTAAATATGATGTTTGATTGTTATCATGGATACAACTATTTATGATTTATGCTAAAAACACGAGCACTAGTTAAGCATGTGTATAACAAGGAGAACAAAAGAGTTTGTAAAAGTTTTCTTTTATCACTTTCAGTTTATCAACTAAATTGCTTGACGACAAGCAATGAGTTAGGCTTGGGGGAGTTGATACGTGCCAAGCACTTTTGCTCTCGTTTTGCCCTCTAATTTGCATGATTTGAATGGAACTAACCTGGACTGAAGTTGTTTTCAACACAACTACCATGGTGTTATTTTTGTGCACAAATAAAAGTTCTCGAAATCATACAAAACATTTTGTGAATTATTTCTGGAATATATGAGGAATTATGGAGCAAAGAAGTACCGGAGGGGGCTGCGTGTGGGCCACCACACATCAGGGCGCACCCACCCACCCTCAGCACGCCCTATTGTGTGGTGGGGCCCACGAGGCTCCTCCAACCCTAGTTCCAGTCCTATAAATTCACATCTTCCAAGAAAAAATAAGAGAGAAGATTTCATAGCGTTCTACAAGACAGTGCTACTTCCACCTCCTATTCTTCCTCCGGACGGCTGATCTGGAGTCTGTTTTGGGCTCCAGAGAGGGGGATTCGTCGTCGTTGTCATCACCAACCCTTCTCCATCAACAATTTCGTGGTGCTCACCATTGGGACTGAGTAATTACTTTGTAGCCTCACTAGATGGTGATGGGGATTGGATGAGGTTGATCATGTAATCGAGTTAAGTTGATAGGGCTTGATCCCTAGTATCCATTATGTTCTGAGGTTGATGTTTCTATGACTTTTCAATGATTAATGCTTGTCACTAGGGCCCGAGTGCCATGATTTCAGACCTAAACTTAGTATGTTCTCTCTGAATATGGAAGTGTTTAGATCCTATCTTGCAAGTTATATGCACCTATTACGTGTTATGATCTGCATCCCGCAAGGTGACAATAATTGGGATTCTTTATGGTGATTGTCGTAGTATGAGGAGTTCATGTATTCACTATGTGTTAATGCTTTGTGCGGGCTCTCTTTTAAAAGGAGGCCTTATTAGCCCTTAGTTTCCATTAGGCCTTCGCTGCCATGGGAGGGTGGGACAAAATATGCCATGCAAGTTCTTATCGCAAGCACATATGAGTATATACAGAATACATGACTACATTATATTGATGAATTGGAGCTAGTTCCGTGTCGCTCTAGTGTGTAACTGTTACATGATGAATGGCATCCATATCTATCCATCGCTGATCCATGTGCCTATGCTTTACATATACTGAATATTGCAAAGTTACTATTGTTACTACTGCTACAGAATTGCTGCTATCACTATCACTTTAACTACTATTGATTGTTGTGCTACTAAAAACTTTGTCGCAAAGAGATATCCCAGGTGTGGTTGAATTGACAACTCAAATGCTAAGGCCAATAAATATCCTTTGGCTCCCCTTATGTCGAATAAATAAATCAGGGTGAAATACTACCCGCAAAGATTGTTGCGATCCCCTACACTTGTGGGTTATCAAGTGCCTACATACAAAAGAGCACACACTTGCACCCAACGCGGGCAAGAGGGTTGTCAATCCCCTTAAACTCGTTACTTCCAAGCGATAAGTAATGGTAGATAGATAGTTTGATAAATATAAATAGACAATAAATAAATATTAAATAGAAACAACAAGGTATGTGGAGTTTTTATAATTTAATTTGAGAATAGACCCCGGGGCCATAGTTTTCGCTAGAGGCTTGTCTCTCGTGAAAGCATATGGTGCGTAAAAAAATTGTTGGGCAATTGATAGAATTGTGTAGTTATGCATTTTTATTCATGGCAATGATCATTACATATAAGCATAATGTCCATAAGCAAGTAGACCGACTCCTGCGTGCATCTAGTACTATTACTTCACCTATCGACCGATACCCAGCATGCATGTAGAGTATTAAGTAAAAACAGAGTAATGCTTGGAGGATACTGACATGATGTAGATAAAGTAAATCCAACTAATATGAATTAACCCCCATCGTTTTACCCTTAGGGACAGCAATACAATACATGTCATGTCCCTTTCTGTCACTGGGATTGAGCACCGCAAGATTGAACCCACTAGAACGCACCTCTCCCAGTGAATATAAATCAATCTAGTTGGCCAAAACATATCGATGGATCAGAGAGAATTACGAAGCTATCATAATCATGCATATATATGAAAGAACGGCAAGGAACTCAATATAATCTCATGAATAATATGAACATAAACCCTCAATTCATCGGATTCCAACAAACACAGCACACAAGAGTGATTACATAAGATAGATCACCGCAGGAATCGCGGTGATAATGGCAACAAAGAACATAGAGATAGAGAGATATAACCATCTACGTACTAACTACCGACTCATAGGTCTATTGTTAGAGCATATATCTTCATATGTGGTTTTGGTAATTGATGACAATTCCTATGGACTAATGGTTGCCTTAAGTTATATTTATAGGATTTGTCCATAGGCACTTCTTGAAGTCCATCTGTTGGGTTCAAGGAGTTTAAATGATGACCAAGTTGGTATTCAAGGTATTATCCAAAGAATGGTCATAGAGACACAAGGTTGATCAAGATGATCAGACAAAGAGTAAATCAAGATGATCAACACACATAGCATACAAGATGTACCGAGAGGGATCAAGTGATCCCATGGTATGGTAAGCATTGTCCATTACGTATTTGTGTACTAACCCATGGTCTTCGTGAGAGTTCTATGTGGGGTTAGGTGTGTTTCCATGGGCTTGCGTCAAGAGGAAGATCTCATAAAACCCATGGAGGATGATGTCAAGTGGTGGAGGATGGTGGCAACGGACTTGTGAAGATATGCTGAAGAGCGGCTCACCCATAGTGTGTATGGGGGAGCAATCAACTAGTCTTTATCAAGCCAACGCAATCAAGAAAGGTGTCCATCTTGAGGAATCCAATATCATCGTCATCTATCTCAAGAGGACGAGGTGCAAGGTATAGGTTTGCCCTTGATAGGTTTTCCGTTTTAGGATATATTGTCGTACTGTCAAGGGTGGCTCTCAAGTGAGTAGCTTGATCGTGTCGTCCGTTGAGAGCTCAAACCATTTGCATCCTTGCATCATACTTCTTGGTTCTTGTTTGGTGTTTCTCTTTGTGAGTTTTAGAGCTTATGTTCATCTTCATGACAAGCTCGAGTTCATCGAAAACGGAGTCCATATACATCTTCTATGATGTTTTCGATGTTATGAGTTTTTACCGGTCTTATTCGAAGAAGGGTTCTCACCATTTTCTTATATGACTTTTCTCACTTGCTTCTTATTGATATTTCTATCATGATTGTGTTAGCCCATGTCGTTAGCTTTCCAACAAACTTGGTTTCGTTGAATTCGGAGTCTGTATGCGAAAGTTAAAGCAGTTTCAGTATCCAGCGGTAGTACCGCTCCTCGTGCCAGTGGTATTACCGCTCCTGTAGCGGTAGTACCGCCCCCGAAGAGGTAGTACCTCCCCCGGAGCGGTAGTAATTTTTTACTACCGCTCCCTAGCGGTAGTACCTCTCCAGGAGCGGTAGAACTGCTCCGTCGGACTGTTTTTCGCATCCGTTTTGGCCTCAGCATGGTTGGTGAACCGCTATTTTTTTAAATATTACATTTTATTTATTCTTTTTGAAAAATATTGCACAAAATTTAAAATTTTCAAAAATAATACGGCCTCGGCTTTGGCGTGGCCGATTGGAACCTATCGGCCTAGCCAAGACCAGTAAGTCCTAATCGGCCTTGGTTAGGCCGATAGGCCTGCCAGGCTTCCGGGAGCTTATCGGCCTTGGCAAAGCCAATAAGCTCCTGTCGGCTTTGGCTAGGCCAATAAGTCCCTATCAGCCTTGGCTTAGGCCAATAAGGACTAATTGGTGTTGGCTAGGCCAATAGGTGCATGAGATTTTTTTTCATGTTAGCTATTTTCCAGGCTTCATTTCCCGCCCCATTTCCCGCCAATTTTTAGTAAGAACTTTTAAAAGACTTATACTTAGCAACAAAGAGAATAGTACACAGTACAGGCTAGGACACGAAATTTCCAGTAACTTTTACTTTTATACTTACGTTTGTACAGCCGTCTTAGCACCAACACTAGTTTTTTTACTTTGTAACCTTGAGTTACACCATTACAAATTGGGTTAGAAATTGATAGGCTCCAGCCCCAGTGCGCCTTGCATGCTCTTACAAGAATGGGCGTCGTGGAAACTGCAAGAGAAAGACAAATATGTGACGCTCGCCTCTCGAGATGTTCCAACAAGGCTGCATGGACAGCTGTTGCGGACTACAGGCCAGCTGCATGGAAACTACAAATCAAACGCTGGAAACACGAGAGACAAACGACAAGATGCAGCAGGCTGCATGCATGAGCGTCAACCTCCTTTGATGGCTACCACAAACATGGAGCTCGGGCTAGCTGTTGCTTGGTGATACATACTCGTGGGCTGGTGGCACCTGACCCCAGTCTTTTCTCTACTTCCGATCCACGGACCTGCCTAGGGGGCTAGAGCTCAGCAAGACGACATCGTCTTCTTTAATGAAAACCACAAACACAACAAGACACATTATATTGTACGAACACATCACTGATTTTGTAAGGTAGTTGGAGAGCTAATGTAGATAAAGCATGGAAATTGCAAGAAGAGAGAGAGAGAGAGGGAGGGAGAGAGACAAGAGAGAAGATAGAGAGAGAGGGAGAGAGAGAGAGAGGACTAGAGAAAGTTGTCGTAGTAGAGGGGTAGCGATCTATTCTTTGTTTTTTTCAAATTGGCCAAGTTTATCAACCATAGACTTGTATTGGTGCCTTGGCTCGTGGCACCAACCAAATGAAGAAAGGGAAAGAGAAGGCATGGCAAGAACAAGTTTCGTCTGATAGTGCGACGCTGCCATGACCATGATCATGCACGTCTAACTACTTTTGCTACCTAAACAAGACACACTGATTCAACATAACTACACTCCGACTGCCTCTCCCACTGACACTGCCTCTCCGCCGACGCACCTCCTGGTGACCATACCGCCTGTCGGCATCGCCACTACCTCATTGCCTTCCTTGGTCATCGCCGCCCTTCTGCCCGACGCCGAGCCTGTTCGCCCCCCATCGCCGTCGTCAGAAACAAGGTGAAACGTCGTCGCCATCGCCGATTCATCGAATTGCTTTGAATCTTCTTCTTTTTCCGTCGCCATTTCCTGCCAATTTTGGCGGAAAAGTATGGGGGGATAAATTGGCGGGAAAGTATGGGGGGTAAATTTGCGGAAAACGGGGCGGAAAATGGAGCCTGGAAAATAGCTAACATGCAAAAAAAATCCCATGCACCTATTGGCCTAGCCAACACCAATTAGTCCTTATTGGCCTAAGCCAAGGCTGATAGGGACTTATTGGCCTATCCAAGCCCGACAGGAGCTTATTGGCTTCGCCAAGGCCGATAAGCTCCCGGAAGCCAGGCTGACAGGCCTATCGGCCTAACCAAGGCCGATTGGGACTTATTGGTCTTGGCTAGGCCGATAGGTTTCAATCGGCCAGGCCTAAGCCGAGGATGTATTATTTTTGAAAATTCTGAATTTTGTGCAATATTTTTCGAAAAAAATAAAAAAAAATGCAATATTTAAAAAAAATAGCTGGTGAACCTACCGAGCGGTAGTACCGCTCTGTGTGGGCTGTGAGGCTTAACGGTTGGATTTTCCCCCACCTATAAAAGGGGGTCTTCTTCCCCATTGAACCTTATCTCTTTAGCTCGTGTTCTTCCCCCATTGTTGACCTTCTTCGACATTGCTAACTCTCAATCCCTCCAATGATTCTTGCTAGTTCTTGAGGGAAAAGAGAGAGGAGATCTAGATCCACATTTCCACCAATCACTTTCTCCTCTAAGTGAGGGGAAGCCATTGGGTCTAGATCTTGGAGTTCTTCGTGTTCTTCTTCATTCTTCCTCTCATTTTCCTCCCTAGCATTAGTTGCTTTGGTGGGATTTGGGAGAGAAGGATTTGGGAACTCCGTGTGCCCTTGCCATTGCATTTGGTGCATCGGTTTGAGTTCTCCACGGTGATACGTGGAAGTGAGAAGTTGAGAAGCTTATTACCTTTGGTTACTTGGTACCCCTAGAAGCTTGGTAGTGCCTCGGAGCTCAATCATTGTGGTGTAAAGCTCCGGGCAAGCGTCGGGGTCTCTAGTTAAGTTGTGGAGATTGCCCTGAGCATTTGTGATCACCTCGAAGCCATATGCCATTGTGGTGAAGCTTCATGGTGTTGTTTGGAGCCTTCCATTAAGTTGTGGAGATTGCCCCAACCTTGTTTGTACGGGTTCGGTGACCTCCCTCAAGGGTCCCTTAGTGGAATCATGGCATCTTGCATTGTGCGAGGGCGTGAGGAGATTACGGTGGCCTTAGTGGCATTTTGGGGAGCATTGTGCCTCCACACCGCTCCAATGGAGATTAGCATCCGCAAGGGTGTGAACTTCGGGATACATCATCGTCTCCACGTGCCTTGGTTATCTCTTACCCGAACCCTTTACTTATGCACTTTACTTTGTGATAGTCATATTGTTTCTTGTCATATATCTTGCTATCACTTTGTTGTTTATCTTGCTTAGCATAAGTTGTTGGTGCACATAGTTGAGCCTGGTTGTTTTACGTTTTGTGCTTGACATATTAAACGTTAGTTTTATTCCGCATTTGTTCAAACCTAAATCGTAATTATTTTAAAGCGCCTATTCACCCTCACCCCCTCTAGGCGACATCCACGTCCTTTCATCTATGGTGAACTACTCACACATCACCATGGGATCAACAAGGATGATTTAGAGGCCCTCCGTGATTAACCCCCCCCCCTACGACAAGGCACCGGAACAGGGCTCAAGATGGGCACACAGTGGAACAGAAGCTTGCGGTGGCAGAAGAAGTGTTTCGGGAGGCTCTCTATGCTTTTGAGAATATATGTGAATTTATAGGTCAAAGAACGGGAGTCGGAGAGCTAGGAGGTGGCCCCAACAATCACGGCACGGTCACCCCCCTTGGGTGCACCCTGTTGGATTGTGGGCACACCATGTGCCCTCCGGTCTTCCTTTGAAGGTTCCACGTATTTATTTGTCCTAGAAATAATCATCAAAAAGTTTTGGGGTATTTGGACTTTGTTTGGTATAGTATTCCTGAAAAGCCAAAAACATGCAGAAAACAGACTAACATTTGGCACTGGGTTAATAGGGTAGTGCTCAAAATAATATAAATCAACAAGTAAATGCCTCAAAAACATCCTAGAATGATAATATAATAGCATGGAACTATGAAAAACTATAGATACATTGGAGACGTATCAGCAGGGCATCGGAAAAGTTCTACAGATGGCCTCCCATCGGAATAGAGACTTGCCGCGGCGGAAAAGGTGTTTCGAGTGGCTCTCATTTGGTTTCAGGATTTTAGAAAATTTACGGAGGTGGAATTAGATTAGACAGTCACGTGGGGACCACAAGGCATCAAGGTGCGCCTACCCCATGGGCGCTCCCTATTGCCTTGTCGTCTCCTCGTGTGTCGTCTGGTCTGTAAGCATAATTGCTCCCTAAGGTGGTTTTGGTAATTAATAACAACATATGTGTCATTGAACTAATGATCTTATCCAAGTATATTTCATGAATGTTCAAAGATGCATTGGCTAAAGGATTGTAAGGACCAACCCTTTATGCAAGGTAAGGACTAGGATTGGCGAAGCTTCAGGGTACAAGACTCTACATTTTATATTTGTGAGAAATCGCATTTGATTCCATAGGAAAGCCAATACTATTAAAAGGGGGTGAGGTATCTATGATGAATTGGTTGCTCAAGTGCTTAGAGATAACCACCAAAAATACTCAGCCATTCTCCTTCAAAATTCTATGACAAAAGCCTAAACATCAAAATCGGTGCCACCAATACTTTCCACTCGACCCTACAGATATTTCCACAAACAGAACCTATGCCAAACCTTAGAATCTCGGTACCACCAACTTCCACTTTGGTGCCACCAAAAATCAGTGACCAACTTTCTGGTTTGTCATTTTCAAGAATCAGAATTTCCCAGTCTTGGAATCGGTCACACCGAGATTTGGAAACTGCCCTAGGTCACCATATCTGTACCACCGAGATTCCTATATCGGTCTCACTAAGAATTTGAAAGTTGCCACATTTTGCACGAATCGGTGCCACCGAGATTCACTTTGGTTTCATCGAGTTGGGCAATAATGTTGTAATTGTTGGATTTTGGGAGATGCCAATATATACTCATCCACCACCTCTCATTCGCAAAGTAAGCACTCAGAACACACACACACACACTTGCCATATCCATATTTCTGCGAGAGAGCCACCTACTCATGTGTTGAGATCAAGATATTCCAATCCATCCATTTGGAACTTGATCTCTAGCCTCCCCAAGTTGCTTTCCACCCAATCAATATCTTCTACCCATTCCAAACATGTGAGAGAGTGATTGAGTGTTGAGGAGACTATCTTTTGAAGCACAAGAGCAAGGAGTTCTTCGTTCTACTGCATTTATTACCTTTTGGAGGGTGGTTCCTCCTAGATTGGTTAGGTGTCGCTTGGGAGCCTCCTACTTCATGTTGTGGAGTTGAACCAAGAAGTTTGTAAGGGAAAGGAGATCGCCTACTTCGTGAAGATCTACCCCGAGTGAGGCTAATCTTGTGTGGACGTAAGACAGGTGGAATAGACAAGGTCGCTTCTTCATGGACCCCTTGTGGGTGGAGCCCTCCATGGACTCTCGTAGCTATTACCCTCTGTGGGTTAAAGTCTCCACTAATGTGGACGTACGATAACACCACCTATCTGAACCATGCCAAAAATCATCGTGTCAACCTTTGTGTTTGATCTTCCTATCCCTACCCTCTACTTACACTTGCATGTCATTACTTTCCGCTACAATACTCTTAGATATGCATGTGTGTGGTGTACTTGACTTGCTATAACTGCTAAAACTAGCACACAACTAAAATTGGGAAAAGGCTAAGTTTTTATTTGGTCAAGTAGTCTAATCACCCACCCTCTAGACATACTTTGGATCATACAAGTGGTATCAGAGCTTTGGTCTCCATTGCATTAGTTTCACAACCTAGGAGAGTATGTCATCTAATGAGGGAAATTACCACCATAGAGGTCCATATTTCGATGGTACAAACTTTGCGAGTTGGAAGCATAAGATGAAAATGCATATTCTTGGTCATAACGCCACTATTTGGGTTGTTGTTCGTGTTGGTTTGCAAGGTGAATTCTTTGGTCATGAAAGGGAACCGGATTGCGAAGCATCTGCGGAAGAATTGAAAATGTTGCAATACAAAGCTCAAACATGCGACATTATATTCAACTGCCTATGCCCCGGAGAGTTAAATAAAATCAGTTGTCTTGAGAATGCCAAGGAAATTTGGGACACTTTGATTGATATGCACGAAGGAACCGAATCTGTTAGGGAATCTAAGTTGGATGTGCTACAAAGTCAGCTTGACAAGTTCAAGATGAAGGATGGTGAAGGAGTCGTTGAGATGTACTCTAGGCTAGCTCTCATCACTAATGACATTGCCGGCTTAGGAACTGAAGAAATGACCGACAAATTCATCATCAATAAGATGCTTAGAGCCTTGGATGGAAAGTAGGACACCGTGTGCACATTGATTCAAATGATGCCGAACTACAAGGATCTCAAGCCAGCGGAAGTCATTGGAAGGATTGTCGCTCATGAAATTTCACTCAAGGACAAAGAAGAGTTGCACAACAAGTCAAGTGGTGCTTACAAAGCTTCAAGTGATGCTCCTGCTACTTCAAATGACAACCTTGTCACCAATGAAGAGATAATCCTCATGGTCAGGACATTCAACAAGTTCTACAAGAGTAGAGGCAAAGAGAGAAGCTCCAGTTCAAGATATGAAGAGAAGCATTCATTTAGTCATGACAGAAATTGCTACAATTGTGGAAAGCCCGGTCACTACTCCAATAGTGCTCGGCTCCCCACAAAAAAAGAGAAGAATCACCTAGAAGATGAAGCTCAAGAGAAGAGTCACCTTGAAGAGAGAGAAGGAGTAGAGAATATCGTTATGAATGAAGACCCTCCTGGAGAAGTAAGGAATCGGAGAAGAATGACAAGTACACCAAGAGCCACTCGAGAAGAAGACGTCAAGCTCATGTTGGTGAATGGGTAATCGGCTCCGAGTCTGACAACCAATCTGAGATAAGCTACAACTCCAACTCAGACTATAGTCAAGATGAAGGTGTTGTCGGCCTTGTACTCATATCGTACAACTCCTATGCCTTATTTGATTCACCAAATTAATGAAGGGATTGGAAACTGTTTCACGGCTAAAGGCCACAAGGTATCACACCCCGAGTAATTTGACTTTAATAGTGATGAGGATGACTTGCTAGGAGAAGATGACTTTCTCTTTGATAAAACTAGTGATAATGATGAAAATGAACTTGATGATAATCATGCTAGCCAAGATAAGTCATATCATGATGATAAGAAAGAGATTGAATGGCTAACTAAAGAATTAAACACTCTTAAGTTAGCTCATGAATCTACTCTAGAAGATCATAGAGAGCTTGCAAAAACACATGAGAAGCTACACTTCGAGAAGCTAAATTTAGAGTAAGAGCATGAGTTTCTAAAAGCAATCAATGATGTTCTTCAAAAGAACAATTCTTCTTATCTAGCCAAATGATTAGTCTTGTATAGTTTTATACCACAAGTTAAACCCAAGCACACTAGTAACAAAGGCAAGAAAGGTTCTTCATCTAGTAACAACAACACTAATGCTAAATCAAATGATGTTGTTACTAGTAGCTCTCTTAATTCCACTAATGATTCTCTTAGCCAAGTTACACTTGAGCAAGAAAACAATTTATTGAAAGGGATTATAGAGAGAGGTGACCTCAAGAGTTTTGCTGGAAGTAAGCAATTCGAGGAGATTGTACGCAAGCAAGGAGGACACCGGAAGAAGCAAGATGTTTGTACTTAAGTGCCAATAGAGATGAATAGGAAGAAGGTCAATACCCCATCCCGAAGCTTGTTCCCCAAAAGGAGAAGTATGATCCTACTCTCCCCAAGGTAACAAGCTCTCAAGATGACCTTCCACCACAAGACCACAAGGGCAAGGACAAGCTTCAATAGAAGATTGACTCATTTGAGGAAGAACCACAAGCCATCGTCAAGTGGATTCCCAATTCCACTACTGGCTCTACTTCAACAAGTTCTCCCACAACTCCAAGGATCCCCATCAAGTTGATGTGAGTCCCCAAGAAGAAACTAGAGAAGTTCTTGAGGGGTGACTCCGCCAATGAAATTCAATCTTATTCATTTTGGCAAGAACTATATGTTGGGGAATGTTGCATGGGAAACAAAATTTTCCTACGCACACGCAATTCCTGTCATGGTGATGTTCATCTATGAGTGGAGATTCATATCTACATACCCTTGTAGATCGCACAGCAGGAAGCGTTAAGATACGCGGTTGATGTAGTCGAACGTCCTCACGTCCCTCGATCCGCCCCGCGAACCGTCCCACGAACCGTCCCGCGATCCGTCCCGCGATCCGTTGCACGAATCGTCTTGCGATCCGTCTCACGATCCGTTCTGATCTAGTGTCGAACGGACGGCACCTCCGCGTTCAGCACACGTACAGCGTGACGATGATCTCGACCTTCTTGATCGAGCCAAACAGACGGAGAGGTAGATGAGTTCTCCGGCATCGTGACGGCACTCCGGAGGTTGGTGGTGATCTATCCCAGCACGGCTCTGCCCGAGCTCCGCAGAAATACAATCTAGAGGAAAAACTGTGGAGGTATGTGGTCGGGCTGCCGTGGCAAAGTTGTCTCAAATCAGCCCTAATACCTCAGTATATATAGGAGGGAGGGGAGGGACCTTGCCTTTAGGCTCAAGAGAGCCCCAAGGGGTCGGCCGAAGCAAGGGGGGAAGTCCTCCGCTTCCAATCCTAGTCCAACTAGGATTGGAAGGTGGAATCCTTCTCCACTTTCCCACTTCCCCTTTTTTGCTCTTTGGATTTTCCTTGTCTCTTGTGCAAGGGCCCTCTTGCGCTTGCCCATCAGCCCACTAAGGGCTGGTGTGCCCCCACAAAGCCTTTGGGCTTCTTCCCGGGTGCGCTGGCCCCTCCCGGTAGAACTCCGGAACCCATTCGTCATTCCCGGTACATTCCCGGTAATTCCCGAAAACCTTCTGGTCACCAAATAAGACAAACCTATATATCAATCTTCGTCTCTAGACCATTACGGAAACCCTCGTGACATCTGTGATCTCATCCGGGACTCCGAACAACATTCGGTAACCAACCATATAACTCAAATACGCATAAAACATCGCCGAATCTTAAGTGTGCAGACCCTGCGGGTTCGAGAACTATGCAGACATGACCCGAGGGACTCCTCGGTCAATATCCTATAGCGGGACCTGGATGCCCATACTGGATCCTACATATTCTCCGAAGATCTTATCGGTTGAACCTCAGTGTCAAGGATTCATATAATCCCGTATGTCATTCCCTTTGTCCTTCGGTATGTTACTTGCCCGAGATTCGATCGTCGGTATCCGCATACCTATTTCAATCTCGTTTACCGGCAAGTCTCTTTACTCGTTCTGTAATACAAGATCCCGTGACATACACTAAGTCACATCGCTTGCAAGGCTTGTGTGTGATGTTGTATTACCGAGTGGGCCCCGAGATACCTCTGTGTCACACAGAGTGACAAATCCCAGTCTTGATCCATACTAACTCAACTGACACCTTCAGAGATACCTGTAGAGCATCTTTATAGTCACCCAGTTACGTTGTGACGTTTGATACACACAAGGTATTCCTCCGGTACCAGTGAGTTATATGATCTCATGGTCATAGGAATAAATACTTGACACGTCGAAAAACGGTAGCAACAAAATGACACGATCAACATGCTATGTTCATTAGTTTGGGTCTAGTTCATCACATGATTCTCCTAATGATGTGATCCCGTTATCAAGTGACAACACTTGCCTATGGTCAGGAAACCTTGACCATCTTTGATCAACAAGCTAGTCAACTAGAGGCTTACTAGGGACAGTGTTTTGTCTACGTATCCACACAAGTATTGTGTTTCCAATCAATACAATTATAGCATGGATAATAAACGATTATCATGAACAAAGAAATATAATAATAACTAATTTATTATTGCCTCTAGGGCATATTTCCAACAGTCTCCCACTTGCACTAGAGTCAATAATCTAGTTCACATCGCCATGTGATTCTAACGAATCCAACACCCTTACACTTCTGGGGTTTGATCACGTCTTGCTCGTGAGAGAGGTTTTAGTCAACGGTTCTGAACCTTTCAGATCCGGGTGAGCTTTACAAATCTTTATGTCATCTTGAAGATGCTTCTACTATGTGCTATTCGGAAATATTCCAAATATCTACTCTACTATATGAATCTGTTTCACTACTCATAGTTATTCAGATTAGTGTCAAAGCTTGCATCGACGTAACCCTTTACGACGAGCTCTTTAACCACCTCCATAATCAAGAAAAATTCCTTAGTCCATTAGTTACTAAGGATAACTTTGACCGCTGCTCAGTGATTCAATCCTGGATCACTCTCTGTAACTCTTTACAGATTTATAGCAAGGCACACAACAGGTGCGGTACTCAGCATGGCATACTTTAGAGTCGACGGCTAAGGCATAGAAGACGATCTTCGTCCATTCTCCTTATTCTGTCATGGTCGGGTTTTGAGTCTTACTCAAATTTACACCTTACAACACAGCCAAGAACTCCTTCTTTGCTGATCTATTTTGAACTCCTTCAAAAACTTGTCAAGGCATGCATCTTGTTGAAACTTCTATTAAGTGTTTCGATCTATCTCCATAGATCTTGATGCTCAACGTTCAAGTAGCGCAATCTAGGTATTCCTTTGAAAAAATCCTTTAAAACAACCTTTTATGCTTTATATAAATTCTACATTACTTCTGATCCACAATATGTCAACCACATATACTTATCAGAAATTCTATAGTGCTCCCACTCACTTCTTTGGAAACACAAATTTCTCATAAACCCTGTATAAACCCAAAAGCTTTGATCAACTCATCAAAGCATATATTCCAACTCTGAGATGCTTGCACCAGTCCTTAGAAGGATCGCTGGAGCTTGCATGCTTGTTAGCATCCTTAGGATCGACAAAACCTTCCGGTTGTATCACATACAACCTTAACGTCTAGGAAAACAATGTTTTGACATCCATGTGCAACATTTCATAAATAATGCACAACTGCTAACATAATTCCAACAGACCTTTAGCATCACTATGAGTGACAAAGTCTCATCATAATCAACTCTTTGAACTTGTCGGAAAACATCCTTGCGACAAGTCGAGCTTTTCTTAATGGTGATGATTCACCATCATCGTGTGTCTTCCTTATAAAGATCCATCTTTACTTAATAGTCCTACGACCATCAAGTAGTTCTTCCAAAGTCTATACTTTGTTCTCACACATGGATCCTCTCTCGGATTTCATGGCCTCCAGCCATTTGTCGGAATCCGGGCCCACCATTGCTTCTCCATAACTCGTAGGTTCATTGTAGTTCAACAACATGACCTCCAAGACAAGGTTATCATACCACTCTGTAGTAGTATGCGACCTTGTGGACCTACGGGGTTTGTAGTACTTGATCCAATGCTCAATGATCACCATCATCAGCTTCCACTTCAATTGGTGTAGGCGCTACAGGAACAACTTCCTCCGCCCTGCTACACACTGGTTGAAGTGACGGTTCAATAACCTCATCAAGTTCCATCTCTCTCCAACTCAATTCTTTCAAGACAAACCTTTCCTCGAGAAAGGATCTGTTTCTAGAAACAAACATTTTGCTTCCGGATCTGAGATAGGAGATGTATCCAACTGTTTTGGATATCCTATGAAGATGCTTTTATCTGCTTTGGGTTCGAGCTTATCAGACTGAAACCTTTTCACATAAGCATCATAGCCCCAAACTTTCAAGAAACGACAACTTTAGATTTCTCTAAACCTCAGTCAATACTGTGTCATCTCAACGGAATTACGTGGTGCCCTATTGCTGACGTGCAACTATTCCTGACTTGATGCCTCCACGGCAACGGAGCCACAAAAGAGCTTGTCCCAGTTGCTCAACAATTAGCAATTGTCTTGCAATGGCCCACCAGCGTGTGGGATCGCGGCAGTTTTCGAGGGTAGAGTATTCAACCCAAATTTGTTGGTTCGCGCGACAGGAAGTGAAAGAATATTCTCAAGTATTAGCAACTGAATGTGTCAGATTCAACCACACCTGAAATATTAGTATCTGCAAGCAAAGTAACAGTAGCAAAGTAGTATGATAGCAACGGTGCCAGAAACGATCTGTTGACAAGGCAGACTATTCCTAACTGTTGTATCAATGGCGCCAGAAAAGTATTGTAGCAGGTAGCAGCAGTGTAACGAGTAACAGCAGTGGCAGGGAACAGCAGTAGTGACAGCAGTAGCAAGTAGCAACAGTAACAAGTAACAGCAACAGCAAGTAACAGTAGTGGCAGCAGCAGCACGACAAAGCAAGTAACAGTAGCAGCAATAGTAGTAACAGCAGCAGAGCAAAGCAAGTAACAATAGCAGTGGTACAAACTCGTAGGCAATGGGTCGGCGGTTCGTTGGATGACATTCATCATGCAACAGTTATAACACGCAGAGATATGTGGCTAGCTCCTGTTCGTCAATGTGATGTAGGCATGCATTCTGTGTGTAGTCATACGTGCTTAGGGAAAAGAACTTGCATGACATCTATTGTCCATCCCTCCCGTGGTAGCGGGGTCCAAATGGACTCTACGGGATATTAAGGTTCTCCTTTTAATAAAGAACCGGACCAACGCATTACCACTTTGTGAACACATGAACTCCTCAAACTATGGTCATCATCGGGAGTGGTTCCGGTTATTGTCACTCCGGGGTTGCCGGGTCATAACACATACTAGGTAACTACAACTTGCAAGATCGGATCTAAAACACACATATATTGGTGACAACATAATAATTTCAGATCTGAAATCATGGCACTCGGGCCCTAGTGACAAGCATTAAGCATGGCAAAGTAGTAGCAACATCAATCTCAGAAAGTGGATACTAGGGATCAATCCCCGTCAAAACTAACTCGATTACATGATAGATCTCATCCTACTCATCACCGCCCAGCGATCCTACGAATAGATTACTCATGAACGATGAAGAGTTTCATGGAATTGGAGAGGGGAGAAGGTTGATGATGACAATGGTGACGATCTCCTTGATCCGGAGCCCAAAACGGACTCCAGATCTGCCCTCCAGATGAAGAACAGGATGTGGCGGCGCCTCCGTATCACAAACGCGATGAAATCTTCTCTCTTGATTTTTTTCTGGGACTAAAGGGAATAAATAGAGCTGAGTTGGGGGCGGTAGAGCCACGTGGGCCCCACAAGCCTGGTCGCCGCAGCCAGGGGGGCCGCGGCGTCAGGGCTTGTGGCCCACTCGCTCATCCCCTCCGGTGGATCTTTGCGTAGGTATTTTTCATATTTTCCAGAAATATTCTTCGTAAATTTTCAGGACGTTCTGAGAACTTTCATTTCTGCACAAAAACAACACCATGGCAATTCTGCTGAAAACAGCGTTAGTCCGGGTTAGTTCCATTCAAATCATGCAAGTTAGAGTCCAAAACAAGGGCAAAAGAGTTTGGAAAAGTAGATACGATCGAGACGTATCAACTCCCCCAAGCTTAAAACCTTGCTAGTCCTCAAGCAACTCAGTTGACAAACTGAAAGAGAAATAAAAAAATTGACAAACTGTGTTTGATCTTGTTGTTGCAACTATGTCTAACTCATAACCAGAATTTCAGCAAGATCACAAGTTAACCACATGAGCAAGTGACACATAGATCTCACGGTAAACTAATATCAATGGCATAATCAGCTAGCGAGCAAATAATAATGAGTTCCAGATTCCAACAATTCAATCAAAACAAGCATTAAGCAATATGAATAGGTGGTATCTCGCTAGCTCTTTCTGAGACCGCAAAACATAAATGCACAGCACTTTCAAAGATCAAGGGTTGACTAAACATTGTAATTCATAGCAACGAAGATCCAGTCATAGTCATTTTCAATATCAATCAAAAGGAAAGCATAAAAATGACAGAGGTGCTCTCTAATTGGTGC
This sequence comes from Hordeum vulgare subsp. vulgare, assembly GCF_904849725.1. Taxonomy (NCBI): domain Eukaryota; kingdom Viridiplantae; phylum Streptophyta; class Magnoliopsida; order Poales; family Poaceae; genus Hordeum; species Hordeum vulgare. Next base: position 480,927,210 of record NC_058522.1, read on the forward strand.
TTATATAAGAAGAGGATGACTCAACAGGAACATAAATAGACAGACCCTTCGCAGAGGGAAGCATTGATTTGCAGAGGTGCCAGAGCTCAAGCTTTGAAAACAGAGATAATAATTTTGGGTGGCATGCTTTCATTGTCAACGCAATGACCAAGAGTTCTCAATATCTTCCATGCTATTCATGCTATAGGCGGTTCCCAAACAGAAAATTAAAGATTTAACTCCCCCACCACCAATCAATCACACTCCACGGCTAGCCGAATCCTCGGGTACCGTCCATACTAACATCAATCCGGGGGGAGTCTTGTTTTACAGTTATGTTTTCGATTTAAGCGTGGAACTGGGCACTCCAATTACCAGCCCCTTTCACGTGAATGACAGTGAATAAACACATGTCGAGGATAACATGCCTAACATGGAAGATACCAATATCCCCCTGTCACCACATGAGCGGTTCGGGCATGCAAAACAGATTATTTCTTGAAGGTTTAGAGAATGGCACATGCAAATTTACTTGGAACGGCAGGTACATACTGCAAATAGGTAGGTATCGTGGACTCTCATGGAAAAACTTTTGGGTTTATGGAAGTGGATGCATAAGCAGTATTCCGCTTAGTACAAGTGAAGGCTAGCAAAAGACTGGGAAGCGACCAACTAGAGAGCGACAACAGTCATCAAGATGCAATGAGTTTGACTAACATGGAGTGCAAGCATGAACGAGATATAAATCACCATGAACACGAACATCATAGAGGCTATGTTGATTTTCTTTCAACTACATGCATGAACATGCGCCAAGTCAAGCCACTGGAATCATTCAAAGGAGAATACCATCCTATCATACTACATCATAGTCATCTCAAAATCTATGTTGGCATTCAAGACAAACCATTATAAGCTCTAGCTAATTAAGCACGGCATCAGAAACTATGATCTCTAAGTTGTCATTGCAAACATGGTTCTCTCTCAACAAAGCTGAATCTGGGACGACAAGCTAGTCATATTTACAAAAACAAAATAGATAGAGTTCATACCAGCTTTTCCAGTCTCAGTCACTTCATCATATATCGTCATTATTGCCTTTCACTTGCATGATCCACCGATGTGAACAATAATAAGAGTGCTCGTGCATTGGACTAAGCTGAATCTGTAGGCAAACACAAAGGAGAAGACAAAGTAATATGGCTCTTTGAAAGCTAAACAGGTATGCATGCAAGACCCACTAAACATTGTAACCAATATCTTCTACCTTGACCCAAAGAAAAAGAAAACTATTTACACGGGAAAGCTCCCAACAAGAAAAAGAAGGAAGGAAAATCTTTTTGGGTTTTTTCAAAAGGACACAAAGAAAACAAGAAAACAAAAATAAACTAGCATGGATAATATAGTCGCAAAGTGTAAACACCGACTAACAAAGTGAAAGCATAAGCATGAATGTAAAGTTGGTGCAAACACGTACTCCCCCAAGCTTAGGTTTTTGGCCTAGCTTGGTCTACTCCCAAGGCGGGAAAAACCCAGCTCCGGGATACTCCGGAGTGGACTGTGGATGCCACTGCTGTGTGAGCTCATGTGGCTCCCACTGATAAACTGGCGTCTGGTACTTGACTGGCGGCTCGGGCACGGGCACCTGTGGTTGCGCCAAGCCCCAATATGCGTAGATGTCCGAGGGCATAATAGTGTACCTGTCTGCATGAAGGTCGAACAAAGAAGGAGCAGGCAAAGTAATAGTCTCACGAGTACCCTGACTAAATACCAGGTTATAAATCATCCGTCTACTAGCATCTCTATCCAGAAAATCATGGCGAACCATGCTGTCATAATCCAGATATTTCTCGGGAAGAAGCATTTCTTCTCCCTCCCCCAGTCTAACGGGTATCTCAAAGTGTCTGGCAAGACAGGTAGCATAGATACCTCCATAGACGACACCTTTGGGATGGTTTGTGTTCAACCGCTGAGCTACTATAGCACCTAGGCTATAAGTCTTATCGTTATAAAGGCCTTCGCGCAAAACCGCAAGGTCTGGAGAGCTAAGTGATCCAGCCTCCCCACGGCCAATCAAACATTTTCCAACAAATAATGAAAAGTGTCGAAGCACAGGAAAATGTATGCTAGCAATTCTAGCGCGAGACACTCCTCTCTCCTGGCCAACAGGAATAGTACCTATGAAATCCTCCAAGTCCCGTGGACGAGGATCATGAATATCCCCAACATAAGGTAATTTGCATACATTGCAAAAATCCTGTAGTGTCATGCACTGGGGGATATCGTATAACATGAACTCAACCATAGGAGGATTCTTCCTCGGATAAAAGTTGAAGCTTTGAACAAAAATATTGGTGAGGAGGAGGTATTGTGGGCACTTATCTTCAACGAACGCGGTAAGACCTGTGTTCTCCACCAAGTAATAAAAGTCTTCATAAAGCCTAGCGGCGCACAAAAATTCATCACTTGGCCACTCGCACGCTCGAACTTCTGTGACTCGAGGAACCACGTACTTGGGGTGGTTCTTCTCATCCTCCTTGGGGTTACGGCTTGAAGAGCCTCTCAAGAACCTCCTCATCTTTTCCCTTTTCTAACTCTGAAAAATTCTAAAAAATTTAGAGACTTCGAAAGAAAAGTGAGTAAGGATTAACCCAACTCGTAGCAACTACTCCTACTAGTGCCTAGAGACCGTATCACGCGCTAAAATTACTTGGGACCAACTAGAATCAACATTTCAAGCTCAAGAACAGGGTCACCAAGGTAGCAAGAATACGCGAAGGATAAAGCACTAGAGTAGAAACCAATTGGACCAATGGAGGAGTCACTTACCAAGGAGTAATTTCCCCAAAATGGTTTGGGGAATGGTGCTTTGAGCAACAAGATCGAAAATCACAGCCAAATGAGCAAGAACACGGGTTTGAGCTGCGAAACAATTTTTCTGGAGGTAGAAGAAGAGGATGGGAGCTGGAATGAGTGGAGGGGGTCCCTGTGGGCCCCACAAGCTTGGTTGCCATGGCCAGGGGGAGGCCGCGGTGACAGGGCTTGTGGACCACTGGTGTGGCCCCCAGGCCAGCTCTCAGTCCGAGTATTTTTCAAATATTCCATAAAAAATCATACTAGATTTTCAGGACCATCGGAGAGCTTCTATTTTTGGGGTACTTTTCTCCAGGACGCTAAAACAGAAAACAGGGAAAACTAAACTAAATCTATCATTTTTCTTATAAGCAACAGAAAGTGAAAGCTTAAAACAGAGGTTTGTGACTCCTCGATTCATCCATCTCATGGTCATCGAAAGAAATCCGTCAATGGGGTTGATCAAATCCTCATGACAAAACTTTTTCAAATCGCAAAAGGAAACGGAGAATTGTCGAATAGCCACTAAGTCATCTCAATGGGGATATGAACCTCCCCAACAAGCAAATCATACTTCATCTTGACACCAGGAATAGGGCATTCAAAGCTCCCAATAAGAATCGATGAAGTTTTTTCGATAGCATTGATGCAATGTACTTGATATCGTTTCTTCGGAAAGTGCACGGTATGCTCATTACCGTTGACATGGAAAGTGACATTGCCTTTGTTGCAATCTATAACATCTCCTGCCGTGTTTAAAAAGGGTCTTCCGAGGATGACAGCCATGGCATCGTCCTTGGGAATATCCAAGATAACAAAGACTGTTAAGATAGTGGTGTTAGCAACCACAACAGGCACATCCTCGCAAATGCTGACAGGGAAAGCAGTTGATTTGTCGGCCATTTGCAGAGAAATTTCAGTGGGTGTCAACTTATCCAGTTCAAGTCTACGATAAAGAGAGAGAGGCATAACACTAACACCGGCTCCAAGGTCACATAAGGCAGTTCTTACGTAGTTTCCTTTAATGGAGCAAGGTATAGTGGGCACTCCGGGATCACCAAGTTTCTTAGGAGTTCCACCTTTGAAAGTGTAATTGGCGAGCATGGTGGAGATCTCAAGATCTGGTATCTTCCGTTTATTGGTCACGATATCTTTCATGTACTTGGCATACGGAGACATTTTGAGCATATCAGTTAACCGCATCTGCAGAAAGAACGGTCTTATCATTTCAATGAAGCGCTCAAAATCCTCATCATCCTTTTTCTTGGATGCCTTAGGAGGAAAGGGCATAGGTCTCTGAACCCATGGCTCCCTTTCTTTACCATGCTTCCTAGCAGTGAAGTCATTCTTATCGTATCTCTTAGGTTGTGGGTTATCAGGATTAACCGTAGGTTCAATCTCCACATCCTTATTATTGCTAGGTTGAGCAGTATTATGAACATCGCTATCCATATTGTCACCAGGTTCATGTTCATTACCAGATTGTGTTTCTGCATCAGACGCAGAAATATCATTTGGTTCTTCAGGTGTGACAGTATTTGGTGAACTGACATGCAGGTTTCTATCATCCTTCTTCCTAGGATGATTGGGTGTATCAGCATTAATTCCTTGAGGACCTTGATCAATTCTCTTAGGATGGCCTTCAGGACACAAAGCTTCCTGAGTCATTTTGCCTCCTCTAGTAATGACTCTGACAGAGTTGTCATTTAATTCATTGAGCAAGTCATTCTGAGCTTTAAGTACTTGTTCTACCTAAGTAGTAATCATAGAGGCATGTTTACTCAGAAGCTTCAGATCATTGACATTTCTGTCTACACAAGCACTTAAATGACTAAGCATACGAGTACTTTGTTCCAAATGTCTGCTAACATAATCATTGTAACTCTGTTGTTTGGCAACAAAGTTTTCAAATTCATCAAAGCATAGGCTAGCAGGTTTGTGAAAAGGAATATCACTCCCATCAAACCTACGCAGAGAATTCACTTCTACTACTTGTATCGGGTTATCAAGACCATGGATCTCTTTGATAGGTGGTAGATTTTTTACATTTTCAGATCTAATGCCTTTCTCTTGCATAGATTTCTTGGCTTCTTGCATATCTTCGGGACTAAGGAATAGAATACCTCTTTTCTTAGGAGTTGGCTTAGGAGGTGGTTCGGGGATAGTCCAAGCATTATCATTGATCAAGATGTTATTCAGTCGGATCTCTGCTTGTTCTACAGTTCGTTCCCTAAAAACGCAACCGGCACAACTATGTAGGTGGTCTCTAGAAGCATCGGTAAGTCCGTTATAGAAGATATCAAGTATCTCGTTCTTCTTAAAAGGGTGACCAGGCAAAGCATTCTGTAGCTGGATGAGCCTCCCCCAAGCTTGTGGGAGACTCTCTTCTTTGAGTTGAGCAAAGTTGTATATTTCCTGCAAGGCAGCTTGCTTCTTATGGGCAGGGAAATATTTCTCACAGAAGTAATAGACCATATCCTGGGGACTACTCACACATCCAGGAGCAAGAGAAGTGAACCAGGCTTTAGCGTCATCCTTTAGAGAGAAAGGAAACAGCTTAAGGATATAGTAGTAGCAGAAATTCTCCTCACTAGTGAAAAGGGTGGCTATATCGTGTAGTTTGATAAGATGGGCTACGACCTCCTCAGACTCATAACCGTAGAAAGGATCAGACTCGACTAGAGAGATTATCTCAGGGTCGACAGAGAATTCATAATCCTCATCGGTGATAAAGATAGGTGAAGTGGCAAACTTCGGGTCGTATTTCATCCTAGCTTTCACAGATTTTTCCTTCCACTTGAGAAGTAATTTCTCAGCGTCATAGGCATCCTTACACGCAAGAAAACCCTCAGTTGTCTCTCCCTCCATAACGTAACCCTCAGGTATATCAGGCAATTCATATCTAGGAGAGCTAGATCTAGCAGGAGCAAAAGCAGGTTCTATCTCAATAGTATCGGCAGTTTCAGAAGCATCACGAGCATTGGCAGTAACTCTAGCAATATGAGCATCAAGGAATGCCCCTAGTGGCATATCAGGAAAAGTAGTATCTCTAGCAGTATCAAGCATATCATCATCATGCAAAATAGCATCTCTAGCATCATCAGGCAAAGCAGTATCAAGCATAGCATCTCTAGAAGTATCAGGCATAGCATCTCTAGCAGTATCAGGCATAGTAGCATCATAAGCATCATCAAGCACAGGCGACATATCAAGATTTCTAGCAGGAGGTGGTGTCGCAAACTTACTCATAACTGAAGGTGAATCAAGTGCAGAGCTAGATGGCAGTTCTTTACCTCCCCTCGTAATTGAGGGCAAGACTTTGGTTTTTGGATCTTTCAGATTCTTCATAGTGATCAGCAGATATAAATCCCAAGTGACTCGGAGAATATAGCAATCCTTTCCCGGCAACGGCGCTAGAAAAATGCTACTGACGTGCAACTATTCCTGACTTGATGCCTCTACGGCAACGGAGCTAGAAAAGAGCTTGTCCCAGTTGTTCAACAATTAGCAATTCTCTTGCAATGGCCCACGAGCGCGTGGGATCGCGGCAGTTTTCGAGGGTAGAGTATTCAACCCAAATTTGTCGGTTCGCGCGACGGAAAATGAAAGAATATTCTCAAGTATTAGCAACTGAATGTGTCAGATTCAACCACACCTGAAAGATTAGTATCTGCAAGCAAAGTATCAGTAGCAAAGTAGTATGATAGCAACGGTGCCAGAAACGATCTGTTGACAAGGCAGACTATTCCTAATTGTTGTATCAATGGCGCCAGAAAAGTTTTGTAGCAGGTAGCAGCAGTGTAACGAGTAACAGCAGTAGCAGGGAACAGCAGTAGTGACAGCAGTAGCAAGTAGCAACAGTAACAAGTAACAACAACAGCAAGTAACAGTAGTGGCAGCAGCAGCACAACAAAGCAAATAACAGTAGCAGCAAGTAACAGTAGCACCAACAGTAGTAACAGCAGCAGTAGGACAAACTCATAGGCAATGGGTCGGCGATTCGTTGGATGACATTCATCATGCAACTGTTATAACACGGAGAGATATGTGGCTAGCTCCCGTTTGTCAATGTGACGTAGGCATGCATTCCGTGTGTAGTCATGCATGCTTAGGGAAAAGAACTTGCATGACATCTATTGTCCATCCCTCCCGTGGCAGCGGGGTCCAAATGGATACTACGGGATATTAAGGTTCTCCTTTTAATAAAGAACCGGACCAACGCATTAGCACTTGGTGAACACATGAACTCCTCAAACTATGGTCATCACCGGGAGTGGTTCCGGTTATTGTCACTCCGGGGTTGCCGGGTCATAACACATAGTAGGTAACTACAACTTGCAAGATCGGATCTAAAACACACATATATTGGTGACAACATAATAATTTCAGATCTGAAATCATGGCACTCGGGCCCTAGTGACAAGCATTAAGCATGGCAAAGTAGTAGCAACATCAATCTCAGAACATAGTGGATACTAGGGATCAATCCCCGTCAAAACTAACTGATTACATGATAGATCTCATCCTACTCATCACCGCCCAGCGAGCCTACGAATAGATTACTCACGAACGATCAAGAGCTTCATGGAATTGGAGAGGGAATAAGGTTGATGATGACGTTGGCGACGATCTCCTTGATCCGGAGCCCAAAACGGACTCCGGATCTGCCCTCCAGATGAAGAACAGGATGTGGCGGCGCCTCCGTATCGCAAACGCGATGAAATATTCTCTCTTGATTTTTTCCAGGACGAAAGGGAATAAATAGAGCTGAGTTTGGGGGCGACAGAGCCACGTGGGCCCCACAAGCCTGGTCGCCGCAGCCAGGGGGGGCGCGGTGTCAGGGCTTGTGGCCCACTGGCCCGTCCCCTCCGGTGGATCTTTGCGCAGGTATTTTCCATATTTTTCCAGAAATACTCTCCGTAAATTTTCAGGACGTTCCGAGAACTTTCATTTCTGCACAAAAACTACACCATGGCAATTCTGCTAAAAACAGCGTCAGTCCGGGTTAGTTCCATTCAAATTATGCAAGTTAGAGTCCAAAACAAGGGCAAAAGAGTTTGGAAAAGTAGATACGATGGATACGTATCACCTATTTAAAGTGAATGCGGTTGTCTCTAATGCATAACCCATAAATGATAGTGGTAACTCCATAAGAGACATCATAGTATGCACCATATCAAATAGGTCACAATTATGACGTTCGGACACACCATCACACTATGGTGTTTCTGGTGGCATGAATTGCGAAACAACTTACACATTGTCTTAACTGTGTACCAAAACTAGCAACCCAGGTCTCTACGATCATATCGTAGACAGTTTATCCTCTTGTTACGACGAACTTCACTCTGAAACAGAATTGAACTTTTCAATATTTCAGACTTGTGATTCATTAAGTAAACACTCCTGTATCTACTCAAATCGTCATTGAAGTAAGAACATAATGATATCCACTGCATGCCTCAGCACTCATTGGACGACATACATCAAAATGTATTACTTCCAACAAGTTACTTTCTTGTTTCTTCTCAATGAAAACAAGGCCTTGCTCATGTGGTATGATTTGCATGTCTCAAGTGATTCAAAATCAAGTGAGATTTAAAGATCCATCAGCATGGAGCCTTTCATGCAATTTATACCAACATGACTCAAGTGGCAGTGCCACAAGCAGGTGGTACTATGATCATTACCTTGTATCTTTTGGCACCAATATCATGAACATGTGTAACACTACGATCGAGATTCAATAAACCATTGAAGGTGATTATTCAAGCAAAATAGAGTAACCAATATTCTATTTAAATGAATAATCGTATTGCAATAAACACAATCCAATCATGTCCATGCTCAACGCAAACACCAAATAACAATTATCTAGGTTTAACACCAAACCCGATGGTAGAGGGAGCGTGCGACGTTTGATCATATCAACCTTGGAAACACTTCCAACACGTATCATCACCTCGCCTTTAGCCAGACTCCGTTTATTCCGTAGCTTTCATTTCGAGTTACTAATCACTTAGCAACCGAACCGGTATCCAATACCCTCGTGCTACTAGGAGTACTAGTAAAGTACACATCAATATCATGTATATCAAATATTCTTCTGTCGACTTAGCGAGCCTTCTTATCTACCAAGCATCTAGGGTAGCTCCGCCTCAGTGACCGTTCCCCTCATAACAGAAGCACTTAGTTCTCGGGTTTGGGTTCAATCTTGGGTTTCATTAGAGCAGCAACTGGTTTGCCGTTTCATGAAGTATCCCTTTTAGCCCTTGCCTTTCTTGAAACTTAGTGGTTTTACTAACCATCAACTACTGATGCTCCTTCTTGATTTCTACTTTCGCAGTGTCAAACATCGCGAATCGCTCAAGGATCATTGTATTTATCCTTGATATGTTATAGTTCATCACGAAGCTCTCACAGCTTGCTGGCAGTGACTTTGAAGAACCATCATTATCTCATCTGGAAGATTAACTCCCACTTGATTCAAGCGATTGTCGTACTCAAACAATTTGAGCACACGCTCAACGATTGAGCTTTTCTCATTTACCTTGTGGACAAAGAATCTTGTCGGAGGTCTCATACCTCTTAACAAGGGCACGAGCATGAAATCTCAATTTCATCTCTTTGAACATCTCTTATGTTCTGCGATGTTTCCAAAACGTCTTCGGCGCCTTGCTTCTAAGCCATTAAGTATTGCACACTGAACTATCATGTAGTCATCAAAGACGTGTATGTCAGATGTTCACAACATCCACAGACGACGCCCGAGGTGCAGCACACCGAGTGGTGCATTAAGGACATAAGCCTTCTGCGCAGCAATGAGGACAATCCTCAGTTTTATGAACTCTGTCCGCAAAGTTGCTACTATTAACTTTCAACTAAATTATCTCTAGGAACATATAAAAACTGTAGAGCTATAGCGCAAGCTACATCGTAATTCGTAAAGACCATTAGACTATGTTCATGATAATTAGTTCAATTAATAATATTACTTAAGAACTCCCACTCAAAAAGTACATCTCTCTAGTCATTTGAGTGGTACATGATCCAAATCCACTATCTCATGTCCGATCATCACGTGAGTCGAGAATAGTTTCAGTAGTAAGCATCTCTATGCTAATCATATCAACTATACGATTCATGCTCGACCTTTCGGTCTCTTGTGTCCTGAGGCCATGTCTGCACATGCTAGGCTTGTCAAGTTTAACCCGAGTGTTCTGCGTGTGCAACTGTTTTGCACCCGTTGTATGTGAACATTGACTCTATCACACCCGATCATCACGTGGTGTCTCGAAACGACGAACTGACGCAACGGTGCACAGTCGAGGAGAACACAATTTGAGCTTGAAATTTTAGTGAGAGATCACCTCATAATGCTACCGTCGTTCTAAGCAAGATAAGGTGCATAAAGGATTAACATCACATGCAATTCATAAGTGACATGATATGGCCATCATCAAGTGCTCCTTGATCTCCATCACCAAAGCACCGGTATGATATTCTTGTCACTGGTGCCACACCATGATCTCCATCATCACGATCTCCATCAACGTGTCGCCATCGGGGTTGTCGTGTTACTTATGTTATTACTACTAAAGCTACGTCCTAGCAATATAGTAAACGCATCTCCAAACACAAACGTTAGTTTAAAGACAACCCTATGGCTCCTGCCGGTTGCCGTACCATCGACGTGCAAGTCGATATTAACTATTACAACATGATCATCTCATACATCCAATATATCACATCACGTCATTGGCCATATCATATCACAAGCATACCCTGCAAAAACAATTTAGACGTCCTCTAATTGTTGTTGCATGTTTTACGTGGCTGCTATGGGTATCTAGTAGATTGCATCTTACTTACGCAAAAACCACAACGGAGATGTGCAAATTGCTATTTAACCTCTCCAAGCACCGCGTCGGTCAAAACCAACTCAACTAAAGTTGAAGAAATCGACACCCGCCAGTCATATTTATGCCACGAGGTTGCATGTCAAGCCATGAAACCAGTCTTTCGTAAGCGTACGAATAATGTCGGTCCGGGCCGCTTCAATCCAACAATACCGCTGAATCGAGAAAAGACTAAGGAGGGCAGCAAATCTAACATCACCGTCCACAAAACCCTTTGTGTTCTACTCGAGATTAAATCTATGCATGAACCTAGCTCATGATGCCACTGTTGGCGAACGTCGCATGGGAAACAAATTTTCCTACGCACACGCAATTCCTATCATGGTGATGTTCACCTACGAGAGGAGATTCAAATCTACATACCCTTGTAGATCGCACAGCAGGAAGCGTTAAGAAACGCGGTTGATGTAGTGGAACGTCCTCACGTCCCTCGATCCGCCCCGCAAACCGTCCCACGAACCGTCCCGCGATCCATCCCACGAACCGTCCCGCGATCCGTTGCACGAATCATCTTGCGATCCGTCTCACGATCCATTCTTATATAGTGCCGAACGGATGGCACCTCCGCGTTCAGCACACATACAGCGCGACGATGATCTCGGCCTTCTTGATCCAGCAAGAGAGATAGAGAGGTAGATGAGTTATCCGGCAGCGACGGTGCTTCGGAGGTTGGTGGTGATCTATCCCAGCAGGGCTCCACCCGAGCTCCGCAGAAATACGATATAGAGGAAAAACCGTGGAGGTATGTGGTCGGGCTGCCGTGGCAAAGTTGTCTCAAATCAGCCCTAATAGCTCAATATATATAGGAAGGAGGGGAGGGACCTTGCCTTGAGGCTCAAGAGAGCCCCAAGGGGTCGGCCGAAGCAAGGGCGACGTCCTCCCCTTCCAATCCTAGTCCAACTAGGATTGGAAGGTGGAGTCCTTCTCCACTTTCCCACTTCCCCTTTTTCTTCTTCTTTTCTCTTTGGTTTCTCCATGTATCCTGCGCAAGGGCCCTCTTGGGCTTTCCCATCAGCCCACTAAGGGCTGGTGTGCCCCCACAAAGCCTTTGGGCTTCTTCCCGGGTGGACTGGCCCCTCCTGGTAGAACTCCAGAACCCATTCGTCATTCCTGGTACATTCCCGGTAATGCCCGAAAACCTTCCCGTAACCAAATGAGACAAACCTATATATCAATCTTCGTCTCTGGACCATTCCGGAAACCCTCGTGACGTCCGTGATCTCATCCGGGACTCCGAACAACATTCGGTAACCAACCATATAACTCAAATACGCATAAAACATCGCCAAACCTTAAGTGTGCAGACCCTGCGGGTTCGAGAACTATGTAGACATGACCTGAGGGACTCCTCGGTCAATATCCAATAGCGGGACTTGAATTCCCATATTGGATCCTACATCTTCTCCGAAGATCTTATCGGTCGAACCTCAGTGTCAAGGATTCATATAATCCCGTATGTCATTCCCTTTGTCCTTCGGTATTTTACTTGCCCGAGATTCGATTGTCGGTATCCGCATACCTATTTCAATCTCGTTTACCGGCAAGTCTCTTTACTCGTTCTGTAATACAAGATCCCGTGACATACACTAAGTCACATCGCTTGCAAGACTTGTGTGTGATGTTGTATTACCGAGTGGGCCCCGAGATACCTCTGTGTCACACAGAGTGACAAATCCCAGTCTTGATCCATACTAACTCAACGGACACCTTCGGAGATACATGTAGAGCATCTTTATAGTCACCCAGTTAGGTTGTGACGTTTGATACACACAAGATATTCCTCCGGTGCTAGTGAGTTATATGATCTCATGGTCATAGGAATAAATACTTGACACGCAGAAAAACAGTAGCAACAAAATGACACGATCAACATGCTACGTTCATTAGTTTGGGTCTAGTCCATCACATGATTCTCCTAATGATGTGATCTCGTTATCAAGTGACAACACTTGCCTATGGTTAGGAAACCTTGACCATCTGTGATTAACAAGCTAGTCAACTAGAGGCTTACTAGGGACAGTGTTTTGTCTACGTATCCACACAAGTATTGTGTTTCCAATCAATACAATTATAGCATGGATAATAAACGATTATCATGAACAAAGAAATATAATAATAACTAATTTATTATTGCCTCTAGGGCATATTTCCAACACTATATGCAATCAACTCCAACCATATGCATTAGTTCAAGGAGTCACACATTCCCTCATAAGTAAACATGGGACAAGCTAATTAATGTATCAATGGACATCATCTCACATGTACTTCACTCCATGTCCATAGATATCCTTGTATTTGTTCCTTGTGCTTGGGACTAACCCATTTAGGTGAGAAAAGTAAGAAAACAATAAGGATTTCTGCCAACTCAAGATGAACTTCATCAACAATGAGCATCCACCACTACCACACCTACATGAAGTCTTCTATGACAAAACCTAAGGTTAGTTTATCCCTCTTAGGGGGGATGTCACATCAAGGGGGATATTTACTCTAAGACTTGAGTATAAGTGATACGTCCATTTTGCATCATGAATCTTTATTGATATTTGTCTTATTATTGTCCATTATTCTCTATTATTATGTAATTCTTATGCCTTTTCTCTATGAATATGAAAGGTGCATCACGAATAGGGAAGTATCTGGAAACTAGAATTCTGGACAGAGAAAACCGAGAAAAAGGCATAAAAATCAAGTTGCTCCAACTAACTTGAAATTTCACAGAGAAATTTCTGGAATATATAAGAATTGTTGGGCCAAAAATACACCAGAGAGGGGCAGCCATCTGGGCACAAGCCAACAGGGCACCCCCCCAGGCTGCCCCCTGATAGCTTGTGGGGCCCTTGCTAGCCATCTAACGCCCCTCTACTCCTATATGGCGTGTTTTACCCTAGAAAATTCAAGAGATAACTTTCAGGATGAAGCACCGCCGTCTTGAGGTGGAATCCTTGGTAGAGGCCCTTTTGCTCTCTAGCAGAACGATTCTGTCGGAGGAATTCCTCTTCGGGGATTGGAAATCGAAGCCATCATCATCACCAACGCTTCCTCCTTCGTGGGAGGACCAATCTTCACCAACATCTTCACCGGCACCATTTCATCTCCAAACCTAGTTCATCTCGTCTATTCAACCTTTGTCTCAAAACCTCAGATTGGTACCTATGGGTTGCTAGTTGTGTTAGTTACATCTTGTAGTTAATGCTAGTTGGATTACTCGGTGTAAGACATTATGTTCAGATCCTTAATCATTATTAGTATACCTCTAATGTTGAACATGCTGATGAGGTTTGATTAGTTACTAATGTTCTCGAGGACATGGGAGAAGTCTGGTTATAAGTAATCATATAAAGTTGGTATTCGTTCGATATTTTGATGATATGTATGTTGTTACTTCCTTTAGTGGTGTCATGTGAACATTGCCTACATGACACTTCACCATGTTATGGTCCTAAGAGAAGTCATTGTGGAGTAACAAGTAGATTATGGGTTGCGAGAGTGACAGAAGCTTAAATCCCAGTTTATGTGTTGCTTCATAAGGGGCTCATTTGGACCCTCATGTTTCATGCTTTGGTTAGATTTATCTCAATTCTTCTTTTGTAGATGCGGATGCTTGCGAGAGGGGTTAATCATAAGTAGGTTGTTATTTCAAGTAAGAACAACACCTTAGCACTGGTCCACCCACATATCAAATTATCAAATAGCGAACGTGAATCAACTTAATATGATGAACATGACTAGACAGATATTCCCATGTGTCCTCGGGATAACTTGCTTAATATAAGAGTACTTTTAGTCTCGTCCTTTGCTATAAAAAGTATTGGGATACCTTTGTGCACCTTTGCTACTATTGTTACTTGTCACTTGTTGTGAATTATCTTGCTACAAAACTATCTATCACCGTTACTTACAACACTTGCACAGAATTCCTTGCTGAAAACTACTTATCATTTCCTTCTGCTCCTCGTTGGGTTTGACATTCTTACTTATTCAAAGGACTACAATTGCTCGCCTATACTTGTGGGTCATCAATAAGCATCTCTTAAGGTGTGAACTCATTGAAAGCTTTATGTAAAAGTGGCAACCCCACTTGTCCTTAAACAATGAGTATGACCTATGTTCAAGTATTCTTGCTTAGATCCTATGTCAATATACTCATATATAGATGACTTTGTCATCGTCTAAGTGCTTGGTAGATACTAGAGTGGTTGTGCATGTTTACCATGTTTTATTTGACATCTTATTGTGTGAACATGTTGGTATGCATATTTTTGCTCATTCGAGGATATCCAATTGTTGTTATTTGGATTTTCCATTTTATTTGGCCAATTGGATATAGAAGAATGCCTAAGTACCCATCTCTAGCTATCTATGTTTTCTCATCTCAAATTATATTCATGCTACATCACAAAATTTGAGCAAGCACTTTGGGACACTCTGTGTGAGGAGCACTCGAAGATCCATCTCGCAAGAGATGACTTCCAAAACCTCACATGTGCCACTCGGTGTGACCAACTCCAAAATCTCGGTCCCACGGAAGCACTAGGGTTGATCTAGTTTTATGATCTCGGTACCACCAATAGGTAAATCTCTGCCTCACCGAGTTTCACTGTCACCCGAGGGTTATGGAACTCGGTGGCACCGAAATTTCCAACTCGGTGTCACCGATAGCTAAGGGATATCTATATCTACGGACCCGACTTTTGAAGTTCAATATCAAACATCAACTCCCGCAACTCCCCTGCTATCGTGCTCTTGTCTCCAGGACATCGCCCTTCGTCTCCCGTGTGCCCTCGCCGCACGAGTCCTCACTGCCGACAAAAATCACTCCTCTCGTCGCTGTCGTAGGAGATCTTCACCAAGAGTAGGGTAAATATCTCTCCCCTTTGCACTCCCTATCTGATTCATGCGCATTAGGATATCTTCATCATATAGCCATAGTTTGCAAAGCATCTATTCACAAAAAAAATTGATTGGATTGGGGGAACGAAAATTTTTAGGTTTAATTTTCCGCCATGTGTGTCTCGGTGTCACCGAAGCAGAAAAAACGGTCCTACCGTTTTCACTTTTAGGGTTATTGAGAACATTCTTAGTGAGACTGAGTTGCTCATTCCGGTGAAACCGAAGTGGGTGGCCAAGTTTCTGTAAACGGGAATGTATGTCTCTGTGACTCCAAAATTTCTGACTCGGTGGAACCGAAACCCACTTTGCTGAAAGTTAAATGTAAGATTTTGTGTTCAATTTTTTTGAAAAGTCTGTGTTTTGTGATGCCCATCCACTCCTCCTCTTCTACTACTTTTCAGAGGTTCAACTTGTTTGCTTGGTTGCTTGTAAGTATGTCAGGTTCTGAGGATAGAGAGAATGTTTCCACAGAGCCTAGTGTGGAAATGGACTCACACACTAGTCCAGAGAGGACTGCTTCTGACCCAGGTACTCCAAGTTCCCATGATATGCCAAAGGTAGCTACCAGGTCCAAAAAGAAGCTGAACTTAGATGAGGAGAATGTCGACTTCATACTAGAAGAAATCATTCCCCAAAAGAAAAAGGAGAGAGTGACAGTCAGAAAGGTCCCAGAGTCTATTGCATCCAAGAGAGGGTTGTCTCAATCCTCTGAGCAACCCAGTACTGGAAGGACAAAGACTCTAGCTAAGAAGCCAGGGAAAAAGAGGATCAGGAAGAGGATGGTGCATGTTATTGGGAGGCCAACCTCCATGTATGAAGATCCAGCAGAAGCTGTTGATGAAGAAGAGGAAGAGGAAACTACTAATCCGCCTCCTTCCAAGAAGAATAAGCTTATGGCTGATGCTATGTCAAGCAGGTATGCACCTAAGACAAAATCTACTGCTCCCAAGTCCAAGAAACCAGTAGCTCATAAACCCTAGAGGACTACTAGGGATATACGTGCAGCAGAGAAGAACAAGGGCTCAGCATCCAGAGATACAATTGCAGAGGAGGAAGAAGATCTTTCTGTGTTGATAAAGTTGAGAGCTCACCTGCCATTGTAAAATGATGCTCACCCAGTTGCCGAGGACATGAAGAAGAGGAGGGATCAAGGTCTGAGATTGTGGAGAGCAACACATCCATATGTTGTTAGGAGGAGAACATTTGTTGATCCTCGCTTTCACACCAAGGAGCAACAAGATTTCTATAAGAAAATGTTATTGGACAAGAGTCCTGCTGTAAGTGATATCAGATATGTAGACTCGGACTACATCAAGGAACATGAGGACTTGTTTCCTCACGTGAGAGAAAAATTCAAGGCAAATGATTGAATATTTTGTTGGCAAAGAGATGACTCCTGGAATGATGGGATGATCATGCAATTCTACTCCACTGCACACTTTTATCCAGATGGTAGGATTGTATGGAAGACTAAAGGTCACAGGTATAAGTCAACTGTGGAGGATTGGGCTATAATCATTGGTACCCAAAGGTCCAATAGGGTGACTTGGATGTGTACTCTGAGCCAAAAATGAATCACAACACTACAGCTAATATGTACAATCCAGTGCCCCACGAATACTTGAAGACATACAAGCTTGGCTCTATCTATTTTCTGCAAGCTGGGATATCCACTACAAAGACCATTATGAGGTACACCCTGATGCCCAAATCAGGAGATGATAAGATGATCAGAGGGCATTCCATCAACATGCTACACCACGTTGACACCCACACAAGGATTAGAGTGATGGATCTGATAGTTGAGACAGCGAGGAGGATAACTGCTAACCAGAAGAGATCATGTGGATATGCTCCATAGATTCAGATGCTCATCAATGCCAAGATTGGGAAGCATGCATATCAACTTGATTTTCCACACGTGCCACTTGAACCAGAGTTCAAAGACAACGAGGTAGTGATGGAACCGAACCATCCTAGCTCAGCTATAGCTCATGAACAAGCAGAGGCAACAATAAAGGCAGAGGCAGCCAAAGCAGCTCCAACACCCTAGCTGAGAACCAGAGAGGAGCATATGTCATTTCTTATCAGCACCATCCAGGGGATGGAGAAGAATATCTGTGAAATTTTGCTGAACCATAAGATCCTTGAGAGGATTGTTTAGACTAAATTCCATGACATGGATATCAAAGTGACGAAGTTTGCTATCATTGTTGAGCAGCTAAAGCATGGAGTTGATGCAGTGCACACACCTCGCTCTAGTAGTGATGATGATGATTCGTCTATTCCTACAACTACTCAGTTCAGGACTCAGACTAGGTCTGTAGCTATGCCAGTTCTGGAAGCAAGACCATCTTCATGAGCCCAAGCATCACCTCCTTCAACTCCTTCAGCTCCACCAGCTCACATCCGCTGAAGCCTTCGTCCACACTCTCATGTCGACTCCAGCAACTGCTACTGGAGGAGATTGAGCCTAGGGTGATGCTTAGTTCTAGACCTTTGAACTTGTTGGTAACTTGTTGCCAAAGGGGGAGAAGTGTATATATCATTAGGGCTTCGAGAGAGAGAGAGAGAGTTTTGCCTTTTATTGCTCCCTTTTGGTTTTTCGAAACATTTGGTATTTTGGATGTCTTAAACTTCGTGTGTTTGATCATACGCTTTGATTGTTAATGCTACTACGTTATATCTTTGAGCTACCTACATGATGATCATTCACTCATTTGTTTGGTGTTATGTGCATTACTATTCATTCATATCATTTATGCACACCACCAAGATGTATGTGACATGGAAGAGTAACCCATGATCCTAATTGATTGTGCATTTGCAGTCAAACACAAATTTAAAATAATGCACAAAGTTAGGGGGAGCTCTTGCTTTTCACATACTTCCTAAATCGACAATGTAAATCATGTTGGGGAACGTAGTAATTTCAAAAAAAATCCTATGCCATACAAGGATCTATCTATGGAGAAACCAGCAACGAGTTAAGTAGTAGAGAATCTTCATACTTTTGAAGATCGCTAAGCGGAAGCGTTGCTAGAACGCGGTTGATGGAGTCGTACTCGTAGTGATTCAGATCGCGGTGGATTCCGATCTATGCGTCGAACAACAACGCCTCCGGATTCAACACACGTGCAGCCCGGTGACGTCTCCAACGCCTTTATCCAGCAAGGAGGGAGGAGAGGTTGAGGGAGAGCTCTGGCAGCACGACAGCATGGTGACGGTGGAGCTCTGTGGCACTCCGACAGGGCTTCGCCAAGCACTACGAAGGACGAGGAGGAGGAGGAGTAGGGCTGCACCGTGGAGAGAGGCAATTGTGTCTCAAAACAACCCCCAGACCCTCATTATATATATGAGGAGAAGGAGAAGGGTGCCCACCCTTAGGGTTTCCCACCCTAAGGGTGCGACAGCCCTAGATGGCCCTAGGGGCGGCGTCCAAGGTGGAGGCGCCCTAGGGTGGGTCTTGAGGCCCAAGGTGGCCTCCCCACGCCTAGGGTTTGGCCCCCTCCACCCCTTGCTGCGCCTTGCACCTTTAGTGGTGGCGCACCAGCCCACCTAGGGCTGGTTCCCATCCACTTTTGGCCCATGTAGCATTTTGGGGCTGGTGGCCCTTCCTGGTGGACCCCGAGAACCCTTCTGGTGGTCCCGGTACATTGCCGGTGTCGCCCGAAACACTTCCAATGACCAAATCCTCTCTTCCTATATATGAATCTTTACCTCCGGACCATTTCAGAACTCCTCGTGATGTCCAGGATCTCATCCGGGACTCCGAACAACATTTGGTAACCACGTACACTATTCCCCTATAACCCTAGCATCATCGAACCTTAAGTGTGTAGACCCTACGGGTTCGGGAAAAATGCAGACATGACCGAGACACCTCTCCGGCCAATAACCAACAGCAGGGTATGGATATCCATGTCGGCTCCCACATGTTCCACGATGATCTCATCAGATGAACCAGGATGTTGGGGATTCAATCAATCCCGTATGCAATTCCCTTTATCTATCGGTATGATACTAGCCCGAGATTCGATCGTCGGTATCCCTATACCTTATTCAATCTCAAGTCTCTTTACTCGTTTCGTAACACATCATCCCGTGGCTAACTCCTTAGTCACAATGAGCTCAATATGATGATGGATTACCGAGTGGGCCCAGAGATACCTCTCCGTCACACGGAGTGACATATCCCAGTCTCGATTCGTACAACCCAACAGATACTTTCGGAGATACATGTAGTGCACCTTTATAATCACCCAATTACGTTGTGACGTTTGATACACCCAAAGCATTCCCATGGTATCCGGGATTTGCACAATCTCATGGTCTAAGGAAATGATACTTAACATTAGAAAAGCTTTAGCAGACGAACAACACGATCTAGTGATATGCTTAAGATTGGATCTTGTCCATCACATCATTCCCCAATGATGTGATCCCGTTATCAATGACATCCAATGTCCATGATCAGGAAACCATGATCATCCATTGATCAACGAGCTAGCCAACTAAAGGCTCACTAGGGACACATTGTGATCTGTATACTCACACATGTATTACGTTTTCCGAATAATACAATTATACCATGAGTAATAGACAATTATCATGAACTAGGAAATATAATAATAAACACTTTATTATTGCCTCTAGGGCATATTTCCAACAATCTCCCACTTGCACTAGAGTCAATAATCTAGTTACATTGTGATAAATCGAACACCCATAGAGTTCTGGTGTTGATCATGTTTTGCCCGTGGAAGAGGTTTAGTCAACGGATCTGCGACATTCAGATCCGTATGTACTTTACAAATATCTATATCTCCATCCTAGATGTATCCACGAATGGAGTTGAAGCGGCGCTTGATGTGCTTGGTCTTCTTGTGAAACATGGGCTCCTTTGCAATAGCAATAGCTCCAGTGTTGGCACAGAACACAGTCATTGGGCCTGACGCACTTGGAATCACTCCTAGGTCGGTGATGAACTCCTTCATCCAGACTCCTTCATGTGCTGCTTCCGAAGCAGCTATGTACTCCGCTTCACATGTAGATGCCGCCACGACGCTTTGCTTGCAACTGCACCAGCTAACTGCCCCATTATTCAAAATATACACGTATTCGATTTGTGACTTGGAGTCATCCGGATCTGTGTCGAAGCTAGCATCGACGTAACCCTTTACGACGAGCTCTTCGGCACCTCCATAAACGAGAAACATATCTTTAGTCCTTTTCAGGTACTTAAGGATGTTCTTGACCGCTGTCCAGTGATCCACTCATGGATCACTTTGTTACCTCCCTACCAAACTTATGGCAAGGTTCACATCAGGTCTGGTACACAACATGGCATACATGATAGAGCCTATGGCTGAAGCATAGGGGACGATCCTCATCTTTTCTCTATCTTCTGCCATGGTCGGGCGTTGAGTCGTACTCAACCTCACACCTTGTAATACAGGCAAGAACCCCTTCTTAGCCTTATCCATATTGAATTTCTTCAATATCTTGTCAAGGTATGTGCTTTTTGAAAGACCTATGGGGCGTCTCGATCTATCTCTGTAGATCTTGATGCCTAATATGTAACCAGCTCATCCAAGGTCATCCACATATAATATGAGAAATGCTACAGAGCTCCCACTGACTTTCTTGTAAATACATGCTTCTCCATAAGTCCGTACAAACCCAAACGCTTTGATCACCTCATCAAAGTGAATGTTCGGACTCCGAGATGCTTGCACCAGCCCATAGATGGAGCGCTAGAGCTTGCATACCTTGTTAGCATTGCTAGGATCGACAAAACCTTTCAGTTGTATCATATTTCTTCTTTAAGAAAGCTGTTCAGGAATGCTGTTTTGACGTCCATTTGCCAGATTTCATAATCATAAAATGCGGCAATTGCTAACATGATTCGGACCGACTTCATCATCGCTACGGGTGAGAAGGTCTCATCGTAGTCAATCCCTTGAACTTGTCGATAACCCTTAGCGACAAGTCGAGCCTTATAGATGGTCACATTATCATACGCGTCGGTCTTTTTCTTAAAGACCCATTTATTTTCTATAGCTTGTCGATCATCGCGCAAGTCCACCAAAGTCCACACTTTGTTCTCATACATGGATCCTATCTCAGATTTCATGGCCTCAAGCCATTTGTTGGAATCTGGGCCCGCCATTGCTTCTTCATAGTTCGAAGGTTCACTATTGTCCAACAACATGATTTCCATGACAGGGTTGTCGTACCACTCTGGTGTGGAACGTACCCTCGTTGACCTTCGAGGTTCAATAGCAACTTGATCTGAAGTATCATGATCATCATCATTAACTTCTTCTCTAGCCGGTGCAGGCGCTTCAGAAACAGTTTCTTGCGCTGCGCTACTCTCCGGTTCGAGAGGAGGTACAATTACCTCATCAAGTTCTATTTTCCTCCCACTTACTTCTTTCGAGAGAAACTCTTCCTCTAGAAAGGATATGTTCTTGGAAACAAAGATCTTGCCTTCGGATCTAAAATAGAAAGTGTATCTAATAGTTTCCTTAGGGTATCCTATGAAGACGCATTTTTCCGCTTTGGGTTTGAGCTTCTGTGGTTGAAGTTTCTTCACATAAGCATTGCAGTCCCAAACTTTAAGAAACGACAGCTTAGGTTTCTTGCCAAACCATAATTCATACGGTGTCGTCTCAACGTCTTTAGACGGTGCCCTATTTAAAGTGAATGTGGCAGTTTCCAATGCATATCCCCAAAATGATAGCGGTAAATCGGTAAGAGACATCATAGATCACACCATATCCAATAAAGTGCGATTGCAACGTTCAGACACACCGTTACGCTGCGGTGGGCCAGGCGGCGTGAGTTGTGAAACAATTCCACATTTCCTTAGGTGCGTGCCAAACTCGTGACTCAAATATTCTCCTCCACCATCAGATCGTAGAAACTTTATTTTCTTGTCACGTTGATTCTCCACCTCACTCTGAAATTCCTTGAACTTTTCAAAGGTTTCAGACTTGTGCTTCATTAAGTAGACATACCCATATCTACTTAAATCATCGGTGAGGGTGAGAACATAACGATAGCCACCGCGAGCTTCAACGCTCATTGGACCGCATACATCAGTATGTATTATTTCCAACAAGTTGGTTGCTTGCTCCATTTTTCTGGAGAACAGAGTCTTGGTCATCTTGCCCATGAGGCATGGTTCGCATGTGTCAAATGTTTAAAAATCAAGTGACTCCATAAGTCCATCTGTATGGAGTTTCTTCATGCGCTTTACGCCGATATGACCAAGGAGGCAGTGCCAAAAGTATGTGGGACTATCATTATCGACCTTACATCTTTTGGTACTCACACTATGAATATGTGTAACATCACAATCGAGATTCATCAGGAATAAACCATTGACCAGCGGGGCATGACCATAAAACATACCACTCATATAAATATAACAACCATTATTCTCAGATTGAAATGAGTATCCATCTTGCATCAAGCGAGATCCTGATACAATGTTCATGCTCAAAGCTGGTACTAAATAACAATTATTAATGTTTAAAACTAATCCCGAAGGTAGATGTAGAGGTAGTGTGCCGACGGCGATCGCATCGACCTTCAAACCATTCCCGACGCGCATTGTCACCTCGTCCTTAGCCAGCCTACGCTTGTTTCGCAGTTCCTGCTTAGAGTTGCTAATATGAGCAAAATCACCGGTATCAAATACCCAGGAGCTACTACGAGCACTGGTAAGGTACACATCAATAGCAAGTATATCACATATACCTTTGATGTTGTCGGCCTTCTTGTCCGCTAAGTACTTAGGGCAATTCCGCTTCCATTGACCGGTTCCCTTGCAGTAATAGCACTCAGTCTCAGGCTTGGGTCCTTGCTTTGGCTTCTTCCCGGCAACTGGTTTACCAGGCACGACAACTGCTTTGCTGTCTTTCTTGAAGTTCTTCTTACCCTTGCCCTTCTTGAAACACGTGGTCTTATTGACCATCAACACTTGATGTTCTTTCTCGATTTCTACCTCCGTGGATTTCAGCATTGAATACAACTACAGAATGGTTTTCTCCATCCCTTGCATGTTGTAGTTCATCACAAAGACTTTATAGCTAGGCAGAAGTAACTGGAGAATTCTGTCAACGACCGCATCATCCGGAAGTTCAACTCCCAGCTGAGTCAAGCGGTTGTGCAACCCAGACATTCTGAGTATGTGCTCACTGACAGAACTATTGTCACCCATCTTACAGCTAAAGAACTTGTCAAAGACTTCATATCTCTCGACCCGGGCATGAGCTTGAAAAACAAGTTTCAGCTCCTCGAACATCTCATATGCTCCGTGTTGCTCAAAACGCCTTTGGAGCCCCGGTTCTAAACTGTAAAGCATGCCGCACTGGACCAGAGAGTAGCCATCACTCCGCGACTGCCACGCGTTCCTAACGCCCTGGCTTGCCGCGGGAATGGGAGGGTCACCTAGCGGCGCATTAAGTACATATGCCTTCTTGGAAGCAGTGAGGATGAGCTTTAAGTTACGAGCCCAATCCGCATAGTTGCTCCCATCATCTTTCAGGTTGGTTTTCTCTAGGAATGCATTGAAGTTGAATGAGACATTTGCGTTGGCCATTGGATCTACAATATTTGTAAAGACAATTTTAGACTAAGTACATGATAATTAAGTTCATCTAATTAAATTACTAATGAACTCCCACTTAGATCGACATCCCTCTACTCATCCAAGTGTTACATGATCCACGTCGACTAGCCCGTGTCCGATCATCACGTGAGACGAACTAGTCATCAATGGTGAGCATCTCCATGCTGATCTTATCAACCATACGACTCATGTTCGACCTTTAAGTCTCCCGTATTCGAGGCCATGTCTGTACATGCTAGGCTCGTCGAGTCAACCTAAGTGTTTTGCGTGTGTAAACTGCCTTACACCCGTTGTAAGCGAACGTTAGAATCTATCACACCCGATCATCACGTGGTTCTTCGAGACAACGATCCTTCGCAATGGTTCACACTTAGGGGAATACATATCTCAAAATTTTAATGAGGGGTCATCTTATCTTTGCTACCGTCGTTCTAAGCAATAAGATGAAAAACATAATAAACATCACATGCAATCATATAGTGACATGATATGGCAATATCATCTTGCTCCATTGATCTCCATCTACGGGGCACCATGATCATCATTTTCACCGGCATGACACCATGATCTCCATCATTGTGTCCCCGTGAAGTCGTCACGGCAACTATTACTTCTACTACTATAGCTAACGTTTAGCAATAAAGTAAAGTAATCACATGGCGTTGCATCTCATACAATAAATTAAGACAACTCCTATGGCTCCTGCCGGTTGTCGTACTCATCAGCATGCAAGTCGTGAATCCTATTACAAGAACATGATCATTCTCATACATCACATATGTAACATCACATCCTTTTGGCCATATCACATCACATAGCATACCCTGCAAAAACAAGTAAGACGTCCTCTAATTGTTGTCGCAAGTTTTACGTGGTTGATTAGGGTTTCTAGCAAGAACGCTTCTTACCTACGTGACAGCCACAACGTTGATATGCCAATGCTATTTACCCTTCATAAGGACCCTCTTCATCGAATCCGATCCGATTAAAGTGGGAGACACAGACACCCGCTAGCCACCTTATGCAATAAGTGCATGTCGGTCCGTGGAACCAGTCTCACGTAAGAGTATGTGTAAAGTCGGCCAGGGCCGCTTCATCCCACGATGTCACCGAATCAAGATAAGACTAGTAACGACAAGCAATTGACAAATCAGCGCCCACAACTTTTGTGTTCTACTCGTGCATAGAATCTACGCACAGAACCTTGGCTCGGATGCCACTGTTGGGAAACATAGTAATTTCAAAAAAAATCCTACGCCATACAAGAATCTATCTATGGAGAAACTAGCAACGAGTGAAGTAGTAGAGCATCTTCATACATTTGGAGATCGCTAAGCGGAACTATTGCTAGAACGCGGTTGATGGAGTTGTACTCGCAGCGATTCAGGTCGCGATGAATTCCGATCTATGCGCCGAACAATGGCGCCTCCGCGTTCAACACACGTGCAGCCCGGTGACGTCTCCAACGCCTTGATCCAGCAAGGAGGGAGGAGATGCTGAGGGAGAGCTCCGACAGCACGACGGCGTGGTGATGGTGGAGCTACGTGGCACTCCGAGAGGGCTTCGCCAAGCACTAGGGAGGACGAGGAGAAGGAGGAGTAGGGATGCACCGTAGAGAGAGGCAATTGTGTCTCAAAACAGCCCCAAAACCCTCACTATATATAGGAGGAGAGGGAGGAGGGTGCCCACCCTTAGGGTTTCCAACCCTAAGGATGCTGATACGCCCCAAATGTATCTATAATTTCTGCTTGTTCCATGATCATTTGGGTGACATTGTTATATGTTTTGCTACACTTTTATATCATTTTACACATATTTGGACTAACCTACTAACTCAATGCACCCAGTGCCATTTTCTGTCTGCTGATGTCTTTTTTGCACGGGCTTTTACCCAATTTTCTGAAGCCCGGAAAAATCCAGAAAAATATATAAAAATCAGCGAAACAGAAGCTTCGGGATCACCGAAGGAGGGCCACGGGCCTCCCAGGCGGCCTGCTGGCGCGGCCAGGCCCTAGGCCGCGCCAGGAGGTCGCCTGGGTGGGCCCCACCTCCTCCGGTGCCCTCCTTTGGCCTATATTTAGTGTTCCGTGAGGACACCCTCACAGACTTTCTGGAATCGTGAATTTCTCCATCGTTCCTCCGCCGCAGCGCTTCCGAGATCGGGAGCGTCAGGAGACCTCTTCCCGGCACCCTGCCGGAGGGAGGATTGACCTCCGGGAGCTTCTCCACCACCATGGACGCCTCCCGGATGTGCCGTGAGTAGTTTCCCTTGGACCATGAGTCCATGACCAGTAGCTATGTGATGTCTTCTCTCAAATCTTGTGCTTCAATGGTTAGTCCTCGTGAGCTGCCCTACATGATCAAGGCATCTATGTAATTCGCTTGCTATTGCTATGCTTGGTTTGTTGGGATCCGATGGATTATGAGATTATGTTCAGATTTTTATGAGTTATATATTTGATTATCCTTTTATCTTATGTTCCTTAGTGATTCATGCATGTTCTCCGTTGCTTTATATTGCTTTGGCCAAGTAGTAGATCATAACTCCAAGGGGGAGCGTTATGCATGATTGTGGGTTCGGGCCCCTCGATGTCTAGCTTGAGTGACAGAAACATGAGACTAGGGGATGTGCTTGTTGCCACCAGTAAGAAAACAACGTTGCTTGTGACCAAGGTTGCAAGGATTGTTTACCTTACGCATAGTTCGTTAATGGAGTTGTCTGTTGCTTTGAGTTTACACTTTGGGTGGGGCTCGCAACTTAATACCGGAGAGATGTTCTGGATAGATATCTCAAGGTGGATGATTAGTAAGTAGATGTTGATGAATAAACGGTCTACTTGTCTAGGCGTATTGCCCATTACTATTGAACCTCTAACTATCAAGGAGCATAATTAGCATTGTGGTGCGATCATAATTCTGTCAATTGCCCAACTACGATTTGATTACCCCTAGCATAGTTGTCTATCGTCTTTTGGGAGAGAGACATCACTAGTGAACGTCATGTGACTCCGGTCCATATCACCATCATTGCTTACACCTCCACTATTTACCGCTTTATTTACTTTTCCGTTGCAATCACTATTACCTTCCCACTTGTGTATTGATCCTTTGCAAACTACAAGGCCGGAGAGATTGACAACCTCTCTGTACTCGTTGGAAGCAAAGTTATTTGTTGTGTGTGCAGGTCCATGTCTTCTGCTGACCAGGACAGGAGACACCTACTTGTTGAGCCTAGGAGTCCTCCTGGTTCGATAAACCTTACAGTCTTCATGTAAGGGAAATTTCTGCTAACTACATCTCCACCTTCCACTTGGGGTATCCAACGAGGGGCGAGAAGCATATACATAATCCCGTCATCAGGTGCCCAGCCTTAGGGTTTCCCACCCTAAGGGTGCGGCAGCCCTAGATGGCCCTTGGGGCAGTGGCCAAGGTGGAGGCGCCCTAGGGTGGGCCTTGAGGCCCAAGGTGGCCTCCCCACGCCTAGGGTTTGGCCCCCTCCACCCCTTGATGTGCCTTGGGCCTTTAGTGGTGGCGCACAAGCCCACCTAGGGCTGGTTCCCATCCACTTTTGGCCCATGTAGCAGTTTGGGGCTGGTGGCCCTTCCCGGTGGACCCCGGAACCCTTTCGGTGGTCCCCGTACATTACCGGTGTCGCCCGAAACACTTCTGGTGACCAAATCCTCACTTCCTATATATGCATATTTACCTCCGGACCATTCTAGAACTCCTCGTGACATTCGGGATCTCATCCGGGACTCCGAACAACCTTCGGTAACCATGTACACTATTCCCCTATAACCCTAGCATCATCGAACCTTAAGTGTATAGACCTTACGGGTTTGGGAAGCATGCAGACATGACCGAGACACCTCTCCGGCCAATAACCAACAGCGGGGTATAGATATCCATGTTGGCTCCCACATGTTCCACGATGATCTCATCAGATGAACCACGATGTTGGGGATTCAATCAATCACGTATGCAATTCCCTTTGTCTATCGGTATGATACTTGCCCGAGATTCAATCGTCGGTATCCCTATACCTTGTTCAATCTCATTACCGGCTAGTCTCTTTACTCATTCTATAACACATCATCCCGTGCCTAACTCCTTAGTCACACTAAGCTCAAAATGATGATGAACTACCGAGTGGGCCTAGAGATACCTCTCTGTCACACGGAGTGACAAATCCTAGTCTCGATTCGTACAACCCAACAGATACTTTCGGAGATACCTGTAGTGCACCTACCCAGTTACGTTGTGACGTTTGATACACCCAAAGTATTCCTACGGTATCCGAGAGTTGCAAAATCTCATGGTCTAAGGAAATTATACTTGACATTAGAAAAGCTTTAGCTGACGAACAACACGATCTAGTGTTATGCTTAGGATTGGGTCTTGTCCATCACATCATTCCCCAATGATGTGATCCCTTATCAATTACATCCAATGTCCATGATCAGGAAACCATGATCATCCATTAATCAACGAGCTAGCCAACTAGAGGCTCACTAGGGACACATTGTGATCTATATACTCACACATGTATTACGGTTTCCGGTTAATACAATTATAGCATGAGTAATAGACAATTATCATGAACTAGGAAATATAGTAATAGCCACTCTATTATTGCCTCCAGGGCATATTTCCAAAAAAATCATTGATTATATCTTTTGTTGACGCTTTGATCTATATGTTGTCATCAATTTCCAAAAAGGGGGAGATTGAAAGCACAATTGCTCCCTAAGGTGGTTTTGGTAATTAATAACAACATATGTGTCATTGAACTAATTATCTTATCGAAGTATATTTCATGAAAGTTCAAAGATGCATTGGCTAAAGGATTGTGAGGAGAAACCATTTGATGCAAGGAAAGGACTAGGATTGTCCAAGCTTCAAGCTACAAGACTCTATATTTTATATTTGTAAGAAATCACATTTGAGTCCATAGGAAAGCCAATACTATTAAAAGGGGTGGGGTATCTATGATGAATTACTTGCTCAAGTGCTTAGAGACGGCCACCAAAAATATCAACCATTCTCCCACAAAATTCCCTGTCAAAAGCCTAGACATCGAAATTGGTGGCACAAATACTTTCCACTCTGCCCTATCAATTTTTCCAGAGACAGAACCTATCCCAAACCCATGCCAAAAATCTCCACTAACGTGGACGTACGATAGCACCACCTATCGGAACCACGCCAAAAATCACCGTGTCAACCTTTACGTTTGATCTTCCTATCCCTACCCTCTACTTACACTTGCATGTCATTACTTTCTGCTACAATACTCTAAGATATGCATTTGTAGGGTGTGCTTGACTTGCTACAACTTTTAAAACTTGCCCACAACTAAAATTGGGAAAAGGCCAAGTTTTTATTTGGTCAAGTAGTCTACCCCCCCCCCTCTAGACATACTTCAGATCCTACATGGTCTCTCTCAGAGGCTTCCATGTCCTATTTTGGTCCAAAAAAGTCATCAAAAAGTTTCGTAGTGTTTGGACTTCATTTGGTACTCATTTTCTGAAAATCGAAGAACATGCAGAATATAACGCCTTGCACTTGGCAGTGGGTTAATATGTTAGTTCCCAAAAATGATATAATATAGCATATAAAGCATCCAAGATTGATAATATAATAACATGGAACAATAAAAAATTATCGATACGTTGGAGACGTATCGACACTAAAGAGTTTTTCTTTCATAGAGCCATAAAAACATAGGTTATGAAGAGACATGTAGAAAAACATGATGTAGAGTGCTCATAAAAATTCCCACAATTATCTCATCCTCAAGTATCTCAAGCACTTTATTTCAATAATTGTTTTTTTGAAACTTTGGTTGTCACGTGAAGGGGATTATGCCAAATCAGTTATCAAGTATAGAGTTTCGTCGTGGCTTAATTTTAGGAACTATGGATCTTTGATATATATCACTATCGAGCTCTTTTGATCAGTTCCAGGTATTTACCACATACACCTACTGAAGACAAATCCCAATAATATGCGTTTGTAGTGTTTCCACTACATACGGTAATTAACAAACTCATAGCCAAAATCTGAGTCGTAGCTCTCGTGGATCGTTCACTGGCCAATGGAGTCCTCGGCATAACATCAAGAAAGGTGATGAAGCCACATTTACACACATACACGTGCATATAGGGCCATGGGACCAACGAGAAGCCGAAGCACCATGTAAGAGATACAACATAGATTTTTGGCATAATCTCATCCACCCTTCTACTAAGTTCCACTACACAATTTAATCCACAAGTTCTATCAAGTCTCTTAAAATTAACAACGTGGGGTTGAGCATTTTAAACATCACCCTCTCTACAATTTTCTTAACACCCAAATCTTTGAAGACTTTCTCTTAATATCATTTCATTTTAATATCATTTCATTTTAAAATAGTACCATGGCAAGTCTTGGTTATCTAGATTAAACATCAAAAATGATAGAAAATTATTTCGGCTACTAGAACAAAACATTTGTTTTAATTATCAAGACTTACTCTCTCTTGCACACATCACAAATACTACTATATCTACTCTAAGTATTTCAAGTACAAAAGACGGGAGTCGTAGGACATACCTTCATGGTTGTTAATTTACACACTTATCTTACTTATTCTTGCATTTCTCGTTGACTGACATAGATAAACTCCTCTAAAAACAAAAATGCAAATGAATTCCAAGGGGGGAAAGAATAAGAACAAAGCAAAGCTTACTCGGTTTTTTGGTTTGGGATTTTTTGAAAACTAACTTGCAAAGGAAAAAAGAAAAATGAAAGCAAATAAAAAGCAAAGTGTTGGAACAACCCAATAAGAGTGTTTTTAACCTCCGCAAGCTTAAGTACAACATCATTACAATTATTCAAATACCACCACATCATGATGTAAACGTGGTTGTGACCTCCCCCAATCTTAAACTTTTGCAAGCCATAGTAGGTGAGATAATTGTGGCAGCTGGTGAGGAGCCCATTGTTGGTTCCCGTTGGAGAAGCTTGAATTCATGTAGATGGACGTATCTCGAAGGGACTCGGCGAGGCTTATCATATCATTGATGAATCCGTGGAGACTGTTGAGGTCCGCATAGGTGGTGTAGGATTCTTGTCGTGGCTGATCCTATTCTTCGTCAGTGGCGAGTTCTTATTCTTCTACTTGTTCTGGTTCCGGGCCTTCTTGGTCAAAATATGCATCTCCATCCTATGGCACATAATGCAATTGTCCATGTTCTATTAACAAGCAATGTCTAGGCTTGGGGAGTCGTTATGTCCATTTTGCATCATGTTTTCTTACTATTATTTATAATGTTTTTGTTCATTATTTAACATTATGATGTAATTATAATGCCTTTTCTCTCTTAATTTGTAAGACTTACGTGGAGAAGGGAATTACGACACTTGGAATTCTGGGCCTAAAAGAGCTACAAGAGAGATAGCTATTCTAAGGAGCTCCAAATGACCTGAAACTTCACAGAGATTTTTTACTGAGTATATAAAAAATATTGGAATGAAGAAATACCACACGGGGCCACCTGCTATCCACAAGAAAATGTTGGAAATATGAGCAATTTACCATAGGATTTTATTAAAATAAAAGCTAGGGAAAACATGAATATCATAAAAAAGATGAAATACGACATGGAATATAAAGATGAGACGACGAAAGACATCTGCACATATGATCTAGAAGAGAACATATGTAGAGTCGTTCTATATACACAAGGCATCATATGGAGTGATGAGCAGAAACGGAACATATCTAGAAGTGAAACTATAGAAAACGTTGCAGTAGAAACTCAATGAAAAAGAACATGAGCACGTAATGAGTTGCAGCATCAGTAGGATTGGTGTTGGTGTTGTCGTTGGCCATGTTACCGAAGAGGTGGTCGACGTCGGGTAAGTGGTCGTCGTCCGGGAAGAGATCATCGGTGTCCATGATGGAAGCCAGTAGTCGCGTTGAGCGCTCCCCAAAAACCTTATCGCCCTTGTCCCGTACAAGACTCGAAGAGACGGAGTTTCAGAGGCCTACTATCCCGACCTGCGGTGCACGCCGCGAGTAGGGATGGGGAAGAACGTAGTAGTGATACGTCCATTTTGCATCATGCTTTTATGTTGATATTTATCGCTTTATGGGCTGTTATTACACTTTGCGGTACAATACTTATGCCTTTTCTCTCTTATTTTATAAGGTTTACATGAAGAGGGAGAATGCCGGCAGCTGGAATTCTGGTCTGAAAAAGGAGCAAGTTTGAGATACCTATTCTGCGCAATTCCAAATGCCGTGAAAATCAATGAGGAATTATTTTGGATTTTATAAAAAATACTGGGCGGAAGAAGTACCGGAGGGGAGCCACCAAGAGGCCACAAGCCTGCCAGGCACGGCTTGCTTCCAGTTGCTCAACAATTAGCAATTGTCTTGCAATGGCCCACCAGCGTGTGGGATCGCGGCAGTTTTCGAGGGTAGAGTATTCAACCCAAATTTGTTGGTTCGACACGATGGGAGTGAAAGGATATTCTCCAGTATTAGCAGTTGAGTTGTCGGCTCAACCACACCTGAAAGATTAGTATCTGCAAGCAGGATATAAGCAGCAAAGGTAGTATGATAGCAACAGTGCTAGGAAAGAATCTATTGATGGCAGATTATTCCTAACTGAAGTATCAATGGCGCCAGAAAAGTATTGTAGCAGGTAGTAGCAGTGTAACGAGTAACAAGAGTAGTGACAGCAGTAGAAAGTAGCAACGGTAGCAAGTAACAGCAACAGCAAGTAACAGCAGTAGCAACAGTAGTGGCAGCAGCAGCAGGACAAAGCAAGTAACAGCAGCAGCAAGTAACAATAGCAGTGGGACAAACTCGTAGGCAATGGATCGGTGATTTGTTGGATGACATTCATCATGCAACAGTTATAACACGGAGAGATATGTGGCTAGCTCTCGTTCGTCAATGTGATGTAGGCATGCATTCTGTGTGTAGTCATACATGCTTAGGGAAAATAACTTGCATGACATCTATTGTCCATCCCTCCCGTGGTAGCGGGGTCCAAGTGGATACTACAGGATATTAAGGTTCTCCTTCTAATAAAGAACCGGACCAACGCATTAGCACTTGGTGAACACATGAACTCCTAAAACTATGGTCATCACCGGGAGTGGTTCCGGTTATTGTCACTCCACGGTTGCCGGATCATAACACATAGTAGGTAACTACAACTTGCAAGATCGGATCTAAAACACACATATATTGGTGACAACATAATAATTTCATATCTGAATTCATGGCACTCGGGCCCTAGTGACAAGCATTAAGCATGGCAAAGTAGTAGCAACATCAATCTCAGAACATAGTGGATACTAGGGATCAATCCCCGTCAAAACTAACTCGATTACGTGATAGATCTCATCCTACTCATCACCGCCCAGCGAGCCTACGAATAGATTACTCACGAACGATGAAGAGCTTCATGGAATTGGAGAGGGAAGAAGGTTGATGATGACGATGACGACGATCTCCTTGATCCGGAGCCCAAAACGGACTCCAGATCTGCCCTCCAGGGCAAGAACGGGATGTGGCGGCGCCTCTGGATCGTGAAACGCGATGAACTCTTCTCTCTTGATTTTTTCCGGGACGAAAGGGAATAATTAGCGCTGGAATTGGGGGCGGCAGAGCCACGTGGGCCCCACAAGCCTGGTAGCCACGGCCAGGGGGGAGGCCGCGGCTACAGGGCTTGTGGCCCAGTGGCCCGTCCCCTCCGGTGGATCTTTGCGCAGGTATTTTTCATATTTTCCAGAAATATTCTCCGTAAATTTTCAGGACGTTCCGAGAACTTTCATTTATGCACAAAAACAACACCATGGCAATTCTGCTGAAAACAGCGGCAGTCCGGGTTAGTTCCATTCAAATCATGCAAGTTAGAGTCCAAAACAAGGGCAAAAGAGTTTGGAAAAGTAGATACGATGGAGACGTATCAACTCCCCCAAGCTTAAAACCTTGCTTGTCCTCAAGCAACTCAGTTGACAAACTGAAAGAGAAAGAAAAACTTTGACAAACTCTATTTGATCTTGTTGTTGCAACTATGTCTAACTCATAACCAGAATTTCAGCAAGATCACGAGTTAACCACATAAACAAGTGACACAAAGGTCTCACAGTAAACTAATATCAATGGCATAATCAGCTAGCGAGCAAATAATAATGAGTTTCAGATACCAACAATTAAATCAAAACAAGCATGAACCAATATGAATAGGTGGTATCTCGCTAGCTCTTTCTAAGACCGCAAAACATAAATGCAGAGCACTTTCAAAGATCAAGGGCTGACTAAACATTGTAATTCATAGCAACGAAGATCCAGTCATAGTCATTTTCAATATCAATCAAAAGGAAAGCATAAAAATGACAGAGGTGCTCTCTAATTGGTGCTTATATAAGAAGAGGATGACTCAACAGGAACATAAATAGACAGACCCTTCGCAGAGGGAAGCATTGATTTGCAGAGGTGCCAGAGCTCAAGCTTTGAAAACAGAGATAATAATTTTGGGTGGCATGCTTTCATTGTCAACGCAATGACCAAGAGTTCTCAATATCTTCCATGCTACTCATGCTATAGGCGGTTCCCAAACAGAAAATTAAAGATTTAACTCCCCCACCACCAATCAATCACACTCCACGGCTAGCCGAATCCTCGGGTACCGTCCATACTAACATCAATCCGGGGGGAGTCTTGTTTTACAGTTATGTTTTTGATTTAAGCGTGGAACTGGGCACTCCAATTACCAGCCCCTTTCTCGTGAATGACAGTGAATAAACACATGTCGATGATAACACGCCTAACATGGAAGATACCAATATCCCCCTGTCACCACATGAGCGGTTCGGGCATGCAAAACAGATTATTTCTTGAAGGTTTAGAGAATGGCACATGCAAATTTACTTGGAACGGCAGGTAGATACCGCAAATAGGTAGGTATGGTGGACTCCCATGGAAAACTTTTGGGTTTATGGAAGTGAATGCACAAGCAGTATTCCGCTTAGTACAAGTGAAGGCTAGCAAAAGACTGGGAAGCGACCAACTAGAGAGCAACAACAGTTATCAAGATGCAATGAGTTTGACTAACATGGAGTGTAAGCATGAGCAGGATATAAATCACCATGAACACGAACATCATAGAGGCTATGTTGATTTTGTTTCAACTACATGCATGAACATGCGCCAAGTCAAGCCACTGGAATCATTCAAAGGAGAATACCATCCTATCATATTACATCATAGTCATCTCAAAATCTATGTTGGCATTCAAGACAAGCCATTATAAGCTCCTAGCTAATTAAGCATGGCATCAGAAACTATGATCTCTAAGTTGTCATTGCAAACATGGTTCTCTCTTAGCAAAGCTAAATCTGGGATGACAAGCTAGTCATATTTACAAAAACAAAATAGATAGAGTTCATACCAGCTTTTCCAGTCTCAGTCACTTCATCATATATCATCATTATTGCCTTTCACTTGCACGATCGAACGATGTGAACAATAA
This sequence comes from Hordeum vulgare subsp. vulgare, assembly GCF_904849725.1. Taxonomy (NCBI): domain Eukaryota; kingdom Viridiplantae; phylum Streptophyta; class Magnoliopsida; order Poales; family Poaceae; genus Hordeum; species Hordeum vulgare. Next base: position 480,963,035 of record NC_058522.1, read on the forward strand.
TAAGAGTGCTCATGTATTGGACTAAGCTAAATCTGCAGGCAAACACAAAGGAGAAGACAAAGTAATATGGCTCTTTAACAAATGAACATGTATGCATGCGAGAGCCACTAAACATTGTAACCATGGTCTTCTACCTCGACTCAAAGAAAAAGAAAACTATTTACACGGGAAAGCTCCCAACAAGCAAAAGAAGAACGGAAAATTTGTTTGGGTTTTCTCAAAAGGACACAAAACAGGAAAACAAGAAAACAAAAATAAACTAGCATGGATAATACAGTGGCAAAGTGTAAACACCGACTAACAAAGTGAAAGCATAAGCATGAATGTAATGTTGGTCCAAACACGTACTCCCCCAAGCTTAGGCTTCTGGCCTTGCTTGGTCTACTCCCAAGGCTGGTCCGGGTGATACCCAAAATCATAATGTGGGTTGTACGGGAGCGCTGCAGCCACTGCATGAATAGCTGGTTCGCGGAGACGAGAAGTTTCAACCTCCCTCTCATACTCCTCTGCTTCTCCAATGGTTATGTAATATCTTCGTTTAACCTAAAAGTCAAAGAAGGCAGGAGCAGGAAGCGTAATATGAAAAGCACGCTGTCGGTTAAATACTAACCGGTAAACGAGGGATTCCTCATCCCTCTTGAGAAACTGATAGCGTGTCAGAGCGGCATGATCAAGGTAGGCTGTACGGAGAGGGGGATCTCCTGAACGGATGGGTACTCCAAGAAAATTTGCTAAGTGCGTAGCATAAATCCCACCAAAGAAATCCCCATCAATGGCATTATTATTCAGCCTCCTTGCTATTATAGCTCCCATGTTAAAGCTCCTGTCACCTGTTACTGCGCTCTTAAGGATACTAAGGTCGGATGTGCATAGGTGAAAATGTTCAACCTTGTTGTTAATGCATCTACCTATGAAGAGGGCAAAGTAGTGCAAGGCAGGGAAATGAATGCTTCCTATGGTAGTGATGTCTCTAGTTTCTCCAACAGTTATACTAGAGACAAAATCTCTAACCGAAGACTTAGCACGATCATTAAGACTACCCCCATCGGGTATCTTGCAAGTCCTATTGAAATCCTCCAAATCCATGGTGTAGGATTTATCATACAGATCAAAGAGTATGGATGACTCACGACCAACTGAAAATTTAAATCTACGCATGAAAGAGGCAGTGAGCATAGCATATTGTTCACATTTATCTGAGAGGAATTCTTCTAACCCGGCATTGCGGACAAGTGTATAAAACTCATCCTTGAAGCCTGCTTCGATCATGAACTCATCGGAAGGCCATTCACATGGTCGTACCGGTGCGTCCCTTAGTTGATAAGGATCGGGCTCCCGAATAGAAAGATGGGGACCCTTCTTACTTGAGGAACCACCATGAAACTTCCTCCTGAACATAATTTCTTTTTGCTGAAATTTTTGAAGTTCAAGAGAAAAGTGAATAAAGACCAACCACTCCTTGTAGCAACTACTCCTACTAGTGCCTAGAGACCGTATCACGCGTTAAAACTACTTGGGACCAGCTAAAATCAACATTTCAAGCTCAAGAACAGGGTCACCAAGGTAGCAAGAATACGCGAAGGATAAAGCACTAGAGTAGAAACTAATTGTACCAATGGAGGAGTCACTTACCAAGGAATAATTTCCCCAAAACGGTTCAGAGAATGGTGCTTTGAGCAAGGAGATCGAAAATCACAGCCAAATGAGCAAGAACACGGGTTTGAGCTGCGAAACGATTTTTTCTGGAGGTAGAAGAAGAGGATGGGCGCTGGAATGAGTGGAGGGGGTCCCTGTGGGCCCCACAAGCTTGGTAGACGCGACTAGGGGGGAGGCCGCGGCTACAGGGCTTGTGGCCCACTGGTGTGGCCCCCAGGCCAGCTCTCACTCCCAGTATTTTTCAAAAAATCCAGAAAAAATCATATTTGATTTTCACGACCATCGGAGAACTTTTATTTTGAGGGTACTTTTCTCCGGGATGCTAAAACAAAAAACAGGAAAAACTAAACTAAATCTATCATTTTTCTTCTAAGCAACAAAAAGTGAAAGCTTAAAACAGATATATGTGACTCCTTGATTCATCCATTTCATGGTCATCGAAAGAAATCCGTCAATGGGGTTGATCAAATCCCCTCGACAAAACCTTTTCGAATCGCAAAAGGAAACGAAGAATTGTCGAATAGCCACTAAGTCACCTCAATGGGGACATAAATCTCCACAACAAGCAAATCATACTTCATCTTAACACGAGGAATAGGGCATTCAAAGCTCCCAATAAGAATCGATTTAGTTTTTTCGATAGCATTGATGCAATGTACTTGATATCGTTCCTTCGAAAAGTGCACTGTATGCTCATTACTGTTGACATGGAAGGTGACATTGCCTTTGCTGCAATCTATAACAGCCCTTGCGGTGTTTAAGAATGGTCTTCCAAGAATGATCGCCATGGCATCATCCTCACGAGTATCCAGGATAACAAAGTCCATTAAGATAGTAACGTTAGCAACCACAACAGGCACATCCTCGCAAATGCCGACAGGGAAAGCAGTTGATTTGTCGTCCATTTGCAGAGAAATTTTAGTGGGTGTCAACTTATCCAGTTCAAGTCTACGATAAAGAGAGAGGCATAACACTAACACCGGCTCCAAGGTCACATAAGGCAGTTCTTACGTAGTTTCCTTTAATGGAGCAAGGTATAGTGGACACTCCGGGATCACCAAGTTTCTTAGGAGTTCCACCTTTGAAAGTGTAATTGGCGAGCATGGTGGAGATCTCAAGATCTGGCATCTTCCGTTTATTAGTCACGATATCTTTCATGTACTTGGCATATGGAGACATTTTGAGCATATCAATTAACCGCATCTGCAGAAAGACGGGTCTCAACATTTCAATAAAGCGCTCAAAATCCTCATCATCCTTTTTCTTGGATGGCTTAGGAGGAAAGGGCATGGGTCTCTGAACCCATGGCTCCCTTTCTTTACCATGCTTCCTAGAAGTGAAGTCATTCTTATCGTATCTCTTAGGTTGTGGATTATCAGGATTAACCGTAGGTTCAATCTCCACATCCTTATCATTGCTAGCTTGAGCATTATTATGAACATCGCTGTCCATATTGTCACCAAGTTCATGTTCATCACCAGATTGTGTTTCTGCATCAGACGCAGAAATATCATTTGGTTCTTCAGGTGTGACAGTATTTAGTGAACTGACATGTAGGTTTCTATCATCCTTCTTCTTCTTCTTAGGATGACTGGGTGTATCAGCATTAATTCCTTGAGAATCTTGATCAATTCTCTTAGGATGGCCTTTAGGATACAAAGGTTCCTGAGTCATTTTGCCTCCTCTAGTAATGACTCTGACAGAGTTGTCATTTAATTCATTGAGCAAGTCATTCTGAGCTTTAAGTACTTGTTCTACCTAAGTAGTAATCATAGAGGCATGTTTACTCAGAAGCTTCAGATCATTGACATTTCTTTCTACACAAGCACTTAAATGACTAAGCATACGAGTACTTTGTTCCAAATGTCTGCTAACATAATCATTGTAACTCTGTTGTTTGGCAACAAAGTTGTCAAATTCATCAAAGCATAGGCTAGCAGGTTTGTCAAAAGGAATATCACTCTCATTGAATCTACGCACAGAATTCACCTCTACTACTTGTATCGGGTTACCGAGACCATGGATCTCTTTGATAGGCGGTAGATTTTTGACTTCTTCACATCTAATGCCTTTCTCTTGCATAGATTTCTTGGCTTCTTGCATATCTTCGGGACTGAGGAATAGGATACCTCTTTTCTTAGGAGTTGGCTTAGGAGGTGGTTCGGGAATAGTCCAAGCATTATCATTGATCAAGATGTTATTCAGTAGGATCTCAGCTTGTTCTACAGTTTGTTCCCTAAAAACACAACCGGCACAACTATCTAGGTGGTCTCTAGAAGCATCGGTAAGTCCGTTATAAAAGATATCAAGTATCTCGTTCTTCTTAAGAGGGTGATCAGGCAAAGCATTCTGTAGCTGGATGAGCCTCCCCCAAGCTTGTGGGAGACTCTCTTCTTTGAGTTGAGCAAAGTTGTATATTTCCTGCAAGGCAGCTTGCTTCTTATGGGCAAGGAAATATTTCTCACAGAAGTAATAGACTGTATCCTGGGGACTACTCACACATCCAGGAGCAAGAGAAGTGAACCAGGCTTTAGCGTCATCCTTTATAGAGAAAGGAAACAGCTTAAGGATATAGTAGTAGCGGATCTTCTCCTCACTAGTGAAAAGGGTGGCTATATCGTGTAGTTTGGTAAGATGGGCTACGACCGTCTCAGACTTATAACCGCGGAAAGGATCAGATTCGACTAGAGAGATTATCTCAGGGTCGACAAAGAATTCATAATCCTCATCGGTGATAAAGATAGGTGAAGTGGCAAACTTCGGGTCGTATTTCATCCTAGCTTTCAGAGATTTTTCCTTCCACTTGTAAAGTAATTTCTCAGCGTCATAGGCATCCTTACACGCAAGAAAATCCTCAGCTATCTCTCCCTCCATAAAATAACCCTCAGGTATATCAGGCAAATCATATCTAGGAGAGCTAGATCTAGCAGGAGCAAAAGCAGGTTCTATCTCAATAGTATAGGCAGTTTCAGAAGCATCACGAGCATTGGCAGTAACTCTAGCAATATGAGCATCAAGGAATACCCCTAGTGGCATATCAGGCAAAGTAGTATCTCTAGGAGTATCAAGCATAGCATCATCATGCAAAATAGCATCTCTAGCATCATCAGGCAAAGCAGTATCAAGCATAGCATCATGGATAGCAGTATCACGCATAGCATCTCTAGCAGTATCAGGCATAACATCTCTAGCAGTATCAGGCATAGTATCTCTAGCAGTATCATGCATAGTATCATGAAGCATAGTAGCATCATAAACATCATCAATAGCAGTAGCATCTCTAGCATCATCTAGCACATGCGACATATCAAGATTTCTAGCAGGAGGTGATGTCGCAAACTTACTCATAACTGAAGGTGAACCAATTGCAGAGCTAGATGGTAGTTCCTTACCTCCCCTCGTAGTTGAGGGCAAGACTTTGGTTCTTGGATCTTTCAGATTCTTCATAGTGATCAGCAGATATAAATCCCAAGTGACTCAGAGAATATAGCTATCCCTCTCCGGCAACGGCGCCAGAAAAGAGCTGCTTCCAGTTGCTCAACAATTAGCAATTGTCTTGCAATGGCCCACCAGCGTGTGGGATCGCGGCAGTTTTCGAGGGTAGAGTATTCAACCCAAATTTGTTGGTTCGACACGATGGGAGTGAAAGGATATTCTCTAGTATTAGCAGTTGAGTTGTCGGCTCAACCACACCTAAAAGATTAGTATCTCCAAGCAGGATATAAGCAGCAAAGGTAGTATGATAGCAACGGTGCTAGGAAAGAATTTGTTGACGGGAGATTATTCCTAACTGAAGTATCAATGGCGCCAGAAAAGTATTGTAGCAGGTAGTAGCAGATGTAATGAGTAACAACAGTAGCAAGGAACAACAGTAGTGACAACAGTAGCAAGTAGCAACAGTAGCAAGTAACAGCAACAACAAGTAACAGTAGTAGCAACACTAGTGGCAGCAGCAGGAGGACAAAGCAAGTAACAGTAGCAGCAAGTAACAGCAGCAGAGCAAAGCAAGTAACAGCAGCAGCAAGTAACAATAGCAGTGGGACAAACTCGTAGGCAATGGATCGGTGATTTGTTGGATGACATTCATCATGCAACAGTTATAACACGGAGAGATATGTGGCTAGCTCCCGTTCGTCAATGTGATGTAGGCATGCATTCCGTGTGTAGTCATGCATGCTTAGGGAAAATAACTTGCATGGCATTTATTGTCCATCCCTCCCGTGGCAGCGGGGTCCAAATGGATACTACGGGATATTAAGGTTCTCCTTTTAATAAAGAACCGGACCAACGCATTAGCACTTGGTGAACACATGAACTCCTCAAACTATGGTCATCACCGGGAGTGGTTCCGGTTATTGTCACTCCGGGGTTGCCGGATCATAACACATAGTAGGTAACTACAACTTGCAAGATCGGATCTAAAACACACATATATTGGTGACAACATAATAATTTCATATCTAAATGCATGGCACTCGGGCCCTAGTGACAAGCATTAAGCATGGCAAAGTAGTAGCAACATCAATCTCAGAACATAGTGGATACTAGGGATCAATCCCCGTCAAAACTAACTCGATTAGATGATAGATCTCATCCTACTCATCGCCGCCCAGTGAGCCTACCAATAGATTACTCATGAACGATGAAGAGCTTCATGGAATTGGAGGGGGAAGAAGGTTGATGATGACGATGGCGACGATCTCCTTGATCCGGAGCCCAAAACGGACTCCAGATCTGCCCTCGAGGGCAAGAACGGGATGTGGCGGCGCCTCTGGATCGTGAAACGCGATGAACTCTTCTCTCTTGATTTTTTCCGGGATGAAAGGGAATAAATAGCGCTGGAATTGGGGGCGGAAGAGCCACGTGGGCCCCACAAGCCTAGTAGCCGCAGCCAGGGGGGAGGCCGTGGCTACAGGGCTTGTGGCCCACTGGCCCCTCCCCTCCGGTGGATCTTTGCGTAGGTATTTTTCATATTTTCCAGAAATATTCTCCGTAAATTTTCAGGACATTCCGAGAACTTTCATTTCTGCACAAAAACAACACCATGTCAATTCTGCTAAAAACAACGTCAGTCCGGGTTAGTTCCATTCAAATCATGCAAGTTAGAGTCCAAAACAAGGGCAAAAGAGTTTGGAAAAGTAAATACGATGGAGACGTATCACGGCCTACCCCCCTGGCCGCGCCTGGGTGGCTTGTGGGCCCCCTGTTGCCCCTCTGGCTCCCATCTTTTGCTATAAGGAGGGTTTCGTTCCATAAAAAATCAGGAGGAGGCTTTCGGGAGGAATCGTCACCGCCACGAGGCGGAACTTGAGCAGAACCAATCTAGAGCTCCGGTAGGGCCGTCCTGCCGGGGAAACTTCCCTCACGGAGGGGGAAATCATCGCCATCGTCATCACCAACACTCCTCTCATCGGAGGGGACTCATCTCCATAAACATCTTCATCAGCACCATCTCATCTCCAAACCCTAGTTCATCTCTTGTAACCAATCTCCGTCTCGCGACTCCGATTGGTACTTGTAAGGTTGCTAGTAGTGTTAATTACTCTTTGTAGTTGATGCTCGTTGCATTACTCGATGGAAGATCATATGTTCAGATCTCTAATGCTATTCAATACCTCTCTGGTCATGAACATAATTATGCTTTGTGAGTAGTCACTTTTGTTCCTGAGGACATGGGATAAGTCTTGCTATAAGTAGTCATGTGCAGGGACGATTCTAAGGGGGGGCCAGGGGGGCGAGACCCCCCCCCCCCACAACGATCTCATTACCCCTTAATAGTGATTAGATACCACGTATAATTGTCCTCGTACGCACAGAATTCTGGTTGTCTCGCCCCCCCTGTGATTCATCCGGCCAGCCCATAACGACAGGCCTAGAGCCCATGTACATACAGAATATATGATGTGTGTGATTGTAGAAAGCAGGCCAACGACCCTAATATGAATAAGAAGAAAAAGGGAAAACAGCCCACGTGAAAGACAATGAGTTTGTAAGAAATACGCATGACCACAGCGAGTCCATCACATACGCACGATCGTTTCGTTTCCAAAAAATCCGCTCGTTCCTCGCTCCTCATTTCCTGCGATTGGAGAGACTTGGCTGCCGTCGTCGTTGCCTGCCTGGTAGATCGCCCGTCCCCTCCATCAAATCTCTCTATCCACCAGGGAGGGAAGGTCTCTGTCCTATGTCGCCGACTCTCCCCGCCGGCCCGGCGTGCCGATCCGCAGACAGCGGGTGCATTCCGACCGGCCGCACACACAAGGTTGAGCAACCAGTCGATCAGCAAAAGGTTAGTTTACGTACATCATTATAGATTACCGTGTGTCTAGAATCTAATTGTAGAAACATAGACATTAAGACCTAAAGAATTATTTTTGTATTGTCCAATTATGTTTGTGTAGACATGAAGGGGAAGGGAGCTCAGTCAATTTGTAACTTTTTAATGCCAATTGGTTCAAGCTCTCAGTCATTTTAATGCCAATTGGTTCAATCTACACATTATTTTGATGTGTGCCTTAAAAACAATAGAACTACAAAGTATGACAATAAAAAATCAAAAAAAAGTTGACTGTCAAATTATTGGTTTGTAGGCATGAAGAGGAAGAGTTTCTTTGAGAACAATTTCTAGCCAATTGAAACTAGTAACCAATTCTGAAGAAATTATCCATTCATGATGATTATTCATATTAATAGATATGCAAAATTATTCATATTGCAGAACCGCGGCTATATTTTGAGTATTTAGACCTCACAATATTTACAATGCTATATGCCTATATAATTGTCTCTTCGATGGTTGTAATCGACACTTTTAGTTCAAGCCTTGCCCCCCCTATCGCCATTTTCTGGCTCTGTCCCTGGTCATGTGAATTTGGTATTCGTTCGATATTTTGATGCGGTGTATGTTGTCTTTCCTCTAGTGGTGTTATGTGAATGTCGACTACATAACACTTCACCATTATTTGGGCCGAGAGGAAGGCATTGGGAAGTAATAAGTAGATGATGGGTTGCTAGAGTGACAGAATCTTAAACCCTAGTTTATGTGTTGCTTCGTAAGGGGCTGATTTGGATCCACTAGTTTAATGCTATGGTTAGACTTTGTCTTAATTCTTCTTTCGTAGTTGCAGATGCTTGCGAGAGGGGTTAATCATAAGTAGGATGTTTGTCCAAGTAAGGGCAGCACCCAAGCACCGGTCCACCCACATATCAAACTATCAAAGTAGCGAACGCGAATCATATGAACATGATGAAAACTAGCTTGATAGAAATTCCCATGTGTCCTCGGGAGCGCTTTACCTCATATAAGAGTTTGTCCAGGCTTATCCCTTGCTACAAAAGGGATTGGGCCACTTTGCTGCACCTTTGTTACTATTGTTACTTGCTACTCGTTACGACTCATCTTATCACACAACTATTTGTTACCGATAATTTCAGTGCCTGCAGAGAATACCTTGCTGGAAACCACTTGTCAGTTCCTTCTGCTCCTTGTTGGGTTCGACACTCTTACTTATCGAAAGGACTACGATAGATCCCCTACACTTGTGGGTCATCAAGCAGCAGCACACAGAAAGGAACTGATGGCGAGAGGAAGTTCTGATGCGTCTTCTCTGGAGAGGAGCGACCTCTCTTTTATAGGCGCAAGGAGGCGAGAGGCCAATGACGGGAGCCGAAGAGAGCAAGGGAGACGAAACAAAAGTGTTGCATTCGCTTTCAATATCCACTACAGCAAAACGTTCAGCTTCCGAGTGACCTTCTGTATACTAGTCGTGCGTGGCAAAAATTAAGTTCGGCTTGTCTCATTCCCGCAACCCGCGGCATGTCGTGACGAGGCGAGGCGGGCGGCGGAGGAGGAGGAGCGCGCGTGTATGTATCTCTTGTTCTCAAGCTCATACATGTGTGGAAACATCCTCCCTTATAAGGAGGTCCAACTCCCACTAAACTAGCAATGTGGGACTAAACATTTCCACCTCTTGCCTTGCACAAATGGGTTGCATGGGCCTTTAGGATTTATTAGGAATTTTTTGAAATTATATATTGGGCTGACCCAAAAGTAGACAAAATTCCAGCAATCCCCCACCAGATCCCAGAGGCACACAAAAATTGCCTTTGGTTCCAAAAAACTGTTTTATATACCGATACTGCAGTGGAGACTGTTAAGTTGAACTTCGACCTAGAACTCTATGCTACACTAGTAAGCAACTTGAACAGTGGACTAGGCCTTGAACTGCAAGTTTTCTGCGAATCTAGCTTCACACAGAGCCTTGATCGATACTAGGCTACCGTGGGACTTCCCCGTGGGTGGAGCTTATGCGTCATACTCCAAGACCTTTCATGACTTTACTAGAGAGCACCCTACTCTCATAGATTGCGACGTTAACAATCAAACTCGTATAGGTATGTCCTTCAAAAGATGTTATGCAGGACAACATCTATGCTTCAATAAGCCACTTAGAACATATTAAGATGTATATCAACTTGCCATGCAGTTTAGGAAAGTATTGCATCTTCATGGAGTGGTATTATCAATGATAATTATACTTTCTTCTCAGTTGACCAACAGCTTGTCTTCCACATCCAATTCACGGGATCCCCGATCACAAACAATAGGTTACCACTATGAACAACTCAAATTGTGGGTCTCATACCCATCTCCCTCGATGCATTATCTATCACATTACGTGATAGACCCTTAGTAAAATGATCTGCTAGATTTTTAGATGTTTGGATATAGTCCAATGCAATAACTCCAGAGTTTTTCATTTTTCTGACAGATTTTAACCTTCTCTGAACGTGTCTTGATGACTTCATGTTATCCTTTGAGCTGCTCACTTTCGTGATCATAGTTTGATTGTCGCAGTTCATAAGGATACCCGGTACAGGTTTCTCGACAACCGGCAAGTCACTCAAGAGCCGGTGAAGCCAATCTGCTTCGACCGTAGCTGTATCTAGTGATGTGAGTTCTGCTTCCATTGTTGACCTTGTTAAGATCGTTTGCTTGCAAGACTTCCAAGAAACAGCGCCACCTCCATGAGTGAATACATATCCGCTCGTGGCCTTTATCTCATCAGCATCAGAGATCCAGTTTGAATCACTATACCCTTCAAGCACCTTTGGGTGTCCAGGATAGTGAATTCAATAATTTGTAGTGCCTTTCAAATAACGCAAAACTCTCTCTAGAGCTTTCCAATGCACATCTCCTGGTTTTGAGACAAACCGACTCAGTTTGCTAACAGCAAAAGAGATGTCAGGTCTTGTAGCACTGGCTAAGTACATAAGGGAGCCAATAATCTGAGAATATTTCAATTGGTCTCTAGCAATTCTTCGATTCTTTCGAAGCAGCACACTCGCATCATATGGTGTGAGAGAGGACTTGCAGTCACTATACCCAAAGCGACTCAATATCTTTTCCACATAGTGAGATTGAAGCAACGTAATCCCACCATCTTCGTCTCTCAACAACTTGATGTTCAGAATGATATCAGCCACTCCTAAATCCTTCATCTCAAAACAATGAGATAGGAAATCCTTGACCTCTTTAATAACATTCAGATTTGTTCCAAAAATCAGTATGTCATCAACATACAAGCAAAGGATAACTCCCTCGCCCCCACCATGGCGATAGTACACACATTTATCAGCTTTGTTTACAACAAAGCCTGCAGTTGTGAGAGTTCTTTCAAACTTCTCATGCCACTGCTTGGGTGCTTGCTTAAGTCCATATAAAGACTTCAACAACTTGCACACTTTTCCTTCCTGACAATCTACTACAAACCCATCTGGTTGTTCCATGCAAATTTCCTCATCCAACTCTCCATTTAGGAAAGCAATCTTAACATCCATTTGATGAACGAGAAGACCATGTGAGGCGGCTAGTGAAAGTAGTACTTGAATAGTGGTCAGTCGAGCCATGGGTGAGTAAGTATCAAAGAAGTCTTCACCTTCCTTTTGGGTATAATCCTTAGCCACGAGTCGTGCCTTGTACTTTTCAATAGTACCATCAGGCCTAAGCTTCTTCTTGAATACCCATTTGCATCCTATAGGTTTGCACCCATAAGGACGATCAGTGATCTCCCAAGTTTCACTTGCCAAGATGGAATCCATCTCACTATGGACTGCTTCCTTCCAGTAGTCAGCATCTTCAGACGCATAGGCCTCTGAAATAGAACTGGGAGTGTCATCTATGAGATACAGAAGAAAATCATCACCAAAGGACTTTGCAGTCCTCTGTCTCTTTCTCCTAGTAGGAACTTCACTGTTCTCCTCCACAGTATTTTCAAAGTGTTCCATCGAAATGATAGGTTCAGTAATTGTAACTATTTCATGGTTTGATAAATTAGGCATCTCCTCATTAGATGAGGTAGCTATATCCTTCATGGGAAAGATATCTTCGAAGAAAGTCGCATCATTCGACTCCATGATTGTACCGACATGCATGTCAGATACCTCAGATTTTACAACCAAGAATCTATATCCAATGCTATGAAAAGCATATCCCAGGAAAACACAATCCACAGTTTTTGGTCCTAGCTTGCGCTTCTTTGGAATTGGCACATTGACTTTCGCCAAACAACCCCAGGTTCGTAGATAAGAGAGTTTTAACCTTTTCTTTTCCCATTCTTCGAATGGAGTTATCTCTTTGTTCTTTGTGGGAACTCGGTTTAGGACATGACATGCAGTCAATATTGCCTCCCCCCACCATGCCTTGGAGAGACCTGATGTGTCTAACATGGCGTTAACAAAATCAGTTAGAGTACAGTTCTTTCTTTCGGCTATCCCATTTGACTCAGGTGAATAGGGAGGCGTCCTCTCATGGATTATACCATGTTCCACACAGAAAGAATCAAATTAATTTGATAAATACTCTCCACCATGATCGTACCTAAGCCTCTTGATCTCTCGATCAAGTTGGTTTTCTGCTTCGGCTTTATAGATCTTGAAAAAGTTCAATGCCTCATCCTTAGATTTCAGAAGATACACTCGGCAGTATCTAGTGGAGTCATCAATTAGTGTCATGAAATATTTCTTTCCACCTTTTGTCAAAATACCATTCATTTCACATAGATCTGAATGTATGAGCTCTAGTGGTGCAAGATTTCTCGTTTCGGCAGTCGTATGGGACTTACGAGGTTGTTTGGCTTGCACACAAACTTGACACTTAGATCCCTTGACGGTGGTGAAGCTAGGGATTAAGTTCAATTTGACTAGTCGCGACATGCAACCAAAATTAACATGACAAAGACGTGAATGCCATACATTTGATTCACTATTGTTGTAAACATGATTAACAACTTTATTGCAAACGTCTGCCAAGGATAAATGGAACAAGCCTCCTGACTCGTAGCCTTTACCAACAAAAGTTCCATACTTGGATATTACAAATTTATTAGACTCAAAGACAAGCTTGTAGCCATCTCTACACAAAAGAGATTCGCTAACAAGATTTTTATTCACGGAGGGGACATGATGCACGTTCTTCAACCGCACGACCTTCCCCGAGTAAACTTTAGATCGACCGTGCCAACACCACAAACAGAAGCACTTGAACCGTTGCCCGTCAGCATGGTGGAAGTCACTGCGGACTGATAAGATGAAAACATGGAAATATCACCGCATACATGCACATTAGCACACGTGTCAATCAACCAATCGGGAAAATGACATACTTAAAGGATAGTGGGAAATATACTACCCAACATCTTCCACGTCAGTGTCACCAATACAACATTAGCAGACTTGCCGCCTTTCCCATGTCGACGCTTGTCATAACGATTAGGGCAGTTAGGTGCCCAATGATCAGGATCTCCGCACACATGACAAACACCTTTCTTCTTGTCATTCTTCTTCTTGAAGTTGGTGTGCTGTACAACCTTGTTCTTCCCATTGAACTTTGCTTTACCATCAAACTTGCCCTTGTTCTTGAAATTGTGGGGCTGGAAGTTTTTCTTCTGTACCAGATTGGCACTAGAACCTCCCTCAATGCCTCGAGCACATGTGTCTTTTGCTCTCGCCTTTTCTTCCACATCAAGAGTACCTATGAGATCCAGAATGGAAAACTCCTGTCTCTTATGCTTCAGTAAGGTAGCAAAGTTCCTCCACGAAGGAGGAAGTATAGTGATGATGCCTCCGACAACAAACTTGTCCGGTAGCATGCAATTGAAGTGCTCAAGTTCTCTTGCAAATGACTATATCTCGTGAGCTTGCTCAACCACAGAGCGCTCTTCAGTCATCCTGTAGTCATAGAATTGTTCCATGATGTACAGCTCAGTGCCAGCATCCGATACCCCAAACTTGGCCTCGAGTGCATCCCACATATCTTTTCCATTATCAATTGACGCATAAGCATCAACTATGTTCTCACCAAGAACGCTCAAGAGAGCAGCCTTAAACAAGGTATCCATTTTCTGAAAAGCTAGCTCCTGTCGAGCATCATGATCTCCTTCAGGTTTGCCAAGAGTGGTGTCATAGCAGCTCGTGGTTTGAAACCACAAAACAGCTCTCACGCGCCATCTCTTATAGTGGACACCCTCAAACATAGGAGGTCTCATGGAAGCAGCAGAACCACTCGGGGTAAATTGCCTATAATAAGGTTTTTGGATTGTTGGAAATATGAGCAATTTACCATTGGATTTTATTAAAAGAAAAGCTAGGGAAAACATGACTATCATAAAAAGATGAAATAAGACATGGAATATAAAGATGAGACGATGAAAGACATGCGCACATATGATCTAGAAGAGAACATATGTAGAGCCGTTCTATATACACAATACATCATATGGAGTGATGAGCAGAAAAGGAACATATCTAGAGGTGAAACTATAGCAAAAAGTTGCGGTAAAAACTCAACGAAAAAGAACATGAGTACGTATTGAGTTGCAACAGCAGTAGGATTGGTGTTGGCGTTGTCGTTGGCCATGTTACCGAAGAGGTGGTCGATGTCGGGGAAGTAGTCGTCGTCCGGGAAGAGATCGTCGGTGTCCGTGATGGAAGCCAGTAGTCGCGCTGAGCGCTCCCCAAAAACCTTATCGCCCTTCTCTCGTACATGACTCAAAGAGATGGAGTTTCGGAGGCCTACTGTCCCGACCTGCGGTGCACGCCGCAAGTAGGGATGGGGAAGAACGTAGCAACATCACAGAGAAAGGAATCGGTGGCGAGAGGAAGTTCTGATGTGTCTTCTCTGGAGAGGAGCGACCTCTCTTTTATAGGCACAAGAGAAGGAGGCAAGAGGCCAACGACGGGAGCCAAAGAGAGCGAGGGAGACGAAACGAACAGACAGCGGCCGAAGAGTGTTGCATTCGCTTTCAATATCCACTACAGCAAAACGTTCAGCTTCCGAGCGGGCGACGGAGGAGGAGGAGCGCGCGTGTATGTCTCTCTTGTTCTCAAGCTCATACATGTGTGGAAACATCCTCCCTTATAAGGAGGTCCAACTCCCACTAAACTAGCAATGTGGGACTAAGCATTTCCACCTCTTGCCTTGCACAAATGGATTGCGTGGGCCTCTAGGATTTATTAGGAATTTTCTGAAATTATATATTGGGCTGACCCAAAAGTAGACAAAATTCCAGGAGACAACAGGGGCGCCCACCCCCCAGGGTGCGCCCTGATGTCTTGTGGGGCCCATAGCTAGCCTCTGGCGCCCTCCTTTGGCTATAAGAGTCCTTTTGACTTAGAAAAAACAGGGGGGGGGGGCTTTCAGGACGAAGCGCCGCCGTCTCGAGGTGGAACCTAGGCAGGAGCACTTTTCCTCACCGTAGGAGCGATTCCACACGGGATACTTCCCTTCCGGGGGGAATCAAAGCCATCGACGTCACCAACACTTCCTCCACCGTGGAAGGACCAATCTTCATCAACATCCTCACTAGCACCATCTCACCTCAAACCCTAGTTCATCTCCTATGGTTTGCTAGTAGTGTTGATTACATCTTGTAGTTGATGCTAGCTGGTTTATTTTGTGTAAGATTATATGTTTAGATCCTTAATCATATTCAATACTCCTCTGGTCTTGAAAATGAACATGATTTATGAGTAGTTACTTTTGTTCTCGAGGACATGGAAGAAGTCTTGTTATAAGTAATCATGTGAAGTTGGTATTCGTTCAATATTTTGATGATGTGTATGTTGTTTTTCCTCTAGTGGTGTTATGTGAACGTCGACTACATGACACTTAACCATCTTGGCCTATGTGAAGGCATTGGGGGAGTAATAAGTAGATGACAGGTTGTGAGAGTGACAGAAGCTTAAACTCTAGTTTATGCATTATTTCACAACATACTAACTTGTATCCATATGTTTCATGTTATAGTTATATTTATCTTAATTCTTTTTCGTAGTTGTGTATGCTTGGGGGCAATCATAAGTGGGTTGTTTGTTCAAGTAAGAACATCACATTAGCACCAGCCCACCCACATATCAATTATCAAGCTAAGGAACATGAATAAATTAAACATGATGAACATGACTAGACGACAATTCTCATGTGTCCTCGAGAATGCTTTGCTCACTATAAGACGTACTTTTTGCTTATCCTTTGCTAAAAAAGGACCGTGACACCTTGCTGCACTCTTGTTACAATTGTTACTTGTCACTTGTTATGAATCATCTTGCTACCAAACTATCTACTCTTACTACTTACGTCACTTGCAGAGAATACCTTGTTGAAAATTGCTTGACTTTTCCTTATGCTCCTCATCGGGTTGGACACTCTTACTTATAAAAAATATTGCGATTGATCTTATATACTTGTGGGTCATATGGAACATATGAGTTGGAGGGTCTTGCGGTAGGGCTAGTGAAAGGACATCGAGGAGCTCGCTAGCAACACTTTGGTCTGGTTGGGGAGGCCGAAGAGGCACAACATCGTCGACTTCAACGAGGGTAGCGGGCGGGGGAGCTCGGAGCTCGCATGGAGACGTGGCTGGAGTCATGCGGATTGCAGGGAACAATAAGTACGACTTTGCAAGAGTTTAATAAACGCAAGGAAGCCAGTGTAAAGGCTTGGGGCTCACCATGTCCGACGATTCGTCGTGGCGGTGGTCGACTAGAGTCGAAGAAGAGGGAAAGGGCGTCATTGATTAGGACAATACCGGGACAATTCATTTGGTGGGAAGATTAAGTAGGCCCTGGCGAAGCTCAGAGCATCTCCAATAGACAGTCCATATGTAAAAATACCTAACTTTTGGATCTTCGCAAGCAAAAAATGCTGCTCCAACAAATGGTCCATATGTAAAAAAATTACATCACCGCCTCCCAGAGATGTAAAAACGGAAACTCCATGATGAAAATTTACATCACGAGATACAACTGATGTAAAACCGCGGTCGCCCGCCAAACGACCAACCGCCAGTTCATTCCCCTTCCGTCTCGTGACCGCACGCCCGCGAGCGAGCACCAGCCGCCGAAAGTCGCCGCCGGCACCGCCCAAGTCGCCGTCCCCGTCGCCGACGCCGCCCTAGCCCACGTCACCTCCCTCGCCGGAGGGCGTTTCGCAACCGCCCCATCGACGCTGTTTTGGGAATCAGTCGCGGCTGGATTCGCCGACTTCGGCGGTCCGACAGCCCATATAGCCCCACTCCGCCGGCCGCCATGCTCCCTTCTCCTCCGCGCCACCATCCGCAGCCGTTCGCAGCACCGACCAATCCAACCGCCGACCATCTTCTTCCACCCGGTGAACAAGGTGTTCAATGGAATTCCCCAAGGTAAAAAACGACGAAAGTTGATGATTTAAATTGGGATTGGATAGTATGTTTGACTATGGTTGTCTGCATTGTAGATGAGCTCGGTTGACTCCTCATTCGTGGATGATCCATCATGGAAATGGCATGGCGAAAGAGCCGCATAGATTCATTATTTATTTGTGAAAAACTATGGTGTATTGTGCAAAACTATGTTGTACTTGTGTTGCATCTGAACTCGTGGATTTGAAGAACTATGTAATAATTTGATATTGTGGACATGTATAATTTTTTTATGATGGTTTTAGATGTTTTTGCAATATGTGCGGTTGTACAGTGGCTGAAAAGCAGCCGCGCGGCCGCCAGCCGGTTTTGCATCTTCATTTTGGACCATCTGTTGGAGTTGTTTTGTTTACATCTCCGTTTTGGATCATCTGTTGGAGTTGAGCCTTTTTCGAAGATGTGACAAGCACTTTTTGGTGCTCCAAATTTGGACCATTACCGGTTTGAAGATCAAAATATACATCATCTATTGGAGATGCTCTCATGGGCATGTTTTTTACGCTCAAGGTGGGGGTTGGGGGCATCGCCCACGCCATGAGAGATGACGTTGGTCATGCTCTTTGCACACATGAAGAGAGGGATGATGATATTTGGTGAAGGTGTGCGACGAGTCCAGGGTAATTCAATGGTGAAGTTCTAGCGACTCTGTACGTCCCTGAGTAGACCTCCCCATGAGTAACCACTTCGCTAGTCACAGTCGGTGTCGAAGACGACCTTGTACGACAACGAGAGTCCAAATCACAACGCCCCCACCTCGCAAGCCTATGTGTGTGGCGTGCATGTCCTCATGTGTGCGTGCCAACGAGCCTTGTGTGCGCCGGCATGCGTGTATGGTCGTGTGCAGTGGCGGAGCCAGGATTTGAATATGACCGCTGATGGGGGGGACAAAATAAATACGTAGTTGGTCATATCAGTCAAATATACACTACATAGTTCAGGTTTTGT
Organism: Hordeum vulgare subsp. vulgare; assembly: GCF_904849725.1. Classification (NCBI taxonomy): domain Eukaryota; kingdom Viridiplantae; phylum Streptophyta; class Magnoliopsida; order Poales; family Poaceae; genus Hordeum; species Hordeum vulgare. The sequence goes on from NC_058522.1 coordinate 480,981,373, forward strand.
CAATCGTCCCCCCATCTCCGCCCCTGGTCGTGTGTGCATCGGGAGTTGAGGGAGAGACAAAGAGGTCTCAACAAGTTTTCTTCTTCATTTTTTATTGGGGTCCACCTGTAAGTGTAAGAGAAATATGTTTCTACTTCTAAATTTTTATAAAGTGGGTCTCACATGTAAGTGGCTTACGTATAGAGGGACGAAAATGTCCAACAGGCACCTTGAAAATGATCAAACAACTTTGACTAAGGAAACAACAATGAAGGACATTTATGTAAGGAAACATAAGTTTGAAGGGGAAAGTTTGAGAAGACTTTGAAATTTATCTCAATAGTGGGTTCGAGCTAGGGAAACATTTAGATTTGACCGACTAGCCGTAATTTATTCCAACCCCGTGCCTCATCACGCACAATACACACATACATAGAGCTACACCTCCCCACATGGGCCTCGTGCAACAACATCCAACCTTATCCACACCTCCATCGGTTCCTTCTCATCTCCATCATCTCCTTCCATCTCCACGCGCTCCCGGCTGCCCCGTGATCCCTCCCTTCTACCGTTGTTTTTTCCGTTGCTCAGAGCGCCGCCGGTGAGCACGTTGATGGCTACACCCGGCACAAGGGGTGGAATCAAGGGGGGAGTAGCAATCGCAAGCCAGCGAGATAAAACCGGCTCGAGGGGAGATGCTGCAACCATTGTGGGGGCGAGATGCAACCGACAACCGAGTTTTTTTATTGCGGAAGAACCGACAACCGAGTTGTTACTACCTCGACCAGTAGGCGCGACAACGGAGCATGCGAATGCTACAACCGTTGGAATTGAGCTACAATCGGATACTGGTTTTATTGGAACTGGTCACCCCGGCGAGCCGTGGGGTCACCACAACAAGTTGGGTTGGAAGGGGCAGGGCCATGTTGTAAGCACGAACCAACCAACGGGGCGTTTTGCCGGAACCAACACCTAAAGCGCTTTCATCTGAGTTCATTCTTACTGGAACAACATTTTTTTGGCACAACCATATCTTTTTTTGCCGGAACCTATGCCCCATCCATCAAAATCGTTCTTTTGCTGGCCAATGTATTTTGCTATAATGGTATTTTTTGCTAGAACCTTTCGACAACTATTTCTTGTTGCAAGCGCCGATGGAGAGCATGGCGGCAATTGTCAACGACAAGGGAAAACAGGGGAGGGTGGACGAGCGATGTGCGACGCAATGGTGGTGGATGGCCACCATGAACCTCTGGTGTTTTCTTCTCAGATCTAATACATGGGGGTGAGGTAACAAGCGATGGGGAAGGGAGCATCCAACGGCTATGCGCGGGCGCATCTGACGCCAAGCGAGTCGTCCGCCGCCTAGCACTGGCCCGCACTAGACCTCGAGTTAGAGCATCTCTAGCAGACCTCGTAAAATACGGACCCACAGAAATCGTCTACAGTTCATGAAAAAACAGTTTTGTTGGCCGAAGTGGGCTGCGGCCGAGCAGACCCCGCGTAGCCAACCTGTAAAACATTGTTGTTTTACACGTGGCTACACGGGTCTGCTCGACCGCAGTCCGCTTTGGCCCGCAAACCGTAAACCCCAAATTAGCCAATTTGACAGCGATTCCAACGTTTGAGTTAAATTCAAAGAATAAAACATAGTTCACGCGCAAATAAAAGCATAGTTTCTACGATAAACGCAAAAGGACTTCATGCAAAAGCAACGAGCACGTCCATCATCATCTTCGTCGCTTTTCACCTGTCGGCATGATCTTCACTCTGCACCACTGACATCGATGCCATCGCTGCCTTCGAGTTCATCACTGGCACTTGTTCCAACTCCTCATGGGAAAACATAGATGGGCGCACTCAAAGCATCAGCGACACTGGTTCCAACTCCTGATGGGAAAACATCACTGGCACCGAAACGCCCACCGACCGCCGCTACCATCCTCCTCTTCAAGATGTCTCTCCTTGCCATATCGTGCCATTCTTTGGTGACGTCATCCATGTCATTGCGGTTTAGTGTCATGATCTTGTTCTCCTCGGCAAGAAGCTTGGCCATGGCTTTGGTCTCATCGGAAAAGACTCTTCTCTCCTCATGATTGCCTTGCGCAATCCCTCGTCCTTGAGCAATTACCACTTCTCTCGCTTCTCTTGTGCCTTCTTCTCCGCCAACTCTTTCTTTGCCTCCAATGAATTCGCCAACATCAACTCATTGATTGCACCATGGCATCTATCTTGTCCCGCAAGCTCGATGCCTCGTGTTCCCTCTTGATCTTCTCCCTCGACTTCTTGTCTCCATCGGGCTTGTTCAAGTTTCATGGACCATCATCATCTTCATCATCATCCATGGTCGTAAGTGAACCACTCTTAGGTGGGGATTCTTTCTCAATCAACTCCCACTTTTCACACTTTTTTAGCAATTCCCAACAATGCTCTAGTTTATTTTTTTTGCTTCGGAAGCTTCCATGTCTTTGTATCTTTGTTGGGAAATTTTATCCTACACAGTGAAAACAATATCAAATGGTGCAATCACTTCAAATGCTACAAATGATTTGCACAACTTGGGACGTGAAAACGAACTCACATAGTCGGATTCCACGGTTCTACTTGGAGGAGCATTGCGAACTTGTTCCAAGCAAGCAGCCCAACGGCTACAAATTGGCTTGATCATGTCCCAACGACCTTGGAGTGACTGAAAGGTGCATGGAGTCTTATCGGGATACCTTGCCATCATGCATAAGTAATGATATTTCATCCTTTACCAATACCTCTTGGCGGTTTGAAATGTGCCGGTGCACGCATCAAGAGACACCGCACTCCAAGCCTTGATCAAGAATTGGTCTTCGAACACCGTGTAGTTCTTCGATATCGCGCCTTTTTTTGCTTGCGCTTGGTCATACACCCCCTCGTCTATCTCCTCCACCTCATCTTCACCAGCGTGACCATCCACACCATCATCCATTTCATTGTAATTGAAATCACCGACTGGGGGCTTGATCGATCCCGACGGTGTTGGTGTCTAACAAATTGACGAACTCAGTTGTGGCATCATTTGAACCGGCCATTTCGTCGAACACGTCGCTTGCGGTGGAAGCATCGCCGTTGAAGGACATCGTCATGGTACCTCTTGTCGGGGCGGAGGGAGAGGATGAAGTCGTCGGCCTTTTCGTAAGAACCTTCTTGCGCTTCACCCTCGAAACCTTGCCCTTCTTCTCCGGCGGTGGCCGGGCAGATCGCGTAGCGGCCGCGGCGCCGGGCGCGCGTGCCTTCCCGGCGGGGGCCAACCGGATTTTCGCCCTACACGACGACGTTGCCGTGCCGCTTGCGAACATGCGCGGTGGTGCCTTGAGCAACGACGGGGGCGACATGGCCGACGATGAGATCCGTCAGATGAGATTGCGCGTGCGCGACATCCATGATGATGGGGGACGGTTTGGAGGCTTTCATGGCGACGGAGAATGGCTGAGAAAGATGGACCGGAACACGCAGATGCATGGCAATGGCGATGAAGGGGGTGGGAAGCGGGAACGGTCGCGCGGAAATTTCCCTCGCGCCAAATCTCGCTGCGGATAGGGGGCGAGCTCGGGTCGACCTCCCACCCCGCGAATTTAAAGGTTGATGGCGAACTTTTGCCGGGTCCGCAAATATTTTTACAGGCCGCGACCTGATACGAGATCTGATCCGACAACTTTTTTTAACGCAAGGACCCGTATTTTAACAGTTATTTTACGAATCGGGACATTATACCAGCCAGGTAAGATGTTCTTAAACTCTGAAGGAACCAACTATGCAGCAGCGCCGCACCTTGGCGCTCCCGTGAGGCGGGTGTTGTAGAAGTGCACAACGCTGGCAAAGCAAAATAAAAAGGAAATGATTCATTAGTACTATTAAACTAAGTATTGTCATCACTGAAAAAGTAAGCTAAGTACTGTAATAATGCGGTTAGTTCCCTCTCTTTCTCCTCTGCTGCATGGAATAACGTCAACAAGATTCCCATTAATGTTTGAGATTCAAACACTTTTATCTACAGAATCGTTAATTTAATCGATGATCCGTTTTCATCATTGATCTCGTCACGACGAGTTCTTCGAAACTAGATCCCATATCGACATGTTTCGTCAACTTTTTTTTTCCATTCATAATTGCCACATTTTTTGACCCACTTGCCATATTATTAACCACTTACTTGCCTAAAAAAAATAACTTGATTGACACTTTTTAATGTTGTTTCGTATAAAGCCTTGTAGCAGTTTTCATTATACATGATATAAAAGCATGTCATTGGTTGTGTTTGTCAATTTAAATATGCCAACTTGTCATGTTTACATATAACTTTGGCAGAAAACTATTTTGTGTGCTTGTTAGTTTAACTATGCCGGGTTGTCATATTTACAAACGATGACCAAAAAAGATTTCTTGTGGTCACTAATTTTAAATCTGTTGAGTTGTCACATTTTTACGCGCAATCACCTAAAAAAAGTTTTTTGTGCTTGTCATTTTGATTATGTCAAGATGTCATATTTATACGTGATTTTCAAAAATTTGACGAGTAAGTTATTTTTTTCCAGACAAGTAAGTACTTACTAATATGACAAGTGTAACAAATGTGGTAAGTACGAGAAAAAAAAGTATCAAAACATGTCAACATGGGATCTAGTTTCGAAGATTTCGTCGAAACAATGTCAACGGCGAAAACGAATCATCGATCGAATTAATGGTTTAAGAGATAAAAGTTTTTGAATTCTGGTCATTTAAAACGAATTAATGACATTTGTATGCATGCATGATGAAGGAAGGACAACTCAAGCCGCCGCATGCAATGGCCACGGTGCGGCGCTTCTAAATAGAATTTCCCAACTCTGAAATATATTTGGCCTTGGAAAAAAAAAGCCTGATCATAAAAGCGAGTGTGATTTGTGAATCCGGAGGCGCAGACCCGTTCCCCGCGGCCAACCCCGACCGCAGAGTTTACCGGCCGGCCACCGCCACGCAATCATCACCCGAGCGCCGAGGCAACTCCTCGACATCCAAAGATAAATATTTTTTCGGGCTATTCCACCCGCGTCCTCCTCTGCCTCTCCGCACCTCTCGCCGCTCCGCGCCTCCTCCTCCTCCTCCTCCCTCCTCCCCCCCACTCGCGGTCGCCTCTCCCGATAGATCTGGTGCCAGGGTTCGCGGCGCCGGCGGACGGGGGAGCGGAGACGCACGGGGGGAGGGGTCGCCGTAGGGGAGGATGGGGAACCCGCGTGGCGGCGTCGACGAGCAGATCGAGCAGCTCCTGCAGTGCAAGCCCCTCGTCGAGCCCGAGGTGCCGCTCGCGTCTCCTCCTCCTTCCGGTTCTTTCGAGTCCTGGGCGCTTGATTCTGCGCGTTTCTGGGGCGGGTCAGGGTGGTTTCTGGCGGATCGGCGGCCGGCAGGCCGGATGGATCGGCTGCCCGCCTCTATTAATCGAAAAAGAATGAACCTTTGGCGCTGTACGAGGTTGCTAGCGATTGAATGCTTGTGCCGGCGCCTTCATTCCGTGCTTTAATTGTTTGGTTTGCTACCGATTTCAATGTACTAGAGAATTCTGAATGATTGCTGGCGTAATAGTGCAACGCTGTGCAGTGTTTGCAGGAATTCTTGTAGGGTTCTCTGTACCAACACCTGTTTCATAGATGCTGATATAGTTGGTCTTGACCTGCATTTCGGGCTTTGGTCAATAGGACCCAGATGCGTACTAATTCAGTGCTTAGACGAATTAATTTGCTATCAGGATGCTTGGTCACAGGTTATCATCGCCTTATAAACACTTCTTTTGCAGCTGAAAGCACTATGTGAGAAAGCTAAAGAGATTTTGATGGAGGAAAGCAATGTTCAGGTATGTCACCATGCTTTCTACTCCCTCCGTTCCTAAATACTCCCTCTGCTCCTAAATATAAGTCTTTTTAGACATTCCAATAGGGGACTACATACGGAGTAAAATGAGTGAATCCACATTCTAAAATATGTCTATATACATTTGTATGTAGTTCAATAGTGGAATCTCTAGAAAGACTTATATTTAGGAACGGAGGGAGTATAAGTCTTTTTAGACGTTCCACTATGGACTACATACGGATGTATATAGACATACTTTAGAGTGTAGATTCACCCATTTTGCTCCGTATGTAGTACCTAGTGGAATCTCTTAAAAGACTTATATTTAGGAGCGGAGGGAGTACATTAAATTGGCAAGGCAATTTTCTGAACTTCATTGTGCACCTTTTTCTTAGGTAACGCGAGTGAGCGTTTATTTGTTCTTAAATGAATATTTCTTTCTCCCATGATGTCCACAAACTTTATTAATATGTTGATGTAGAAAGAAAATTGCTAGATATGTTGTAATGCATGCCTATTTTGACAAACAGGAACCAAGCATTGCTCTATAGACTATACCTTAAAGTTTGACACAACCTAGAAGGATTTGTGTAAAGAATGAGACTAAAAATGGATAAAATTTGACAATATGTTAGGTCTGGAAATTTGGTTTACTATCCTGATGCAATCTTTGTTAATATGTGATGTAGAAAGAAATTTGGCTAGGTATATTGTAACATGCCTACCTTGACAAACAGAAATGAAGCATTGATCTATAGCTTATTGTTAAATGCAACCTTGAAGGAATTGTCTGAAGAGTGAGACTTAAAATTGGTAAAATTGGCAGTATGATAGATCTGGAAATTGTTGGGCTATTAACTTGTTATGCATCCTTGTAGTCATTTAAATGTTAAGGAGCTGTGGTAGATGTTGATCAACTTTGTGGCACTCAAATAAACTTTTTTTTGAAGGTTCTAGTTAAATGGAAGTTGCACTATTGTCAAAAACTATACTCTAAGCTCTGTTTTTGCAGTGTTGTAAATTGTACTATATTTTGCTTGAAATTAGGAAGTTTGGTCATGGTACAAATCTAAAATTTTATTATTTTCTTAGTGGAATTGACCTAGGAAGTGAAGATTGAACTATATCAGGGCATGGCCAGTTCTAGATGATCATGCCACTGTGCATTCTGTGTTATCAATTTTTTCCCCAGTTGCACCATATCTAGTTGATCTTTGCCATCTTAGTAAAATTTAAGCTTCCTTTCAGCCTGTGAGAAGCCCTGTGACGATATGTGGTGATATTCATGGTCAGTTTCATGATCTTGCAGAACTATTCCGAATTGGTGGGAAGGTATTATTTTCCATTTACACCCCTTGTTCTTTCCCTTTTATTTTCATGTTTCCTCCTTTTTCTTAAATAACAATTCCTCCTATATTTTATTGTACTTTTCACCCTGGATCAGTCGATTCTTATGTCAGCTTGTTTTTCTATTGTTCTTATAACCAGTGTCCGGATACAAACTACCTATTCATGGGAGATTATGTGGACCGTGGTTACTATTCTGTTGAAACTGTATCGGTAGGACTACTGACAAGCATAATTTTCTTTTAACAGTTATTCATATAGCTACAGTGCTAACTTTTTCGGAATTAAACAGCTTCTGGTGGCTTTGAAAGTTCGTTATCCACATCGAATTACAATTCTTAGAGGAAACCATGAGAGCCGGCAGGTAGCTTTTCATGAGAACTGTTCAAACTATTGTGTATTCACATTCTGTGGTCATTATTGAACACTGAACTGTGACCACTCTGCAGATCACTCAAGTTTATGGATTTTATGACGAGTGCCTACGGAAGTAAGTACATCCATTCTATGGTTGTTTTAAGTGATGAAAGCAGCACAATGGTTTTTGTATTATGCTATATCAGATATCTGTAGTCTCTATCCAGGAATATTTTACAATTTCGTACATAAGGATCGATAGATGTATTTTTACATAACATGGCAAAGAATTCATATTTAGCACTTTACTGTTAAAACCAAACCACTATACTTTGCTGCTTGTGTTATACTGTTATAATTAAGATCTTAACTAGTAAGATATGCATATGTTGCATGGCAAATGAATGGGATGCCTTGTGCTTCTTGAGGCCGTTGAGACCTAATGTGCTTCTATTGTAACAAGCAGGTATAAATATAAGATGCACACTTGTAAATTTTTATATTGAAGAAAAGCTTATGCAACACTTTATGATTTGGAAAGGTCATGCCCAAAGATATTATGCGTTTTCTTAAATAGCATTGCGAAGATTCAGTTAGGTTCTTATTGTCCAACCAAAATACTGTTACTGATTGTGTTATTACTGTTATTAACTTATCAGTACTCATTCTGATCCATATTAGTATAAAGTTGTACTAAAGAAGCGACAATTAATATGGATCAGAGGAGTATTAAGATTTAATATAGTAATATGTGCACATGCATGGAAAATGAATGGTGCATTGTGCTTCTGTTGAGACTATGAGGCCTAATTTTACCAAATGCAACAAAACTGTATGGATTTCACGATGACAATATGCTCTGATTTCAAGCCTGTCAACCCAGCATTGGTATTCAAGCTGCCGAGTTGGGTGCATACTTCTGATTTTTGTTAGTTTATAACATACTGTCTGATGCCCTATATTATGGATAGCCGTTTCATAGAAGCTAGTGAACTTATGACATACATCATCATTTGGTTCTTTTCCAAATTGGTATTCAAGCTTTTTCATTGAGGTCATATCATGCTGAATTGCTGCTGTTCTGCATTGTTGTCGTGATCTGGGATAGCAATTGTTGTATAAAACTTATGACGTCATGGTTGGTGTGTAGTTCATAGGCACTTTGCAGCAATTGGATTACTTACATCCAAACTATTTAACCTGTTTGTTGCAGGTATGGAAGTGCTAATGTATGGAAAACCTTCACGGATCTTTTTGACTATTTACCGTTGACAGCATTGGTTGGTATCAGTTCAATTTTATTTTGTCTGCTCTTGTATCAAGTTTGTTTTCATGTTATCCCCATGTACTTGTTTGTTCTGTTGTAGTTATATCAAAGACTTTGTCTGTTTGGGGCACGCTCTGCATATTTATCTATATTACTAATTTCAGTGAATTATCAAATGAAATTTCTGCAACCTTGTTTTGTGTGAGCTTCACTGAAATAATTCGAGATTGTAGTTGATGTGTAATTTTCTTAAGAACGCTTAGTTTCTGGATTTACTTCATCACAACCATGACAATGGTTTTCATTGAAACTAAAGTTGACATTTGTTATTCTCGTAATATGTTAACGACTAGTCAACTTTGTACAAGATAGGGGACACATAGGATGTACTGTATATGGTGGAACGAAAATCACTTATTTCTATTTTTGGGATGCTCAGCCTTTAAAATTTATAAGCTTGGTTGCCTTAGCTTAGAAATCCCGCCAATGTGTTGTCATCCATCATGCATTGCTTTCTTAGGGAATTCAATGCACATACAAAGTTCCTAGCAATGTTTCTTACAACATTTCCCCTGTTAAGGTTAGTTAGTCTATGTTTGTGCTGTATGATTGTATCTGTTCATTAGAATGAGTTTTTGGTTTGTTAGTTGGTAATTTTGTGCAATTTTCAGTTCTGGAGTTAATGATTTGAAAACATGCTCATTTTGTTGATCTTGCCGAGTTTTTGGATTGATAAGCATACAAATGAATGTTAACAGAAGTAGTGTGTTTACTGTTTCAGTTTCTTGAGATTTTTTTGCTCTTTGCTAAATTCAAAATCTTGTATTGCCATGGCTAGGTTGAGTCGGAAATATTTTGCCTGCATGGTGGACTGTCACCATCCATCGAGACACTAGATAACGTCCGTAGCTTCGACCGTGTCCAAGAAGTCCCTCACGAGGGGCCCATGTGTGACCTTCTATGGTCTGATCCTGATGATCGATGTGGTTGGGGCATTTCACCACGTGGTGCTGGATACACATTTGGCCAGGTTTAGCTTATTACATTATTTATCCGCTCTTTTTTCCCCCTTTCTTTGCTTGTGCTGAAGTATGACCTTTTTTTTCTTCCCTTTTCCAGGATATTTCAGAACAGTTTAACCATACCAATAGCCTTAAGCTAATAGCAAGAGCTCATCAGTTAGTTATGGAGGGTTTCAACTGGGCACATGTACATCTCATTCTCAGCTATGCTTTCAACTGTGACTTGTTTTGCTTTCAGATTCCCTAATGCCTTTTTGACTCTTTAACAGGAGCAAAAGGTCGTGACAATATTTAGTGCACCTAACTACTGTTACCGCTGCGGTAACATGGCCTCGATCTTGGAGGTGGATGACTGCAGGGAGCATACTTTCATCCAGGTAATTCCATGTTTGATCCGTCGCACCATCCTTTTGATCGATCGGTTTTCTTGACATGGTGTCGCGCTTGCGATGCAGTTTGAACCTGCCCCGAGGAGAGGGGAACCTGACGTGACCCGAAGGACGCCTGACTATTTCTTGTAAATGTAGCCTAGGCTATTCGTTTTCTGTTTCTTATTTTACGGGATAGCTTAGGTTATTCCGACAGCAAACAAAAAAAGCGCGTGATAGCTTAGATGCGTCGTCGTGTCGTGTGGTTATAATTTTTGTTGTTTGTGTCTCGCTCCATTTTGCTTCACTCCTTTTGTTGTAATCTAATCTGCTCATGCCGGGCTGAGTCAGGGGTGTGAAACTGTGAATGTGATGGATGATGCTGGTAAATCAAAGGCCTCGCGCAGTAGTAATTTTGTTGGCTCTCAAGTTGGCTGTGTAGTTTAACATGCGGACGACGGCATTGGTGATGATTTTATGGATGCAGCCGGACACGTACACTTGTACGGAGTAATAACTTGTGCAGCAGTTGTTGTCAAACATTGTGTGCAAATTAAACAAGTTTGGATCACGTAGTAGGAAGCTAGGACCGGAAGAGAACTAATCTCGTCCAACCAGCATGGGGTTTCATCAGCTTGTACAGATCTTGTTAAGGCTGTTGTGAAATACACCCTCCGTTCCAAAATATAAGACCTTTTAAAGATTTCACTAAGAGACTACATACGGAGCAAAATGAATGAATGTACAGTCTAAAATATATCTATATACATCCGTATGTAATTTATAGTACAATCTCTAAAAGGTCTTATATTTAGAAACGAAGGGAGTACTTCCTACGTTTCATAATATACAGCGTTTTTTACACTAAAAGGCTTGTTACAGATCTGTCGTTGGTTTCTCTTTCATGAATTTGAAGAGTCAGATGCTTCTTAGGGCATCTCAGCCGTTCCCTCCCCCCTCCCCTCAGGGCTTGGAATAGTGCCGTTTCACCTCCCAAGGTTGTCGCTCAGCCGACGCTTTCGGTTCAATTTTAGCCTAAATTTGGCTCACTTTAAACACAAATTCAACAAAAACTAAATTTTCACGTCAAAATTTATCACAGAAATCAATACAAATCAAATAGTTCAATAAAGCAAGCTCATAATTCAAACACAAGTTAAAACAAATTGAACTAGGCGTTGCTTTTGAGCCTTCGTATACGCTCCACCAATCGTTCTACAGTTCTTGATGCACCTGTGGGTCTCGGACCTCCTGAAGCATATTGAGGAAGGCATCCCATGTTGTCGGTACCTGATGATCAACAACTGCAAGAGCATCCTGCTTGAAATATGGTTCAGTGTCAAACACTCGCTCTTTCTGCTCGCTCTCAATGATCATGTTGTACAAGATGACACAGTAATTCATCACCTCTCACATCTGAGATTTTGACCAGGTCAGAGCAGAGTGCCGGACAACAACAAATCGAGATTGGGGCACACCAAATGCTCGCTCAACATCCTTCCTGCAAGCCTCCTCACACTTAGCAAAGTGTGACTTCTTGCCTCCTCGCATAGGGTTTGAGATAGTCTTCGCAAATGTCGACCATCTCGGATAGATACCATTTGCTAGATAGTATCCCTTATTGTAGTGGCGTCCATTGACCTCAAAGTTCACCGGAGGAGCATGACCTTCAACAAACTTTGCAAAGACATTCGAGCGCTGCAGTACGTTGATGTCACTGTGAGTTCCTGACATACCAAAAAAGGAGGGCCAGATCCATAGGTCTTGCGTGGCCACTATCTCTGTACCACATTGCAACCTCCTTTGGCGCCTTCGTACGTTCCGTGTCAAGCAAATGGACAGTTTTTCCATGCCCAATGCATGCAGTCGATGCTTCCAAGCAGCCCATGAAATTCTCTTTCTGCATTCTGTGTTAGGATCCGAGCAGTGTCTTCAGCATTGGGTGATCGCAAATATTGTGGTCCAAACATTGCCACCACTGTCCTGCAGAACCTGTATAAACACTCAATGATGGTGGACTCGGCCATGCGTCCATAGTCTTCCTGTGTATATCACTGGGAGCTCCGTACATTTGCGGTCCAAACACTGCCATCACTGTCCTGCAGAACATGTACAAACACTCAATGGTGGTGGACTCGACCATGCGTCCATAGTCTTCCTGTATATCACCGGAAGCTCCGTACGCAAGCATCCTCATAGTTGTAGCGCACTTACGGAATGATGAGAATCCAACCATATCGGCGCAATCCTTCCTGCAAATGAAATAGCTCTCGAACTTCCGTATGGTATTCACAATCCCGAGGAAGAGCTTCCGGCCCATCCAATAACGGCGTCGAAATACTTTCTCTTCGTGCAGAGGAGTGTCGGCGAAGTAGTTGGCGTAGAGCATGCAATAGCCCTCCATGCGATGTCTTTCTTTGCTCTTGCGGCAGCGCGGCGCCGAGCCACCTCGCCGAGGCTTGGCATCGTTCGCGAACAGGCCTACCAACGCGGCGAGGATCATGAGGTGCTCTTTGTCGGCGGTGTCGTCCTCGGCTTCCTCCTTCATCAGAGCCGCGAACGCGTCCTCATCGTCTGAGTCCATGGTCGAGCAGGCAAATCACCGAACACCTGACATGCGTGGTGGGTGGGCAGCCGTCGGTGAGCGGTTTGAAAAGCTCGCCCAAGAGAGTGGGATGGAGGCTGCCGTGAAACCGATGGGGAAATGGCCTTTTCTATCAGCGGAGCAGCGGATGCAGGCGGGTGGATGGCGCCGGGTTCGACATGGCGGCGAGGCTTCTTGTGATGCGCGAGCGTGAATATGACGAGGAAAAGGCGTTTCTCGCGTGACAATGACGCCCCACACACCACTTTTCCTTTCATCGGACTCACAGCATGTCGGGTTCGGCCTGGGATCGCCGACACAAAAAATGAGCCCAACCAACAAAAACTGACACCATGAAGACGCGACTCAAAGAATTTTTTAGAGTCGGCGTCTAAAAAAACTCCGAGTGACCAGTTGGGGGGGGGGGGGGGGGGGGCGGCTGGAGATGCCCTACTGATGTTTGGCGCCCTATCAGACTAGCCCTGAACCATTTGATCGGAAGTATAGTGGACGTCCGATAGAGTTCTTAGGCCCGTGAGATTTGCTGATTTGTTTCATTAATTGAGTGGTTCCGTGTAAAACATGGGCTTAAGGTAACGTGGTCCTGGTTAGTTAGCGACATGCATGGATCCCTGCTTCCGTCAATCACGTGTGGTCTGCTGCTACCTACTTTGTTATTTTGCTTTCCAACAAGGATAACTAGGTAGGAGGATTTATTTAAAATGGATTTGCTTCCAGCACAACAAACTACGTTTCCATGGTTCCCTCAAAAAACTATGTTTCCATGGATAGAATAATTTACTTGCTCTGTTTTTGATACAATCCTATATTTTTCAAAATAACTGTTTATTTTCTACACAGCAAAACTATATTTTGTGTACACATTTTATTTGGTTCCCTATAAATTTAGTTGCTTCATGTATGCTTTGTATATACTTGCTGTTTTCGGAAACTTTATTCAAGTGTTTCTAGATATACTAGGAAAATTTGCTGCTAGTGCATACCGAATTTGCTTCAATGTAATTAAAAATGTATTCCATGTAACATTTTTATTTCGTTTTCGTTTCCGGTGCAGCAAAAAAATTGCTTTGACCAATGGGATGATTTGCTTCGATGTAAATAAAATTTTATTGTGTGTAACATTTTATTTTGTTTCAATGCGATAAAAATTTGCTTCCGCCGACGAGATGACTTGCTTCGATGTAATTAAATTTTTATCTCGTGTACCATTTGTTTAATGCAACAAAAGTTTTCTTTCACCAATGAGATAATCTGCTTCTATCGCAATCAAAAATTGTTTGGGAGAAACAAAAAAGTATGTCTAAGCACACTGCTTCCATGTAACAAAAAATTGCATTTAAGAATTTGTTTCCAAAGTCCAAACACAAGAAAAAACTTTGCTTCCGATCACCAAAGAGATTGCTTCCATCAAGTACAAGTCTTTTCATGGTAAAAATAATTTGTCTATAATATAACGTATGTTTGCTTCCTGCAGCTTCATTCGTTCGCACACTATTTCCTTTGTTAATATCGCATGCTTCCTATAGATTGTAAACTTGCTTCCGTTCACCTGTGGTCATCTTGATTGTAGGGCGGATCCAAGTGTCATCACACATCTAGGTGCATGCATCGATTGTCTCCATACATGTCTCCGGTGGTGCCTATTGGCTCCAAAGCCAACACACATCCGCTTGAAGCATACATCATAAAATATTTTTAGTGGAATCGAGCAACAAATGTGGCCAACATTTGTGTGTGCCGATCATTTTGTGATCTACAAACCAATTTCTTTCATCGATGCCAATGAACTGGAATGTCGAAGCATATTTATGATCTGTCGAAGCACATGTATGATGCCTATGAAGCATGGATAATGAAAACATCAAATTGATAATAATTAGTGCATGGACACATATGATGGACTGGCAGGCGATTCAAGCAATACCTTTGATTTGGAGGAGGGACTTGGAAGAGGAAAAAAGGTCCGGATGCCACAACTGGTTGGGCGCTCTGCATATGACAGAATTTGTGTAGTCCGATGCCCCTTCTACGGCCGGCAGGAGAAACCCCCAATGCAATGGATTCAATCAGTGATGGAGCCTAGCGAAGTACGAATCACGACCTTGATTTGGGCCTCGAACTGCTATTGCCAGGATGGAGCATCGCCTTCCATGGTGTGCATCAGTGGAGAGGACTAGGGGCAGCCGTGATGCTCCACAGAGAGGATCGAAAGAGGAACCGGGGTGAAAGCTGGTCCGAGAGGTGGAAGTGGGAGGCGCATCGAGCTGGCCGCCGAGGTGGATCTGCGAGTCCGGTGGAGCTGGCCGGCGGAGCAGTGGATCTGGCGAGGTGAGCGAGGTGGGGGCAGAGCTGGATCTGGCGAGGTGAGCGAGGTGGGGGCAGAGCTCGGGCGGGGCGAGCGGTTATGGATGATGGGCTCGCGAGTGATTATGGGGAGGGGATTACGTGCAGGTTTTACGCTGGTGTGGTTTTTTTTGATTTTTTTTTACAAATATGAGGTACAATCTTGAGCGTTAGATTTCAAACGAATCGATGGCCTTCGAGTGGTATGTATAGGAAGTGTTTCCTGCGGCAGTCTGTGCATTCGCCGCACGCTGGGTCCAGCTAGCTGATATGGAACGATGGAGCAGCCACGGTCTTGTCCCTTGCCGCCGTCGGTCCTGTGGCCGGCGACGACCGGCCGACCCACCCAGCCCGAGCTGGGGCCATGGAATGCTGCCGCAGAAGAGTTGGATGCTTGCGCTGCTCCGGCCCTGTGCCAACGTGCCATGTGCCAGTGCCACGGTCCATCAACCTGACGCGCCCCCGTGGCCGTGAGCGACGATGCCCATGGACGTGTTGCAATGCGAACCAACGATGTCGACCGTGCCACCGTTCCATTCCGTTCACAGACAGCCGCAAGCAGTACGTACGAGCACTGTTACGAAGCTGATGAGAACGAACGACGCTCGCAGCGGATCCGTGACCGTATGAACAGATGGTTTGGACACCGACGCCTGTTGCTTTTCCCGATGGCGTGTCAGTGGAATGTTGGAGCGCAAAA